>NC_054825.1:161733794-162409419 GCF_018345385.1 Vulpes lagopus
ACGTTTATCGGCCGAGGGAAGAAAGATGGCGGCGCCCTTTGTGCCCTGCCCCAGCGCAGACGTTAAGCCTGGAGCACCGAGGGCGCGGCCATCTTAGAGGATGGCAGGTGTCCGTACGGCTGGGACGGCTTCAGGCCGCGGCCGACTTTTGTGGAAGCTGAGACGTCACAGGACAGGCAACCGCTGCTTAACGTCTTAGGTTTAGGGAGAGGGCGGTTGTGTGTGGAGCGTCTAAGACCCTTGTCGTGTAGAAGGAAGACCGCCACTGAAGAGGCGAAGCCGATAGAGTAGAACTTCCTAAAGAGATGCTAATCCCCCGGAAAGAGCTCCTACCTCTAGGGGGAAGGGATGAAGTGAAGGGCACAAGTGTGTTTTTCTTCCAAAAATAAATGATGACTGTGGGTTATTGGAGAATATGAAATTACGAGATAATGTAATTATTTTTAAAAGATTTTATTCATGAGAGACACAGAGAGATAGAGAGGCAGACTCCATGCAGGGAGCCTGACATGGGACTCGATCCGGGGACTTGACGGATCAGGCCCTGGGCTGAAGGAGGCGCTAAACCGCTGAGCCACCCGGGCTGCCCGAGATAATATAATTATACTCGGCATATTTACCCAAATTTTTAAAAGCGAGCACACTTTAAATTTTTATTATTTAGGCCCGGGAGGTTTAGTAATAGAGGATTTAAGTAGTTACTCCCTTTTGAGAAGACAACCTGAATCAATTTAAATTTTTCGTTCTCTTTGACTTGGAAATTCTAATTGCAAGTTAGTAAATTATTTTTTTCTTAAAGATTTATTTATTCATGAGAGACAGGCAGAGACAGGCAGAGAAGCAGGCTTTTGCCAAGAGCCCAGTGCAGGACTCAATCCCGTACCCCGGGATCACGACCTGAGCGGAAGGCAGCCACCCAGGTGTCCCTAAAATTTTTTCTTAATATTAGCCATTTTGGCCTTTGTAATTAAAACGGAAGGAAAAAAAACCTTCTTGATGGGATGAGCACTGGGTGTTATATTTTATGTTGGCAAATCGAATTTTTTTTTAGACTTTTATTTATGCATGAGAGACAGAGAGAGGCAGAGACAGGCAGAGGGAGAAGCAGGCTCCATGCAGGGAGCCAGACGTGGGACTGGATTCCGGGTCTCCAGGATCAGGCCCTGGGCTGAGGGCGGCGCCAAACCTCTGAGCCACCGGGGCTGCCCGGCAAATCGAATTTAAACAAAAATAAAAACGAAATGGTAAAAAATCTAAATGTACAGTGATAGACAAATACTTTGGTAAATTATGGAACATTCACTTAGCAAAACAGTACATAGCAATTGAAAAGAATATACTACAAGCATCAGTATAAATAAGGAAAGATAACTATTCTCAAGAAGAAAAAATCTGCAGGATAATATAAATATAACTCCTATTATGGGAACACATCAGAAACATTTGCCTGTTCATTTGTGATTGGTTAAATAAACATTTAGTTTGGATTACTTCAGAGTTTGTACTTCTAGAAGTGTCAGTTTTCACATTCCCAATTTTTGCAATTCTCCATTGTTTCTAAATCTTTGTCATAGTTCTATATTACTTTAGTATTATAAAAATGTCAATTTTAGAAAAGTTTTAGGATTTCTTTTAAAGATTTCTTTATTCATGAGAGACAGAGAGAGAAATAGAGGCAGAGACACAGGCAGAGGGAGAAGCAGGCTCCATGCAGGGACCCCGACATGGAACTCCATCCCAGGTCTCCAGGATCAGGCCCTGTGCTGAAGGGCGGCGCTAAACCGCTGAGCCACCCGGGGTGCCTGAGTTTTAGAATATTTAATGATGTAGATATTCACAGCATTGTAAATATTAAAAACTAGTCTCATTTTTCTTTCATGAAATATACTTAAATATATTTTAAAATTTGGGGAGAATATATTATATTGTTAACAATGCTAAACTCTGGGCAGCCCTGGTGGCTCAGCGGTTTAGCACTGCCTTCAGCCCGGGGTTTGATCCTGGAGACTGGGTATCGGGTCCTGCGTCCTGCGTCGGGCTCCCTGCGTGGAGCCTGCTTCTCCCTCTGCCTGAGTCTCTGCCTCTCTTTCTGTGTCTCTCATGAATAAATAAAATCTTTAAAAAATTAAAAAGTTAATTAGAAAACATATAAATCATTGAAGGCAGAGGGAGAAGCAGGCTCCACGCAGGGAGCCCGATACGGGACTCGATCCAAGGACTCCAGGACCATGCCCTGGGCTGAAGGCACATGTTAAACTGCTGAGCCACCCAGGGATCCCCAATAGTAAGAGTATTATATTTATATTCCCTTCAGGGATTAAACCTCATTCACCTGGGATGTCAAGCTTTGAAAAGTGAATTCAGCATCTGGTCCAGAGAGCTTAGGGGAGGCTGGGCAGCCCATTCTGGAACCTTGCCTGTCTGGTTTCAGGAATAAGCTGATCTGACCTTGCCATGGCAGGATGTATAAATTCACTGAAGGATAAGAAGTGGAGGGGATCTGGGGCCTGGTTGGTAGAGCACTCATATCTGATTCTTTACTGTAGAGAGGGTCTACTGAGAATCCATCCTGTTACAATGTGAGGGTGGTGAAAGGTGCACTAATCCAGGATTTAGGGCAGAGATGTTAAAGTTTAAGTATAGATCACAAAGATCATTTTATAAATGCAGGGTCTTGGGCCCCAATACTAGAGGTTCTGGTTTAGGAGGTCTGGGGTGCGACTCAAGAATTTGCATCTTTTACAAACTTCTCAGAGAATCCTGAGGCAGGAAGCCCAGAGAAAACACTTAGAAACAGATTTGGAGTGTTCCTGGCTTACAAGTATTATGCTTGCTGGTAACCCTCAGTACATTTAGGTCTTAGGTCAAATTACATCTGCTCAGAAAAGCCTTCCTTGAAAACTTGTACTAAAATAGCTCCTCTACTACAACCCACGTACTAGGCTTCTTATTTCTTCATAGCACTTAACTAACATTCTATATGTACTTATTTTACTCAGTCATCTTCACTAAATCATATGCTCTATAAAGGCCATGACTTGGCCTGTTTCATTCTTTGATGTGTCCCCAGTGATTACAATGGTGCCTAGCACAGTGCAGACGCTCAAAAAATATTTTTATTTTTTTAAAAAATATTTTTAAAGGAATGAGTTACTCAACGTGAAGTTGGGAATTGAATTCTGCCATAACACTGCATGGCAATTTTTTGGGGGCCACAAGTAGGATTTGTAAATTGGATTGTATATCCCCCTATCTTAAAGATTTTCTTGAGAGAGTTATGTATGCACACAAACATGAGGGGGTAGGTTGGTAGAAGGGGAGGGAGAGAGAATCTGGAGCAGACTCTGAACTGAGCACAGAGCATAATATGAGGCTCAGACCCCCGACCTGAGCTGAAACCAAGAGTCGGAGGCTTAAGTGATTGAGCCACCCAGCCTCCCCCATATTCTTATATTAAGGGAAATAACTGGATAATGAGAGAACAAGAAAAAAAAAAAAAAAAGAACAGGCCTTTTGCTAGGAAAACTAAGATATGTTATCATCAGACCTGCTCAAAAAGAATTGATAAAGGAAATTCTAACAAAAAGGAAATGACAGAAGGAAACATGAAACATGGCAAATGAAGAAGAGGAAATGAAAAAGGTTAATATAGGGATGCATGGGTGGCTCAGCAGTTGAGCATCTGCCTTTGGCCCAGAATGTGATCCTGGTGTTCCAGGATGAAGTCCCACATTGGGCTCCCTGCATGGAGCCAGCTTCTCCCTGTCTATGTGTCTGCCTTCTCTCTGTGTCTCTCATGAATAAATAAAATCTTTTTTAAAAAGTAAGTATATCCTCAAACATAACAGGCTATTCTTGAGTTTTTAAAATTATATGTAATGGGATGTCCGGGTGGCTCAGCGGTTGAGTGTCTGCCTTCAGCTCAGGGTGTTATCTCAGAGTCCCGAGATTAAGTCTTATATCGGGCTCCCTGCATGGAGCCTGCTTCTCCCTCTGCCTAGGTCTCTGCCTCTCTCTGTGTCTCTCATGAATAAATAAATAAAATATTTTAAAAGATTTTAAAGGGTGTTAGGCATCACTTGCTGTTAGGGAAAAATAAGTTAATACCACCATTATATGCTGCACACACCTGATAGGACATCTAGGATCAAATATGACTGTGCCAAGTGCTAGAACCACCGGAGCATCCATACACTGTTGGCGGGAATGTAAATTAGTATGGCTATTCTGGAAAAGTTTGGCAATTTCTTATAAAGTTAAAAATACAAACTTAACATGGGTATTTACGAAAACTTATGTTCACTCAAAACTGGATTCATAGCATCTTTATTCATAACAGTGAAACACTAGAAACAACCCAAAGTCCATCAACATCGAACAGAGAAATTATGGTACATTCATAACTATTACTCAGTAACAAAAACTAAAACTATTTATATGCCCAACAAATTGAATGACTCTTAAGGGCAATTTGCTGCATGAAATAAAGCCTATCCCAAAGGTTACACTGTATTATTCCATTTTAACAGAATCCTTGAAATGACTAAATCAGAGTGATGGAGTACTGGTTAGTGGTTGCTATGGGTCAGGGTTGTGGGGGAGAATGTGATTATAAAGGGGCAGCACATGGATGTTTTTGTGTTGGCACAATTCTGCATCCTGATTGTGGTGAGATTTACAGGAATCTACATATGTGGTAACGTTTCTTACTATTCTACACTAAAAAACAAAACCTCACATAAATGCATGCATAAACTAGTGAAAACCAAATAAGGTCTATAGTTTACTTAACAGCATCGTACCAATGTCATTTCATTCGTTTTGATTGTGTATTAAGGTTATGTAAGATAATGTCAATGAAGAAGCTAAGTACAAGTACTCAGGAAGTTTGTATACTTCATATATTTTGTGAGTCTAAAATTATTTCAAAAAAATTTAGAAAAATCATGTTATTTTTGTAAACTACTTAACACTACTTATAAATTGAATAAATACACCCAAATATGTTAAATTACATTTTATAAATATATTCCTTTTTCTTTTGGCTGAAAGAGATGACTTTAGGACCTAAGTAATGCAAGTGCCAATAATATAATGACACAAGTTGGACACAGAACACCCCTGCATGAAACTTTAAATCAGTGTTGAGAACAGCCTACTTTAAAATTATGGCATCACTGAGAATATGGCTCAAGGTATCCTGTCCCAAAATGGATATCAGGTATAGTTTAGACTTGTGATGAAATACTCAGGTATGCATCATTTTCTTGAGGTTTCTTTCCTTCAAAATCTCTGATATTTTGTTATTTTCTCCCCATTTAGTGTGTTCATGAGGTTTTTTTTTTTCTGTATGAATTCATGAGAAATGATGAGGCAGAATGTATTGCTAAAATCCTGCCATATTTACTGCCATTTTCCTTCAACATGAATATCACACAATTATTGAAGTTTTGCTTCTAGGCAAAGGCTCTCCCACAATCATCACATTGCTACTGTGTGTAAGCTCACTGGTGATCTATTTTGATCACTGATGAGACAGGGTCTTTATTCCCATAGGAGGCTTTTCCACTCTCTCCATCCATAAGAATTCATCTTAATATATACTTTTCAGATATGTAATTACCTAGAAATGTTTCCTCAGGACTTTTCTGCATTGAACATATAAGGGTATTTTTTTCCTATTTTGACATACAATGTGAGGTAATTGATCACTGAAGGCACTAGCACATTCTCTGCATTCATTAAACGTCACTCCTATGCAGATTCCATAATTTTCCAAGGGTTAAAACCTAGCAACAGGCTAATTAATCTATACTGACTATATTCAGGTATCCTTGGAGCAAACTGATGTCTTATGAGTTTACTGAACTATCATGGTGTGTACCCTGCAGGAGTTCACTTGTATGTCATGAGTTCAGATTCTCTGTAAAGGATTATGTGCCTTGACTTACACATTTATTGTGTGTATAAACAAGGCTTGACAAATGAGAGAAAGGTGGACCCCCATTATTGAATCCATAGAGTCTTTCTATTCTATGAATTCTTTGATGTACAATGGGTGCTGACTTGGTATTAAAGGCTTTCTCACATAATCTGCATACATACAGTTTTTCTCCTGCATACATTCCCTGGTGGGTAATGAACAGGATTTTCCACAGTAAGTACAAATAAAGGAAGTCAATCCTGTGTGAAATTTCTTATGTTGGACAAGGCATATTTTCCTCCTGAGGGTGTGACCATATTCATTGTGTCATTAGGGTTTGTTTCCATTATGAGTCCTCTGATGTACAATAAGATTTCTCTTTGAGGAGAAACCTTTTCCACAGTCACTGCATATAAAAGGTTTCTCTCCTGTATGAGTTCGCTGATGAATGATTAGTCGGCTTTTCACAGTGAAGCCTTTACCACATTCATTGCATGCATACGGTTTCTCTCCAGTATGAATTTGCTGATGTAAAATGAGCTCAGTTTCCATAGCAAAGCCTTTACCACATTCATTGCATATGTAGGATTTCTCTCCTGTATGGATTTGTTGATGTACGATTAAATAGCGTTTCATGGTGAAGCCTTTTCCACAATCACTACACGTAAAGGGTTTCTCTCCAGTATGAGTTCGCTGATGTACCACAAGGTTGCTCTTAAAGGCAAAACCTTTTCCACATTTATTGCATATATAGGGTTTCTCTCCTGTGTGAGTTCGCTGATGTAACATCAGTCCACTATTCACAATGAAACCTTTCCCACATTCACTGCATTTATAGGGTTTCTCTCCAGTATGTGTTCGCTGATGTACGACCAGGCGACTCTTCAAGGGAAAGCCTTTCCCACATTCACTGCAGATGTAGGGTTTCTCTCCAGTATGAGTTCGTTGGTGTATGATGAGCATGCTCTTCACGGTGAAACCTTTTCCACATTCACTGCATATGTAGGATTTCTCTACTGTATGATTTCTCTGATGTACAATGAGATTACTCTTCCTGGGAAATCCTTTTCCACATTCATCACATACATAGGGTTTCTCTCCTGTATGAGTTCGCTGGTGTTCAATCAGTCGACTCTTCATTGTGAAACCTTTCCCACATTCATTGCATATATAGGGTTTCTCTCCTGTGTGATTTCGTTGATGTATGATGACATAGTGCTTCGTAGTGAAGCCTTTCCCACATTCACTGCAGATGTAGGGCTTCTCTCCTGTATGAGTTCGCTGGTGTATGATGAGCATGCTTTTTCCAGTGAAGCCTTTTCCACATTCACTGCATACATAGCATTTCTCTCCAGTATGATTTCGCTGATGTACAATGAGATTACGCTTCCCTGGGAAACCTTTTCCACATTCGCTGCATACATAGGGTTTCTCTCCAGTGTGAGTTCGCTGGTGTTCAATTAGACGGCTCTTCATGGTGAAAACTTTTCCACAATCATTGCATATAAAGGATTTCTCTCTTTTATGAATTCTCTGATGTTCATTGAGCCTGGACTTTCTGGAGAATACCTTCGCACAAATATTGCATCCATAAGGTTTCTCTCCCGTATGAACTCTGTGATGATCTGTGAGTTGAGACTTCTTAATGAAGGCTTTTCCACATTCACTACATACATGAGGTTTCTCTATTTCATGAGTTCTCTGATGCTTAATGACTCGCGACTTATTGCTAATTGGTTTTGCACTTACAGGGAATTTAACAGCAGAATGAAAATCTTCATGCTTATCATGCAGAAATAATTTCTCATCTCCACTGAATTTAGTAGAGTTTTTAATTTCATAGCTTCTGCTTTGATTGACTAAACTTAAATTTGATTTCAAAGTTTTTATACAGAACTCAAACATATGATTTTGCCTGAAAGGAAAATGACTTTTGCTTTGAGGAACAGTATTTCCAAATGCATTGTGTTTGTGGTATGGTTCCATACCTAATTTTGGCATTCTTGGATTTTCCCAATGACCCTGCAGGTGATTATCAACTTTGCTAGTTTCTAGAAAAGAAGAGAACAATGAATCCTTTTATAATCTTGTTTTGCATAAAACTTTAAAAAATTCTTTGGTGTTTCCTAAAAATGATATTTTAGTGACAACTCTATGATAATAGTATAAATGAAATGCCATATATAAATGTTCCTTATGGGGAACCTACATGGCTCAGTGGCTGAGCATCTACCTTCAGCCCAGGTCATGATCCTGGGGTCCTGGAATCAAGTCCTGCATCAGGCTTCCTATGCTTCTCCCTCTGCCTATGTCTCTGCCTCTCTCTCTGTATCTCTCATGAATAAATAAAATCTTTTTAAAAAATAAAAGTTCCTGCTCGCGAGCCGGACTCACAGCCCCGTCCCCCCCCCCCCCAAAAAATAAATAAAAGTTCCTTATCTCTTATATGTTGGTAAAAACCATAATATAAATAAACCAAAAGGCAAAAGCAGTAAGTATAAATAAAATTACACAGTTGACAATGTATATAGATTTGCTGCTTTCTTCCAGGAAAATTTTAGAAAATGCCTTTACAGGGACTCCTGGGTGGCTCAGCAGTTGAGCGTCTGCCTTAAGTTCAGGGCATGATCCCAGGGTCTGGGATTAAATCCCATATCGGGCTCCCTGCAAGAAGTTTGCTTCTCCCTCTGCCTATGTCTCTGCTTCTTTCTGTGTATCTCTCATAAATAAATAAAATCTTTAAAAAAGAAAAAAAAAAAGATTTGCTGCTTTCTAACTAGGAACTCACAAAATATGCAGAGATAGTAAAACATGCACAAGTCATTTTTGGCAGCAAATGACAGGGTTGCGGAACACCATTCCATAGTACTTAGAAAGACACCAGATCATAAAGGTAAAAGAGACTACTACCCAGAACTATAAGGGTTGCATTTGTTTACTCCAAACTGTTTACTGAATAGCTCCTGTGTACAAGGCAGTATGCTGGTGTTTGGAATATATAAACAGTTAAGGAAAATCAAATGAAGAAAAAGAGAAAAAGAAGGGGGTTGGATATTGTGAAATCTGATTGAAGGAGCAATGGAGACTGAAAGTGGAGGGAATTAGGATATATTTGCATCAAGAAAAGACAGTTAAATGATGAGTTCAATGGAGAGTGATTAATAAAAAATGAGGAATCAAGGATTTCCCTGCTACCTACATGGCTTGAGCCACTGGGTAGGTAGAGGCATGTCGAATGGAGATGAGGAATATTACTGAAATCCAGGATGTACAGGGAAAAGTCTGTGTTGCAGAATATAAACTTTGAGAGGATTATTATAAGATAATGTAGTACAGACTACAAGGTCTGGTTGGAGGTATAGATGGAGATAGCAGTGTGGAAATAATATATACCTGTTATCAAGAAAAGAAGACTGGAGAAATGTTGGGAGGACACAGAGAATGCAAGATGATTAAGGTACAGAAGAAGGTTTTAGACATTCCAACATTTAGTCTGGGGATTCTTAGAGAACCCAAATTCTGACTAGAGAGATTGGGGAAATTTGCAAATTGAGGTGCACAGAATAAATATATAAAGGTGCATTTGTTACCTAGCAAGTAAGAAAGTAAGGTCTTCAGATTAAAGTGAGCTGAGACAGACTCTTGCGGAATAATCCTGTTCCTAAATTTGCCTTTCTGTAGACCATCAAACTAACTTTCCACAAACATCAATCAGATTTAGTGGACAACATCCCAACCTTAGTCCAGCTGTGTCATGTTCTCATATGTTCCATTCATACTGACTAAGCTGACCATGATTGGTAGGAAATTTTGCAGCTGGCCAGCGTACCATGTAGCCATCTTCAGAAGCTAATATGCTCCTGCATATGGAAACTGTCATGTTGATCACAATCTGCATTCAGTAGAGAAATCATCCCCAAGCTTTTACCATTTTAGTGTCCCTGATATGCTGTTTCCTCACTTGCCACCAGCAGCATCTAGTTCAGTAGTTCTACATTTGTGTCTTGGTTATACTAGAGGATGAACTTCCTCCTCGAAGACCAAGGTGTGTCAGCTTTACCTTCAATTTTTCTTAGAACATCTAGCTATTCCTTACTATTGCTACAATACCACTGTCCAGGTGAAAGGTCATACAACCTAGAGCTACAAAAAAATACAAAACCAAGCACAACCCTTCACCATGCTACCTCAATTACTCACACATCAGATGTGTGACTCGTCATCCTGTCAATAAAAGTGTACATTATCATGAAAACTCCTATTTATCCATGTGTCTACTACACTGCTTCTCCTGTAGACACTTTCTAATGCTGTTTTCAACCAGCCAGCTTCAAGCCACTCTGAATAGTCAACACCATGCCTTGCATATTTCCTATTTCATGCTTTCATTCCTAATTAATGGTGGCATCTTCCTAACTCAAAATGTAGATGTACTCTGTATATATCGTGCTGTCATTCGATTCTGATATGGTACAAACATAAACTCTATTTCCTCTTTATTTCTACATTAATTCCTTTATTGTTCATTTTCATAGTTACCTTCCATTAAAATTTAATCCAGAGAGAGGCCTGGCCCTTGCCACTGGCCCCAGGGAAGTGATCTCTAGGCCCTCAGAATGTCCTACCTGATAGAAGTGCCTTTGTTTGCCTGGGGGCGCTGGCCACTGGATATTCTAACAACGTGATTTATGATGGAGACTTTGGGCCATGCCATGTCCATTCCAACATCCAGACATTCAGAGAAACTGGAAACTATAGGATTAGCCTGATTTCTGGCAGGGCTAGAAATTAAAGTTCAGCCATGAAAGCAATGTGTGATGAAGCCCCAGTAAAAACACTGGACACCAAAGGCTCAAGTGAGTTCCCCTGGTTGGCGATACTCTTTGCATATTGTCACACACCATGGCTGGGAGGAGGTAATGCTGACCATGAGTCTGGAAATACCATGTCTGGACCCTTCCTGGACTCCACATGACCCAAGAATTCAACTCTCACTGACCAAGGATGACTTCCACAGTTACCTGGCTTGCCAGTTCTCACTCACCTGGCCGGGTTCCATGGAGGACTTCCTTCTGTTTTGCCCACGGTTCTTCTCCCTGTTCCAGTTTGGAGAGTACATCTGGTTTTCTGGCTTGATATCCTGCTCATTGGAAAAGACAGAACTCTTAGACTCATTAAACTGGGCTAGGTAGGGTCTGTCAAGATGGGAGAATGCTACATTTGAGGGACTGAGACAGTTTTCACATCTACAAAGCAGAAGCTTCTCTCTCAGGAAAGGGCATATATGATACTGTAACATAATGATATATATTTGGTCTTTGTACGTGGTTCCTGCACAGAGCTCCTAAGGCCCTTGTAATTTCCTAAGTGACAGCCATGATATGCATATCTCCTATTATAATATTTGGTCTTGGGATCCCTGGGTGGCGCAGCGGTTTGGCGCCTGCCTTTGGCCCAGGGCGCGATCCTGGAGACCCGGGATCGAATCCCACATCAGGCTCCCGGTGCATGGAGCCTGCTTCTCCCTCCGCCTGTGTCTCTGCCTCTCTCTCTCTCTCTGTGACTATCATAAATAAATAAAAAATTAAAAAAAAAATATTTGGTCTAAGTTCCAGTTCCTGACAGAACTTCTAATACCCTTGGACTCTCCAGAGTGAATGAATGTCTTTCTGTAAACTAATGTCTGGTGGCAGAGGCCCGTATAGAGCTTTAGCATGGGGGCTTGTTGCCAGAAAGAACTCAGCAGGACAGAAGGCTGAAACCTTCAGCTCCAACCCTCTCCCCCTGCCACTGGAGATTGAGTTAATTATGATTTAAGCAATCATGCCTATATAAAGAAACCTTCATAAAACGTCCTAAACCACCAGGATGGGAGTTTCCAGGTTGGTGAACACACCTGAAGTGCTAGGAGGGTGGCATACCTAGAGGGTCATGGAAGGTCTACACCCCTCCCTTCATACCTTGCCTTATACATCTCTTCCTTTCTGCTGTACCTGAGTTTTATTCTTCATAATAAAATGGTAATCTTAAGTAAAGTGCTTTCCTCAGCTCTGTGAGCTGTTCCAGCCAAATACCATACCTCAAGGGGGTTACCAGAATGCCCAATTTATAGCTAGAATGAAGTGTGGTTACCCTGGGTATTGGCTACCCAATACTTGCAACTGGCATCTGAAGAGAGAGCAGTCCTGTGGTACTGAGCCCTTAAACCTTTGGAGTCTGATGCTAACTCTAGGTAGTGTCAGAACTAAAATGAATTGCAGGATACCTCACTGATACCTGAAGAGTTGGAGAACTGGTTTTTGGTGTAGAAAAACCCCACATGTTTGGCACTATTTATGTTGGTAGTAAGAGCAGCTCCTCGTACATTAGACCCTTTTATTCCGTGCCAGAGGAGGCACTGAGAAATTGCCAAGCACATACAGAGAAATGCAGTGACTCTGAAGTGTAAGCAGCTGAGAAAGGAAAGGCTATTGACTGGGCATCCTTTGAGTGACACAGGGAAGCTGTCCTCACCCACTGACACCAGATTCCTATAGTTCTCCAACATCACGTCCCGATATAGGTTCTTCTCGGCAGGGGCCAGGAGCTGCCACTCCTCCCAGGTGAAGTCCACAGCCACATCCTCCAGTGTCAGTGATTCCTGTAATAACAGAGTCCTATTTAATATGAGTGTTTCTCTTTCATTGATTCATAAGGAATATAAAGGAAATTGTTATATTAATAGTAATTACAATGCTGAGACAAATTCTGATGTATAGGTGATGTTTTTGGATTTTCAAAAGCAATTCTCTGACACTAGCTGGGTGGCATACAATTCAGCTCAATTCTGTAGTGTCACTTTTCACAGGTTAAGGGTTCAGTCCCACAGACTTCCCCTGCCCTCACTTCAGACACCAATCCAAGTCCATGTTGTCACCTGTGCTTCTGACTAACTGGCTACAGACTGGAGGTTCCAATGACTCCCTCCTTGGGTTTGATTAATTTGCTTGGGTGGCTCAGAGACCTCAGTTTACTTACTGCATACTAGTTTATTATAAAAAGGATATGATAAAGGACACAGATCTCATCCAGATCAAAGGGACACATAGGGTGAGGCACAAGGGGCGTGTCACCCTCCCAGCACCCATGTCCACCAAGCCAGAAGCTCTCCAAACCACACACCTTTGGGATTTTATGGAGGCTCCATCACATAGGCATGGTTGGTCATGAACCCCATTTCCAGCCCCTCTCCCCTCTCTGGATAATGGGGATACAGCTGAAAACCCCACACTTCTGATCATAGGTCTTTCTGGTGACCAGCCCCCTTGGAGCCCACCCAGAGTCATGCCATTAAAACAAGAGATGGTCCTATCACCCAGGAAATTCCAAGGGATTTAGGAATTTTGTTACAGATGAGGTCAAAGACCAAATATTCGAACAAAAGATGCCTCTAGTACTCTTTTCACTTATAGAATTACAAGGATTTTAGAAGCCTGTGTTAGAAACTAGAGGCAGAAACCAATGTATGTTTCTTATTCTTACACTAAAGGTTAACATCATATTAGATATACTTAAGAGATACTTAGTGAACTGGAATATGAATTTTAAAAAATAACCAAAAAATGAACCAGACACACAAGAGATAGAAAATATAAAGGAGAGTTAATAAAGAATGAGAATAGAAGCACCTGGCTGGCTCAATGATTGAGTATCTGCCTTTGGCTTGGGTTGTGATCCTGGGTCCTGGGATTGAGTCCTGCATCAGGCTCCCTTTGGAGAGCCTGCTTCTCCCTCTGCCTACGTCTCTGCCTCTTCCTGTGCCTCTCATGAACAAATAAATAAAATCTTAAAAAAAAAATAAAGAATGAGAATAGAATAAGGTCTATATGTATCTATATGTTTTTGGAAGTGATTATAGACAATCAGAGAAGCAATGTGAAGATCTCAGAATGGAGAAAACTTTAGAACTGACTAAACATCCTATAACAGTCTTAGTAACACAAGCAAAACCAAACAGGAAGTCTGTTTCTAGACTCATCACTGAAACTATAGAACAGATTATGAAAACAACCAGAAAGAGGAGACTCATTACCACCTTAAGAAAGACAAAATTTAGTGAAATGAAAATGGTAGAAGCCAGAAAATGTTGTGATAAATATATATTTGGTCTTTGTCCCTGGTTCCTGCCACACAGTTCCTAAAACTGTTGCAATCTCTGGAGTGATGAGTGTCTTCTGTATCCTCATATGACAACTAGAGGCTGGAGGCCTTTACATAGCTTCAGGATGGGAGACCTGAAAGATTCCCCAACATCCAGGGAAGGAAGAGGGACTGCAGGTTGAATTAAATCACAACCTGTGCCTGTATAATAAAACTATCATAAAACCCCCTAAACAATAGGTTTGGAGGGACACCAGTTTCTCCCTTTGCCTATGTCTCTGCCTCTATCTCTGTATCTCTTGTGAATAAATAAATAAAATCTTAAAAAAAGGTTTGGAGAATTTCCAGTTTGGTGAACACACTGAGGTGCTGGCATCATATTAGATATACTTAAGAGATACTTAGGACGTCATCACCCCCTCCCCATTTCTTGTCGTGTGCATCTCCCCATTTGGGTATTCCTGAGTTGTAGCCTTTATTTTAAAAAACAGCAAATGTGTGTAAAGTGCTTTCCTGAGCTCTGCGAATTTTTCTAGCATGTTACCAAACCCGAAAGGGAGTTGTGGGATCCATCAAATTTACAGCTAGTCACCACAAATATAAGTGACAACCTGGGACTTTTGGCTGGCACCTAAAGTGAGGGCAGTCTCATGGAACCAAGCCCTCACTTATGGGATCTGATGCTAGCTGCAGGTAGGGAATGTCAAAGTTGAGCTGAATTGTAGAACACACAGTTGGTGTTCACAGAGTTGCAGAATTAGTAGGTGTGAGGAAAATATAAACATTTGGTGTCAGAAGTGCTATGAATAAAAACAGTTTAGGAGTGTGGAACATCTTCAGTGTCCTGATCCTATGGTCATGCAGCCTACACCCAAATGCCACCAGGAAATGAACTGAGACCTATTTGTCAATGGAACTGCCATATCAGGGGAAAACTGATGGGATAATCTATCCCTGCATCATGTAGAGATTACTACACTGAGAGGAGAACAGACTTGGTAGAGGCTGCAAACTTTTTTTTTTTTTTTAAGATTTCATTTATTTATTTGTGAGAGAGATCACAAGCAGAAAGAAAGGGTAGAGGGAGAAGCAGACTCCTCACTGAGCATGGAACCTGATGGGGGACTCGATCTGGGATCATGACCTGAGCCAAAGGCAGACACTTAATTGACTGAGCTACCCAGGCACCTGAGGCTGCAAATTCTTACCACTGTTGATCTTAACACATTGATTATTTCATGTGAGATGGAGATCCATTAGGAAAAATTAAAACTTAGGTTCCTACTTAATTTCACACTTGAAAATACCTTTTTCCTGTTTAAAGTTCTAACCATAAAACAAAGGAACCTATGGAGGCAATACAGGCAAATATAAAGTATGTTCATGTCACAAGCCAAAATCCATGGAAGAAAATAAGTAATGAATTTTGTATGAGGAAAAAGTTAAAATATCTGTTTTGAAAAAGATACCGTGGACAAAGCAAAAAAGAAAAGTGACAAGCTGGGAAATGTTTTTTGTAAACAAAATAAAGGATCACTATACAGTGGATATAAATAACTTATTAATCAGTAAGAAAAAAATTTTGGCAGGGGACGCCTGTGTGGCTCAGTGGTTGAGCATCTCCCTTCTGCTCAGGTTGTGATCCCGGGGTCCTGGGATCACATCCTGAATCGGGCTCCCTGTAGGGATCCTGCTTCTCCCTCTGCCTGTATTTCTGCCTCTTTCTGTGTATCTCTCATGAATAAATAAAATAAATCTTAATTTTTTTTAATGTAAAAGGCATTTCATGAGAGAAAAAAAATCCACTGGCCAATGAATAAACAAAAAGGATTCCAATCTCAAAAGAAGGCAAAAGAATATTGGACCACTGGGATTGTTGAACATTATACAATCTAATAATGTCCTATTATTAACACTGGCAAAGATTTCAGACATAGATGATCCACATATCACTTAGGAGGCACTCACTAAATGCCTTACATAGTTTAACTAATTTTGTTGTGTATGACTATAAACAAATGGAATTTTATAGAGTTAACAGTCACCCATCAGTTGCACTCATTATTCCTTTAGATGTTTGAATTATGCCATCTTAAGCTAACACATTATGTTCTTTGGAATATGATTCCATTGATACACAAAATGTCGTAATAGGTGTGTTTAAAAATACAGATGTACATAAATCCAAATACATTTTTTTTTTTCCCAAATACATTTTGGCAGCCCAGGTGGCTCAGTGGTTTAGTGCCGCCTTCAGCCCAGAGCATGATCCTGGAGACCCAGGATCGAGTCCCACATCAGGTTTCCTGCATGGAGCCTCTTCTCCCTCTGCCTGTGTCTCTGCCTCTCTCTCTCTGTGTCTCTCATGAATAAATAAATAAAATCTTTAAAAACAAAACAAAACAAAACAAAAAAACGAAGTACATTTGTAAATGGACATATGTATACAGACATACACAGGTTCAGTGACAGCAAGAACGCACCAAACATCTGCTAAAGTGGGACGAGGGAATAAGGAAAGGGGACACAAAGAGGGAATTTACTTTTTTTTTTGCCCACATGTATTCCACGATGAGGATTTTTTTTCCTTTAAAAGGTAATCATGATGGGAAATATCAGAGGAGGTGACAGAACATGAGACTCCTAACTCTGGGAAACGAACAAGGAGTAGTGGAAGGGGAGGTGGGTGGGGGGATCAGGTGATGGCTGACGGGCACTGAGGGGGGCACGTGACGGGATGAGCACTGGGTGTTATGCTATATGTTGGCAAATTGAACTCCAATATAAAATATACAAAAAACAAAACAAAAAACATATGAGGGTCCTCTATATAATTCTGGGGGGAAAAAAAGGTACTCATGAGAAAAAAATAAATAAAAGGTACTCATAAGGGGCTCCTGGGTGGCTCAGTCAGTTGAGCATCCAACTCTTGATTTCAACTCTGGACATGATCTCAGGGTTGTGGGATAGAGCCCCTGCAGCAGGCTCCATGCTCGGAGGGGAATTAGCTTGGGATTCTCTCTCTCCCTGTACCCCGCCCCTCACTCATGTTCTCTTTCTCTAAAATAAACAAATAAGTCTTTTTTTTAAAAAAAAAAAAAAAAAAAAAAGGTACTCATGAGCCATTTGTATAATTACAGGAAACAAAAGCAATAAAGGAAGAGTAGGTAAAGGGCAGCCCCAGTGGCGCAGCAGTTTGGCGCCGCCTGCAGCCTGTGGTGTGATCCTGGAGACCCGGGATCAAGTCCCACATCGGGCTCCCTGCGTGGAGCCTGCTTCTCCCTCTGCCTGTGTCTCTGCCTCTCTCTCTCTGTGTCTATGAATAAATAAAATCTTTAAAAAAAAAAAAAAGGAAGAGTAGGTAAAAATTAGATCTCAAAATGGGAAAGGATAATGCATCTTATGAGATAACATGAAGTTATACAGCAAACACTCTGCTACCTGATAACTCAAGCTCTTACCAGACACAATTTCTTGCAATATTCTAAAGCCAAATCTGTAGTTTAATGACAGTTCAGCTACCTGTTCGTGGAGCCTTACATTGGTCCCCTGCAAAAATTGTGTTCCCTAAATTTGCTTGGTCTATTCCCACAGGAGATTCTGAGAACTCTGTAATAAACAGCAGTAGGAAGTCTGCTGCTGCCTTTATTAGAAGGCTACTGCTCAAAACACTGTCCACCCCAGTATTTCTAATAATATAAAATTTTTCCTGACTCCTCAGTGCCAGAGGAACTTTTCTGCTTTCTCCTCAGTCGCTGCATATCACATAATTCTCTTGTGTTGGTTGTCACACATATTAGATGCAGTGTGACAGCTAACGTAAGCCAGAGGATCCTTCTGTTATGCATTGTTCCAACATTAATCATTAACTAGGAATCATATGAACACTATGGGTTTTTTATTTTTTATTTTTTTGGAAGTGGGCTCCATGCTGGGCATGGGCTTGAACTCATAACTCTCAGACCAAGACCTGAGCTGAGATCAAGAGCCAGATACTTAACCAACTCAGCCACCCAGGCACCCATGAACACTATACTCATGATTCTACTTTGCCATGGTGTTGGAGTTAGATTCAAAGTTTATTTTCTCTAGATACTGAACAGATTTTTTACAAGCCTCTACAAATCCATCTGGGAACAAAGAAGAGAATAAAACAAGACAAAAATCACCTGGGCATTGATCATTTTCTTCTGTTTTGAGAAACAGCCAGCAACTGAGATACTGTTTGTGTCTCTTCCAGATATGCTCTAAATTTCTAGTTAAAATCTAGTCACCAATCAAAAGTGGTCCAGAGATGGCACTACCTAGGTCCTGGAACCTCCTTTTTCTTCATTTATTTCTTGTCTCCTGTCAGGACCTGTGGGCCAAAGAGCAAAATAACTTTCAGTGTTACATTCTCTCTTGCTATACACCTTAACACATGATCCCAGAATTTGTGTCTCTTTTTTTGGTTCCCCAGAAATCATGCCTTAGAAGACCCTGAATAAAAAAAGAAAAAAAAAAAGAAAAGAAAAAAAAAAGAAGACCCTGAATGTGTAGGAGCAAGTAAAGGGAGGTGGCAAAGGAGAATCAGAACAGAACAGTGGCAGGTAATTTTCAGATCAATTTTAGAAATGAAGCCGTTAGGACAGTGAGGAACAGTGAATTTCTCCTTTAATATATTGCTCTCCTCTCTCTTTTTTTAAGAGTTTATGTATTTATTCATGAGAGACACAGAGAGAGAGGCAGAGACACAGGCAGAGGGAGAAGCAGGCTCCATGCTGGGAGCCCGATGGGAGACTCGATTCCAGGACACCAGGATCCTGCCCAGAGCGGAAGGCAGCCGCTTAACCGCTGAGTTGCCAGGGCGTCCTGCTCTATCTCTTTAAGTCTTTACACACCCTATTTACATAACATTTCAATATGAGACACAATGCGCATCCTGGGAAAAAAGGGAAGGAATATGAGCTATACAAATTGAAGAGAAAAAAAAAACTTCAAAAAAATGAAAAAAAAATTAAAACACCAGAAAACACAAATACTTGGAAAATAGCAGCCTTTACGTATATATATAACTTGAAAGGAAATACCCAAAAGAACACACAGTAAAGGGGTCCCTGGGTGGCTCAGCGGTTTAGCGCCTGCCTTCGGCCCAGGGTGTGATCCCTGCACGGAGCCCGCTTCTCCCTTTGCCTATCTCTGCCTCTCTCTCTCTGTGTCTCGAATGAATGAATGAATGAATGAATGAATAAATAAAATCTTTAAATAATAATAATAATAATAATAATAAAGAATACACCGTAAAACTACAGAAGGCTAAACAGAATATTAAATAAAAGGTTAATTAATTTGAAATCTTAAAAAAAAAAAATTTCAATCTGCTGAATCAGTCAACTCCCCCAAAGCTTTCATTTCTGCAGGTTCAAAGAGATGGAATGATGTGAGGAGCCAAAAGAGATTAGAAAATCATATGGAGGAGGGATTTGGGCCTGAAGCTTTTGAGGAATGCTAACATTCAACAACTCTGTTCCAGGAGCACGAAGCAGTTAGGGTTCCTGAGCCTCCACGCCTGTTGTCACACAACCCTGCACAAAAGACAGGCCATCACTCCCACTGGATCAATACCAAATCCAGACCAGCTCCACTCGTACACTGACCTCCCTTAACGGTTCCACCGTCCCCGAGCTCCAAACGATTTCCGTACCCGCGCGAGACACCACCTTTATTGACAAACACCATCCGTTAGCTGTCAATCACCTACAAGAAGACCCTAAACCCTGACCTCAGGACTCTCGGTAGTTGAGTTGTTCAGACTTTCAATCACTGAACACCAGAGCCCCCTGTGATTGACCCCAAAGACACCTCGACTCCTCCGTGCTCACCTCCAAAAAACACACCCGCCCCATGAGCTACCTTCACGGACTCACTGGAGCAACAACTTACCCAGAGGCCGAGAGGCCGCCCATCTCCCCCCAACTCTTTTCGACAGACCCACACGCGGACTGGAATCTCTCCTGAGCCTGCAGCGACCTCTTCAGGGCCCAACTTACTTCCCTAAACTTCCTTCGCTCTAGTCCCCTCACTCAGACTCATCTCCCGAGAACACCTGACGAGGGTCAGCCGCGTTTCTGGCGCGTTTCTATGGAGAACCGAATACGGGTTTCCGGCTCTCCCTTATGAGGTCATATGTCCGCGCCGCCGTCGCCTCGACGCCCTGGAGGCCGCCATCTTTGCACACCTGATGTCCTGAAGGCACGGCGGCCGCGTTTGCGCGGTGACGCCACGGTGAGAGTCTAGCCGGAACACCAGCGCTTCCTGGCCCCGCAGCTCTTAACGGGGAGATGGGGTGATGTCCAGAGGCTTAAGGTCCCGCAAGGCGGATATGCCATGGCGGTCGATAATCTTTGAAGGGGCAGAGCTCCTCGTTGTAGAGGACGGGGAACGGCGCCAATTTTTCAAAGGCCGGAGCCCTTCCCCGTCTAAGGAGCGCGGCTCCTACGGCCTTGACAGTGACGTCTCAGCTCGGTGGGAAATTAAAATAACCTCTGGGCTCTGCAGTCTCGATTCTCTGTGCGAAGTCTCATGAGCCGGGCAAAAAATGGAAGCAGCCTTGATTAGAAAGCAGGCGGCGCGTTGTGGCCGGGGAGGGTTGTGCCCGGGGCAGGTGTGCGTCGGCCGGGACAAGTTCGGAGCTGGCGGTGCCCCGAGCTCCGCAAGGGTGTCTCGGGAGATCAGGGTTTGGAAAAGTGAGCTGGTGTGGGGTGTTCGGCGATCGCAAAGCGCGCTGAAGCCACAGACGTTGAGCCTCATCCCAGCTCTGCCCCTTACCCATCTAGGCAGCCCCATGTCACTAAAGATTAGTCTGTAGTGTATTCATGAAATTAGTCGCGTGTGCACTTTTTTCCTGCAACATTCACAGAGCATAATCGCCTCTGGGTTGTTTCCACTGTTTTAGATATTGGCAACTGGCAATCTTGCGAACATTCATGTGTAGAAAATAAGATGACTACAAAGAACTGATTTACCAGTCGTGTGCGTCTGCATCTTTCCAGCCATTTCCAGGTCTACAACGCACTTTTATCCCTGCTCCAGCTCATATTCTCACTCCCCCAACCCCAGTACTGAGCTTAGAGGTCTCTCACCCTAAGGAACCAGAGATCTCCAGAACACAGGCTGTGGCAAAGAGGTCCGGTTAACCTGTTTATTATGTTCAACCCTGTTGGCCGTTATAATTTTCGGCGTGCACCTGATAAAGTCATGTAATCACAGGTCAAAGCACGAAGTTAGCTCCATCTTCACACTCCTCCATCATTACTATGCTGGCCCAGTCTCCCACCTGATACTAAAATTGTTCCCGCTTGCACCCTCCGTCTGTACTAGCTCATTTTCATATGGCAGACAAAGTGATCCTAGTAAAACAAATCTTTCGTGAAAATTTTCCTGTTCTCAATTATCTAATGACTGCATTACAGAATAAAATCTCAAGTGTTGAGATAACCAGTTAGTTGCCTAAAAATACATGTTGGGTTGAATTTCACTGATAATGCAGGGTTTGCGGTGGAAATAGAAATATCTATTTGCGGCATAGCAAATATCCATTTCTTCTTCTTTAACCAGGATTCAAGGTTTTTAAGCAAGATACCTTTATTGGATCAAGAGAAAGACTCTGGATAGAGAACAAGAGCCCCAATCAGAAAAAGGAAGAATGAATGGAAAAGGAAAATCACATGTGCAATTAAGTAGGTCACAGAGGAAATGGGAACTTTGAAATTATGGCAACTTTCAGAGGTGATAGGGCTGTGAACAACACAAGGGTTCTTCTCCAATACACCCAAGATGAATCTTACCTCCTTTCATATTCCAGCTTTCTTCCATCTTAGACAAAGATTCTCATGCCTTTTACTTTACTTATCCTGGGGATCCCATTCCTCTTCTACTCTCCCATTTATAGGCAGACATTTAATCTAATGCACATGTACACAAAATGTTTTTTGTACAGTTATTTTAGAACTACCTTACAATTGCTCATTCTTTGCAATGATAGAACTTTATAGCCCATCAACTTCATCTTCCAAATAAATATGTAATTTTTTTTCTATATCACAAAGGATAGGTGATATAGAAAAGGACTCGATAAGGCAGCACTATTCAATAGATCGTTTTGTGATGATGAAATATTTTATATCCATACATATATCCATGGGAGTCACTAGGTACATGTAACTATTGAACTCTTGAAATGTGAAAACTTGATTTTTAATTTTAATTAATTTACATTTAGGGGATCCCTGGGTGGCGCAGTGGTTTTGTGCCTGCCTTTGGCCCAGGGCGCGGTCCTGGAGACCTGGGATCGAATCCCACATCAGGCTCCCAGCATGGAGCCTGCTTCTCCCTCTGCCTGTGTCTCTGCCTCTCTCTCTCTCTCTCTGTGACTATCATAAATAAATAAAAATAAAAATAAAAAGATTTAAAAAAATTTACATTTAAATAACATGTGGCTAATGGGTACTAAATTAATGCAAAACTATCAAGGAATGTGTAATCAATGTGAGGAGAAAGACACAGGTATTTTTTTAAATGTATTTGTATCCTGGATTATTTATACATTTTTTTTCTTCCCAAGTTATTTACATTTTTAATAACAATGTATTTAAATTAACTAATTTAGTTAACATACAGTGTAGTATCAGTTTCAGCTGTAGAATTCAGTGATTCATCACTTACATGACACCCAGTGCTCATAACATGCACTCCTTAATGCCCATCACCTATTTAACCCACTCCCCACTCACCTCCCCTTCAGTAACCATCAAGTTTGTTCTCCTTAGTTAAGAATTGGTTTCTGGGATCCCTGGGTGGCGCAGCGTTTAGCGCCTGCCTTTGGTCCAGGGCGCGATCCTGGAGACCTGGGATCGAATCCCACGTCGGGCTCCCGGTGCATGGAGCCTGCTTCTCCCTCTGCCTATGTCTCTGCCTCTCTCTCTCACTGTGTGCCTATCATAAATAAAAAAAAAAAAAAGAATTGGTTTGCCTCTCTGCCCCCACTTCATGTTTTGTTTCCTAAATTCCACATGAGTGAACTCATATGGTATTTGTCTTTCTCTGACTTCTTCACTTAGCATAATATTCTCTCATTCCATCCACATAGTTGAAATGGCAAGATTTCATTCTTCCTTATGGCTAATATGCCATTGTGTGTGTGTATACACATCTTTATCCATTCATCATTCAGTTATTTATACATTATTAATAATGTTTCCCTTGTCTCCCATTCAAATTACCCTCCTTGGGGGAAGATATTTTTAGGATCTAACTCCACATCATTCTAAATACAAACCCCATGATCCAGTTATTCCATGTCAATTTCATCTAATGTAGAGTTTACATACTTTGAGTATGGTTTTTTTTTTTAAAGATTTTGTTTATTTTTTCATGAGAGACAGAGAGAGAGAGGCAGAGGCAGAGACATAAGCAGAGGGAGAAGCAGGCTCCATGCAGGGAGCCCAATGTGGGATTCAATCCTGGGGACTCCAGGATCACGCCCTGGGCTGAAGGTGGCACTAAACCGTTGAGCCACCTGTGCTGCCCATACCCTGAGTATGTTAGATGGAGTAAGAAGATACCACTTACATGTAATTCAACTAACTTAACACTCATTCCAGAAGGACAAAGACATTTTGTTTTGTTTACCCCTTAGCTGTCCTTAGCTGATAGAATAATACCAGGTACAAAAGAGGTACTTCACAAATATTCACTGAACAGAGATCCAACGTAAGGCTGTTTCTCAGGTGACTGCATAATATAAAGTCCTAAAAATCTGTGAAAGGATACCACTTTTCAATTAATCCTCCACACTATCCTAGGGAAACTGAAAGGATACATGTGCCCCAAACTCCACTAGTCAAACGCTGCCTTTTCCTATCAATCAATTCTAAATTACAAAGATTTTCATTCCTAGCAACATCCAGATGCCAATTATCTTATTTCTTTTTTTAATCTTCTTTATAATCACTGTAGTGTTTTGCTTCACTTATGATGTTAGGCATTCCAGATTACTTGACAAAAGTGAGCACTCAATGTGAATGGAAGCTGGGATTAGTAACATCAAACTGGGGATCCCTGGGTGGCTCAGTGGTTTAGCATCTGCCTTTGGCTCAGGGTGTGATCCTGGAATCCCAGGATCGAGTCCTGCATTGGGCTCCCAGCGTGGAACCTGCTTCTCCCTCTGCCTGTGTGTGCCTGCCTCTGTCTCTCATGAATAAATAAAATCTTTTAAAAAAATAACATCAAACTATGTCTCTGTATCAACACATAAATATACACATAGGATGGAATTTATCAGGCTTTTCCAATCTCTGCATTCATAGTTCTCTCAAAATATACTTAACTATATAATGAGCTGGAATTTTTTTTCACTGTTTTTTTAATATCTTGATTATATGTTTCCTTCCCATAGGTTTTTTTTTTTTTTTGAGACAAAATGTGACCTAATTGACCAGTGAAGGCACAATCACATTCACTACAGTTAGAAGGTTTTTATTCTCCCGTGCACGTTTTCTGCTATCTCTTGAGGGCACATATCTATCTAGCAAGTGTCTGCTCCAAAGGACTATGTTCCTATTTGTTAGGAGCCCACTGATATTTAATGATGTCTGAGGGGCAACACATGGCATTTGCAGTGACCAAATTAACAGCATTTCACTTATATGTAATAAGCTGTTAACTTTCTGTAGAAGGGTTTTCCACATTTAGAATCTACGTATTTCTAACTTTGTGCATGTCTCATGTTTAATAAGGCAAAACTTATAGGCGAAAGCTTTCCCACATCCAGTGCATTCATAGGATCTCTCTCCTATAGGAGTTCTTTAATGGACAATGAGCTGTTACTTCATGATGGTTTTCCCACATCCACTACTTATGAGGTTTCTCTTATGAGGTTTCTCTCCTGTGGGCACTTTCTGATGTTTAATGAGACCTGACTTCTGAGGACAGGATTTTCCAGTTACTACCTACAAAGGAAGTCTTGTTTGTATGAACTCTCTGATGTCATATGAGCCCTATCTTCTGGATAAAGCTTGTCCCCATTTACTGCATACATAAGGTTTCTCACCAGTACGAGTTCACCAATGTACAGTGAAACTAATCTGGGTGAAGCCCTTTCCACAATCCTTACACATGACGGGTTTCTATCAGGTATGAGTTTTCTGATATTATAAAATGAGATGTCATTTAATGAAAAAGGCTTTGCCACATTTAGTGTATCAACAGGGGTTTTCTCCTCTTTCATTTCTCTTATGTATAATGACTTCTGACTTCCTATAACATGCTTTGCCACATTGACCTTATATAAAGTTTCTCTTCTGTATGAATTTTCTGGTGTTCAATGAGCCTAGACTTTGTGGTATGTGTTTTCCATTTGTACTACATTCAGGGGTTTCTCTCCCCAGTGAATTCTCTCATCTTTAGTGAGCTGAGACTTCTGATGAAGGATTCCCCACATTTACTACATATATGCATTTCTCAATTTTCTGAGTTCCCTGATGCTTAACAAATGGGAGCCTTCGTGCTGATGAGTTTCCAATTTCAGGCATTTTAGTATGAATTTGCTCATATTATGTAAGGAGAAAGGATTTTCCATCTCCACCATGCTCAACAGGGTTCTTTATTCCACAGCTTCTGTTTTAACTGACTAAATTTAAACTTTATTTCCATGATTTTGCCTTAAAGGAAAACAGTGTTGGTCCAGATGAACAATATTTTCAAAGACATTATGTTCACACATCGTTTCATATTTAGTTGTCTTTAGAAATCTCAGGTATGCAAGTATTACTGCAGATGATCATCAACTCCCTTGACTTCTAGGAAAGAAGAGAACAATGAATGCTCAGGTATAGATTGGCCAATCTTTAGTGTTGCCTGCAGGATCTCAGTGTAAAAGAATCTTTAATAATGTTTCTTATTTCTTGAGCACTGGTGAAAATATAATACACAAAAATCAAGTGGCAAAAGCAATAAACATACAAATGAGCTTAGATAATTCACAATGAATAAATAGAGTCAGCTGCTTCCTAAGTAGTGTCTTGCAAAACATGCAGGAGTAGAAAATAAGAAAGACACTGTTAGAACAAAAAAAAAAAAAAGAAAAAAAAAGGAAGAGGGGGAAGGAGGTGGAAAGAAAACATCATCTAAAATTAGAAGGGCTGCATTCAGTCATTCCACGAATCCTGATAAAATGCCTGTTAGGTACTGGCCATAGTGCTCGCGTTGGGGGCATATAAACATATTATTCTCACTGAGTTTACACTCTAGTTAGGGAAAATAAAATAAGCAAAGAAAAAAAGGAGGCAGCTGCAAATTATAAGTGGTTTGAAGGAGCAAAGGAGATGAAGAGAGGTGGAGGAAATGAGGGTACACTGTGGAGTAAGACAAGTCTCATCAATGAATTAAAAATGAGAAGGTGGATAAAGAACATGAGCAATTGGGATCCCTGGTTGGCGCAGCGGTTTGGTGCCTGCCTTTGGCCCAGGGCGCGATCCTGGAGACCCGGGATCGAATCCCACATCGGGCTCCCGGTGCATGGAGCCTGCTTCTCCCTCTGCCTATGTCTCTGCCTCTCTCTCTTTCTCTCTCTCTGACTATCATAAATAAATAAAAATTAAAAAAAAATTAAAGAACATGAGGAATTAAGGTTTACTCTGAAATATTTTGCTTGAGTCAAGAGGTAAGTGGAAACTCCGTTCAAGAGGGTGAATGTTACTGAAGTTCAGAATGTAGGGAAATAAGTGGACTTTTAGAAACATTTAGATTTTATTAGACAGTAAAGTGCCAGTACCCAGTTGAATATATAAATGCTGAGAATTACCTTTTGTGGACATAGGCAATGTGAAAAACATCAGTATATAAGTATTTAAGGATAAAGCATGAGCTGAAGTCATGTTCAGAGAATGCAAAGATTGAAAGAAAGTTGAGGCAGAGGAACAAGATGTCAGTTGCTCAAATATTCAGGCTTCTGATTTGAAGATCCCACCAAAGGACACAAACTGATTATGCTGGTTGAGGACAGAAGCAAACGCTTGTTATGAACAAATGGCTCAGGGAGGCAATTCAGAAGTTTGATTTTGACATATCTGTGCTACTTTTCAGTGGTCATCCTGTTTCTAAAATTTATCCTTTTCCTCATTCTGCATAGCATCATCAAACTGGTCACACAGTTAGAGAGAAACTCCTATCTCAACACTCCAACTCTTAGTCTAGCTAGGGTATGTTCTTGAAGAAAGGGGCAAAGATGAGAGACTGTGACCACCAGGAATTTCCAACAGGCTGGGAGAAGGACACTCAGAGTTCTCCAGAGGCAGATGTCCTTCTAAACATGATAACTGTCATCTTTTTCAGTCACATTCTGCATGCTGTACTTATAAAGATGTCATATCTGATTTTCTCTCATTTTGATATCCCTAATGCAATGATCCTTCATCTTGCAACAAACTGCATCTTCTTCCATAATTCTACATTTATGTCTCCATGTTGGAATCAGTTAAGTAGCCTAAAGGACCACTTGACTCCTTCTACCAAGACTCGAGCCAGCTACCCATTCAGTTTTTCCTACAACCTCTGGCTGTTCCTTATTATTGCTATACAGCTGCTACCAGGTAGAAATTAAGACTACCCAGAGATATAAAAAACAAAACAAAACACCTCTACCATTGTGCTACCCCAACTAATTCAATTACTAATAGATAAAATCTAAACAGCATGGCAATAAAAGTTAATACTGCCTTAATTACCCCATTTACCCATTTCCATTCCACTACTTCCCCCACAAATACTCTCTGACATTGGCCTTTACATGGCTGGCTTCAGACCAATCCATGGAAGTCTTGGACATGGCCTTGTAGATTTCCAACTATTTATGCTCCACTATTTGCCCTTCATTATCTTTTTTTTTTAAGATTTTATTTATTTATTCATGAGACACACACACACACAGAGAGAGAGAGAGAGAGAGAGAGAGAGAGAGAGGCAGAGACACAGGCAGAGGGAGAAGCAGGCTCCACACAAGAAGCCCAACATGGGACTCGATCCCAAGACTCCAGGATCACACCCCGGGCCAAAGGCAAGTGCTAAACTGCTGAGCCACCCAGGGATCCAGTCTTTTTTTTTTTTTTTTTAAGATCTTATTTATTTATTTAGAGAGGGAGAGCACACACAAGTAGGGGAAGCGGCATAGGGAAAAAGAGAGAGAGAGAATCTCGAGCAGACTCCATGTTGAGCACAGAGCCTGACAGAGGGCTTGATCTCATGACCCTGAGATCATGAGTTGAGCCAAAATCAGGATTTGGAGGCTAACATGAGCCACCCAAGCACCCCACATTACCTTCTTTATTTAAAATCTAGATATGCTCCCACATATCATGCCATCACTCCCCATGCTCTCTATATAACTGTAGGCTGTATTTCCTCTAGATTTCTACAATATCACATCTTTACTAATTGTTATGACATGTAACTTCAACCTTGAAATCTAGCAACAATATCTTGTGTTCAAAACCTATATTGCATACAGATTTTCATGTATCCATGTTATATATTCACCACAAAAATCTTTGCTTACCAGATAGTATTTGCTTCTCTTGAAATTCAGCATTTTAGCTGTGAGTCACCAGGTAAACTGCCACAACAGCATCCTCTAGAGAACTTTAAATATTGATATCCCCAGACTTGTGCCCAAAGTCTAATCAACGAGACTGAGAAGAAGAGGCCTGGACATGTATTATGCACACAATCTTCAACAAAAGCCTTGGATTTAAGAAATGTTTAAAAAATAGACGGATACAGTGTTTTCAAGGCTGCATTTCGATGGTCTGGGCACAAAGTACAATGTGAATTCATAGAAGAAAGACACAAAGGAGTAGTCAAAGACCATTTCACAAAAAGAGAATTCAAAGTAAAAAAAAAAAATGTACACACATATACAACTATAAGAATGGGAAGACAACAGTAAAGATCACATTCCTGTCCCTTAGTTTATACCTTACTTGATGACTCAGCAATGCCAGATAATGTTCATGGCTCTTACTTTCTCAAAAGACATTTCTGTTCTGCTTCTGGAGAATCAGCCTCTCTTAGATCTTCCGACCTCTTTCTTAATTCCCACTCTTCTTTCTTTTTCATTCTTTTCTTTCTCTTTTCTTTCTTTCTTTTTTCTTTCTTTCTCTATCTCTCTCTTTCTTCCTTTCCTTCCTTCCTTCTTTTTTCTTTCAAGATTTTTTTTTTTAATTTTTTTTTATTTATTTATGATAGTCACAGAGAGAGAGAGAGGCACAGAGACACAGGCAGAGGGAGAAGCAGGCTCCATGCACTGGGAGCCCGACGTGGGATTCGATCCCGGGTCTCCAGGATCGCGCCCTGGGCCAAAGGCAGGCGCCAAACCGCTGCACCACCCAGGGATCCCTTCTTTCAAGATTTTATTTATTTATTCATGAGAGACACAGAGAGAAAAGCAAAGACATGGGCAGAGGGAGGAGCAGGTTCCCTGCGGGGAACTTGATGCAGAACTTGAGATCCTAGGACCCCAGGATCACACCCTGAGCCAAAGGCAGACACTCAACCAGTGAGCCACCCAGGCATCCCTCCCATTGTTCTTTCTTAACCTTGAGTAGACACTCATTTTTCTAAACTGTTAGAGGACCCTAAGCTTAAAAAGAGAGAGAGAGAGAGAGAGAGAGAGAGCAAGATGGAAGAAATTTTCTTGTAGAGAAAGTGATTTTAGTTCCTCAAAAATTCTGAAATCACTCAGGGTTTCTGTGAATGTAGGAGTCTTTATACAGAATAAGAGCTTAACTCATCAAAATGAAGGCACGGTGTAAGGAAATGAGAACAGAGCAAGAAATGGAAAACAGAACCTTTGGACAATTTCAGAGTGGGGAATGAGAAGTGTCTTAGTTCATTCAAACTGCTATAACAAAAACAACAGAAATTTACTTCTCATCTTTCTGGAGGCTGGGAGGTCCCAGATCAGGGTTCCAGCAGATTCAGTGTCTGGAAGGCCTCCTCCTTCACAGGCAGTGCCTTCCAGCTACAACCTCATATGGCAGAAGAGGCAGGGTCTTCATAACCTAATCACTTCTCAAAGGCCTCACCTAATACATCACCTTAAGGATTAGGATTTCAATATCTGAATATTGAGAGGGCACAAACATTTAGTCTACAACAAGCTAAGAAACCATGGAAACACAGAGATTAGATTATGGTGTGGATACAGCACCCAAAGTAAGGTTGAACGCTAAGAAGGAAATCACTAGTTTGTAATGGAGCAGGAAGATGAACTAGTTGGAAGACTGTCGAATTCAAAGGTCTACATTTGGAGTAGCACCTGGAAGGTGGGATTTCACAGCATGGAGGTGGAAGAAGTAGAGACACTGCTACAATGAACAGAAAAGGAGATTTGAGTTGGGGCGCCTGGGTGGCACAGTTAAGCATCTGACTCTTGGTTTCAGTTCAGGTCATGATCTCGTGATCATGAGATCAAGCCCGCATTAGGCTCCACACTCATTGCAGAGTCTGCTTGAGATTCTCTCTCCCTTTATCCCTACCCCCAACTCATTCACATGCTCTCTCTAAAATAAATAAATCCTTTAAAAAAAAAAAAGATTTGAGAAATGTAGGAAATAGAGAACCAAACAACAACAAAAAATCAAGATGTACATAAATGGAGATCAGCTCTCAGAGGAATAAAAGGGGCATATTTTCCTCTTGACTCTACAAAGAAGCTCTTTTAAGTGAAGAAGGATAGGAGGGGCAGCTGTTTTTTTTTTTTTTTTAAGATTTTTAAAATTTATTCATTCATGAGAGACACACAGAGAGGCAGAGACACAGGCAGTGGAAGAAGCAGGCTCCTCGCAGGGAGCCTGATGTGGTACTTGATCCCAGGACCCTAGGATCACAACCTGAGCCAAAGGCAGATGCTCAACCACTGAGCCATCCAGGGGCCCCCTAGTATTTTTAAAGATTTTATTTATTATTTGAGAGAGGGAGAGAAAGCACACAAGCTAGGGGGAAGGGGAGAGGAGACAAGGAGACTCCATGCTGAGCAAGGAACTCAATGAGAGGCTCGATCCTAGAACCCTGGGATCATGACCTGAACCAAAGGTAGATACTTAAATAACTCAGCCACTCAAGCGCCCTGAGGTGAAGCTGTTTAGACATCCTGAGACCCGCTCATAGGCCTGGAGCCTTCCCTGACAGATGAGAACATGACTTCTTCAGCTGTCCACCTTGCTGTTCTCACCCACTCACCTGGATGGGTTCGACTATGGACTTCCTCTTCTGCCATCCACAGCTCTTGCCCTCATTCCAGCTTGGAGAGTACATCTGGTTTGGTAGCTTGATACCCTGTTCATGGAAAAGACAGAATGCTTTGAAATGGGCTGGGGTCTGTCAAGGTGGGAGAATGCTACATTTGAGGGACTGACAATTTTCACATCTGCAACCCAGAGGCTTTTCTCTCAGGAGCAGGCACATTATATATTTTTGCCTGAAGCCAGAGAAGGATCTAAGAATCTACCACTTGAGAGCACTGCATTTACTCTGAAGCGTTAAGCAGTTAACAGAGGAAAGACCACTGATCAGGACCCTCTGAGTCGGGATCCCTGGGTGGCACAGCGGTTTAGCGCCTGCCTTTGACCCAGGGCGCGATCCTGGAGACCCGGGATTGAATCCCACGTCGGGCTGCGGGGCATGGAGCCTGCTTCTCCCTCTGCCTGTGTTTCTGCCTCTCTCTCTGTGTGTGACTACCATAAATAAATAAAAATTAAAAAGAAAAAAAGGACCCTCTGAGTGACACAGGGAAGCTGTCCTCATCCACTGACACCAGGTTCCTATAGTTCTCCAAAATCACGTCCCAGTATAGGTCCTTCTGAGCAGTGAGCCAGGAGCTGCCATTCCTCCCAGGTGAAGTCCACAGTCACATCCTCCAGAATCAGCAATCCCTGTAACAACATGGTCCTCTTTAACATTAGTGTTTCCCATTTATTTTTTAAGATTTTTTTAAAAAGTAATCTCTACTCCCAATGCAGAACTTGAACTGACAACCTCAAGATCAAGAGTCGAATGTTCTACCAACTGAACCAGCCAGGCACTGAGCCTGTTTAAGATTCTCTCTCCCTAAAAAAAAAAAAAAAAAAAAAAAAAAAGTTATAAGGAATAAAATATTTTAAAATGTCTAAAGAGCAAGAATTCTCAAGTAGGCAGATTTGAGGAAAAGACTATTTCTGAAAAAACAAATGTACACATATTTAAAAAGTACATTAGAGACATTGAAGAGATAATTAGTAGACTAGAAATTACCCTAAATGCAACACGAAGCTACCAAAAAACAAATGTACACATATTTAAAAAGCACTTTAGAGACATTGAAAAGATAATTAGTAGACTAGAAATTACCCTAAATGCAACACGAAGCTACCAAAGGTTGGGAGATTATTCTGTAACACCATGATAATTTGCTAGTGGGACTCAGAACTCACTGAAAACTGTTACACTCAGTTACAGCTTACTATAGTTAAAGGATACGGTTGACATCAGACAAAAAGAGTGGCACAAAGCAGAGAATACAGGAAAGTTCCAAACACAGAGCTGTGAGCTGTCTTCCCACAATGGAGTCACAGGCAGTGTTACTTCCTTGGCATGAACTTGTGACAGCAGGCAAGAGGAACTGCTAGCAGGGAAAACTCACCTGAGCCTTGATGTCCACTCTCTCCTGGGGCTTGGCCACATCAGCAGGGCAGGACACACACATGGCTGACTTCAGCCTCCAGCCTCTCCACAAGTGCAGACACCATGTGACACACAGCTCCCACCCTGTCACACTGTGGCTCTTCCCTTGCTGCTTTAATCTCTATCCTTTCTATAATAAATGTAACCTTGAGTACAAGTTTTCTGAGTTCTCAGTCTTTACAAATTACCAAACCTGGGGATGGTCTTGGGGACCCCCAACATAAAAGGGAACTCACTTGTTTGCTGAATATATATATGCATAAATATTAACCATTAAAAAAATATATATATGGCTTTTACTTTTAAAAAATGACCTACTTGATTCATGAATGCATTTTATTTTAATTTTTAAAGATTTTATTTATTTATTCATGAGAGACAGAGAGAGAAGCAGAGACACAGGCAGAGGGAGAAGCAGGCTCCATGCAGGGAGCCTGATGTGGGACTCGATCCTGGGACTCTAGGATCATGCCCTGAGCCAAAGGCAAACACTTAACCGAGAGCCACCTAGGTGTCCCATCATGAATGCTTTTTAAAGACAAAACTTTCAAATGATTACAGATACACAGATTGACCAATAGATTCAAATGAATAACGGATTATTAACCCAATATCTAGGCCTTCTCCCTTCCCTGAAAGTTCTAAGTGTCTCATCAAAGGTGGTGGTCCTTCTGGTAACCAGCCTCAATCCAGAAGACATCCAGGAGAGTCATTTTATTAGAACAAAAGATACTTCTATCACCAGGAAATTTCAAGGGATTTAACAGCTCTGTGTAAGATGCTTCTATCACCCCCCACCATTGCTCAGAAAACCACAAGGGTTTTAGAAGCTCTGAGTCAGGAACTGGGAGCAGAGACCAAATAATATATTTCTTATTATGTCACACTAAGCCTTTGGAATCAAATACCTTGCTCAGGGGGTGCCTGGGTGGCTCAGTTGGTTAAGAGTCTCCCTTTGGCTCAGGTCATGATTCCAGGGTCCTGGATTCGAGCCCCAAATTGGGTTCTCTGCTCAGCTTCTCCCTCTCTCTCCCTCCCCCCCAACTTTTGTGCTCTCTCTCTAATATATAAATAAAATCTCTTTTAAAAGATGAAATAAAAAAGATCTTACTCAGGAACAACCTTAACCTTAATCATTTTCTATAATTTTCCTGCATCCTCCAAATTCACAGGGCCCCTCACCCCCTAGCCTGGATCTCAGATATCCAGGCAATTTGGTTGAGACCTCAGAAACTTCATAACTGACTCTTTATAACATTATCAGAGGAAAAGGTGCACAGCCCAAAGGCAGAGATACTTGTGGGCAGAAATCAGTGAATGCAATTCTTAAGAGACATTCGGGAAATGCCTGGATGGCTTATCGGTTGAATACATCTGCCTTCCCCTCAGGGTGTGATCCTGGAGTACCGGGATCAAGTCCTACATCAGGCTCCCCGCATAGAGCCTGCTTCTCCCTCTGCCTATGTCTCTGCCCCACTCTCTCTCTGTGTTTCTCATGAATAAATAAATAAAATCTTAAAAAAAAAAAAAACAATGGAATCTCTGTTACCTAGGGTGGCTGTGTCTTATCATTGTCTCCTAGGGACCTACTGCTTTTCTAGAAAATGCATGTGTTTGTGTGTGTGCATAATATGTATATGAATGCATATATATATATAACTAATGCCTAAAGAGGGATTTTAAAGGATTGAGGGGAAAACAATATTCATCAGGTTTATTCCAACAACCCAGAGGTCCTGGGCCTCCAAACCTTTAGCCTCTCAACCACAGATACACATGGACTTTCCCAGATACTGATATATGGCCCTGTATTAATCCTCAAATCTGGAAAAGATGCCACCATTTACTGATGACCTGCCAGCTCCATCAATCAGCCCAATATAAATTTCCAAATTTGAATGGCATTCATAGACAAATATCATCATCCACCACCCCCGCCAATCTTTATGTTCTGATAATAACCTCTCTAGTACCTCAGAATGGGACTATATTTGGAGATAGGGTATTTGAAGAGATAATTTACTAGAAATGAAGAGATAATTCAGTGGAAATTCACACTGGTGAAGCCCTAATCCAATATAACTGGTCTCCTTATAAAAAGAAATTTAGACACAAAGGAGACTAGGTCTTGAAGGTGGTCATCTACAAGCCAAGGAGACACCTTGGAAGAAACTAACCCCATGAACTTGATCTCACACTCTCACCTCCAGAATTGTGAGCAAATGTCTGTTGTTTAAAATACCCGGTCTGTGCTTTGTTATGACAGCTCAAGAAGACTAATATATCCACCCACACTAAGCCAGACAAGGCAGAGTGACCCAGGCAGATCCCAAACCCTGATCTCAGTACCTACACTCATTACCATGTGCAACAGCTGAGAAAATGGTACCTGGACAAAGGTTTCAAATGTACAAAAGCAGTTCCCTAAAATACACCAAATTGGAAATGGAGCATTTCAGAATACTAAGTAAAAACAATGTGGTCATCATTTAGCAAACAGCACACTTAGTAACTGTTAAAATTCATTTTATGAAGCTGAAGAGGTGAAGCAGTAGAGGATGTAAGCTGAGACAGCCTTCTTAAAGTATTCCATGAAAATGTTTTATTTACCTGGGATGCCAGCGTCAGAAAGGTGAGTTAATTCAGCATCTGGTCCTCAGGTTCAGGGCAGGCCAGGCAGCCCATTCAGGGGTAGACTGTAGATTTAAGTAGAAAATCACTGACCATCATGATGGGATATGCAGATTCACAAAACAAGAAATGGAGAGGACCTGAAGCCCGAGTTGAAGAATCCATTTGATTCTTTGAAGAGCATCTGTCCTGAATCCATCCTGTTAGAGGCCATTATTCTGCATGTTTTGTTCACCAGTGTATCCCATGTCTACAACAGTGCCTGGCACAGTGCAGATGCTCAAAAAAATGTCTGTAGTAGTAAATTACTCAAAAACTGTTTGGATCTCAATTGGGAGACAGCCACTTCATGGCAAATTTCCACCGTTTTCCCTTGTAAGCAGGACTGTTTTAAAGCTGCATAGATCTTTATTGAACCGAGGGGAAGAACCCTGAGTACAGAAGAGAGGACACAGGCCCCTTCCCAGGACAGTGAGGATGACGCTACATCATGTCTCATCACATCACAGAGGAGCCAGGATCCCAGAGATGGTGGCAACTCTCATAGATGGCAGACTGTGAACAGTTCAGGGCTCTTCTCCATGACATCTGAAGGGAATCTCACCTCCACATGCCAAACACACTGTCCTCCATTTTTAAAGTGACATCATTTTCTTCCATTAATTGGGCTTATTCTGTGGATCTTATTCCCTTGCTGATCTGCCCCTTCTGTATTGTCAAGGGCCTCTACTCAGGATTCTTTTTTAAAATGTTTCTTGGGAGAATACTGATTTTTGGCATTCATTCCTTTCCTTCGGTGACAAAAATAAGTTTGCTTGATTAGTCTGTTAGGTCATTCATTAGGTCACACATTCATTTTCAATCATCTTTCAAAGCTATCTAATCCATTTCTATTTTGCTATTGCTGCAGAATATAGGACTATCTATAAACTATCCAGATAGGCATTTATAATCCAGGTAGAGAAATAAGATACAAACCTTTTTAAAAAGTCCCCATATCCTATTTTACATGTGTAAAACTAAGTAAATCCTTTCCTGTTCCCTCTCCAAAAAATAATATGCGCCTTGAACATGAAATAATCAGGATACTTTGTACCTTCTATAGTATGCCCTTTTCAACTAATGTAGGCATATACATCCTTTGATTACATTTGCTGGAGGGTCAAATTGCTACATGCATATAATCCAGCTTTAAAAAAGCCAACTCAAAGGCAGCAAGGACTTTTGTTCAGTTCATCACTGTCAGCATCTGTAGGTCTTAGAATAGCAACAGGTAAAGGAAATAGTTGATGAAAGTTTTTCTGAGTGGTGTGTAGATCAGATGTGAACTATCCTCCATGGAAAAAACCTGGCCGATAGGTTTTCAGTTGTGAGCAGGTGTCCCTTTGTGTGATATTTACAAAGTTAAACAGATCCAAACACCCTAAGTTATGTTATTGAATCAAATGCATCCACTTTCCTTTTGAAGGATAGACTTCAGTATTTAGTAACCTAAAATAAACTCAACAAATTTAGAACCAGAGAAACACAAGAGCTAACTGCGTAATGATGATGGGTGGGAATGAAAGATTCATGCCCCCACACCCTGAAAAGGGAGGGGATACACTGTTATAACTCTAACCACTGAATTAAGGAATGACCATCATATCAATTAGGAGTTTGATTCAAGGTGTATGTCCTAAATGTACACTATGTACATTATCTGATATAAAATGATGGTAGACTTGTGGCAGAAATCTCTAAAATATTCATTTTCACAGGGCTTGTTTGCTTTATGTGTCTTCCGAAGATGTTCCACAGTTGCTGTGTGCAGTTTTGTTTCTGTATTATTTCCTCTGCCTACTGATGAGGCAAAATGCTCCACTGACAACCCTGCCACATTCACTGCTTTCAGAGCTCTTCCAACAGTTCCTCTCCCGTGTGAACTCTGATGCTTACCGAAGTCTTATTTCTGGGGAAGGACTTTTCCAAGGTCATTATATTTCTACCATCTATGAGCTCACTAATGATATGTGACCTGTGAGGCACCAGGAAGGTCTATCCTTCCAGAAAGGCTTTCCTGATCTTGATACTATTTGTCTTTATACTATTCCTGGTCTTTATGCTATTTGTCTCAGTATACACTTACCAGCCGCATAATGAGCTGGAAGGTTTTATTCAAGGGTTTTCCACCTTGATTGTATCACACTTTACCCCTGTGTGCTTTTTATGACATAAAATATGATGTAAATGATCAGTGAAGGTACTACCACATTCACTGCATTCAAAAGGTTTCTCTGTGCAACTTCTGTTATCTGCTGGTGGTGTACATCTGGCACCTGGCTGTCCCACAGTGACTATGTTCCTATCTGCTAGGAGCCCATGGAGGTGTAATGAAGTCTGAGCTGCTACAGAAGACATCTGCACCGACACTGTGTTAACAGGGTTTTTCTCCTGCATGCTATCATTTGAAAGTGATGATCTGGGGCTCTCTGAGTAAGGATTCTCCAACCCAACTGAATGTGCACCTTTCTCTCTTGCATGCAACATTCCCTTATGGTAGACAAGGCATGACAGGTGAGAGAAAGCCTTTCCACAGTCAGCACATCCATAGGGCCTCTCTCCTGTATGAGTTCTCCGGTGTCTGTTAAGGCACGACTTATCTCTAAAAGCCTTCCCACAGTCACTGCAGGTATAGGGTTTCTCTCCTGTATGAATTCTCTGGTGGTTAATGAGACCAGACTTGTGTGAACAGGATTTTCCACACTCAGTACATACAAAGGGAGTCTTTCCAGTGTGAAATCGCTGATGTGATATGAGGCATGTCTTCTGGCTGAAGCCTTTCCCACATTCAGTGCATACATAGGGTTTCTCTCCAGTGTGAGTTCGTTGATGTATAAGGAGATTGCCCTTCTGAATGAAACCTTTCCCACATTCACTGCATGTATAAGGCTTCTCCCCAGTATGTGTTCGCTGATGTACAATGAGATTGCCCTTCTGAATGAAGCCTTTGCCACAATCACTGCATATATATGATTTCTCTCCTGTATGAGTCTTCTGATGGGCATTGAGCTGTGACTTCCAGCGGAATGTTTTGTCACATTCAGTGCATTCATAAGGTTTTTCTCCTGTATGAGTTCTCTGGTGTTCAATGAGCCTGGACTTTCTGGAGAATGCTTTGTCACACAAATTGCATCCATGAGGCTTCTCTCCTGTGTGAACTCTCTGATGATTAATGAGCCGAGATTTCTTGATGAAGCCTTTTCCACACTCACTGCACACATAGGGTTTCTCTCCTGTATGAGTTTTCTGATGCATGAGTAGCCGTGATTTCTTGGGGAATGCTTTGTCACATTCAGAACATTCATACCGCTTCTCTCCTATGTGAGTTTTCTGGTGTTCAGTGAGCCTGGACTTTCTGGAAAAGGCTTTCCCACATACACTGCACCCATGAGGCTTTTCTCCTGTGTGAACTCTCTGATGATCCATGAGCCGAGACTTCTTGAAGAAGCCTTTTCCACATTCACTACATACATGGGGTTTCTCTATTTTTGGGGTTCTTTGATGCTTGATGAATTGGGAATTTGTATTCATAGAATTTCCACATTCAGGGAATTTAATTTCAATACAATACTGGTCATGCTTTGTATGGGAGAAAGATTTCATATCTCCATTAACCTCAATGAAGTTCTTTACTTCATAGCTTCTGTTCTGGTTGACTATCCTTAAATTTGATTTCCGTGTTTTCCCATGTAAGTCAAAGATATCGTAATTTTGCCTTAAAGGAAAATTACTTTTACTCTGAAGAATGATGTTTCCAAATGCATTATGTTTGTGGCCTTGTTTCATTCTCTTTGGACATGTTTGATTTTGCAAGTGCCCCTGTAGATGACTATCATCTTTCTTGATCTCTAGGAAAGAAGACAAGAATGAATCTTTTCATGAGGCTGGAATATAATAAAACTATTTCACAAATGGCTTTGTGTAGGCTGGCTCTTTATTGATAATGCTATTACCTCATTTTAAAGAAACTCCAAGTAAATATGCTCGTCATCACTTAGACAAAGGTTAAACACAGTAACATAAGCAAAGAAAATACAAGATAAGAACCGTCAGGGCATAAACAAGATTAGATCACTGAAAATGAATAAACATAGATTTGGCTGTTGTTGGTTTTTAAAAAAGATTTATTTATCTTAGAGAGAGAGAGAGTGAGTGTGTACACTAGGAGGAGGGGCAGAGGGAGAAAGAGAGACAGAATCTCAAGCAAACTCCATGCTAAGCATGCAGCCCAAGCTGGGGTTTGATCTCACAACCCTGAGATCACGACCTAAGCCAAAACCATGAATTGGACACTTAATTGACTGTACCACCCAGGTGCCCCAGGATTTGGCTGCTTTCTAACTGTGACTTACAAAACATGCTGGGTGGTTCAATAAAATCAAATTCCTATAAGCACTAGGAAATAGAGGAGTATTTGTTTTAAAATGATGTGAGACACATTCATACATCCATAAATCCTTATTAAACTATGTCTCTGTACCAGGCATTGTGCTGATGAGGATATAGAAACACATTCCTTATTTTCATTGAGCATACATTCTAGTTAGAAAAAACAGAGTAAGTGAGAAGTAATAGAAAAAGCAGGTACAAAACAATGAAAACTGGGTTCAGGGAGCAATGGAGAGCAAGGTGGAGGGAAGTCAGAACATAATCAGGAAAGAAGACAAGACTCACTCATGGTTTCAATGTGGGGACAATTGATAAATGTGAGGAATCAAGTATTATTCTGAAGTGTCTGACCTGGGCCAATGGATAGGTAATGAGATGGGAATTATTATTGAGGTTTGGAATAAGGGTAAATTGAGTGTGTATTTACAAGCGTACCAGTCTTCAGATAGGTTTTGGATAGGTGGTACAGACATGAAGAACTTGATTGGATATATAAATCCTGAGCAAGGTCTTAACTGGAAATAACAATCTAGAAATCATCAGTGTATAAATATCATGTAAAGACAGAAAACTGGATGAGTTTATACTTGCAAAAATGTGTACATCAAAAGGTGAAGGCATGGGACTATGTTACAGTTACTGAAACATTGAGAGTTTTGGGGCACCTCAGTGATTCAGTTGGTTGAGTGTCTACCTTTGGCTCAGGTCATGATCCTAGGGTCCTGGAACCAAGTCCCTCATTGGGCTTCCTGCTCAGTAGGGGGAGCCTGCTTCTCTCTCTCCTGCTCCCCCTGCTTGTGCTCTCTCTCACTCTCTCTTAAATAAATAAAATCTTTTTAAAAATTTAAAAATTATAAATAAGTAAGTAAATAAATAAATAAAAACAAAAATGCCAAAGATTTTAAAAAGCCCACAGAGGGGCACCAAACATTGTCTGTACTAATAAGGGAAATAAACATTCCCATACTCAGGAAACTACAAGGGTTGTAGGATGTTCTGTGCCAGGAACCAGAGCCAAAGACCAAATTATACTTCTTACATCACAATACCACACTAGGGACTGTCATCTTTTTCAGTCACATTTTGTACTTGTATACATGGACTATTTCACCTGTTCCCATTTCAATGTAATAAGCCCCAAACCCGCAGCTTGCCACTAAAATCATCTTCTTTCAAAATTCTGCATATATGTTTTGGTTTCCATCATTTAAGGGGTGCTAAAGGATCACATTTCTGATCCCAAACCAAGACTGTTGGTGGCTTAGCCTTCCACTTTTCTTAGAACTACTGGATGTACCACTTGCTACACTGCTGCCATCTAGTTAAAAATGGGATATATTCAAGGACAAATCAAACCTACAGCTCCACCATTTTTTTTTTATTTTTTTTTTAAATTTATTTATGATAGTCACAGAGAGAGAGAGAGAGAGAGGCAGAGACACAGGCAGAGGGAGAAGCAGGCTCCATGCACCGGGAGCCCGATGTGGGATTCAATCCCGGATCTCCAGGATTGCGCCCTGGGCCAAAGGCAGGCGCCAAACCGCTGCGCCACCCAGGGATCCCCAGCTCCACCATTTTACTCAGTTTCTAACAAAGTCCACAACAGTTAGCCTGGAAATAAGTTAGATTTCCAACAATTAGCCCACTTATCCATGTTCCTGCTCCACTAGTTCCCCTACAAAATTCCTTCTAAACTTGGCCTTTCTGTGCCTGGGGTTAGGCTAATTCCTTGACCACCTCCACATGGCTGTGCACATTTCCACACTCACACCTGCACTCTTTGCCCTTCATCATCTTTGCTCCTATCCTATTTGTCTCCCACATATCATGCTACTGTTCTCCCATTCTATGTCACTGTAAGCTGTTCCCACTAAGTTTCCAAAGTATTCCTAGCATTTTTTAAAAAAGATTTTGGGGCACCTGGGTGGCTCAGCGGTTGAGCATCTGCCTTTGGCTCAGGGCGTGATCCTGCAGTTCCAGGATCGAGTCCCACACTGGGCTTCCTGCATGGAGCCTGCTTCTCCCTCTGTCTATGTCTCTGCCTCTCTCTCTCTGTGTCTCTCATGAATAAATAAAATCTTTTGAAAAATTTAAAATAGGGATCCCTGGGTGGCACAGCAGTTTGGCGCCTGCCTTTGGCCCAGGGCGCGATCCTGGAGACACGGGATCGAGTCCCACATCGGGCTCCCGGTGCATGGAGCCTGCTTCTCCCTCTGCCTGTGTCTCTGCCTCTCTCTCTCTCTCTCTCTCTCTGTGTGTGACTATCATAAATAAATAGAAATTTAAAAAAAATAAAAAATAAAAAAAAATAAAAATAAAAAATAAAGTGGGGAGCAGAATTATGTGATGGAGCCCTTAACCTGTGGGATCTGACACTACCTCCATGTAGATAAGGTCAGAATTGAGCTAAATCGTAGGACAACTAGCTGGTGTCACAAAGAACTGCTTGGTGTGAGGAAAACTGCTAACGTGTGGTGTCAAAAGTACTGTGCATGTGGCAGTGGTGTCAGATTAAAGAAGATACAAAAGGTTTTCCTACACGGCCAGGATGTAAGACATAAGACATATAGAACAGCAGGTACTGTGGACTGGATGTTCATGCTCCACCCCCAACCAATTCACATGCTGAAATCCTAACTCCCAATCGAAAATGGAGGTAGAATGTTAAGAAGGGAAACTGACATTATCCAAAGGGGCAGGAAGGTGCAGCAGTCAAAAGACAGTGCTCCAATCAAACAATTCTCTTTGGAGAGAGATGTGGAAGATGTGGAAGGTAGACCTCCATAGGGAGAGAAGCAGAAGGAACAAGTGATGACACAGCATTAGGCAAAAAAGGGTGGTAATACTTGAGAATTCTAAGAAATCTAATTTTTTATTTATTTATTTTTTATTTATGATAGTCACAGAGAGAGAGAGAGAGAGAGAGAGAGAGAGGCAGAGACATAGGCAGAGGGAGAAGCAGGCTCCATGCACTGGGAGCCCGATATGGGATTTGATCCTGGGTCTCCAGGATCACGCCCTGGGCAAAAGGCAGGCGCTAAACCGCTGCGCCACCCAGGGATCCCGAGAATTCTAAGAAATCTAGAGAGAAAGTTAATGGAGGCTTGTATGAAACAAACAGGGATTGAACCCAAAAAGAGATAAATGTTCTAAGCACCTCAAAGAGAAAGAGCCCCTCTAGGGCGATTCCCAGAGCTCTGTTCACATGTCCTCAGCCATCCTCAAAGCTGTGACACCTCTGACTTACTAAATACAACTTCTTTGCCACCTTCCTTGTTGGTTCCCTCTTACCTGGATGGATTTGACTGCGGATTTCATCTTCTGTCGCCCATGGCTCTCCTTGTTCCAATCTGAAGAGTGCATCTGGCTTGCTGGCCACATACCCTGATCGTGGGAAATGACAGAAGAGGTAGGCTCTGTGAACTGAGCTGTGATCTTCCAACACAGAACACTGCTGTATTTTAGGAGCCATGCAATTTGCAGATCAGTAAAGTTAAAGGTCTTCTCTTAAGAAGGGTATATCATACCCTCGAATTTGGGGCCAGAGAGGGAACTGAGAATATATACTTCAGAGCAGCACAGACACACCCAAACTCTCAGAAGCTGAGAGAGGAAAGGCCACTGATGGGGACCCTTTAAGAGACACAAGGGAGATGGTCCTCACCCACTGACACCAAGTTGCTATAGTTCTCTAACATCACATCCCGGTACAGGTTCTTCTGGGCAGGGGCCAGGAGCTGCCATTCCTCCCAGGTGAAGTCCACAGCCACATCCTCCAGTGTCAGCAATTCCTATAACAACATAGTTCTGTTTAATATGAGTGCTTCTCTAGTTATTGAAATGAAAGGAATATGAAGGAAGTTGCTCTGTTCATGTTCACCACATAGGCTACATCTATACACTTAGGTGTTCAGATTTTTTTTTTTTTAAGATTTATCCATTTATTTTAGAGAGAGAAAGAGCATGCAAGCAGGGAAGGAAGTGCAGAGGGATACAGAGAATCTCAAGCAGACTCCCTGCTAAGCTCAGTACCCAACACAGGGCTCCATCTCACGACCCTGAAATCATGACTTGAGCTGAAATCAAGAGTCAGCTGCTTAACCCACTGGGCCATGCAGGTGCCCCAAATGTTTTGGGGTTTTTTTTGTAAACTACACTGTTATAGGGGTGCCTGAGTGGCTGTCAATTAAGTGTCTGCCTTCACCTCAGGTCTTGGGACTGAGCCCATGTCGGGTTCCCTGCTTAGCAGGGAGTGTGCTTCTCCCTCTCCTTCTGCCTCCACCCCTTGCTCATGATCTGTCTCTGTCTCTCAAATAAATAAAATCTTTTAAAAAATGTTTTTAAATAAACTACATTGGTATAGAAGAAAAATACATCCACGTTCGAACTTATATATATAACAAAATATTTTTTAATCATTCAGTCAAGCATCATTCAACAAATAAGTTGCGGTAATAAGTAGCCATTAAATTCTGCTAAACTAAAAACATTTACAATATATGTATTTGAAACATTTGCTCTATGTATACATGATGAAGAATTTTACTTTTGCTATAGAACTTTATAATCATTGGAATTTTTTTACCTTTAAAATATATCCAGGCACTTTCATAGAAGTAAATTTTAAAAGGTAATAAAAGAGGAGGCAGTAGGAATTGGCTTTGAACAAGAGCAAGGAGCATGTACTATCGTACATAAGGGGAAGTTTGAAGGCAAGCCCTTTGGATCCCAACAACTATGCCAGACAACAGTACCTTCAACTCCCTACTGCCATATCTGAACTCAAACATCAATTTAGCCACCTGTTCATATAAGACCTTTGAAAGTCAAGAAACCCTTCCATTTTCTTAGGTCACCTGGATTTTATTTCTAGAATAACCCTGACAGCCCCTTGTTATGATCTAGATAACCTTATTATGATCTAGAATAACCCTGACAGTCACCTTGTTATGATCCCAGGAAGAACTGTGCCCACTGAATTCTCCTGGTATATTCTCAAAGAGGTCTTTGAGAAACCTTCTTTTGCATTTAGGAGAAAGCTGAAGTTAAGGGCACTACCATATCACGTCTAAGAGGCACCATTAAACAAAAGTCCTGACGTCTAAATGCCATAAAATATATAGTGACATCCTTGCAGAACCAGGCTGCTTTCTCCTCCATTACTGCATAATCCCGTGATTATTGTGTTTCTATGGTTGTGATGACCATTAGAGTTATCAGACATAAACTGACAGCCCATAGCCCATAGGATGCTCCAGTCAACACGATGTTCTAAAATTAGTCATTTAGTGGGGATCCTACGAACAATATATTCCTGATCCTATCTGCCTTAATATTGAAGTTAGAATCTAAATCCATTTCTACACAAGGTCAACTTTACCAATTTATACTTTTCCATTTAATTCAATTGAGTTTCCAAGTCCTCCAGAAAATAATCACAGAACAAAAAAAAGAATAAAACAAAGTCACCTGGTCCTTCATTTTCTTCTGTTATTGGACAATGGCCAATATGGGGACTTGTGCCTTAGTTTCTTCTTGAATTCCCCTAAATTCCTGAAATCTTCGTTTCTGGTCAATGGTGTCCCCACAAATGACCATATGCAGGTCCTGAGACCTCTTCCTTGCTTTACTTGTTGGATCTTGCTCCTAGAGTAGGACCTGTGGGCTGAAAAGTAAATTAGCTTTGAGTGCACATTTTCTCTGGACCCAGATGTCATCACTGCTACTGCCACCACCTGATTTCAAGGCCACCTGTCCTGTGGGCAACCAGCTGTGGAGCTTATCTGAGAACTGAATCTCATTACCCCCAGCACACTGGGGATACATGAGGTCCTGAGTCAGCACACTGACTTGACCACACTGTTCTCCAGATATAGCTCTTCCGCTCCACCTCCCTGAGTTAATAGCCTCCTTACATGGCATATAGCATAATTGCAAAGTATTGTGCAGGACAATTCTTTTACCCTTTGAAGTAAACATGTTTTTCTGTTTCTATTTCCCAAAGTTAATCATTCCTATAGCTAACAAATAGATTCATGATGATTGTTATTCGCTAGCTTTCTTAATAAAAGCTGGAGGAGACAAAGCCTCGGGGTCCAAGTCCAGGTGTTCTCAGTCCTCCTGTCCCCCAGATTAAAATTCAGTGAGATTCTGAGTCTTTCTTCATATCGTCACCTCCAAATTTCCTGGCTCTCTTGTATTGTCCTTTTATTTGGAACCCTGGAGGTTACTGTACTCTGGAGCAATGGAACACCAGATTGTGAGTATGTGAGCACTTTCTTCCATGAAGTAGAAGTGGAGTCCATGAAAGGAAGCCAGCAAAGGAGAATCAGCGGAGCATAATGCCCCATGGTTGAGGGGCTTCTCAAACAGGTCACTTTTTGGAAGGAGAATTTGTAAAAGGCGAGGATTTGGATATCTATTTCTTTAAGACCAAATGTGCTCATGTATGAAAGTTTCTGTACATACCTCAGTTTGATGACAAAGGTGCTCAGCAAAGTATCATCTAACAAACCATTTTCACTAAGTCATGTGAAAGAAACAAAGACAAACTGATAGAAAAAAATTAAAGCATATACAACAAGATTATTCTTTCCTGCTATATACACATTGAGTGAAAGTATAAAAACAGGGAACCCTGGGTGGCTCAGCGGTTTAGCACCTGCCTTCGGCCCAGGGCATGATCCTGGAGTCCCAGGATCGAGTCCCACACTGGGCTCTCTGTATGGAGCCTGCTTCTCCCTCTGCCTGTGTCTCTGCCTCTCTCTCTCTCTCTCTCTCTCATGAATAAATAAATAAAATCTTAAAAAAAAAAGAAAGTATAAAAACATGAGTTATATAGAACAAGTTCAAGAAAGCCATTATGTCTGGGGAGGGAAGGGAGGTGAATTAGAGGCTATCACTTAAGTTGCATATGCAGTTCATTTCTTCAAAAAAGTACCCATGACTAAAAAACAAAACAAATCAATCATGCACATTATAGGAGGAACTCCCACTGAATGAAAATGGCAGAGTGGGAAGTTCCAAGGGTTCATACCTCCACAGAAACACCAAAGCAAGTAAGAACTGTCAGAATAAAGAACAAAACAAACCCTTTATCATAACTCTGAAAAATAGTCACAGGTATAAGTGGCAGAGTGATGGTTCAATCAAGAAAGAGGTAACTTGGGCACCTGGGTTGCTCAGTGGTTGAGCGTCCTTTGGCTCAGGGTGTGATCCTGGAGTCCTGGGATCAAGCCCCATGCCGGGCTCCCTGCATGGAGCCTGCTTCTCCCTCTACCTGTGTCTCTGCCTCTCTGTGTCTCTCATGAATAAATAAATAAAATCTTTTAAAAAAATGGTAGGAAAGTTCTGTACCATTTTTATTTGCCCTTGTTCCACCCTCTCCCCAGCCTGGTAGTAGTGCTAGAGATAGGAGCCAGGATTCCTAGTGGGGAACTCTGGTTCCTGGTCCTGGAATGAGTAGAGCAGACTTTATTTAAATGCAAAGAATCGTGTTTATCTGTTCCAATCTGTCTGAGGCCTACCTGAAGGACTAACGCAACATGCTCATCCCTCTAATTTGGACCTCGCACAGGATAGAAAAGCAATGGGTGTTTCTCAAAAATAATGTAAGGTGGGGGATGCCTGGGTAGCTCAACGGTTGAGTGTCTGCCTTCAGCTCGGACATGATCCCCAGGCCGGCGACTGAGTCCAGGATCGGGCTCCCTGCCAGGATCCTGCATCTCCCTCTGCCTCTCTCTCTGTGTCTCTCATGAGTAAATGAAAAATTTAAAAATCTTGGGGATCCCTGGGTGGCTCAGCGGTTTAGCACCTGCCTTCAGCCCAGGGCATGATCCTGGAGACCTGGGATCGAGACCTGGGATCGAGTCCCGGAATTGAGTCCCGGGATTGACTCTCATGTCGGGATCCCTGTGTGGAGCCTGCTTCTCCCTCTGCCTGTGTCTCTGCCTGCCACTCTCTCTCTCTCTCTCTCTGTCTCATGAATAAATTTTAAAAATCTTTAAAAAAAATTAAAAATCTTTAAAACAAAACAAAACAATGCAAGGTAGGGCGCCTGGGTGGCTCAGGGGATTAAGTGACCAACTCTTGATTTTGGCTCAGGCCATGATCTCAGGGTTGTGGGATGGTATGCCACATTGGGCTCTGCACTCAGCAAGCAATCTGCTTGAAATTCTCTCCCTCCCTCTCTGCTCCTCCTCCACTAGTATATACTCTATAAATAAATAAATACATAAAATCTTAAAAACAACAACAATGTAGATAAACAACCTATAGATGCCTGGGACAAAAGATTATGGTTGAAGGGCACCTGGGTGGCTCAGTGACTGAGCATCTGCCTTTGACTCAGGTCATAATCCCAGGATCCTGGGATCGAGTCTTGCATCAGGCTCCTGGGAGCCTGCTTCTCCCTCTGCCTATGTTTCTGCCTGTTTGTTTCTCATGAATAAATAAATAAAAACTAAAAAAAAAAAAAAAAAAAGATTATAGTTGAGGCACAGTTGAAAGGCTGGGAGAAAAAGCTGAGGAGAGAGTTTCTTCGGGAACTTAAGCCATTCAAAAGTAGTAGGGCATACTGGGGAATTAATAAAGCCAAGTACATGCACAGGGCAGGACACCTGCTTGGAAGAGACCTGAGAATACCCCAACTTTTCCCTCTGGCTGAATTCTACACTCAGTGCAATCAGGTAATGAAGATTAAGGCAGGGTTATAAATGAAATGGCCTGATAAGCACAGAAGGAATACCCTAGAACACAGTACACAACCATGAAACATTACACTAAGTAAAAGAAGCCAGACACAAAAGGTCATATATTGTATGACTTCACTTATATGAAATAGCCAGAATGGCTAAATCCACAGAAACTGAAAGCAGATTGGTAGTTGTCAGGGTCTTGTCAGGGTAGTTGTCTCTACCCCCTTGGGGAGGTGGTGGTGGGGAGTGACTGCTTATTCAATGCAGGGGAATAGTTTAACACTTAGTATTGAATACTTTCAATAGATATTTAGCTAGAATCCACTCCACACTTCTTTTTAGAAGAAATCCACTCCTAGTAATCTTTACAAAGGAAATAATGGCATAAGCATGCACAGTTGATATACAGGGATTATTTAGGTCTGCTACTAGATAATTAATTGAATGAATAAAAGTACACATATCCAATGAAGCTAAAGAAATGATAATAATCTATATTCAGTGAAAATATATATTCAAGTTATGCATAGTATAAGCACGTGAAAAGATGCTCAACATCATTCTTCAGAGAAATGCAAATCAAAACCACAACTGAGGGCAGCCCAGGTGGCTCAGCGGTTTAGCGCCACCTTCAGCCCAGGGCTTGATCCTAGAGACCCGGGATGCAGTCCCACGTCAGGCTCCCTGCCTGGAGCCTGCTTCTCCCTCTGCCTGTGCCTCTGCCTCTGTCTCTCTCTGTGTCTCCCATGAATAAATAAATAAAATCTTTAATAAAACAAAACCACAACTGAGATACTGCTCACACTCACTAGGATGGATATAGTTTTTTAAAAAAAGGAAATGACAAGTGTTGGGGAGTATGTGGAGGAAATAGAACCCTCATAACTGCTAATGGAAATGTAAAATGGTGCAGCCACTTTGGAAAATAGTCTGGTAGTACCTCTAACAGTTAAATATATTTTACCATGTGAACCAACAATTTCACATAGGATTTATATCCAGAAGTAAAAGGATATCTACACAAAAGTTTGTACACAGAAAACCCGGTAAGATATCACCTCACATCTCTCAGGATAATAAAATCAAAAACACAAGAAACAAATATTGGCAAGGATGTGGAAAAACAGGAACCCTCACGCACTGTTGGTGGGAATGCAAACTGGTAGATATTATGGAAGATATTATGGAAATTCCTTAAAAAATTAAAAATAGAATGACATTATGACCCAGTAATTGCACTACTGGGTATTTACCCAAAGAATATGAAGGAATATGAAAACACTAATTCAAAGGGATATATGCACCTCTGTTTACTGCAGCATTATTTACAACAGCCAAATTATGGAAGCAAACTAAATGTCCATCGATAGATGAACAGAAAGAATATGTGGTGTATATACACATATATATTACATATTGTATTTAAAATAACTTTATATGATATATAACTTTATATAATATATATAAAATATACTTAATATTATATGCCATATATATAATGGAATATTATTCAACCATAAAAAAGAATGTAACCTTCCTGTTTGCAACAATATGGATGGATCCACAGAGTATAATGCTAAGTGAAATAAGCCACCAAAGAAAGACAAATACTATATGATTTCATTCATATGTGGAATTTAAGAAATAAATGAGCAAAGTAAAAAAAAAAAGGAGAGACAAACCAGGGTACCTGGCTCAGTTGGAAGAACTTATAACTCTTGATCTTGGGGTCATGAGTTAAAGCCCCCAATGTTGGGTGCAGAGATTACTTAAATAAATAAACATTAAAAAATGTAAAAGAGGAGCATCTGGGTGGCTCAGTCCATTAAACACCTGCTTCCAGCTCAGGTCATGATCCCAGGTCCTGAGATCAAGTCCTCAAGTCCATTGGGCTCCCTGCTCATCTGGGAGTCTGCTTTTCTCTCTCTTCCCTGCTTGTGCTATCTCTCTCAAATAAATAAATAAATAAATAAATAAATAAATAAATAAATAAATAAAATCTTTAAAAAATTTTTAATGTAAAAGGGTATATTAATGACTGAGAAGTGATATATGGATATGGAATAAAGGAAACAAAATCATGATGACAAAAATCTAGGTGGTAGGCATAATAGGTGTTCAAATGTAAAATTATTTTTTTAAAATTTTTTAAAGATTTTATTTATTCATGAGAGAGAGAGAGAGAGAGAGAGAGGCAGAGACATAGGCAGAGGGAGAAGCAGGCTCCATGCAGGGAGCCTGACATGGGACTCAATCCTGGGTCTAGGATCCCACCCTGGGCCGAAGGCGGCGCTAAACCACTGAGCCACCGGGGCTGCCCTAAAATTCTTTAAACAATAAAAAATTACAGGGAATGGGAAACTCTTAATATTAATGATTCAGTGAAGGAGCAGATTTTTGTTGTTGTTGTTGTTAACTTTTATTTATTTATGATAGTCACACAGAGAGAGAGAGAGGGGCAGAGACATAGGCAGAGGGAGAAGCAGGCTCCATGCACTGGGAGCCCGACGTAGGATTCGATCCCGGATCTCCAGGATCGCGCCCTGGGCCAAAGGCAGGCACTAAACCGCTGCGCCACCCAGGGATCCCAAGGAGCAGATTTTTAATGTAATTTTTCTTCTTTGTGATAGTAAATTGAAAGAAGAGAATAAAATGTTTAAAAACACCATTCACACTGGCAAAAAAAATTAAGATCAAGGTGGACAGGAGTGACTGGAAACCACGTGCATGGGTAAATGGAGAATAAAAACCTGTTTTCAAAGGTGATTGAGTATTTATATTCTATTTAGGGATACCTGGCTGACTCAGTCGGCGAAGCTTGCAACTCTTGATCTCAGGGTTGTGAATTTGAGCCCCTTGTTAGGTGTAGAGATTACTCAGACACAAGCCTATTCAAATTCTATCTAAATGAATGCTGAGGGACGCCTGTGTGGCTCACTGGTGGGGTGCCTGCCTTCTGCCCAGGGCATGATCCTGGAGACCTGGGATGGAGTCCCATGTCAGGTTCCCTGCATGGAGCCTGCTTCTCTCTCTCTGCCTGTGTCTCTGCCTCTCTCTCTATCTCTCATGATTAAACAAATAAAATCTTTTAAAAAAAGAGAGAGAAAATTAAAAAAAAAATAAATGAATGCTGAGATTGCATGCATAATGGCACAGATTTGCCTCTTGACAATATATAGTTACATAAGTTTAAAAAAATTTTTAAAGAAAAAACTTATGTTTATTATATAGTATTTATAACATGAAATTAAATAGAGTCAAATTATGCCAGTTTCTTTTTTTTTTTTTTTGCCAGTGTTTCAATAGAATATTGGAATTGTGAAGCATAGAAAACCGAAGACTAAAGGGGAAATGAAAAAAAGGTAACAAATGTTACCGTTGGGGAACAGAATTGGAGTAACAGCAATGTTAGTTTACTGTGTTACAATGGCACCCAAAAGAAACATTTCCAGCTGTGTGTGCATATGCGTACATAAAGTAAACTTGCAGAAAGGGCAAAATCCTCTTTAATTGAAACCACTTTGTGTGAAATCCTCCATCATAACTATGGGGTCAAGAGATGTGCAAAGACAAAGGCAAACCAGGGGCTTGGATTGGTGGGAAAGAAACGTTGGACCCTCAACCCACCCACCAAGTGTGCTTCAGCTCTCACAAACCTCTCAAGGGGCTGAGACACCTGGACCTCTCCCATGCACTCATCATCTCCCTACTCTCCCTCCCCGGAATAATCTCGAAACACCAGGGTTCGCTGACCGTGCGCCTCTGCCCCTCATTGAGCCGCAAGAGTAAAACCCGAATCCGAAGTGGACACCGCTTTCACTGACAAAAACCACCCCCCTCCCTAGAGCTCAATCACTGGGCGCTACAACAGAACCCAAAGCCTGACCGCGGTCTCGGAAACGTTGGTCTCCACAGATCGGTAGCCACTGCCCCCACACTCCAAAGGCATAGCACACACAGACACCGGCACCGGCTTCCACCTGCTTCCTCTCCCCCACAGACCCCAAGGCTCCACCCACTCGGGCACCCACAGACGCCTCGGTCCTCTCCTCTTATTCCAGATACCCAACCATACACAGACCTGATTTTCTAGTGACCCCACCGCGACCTCCTACAAGCCGCACTTCCGCAAATTCTCCTGCTGCGCCCATGCCCAGCCTCCGCGCCCGGGGATGGCGGCCGACGAGGGCCAGAGGCGTTTCTACCGAGAACAGTCATTTGGACTTCCGGCTTTTCCTGGAGTCAACATGTCCGCGCCCATTTGGCCAGCGGGTCGGCCAAGCGGCTGCCCTTCGGTAATCAACCTACGGAAGGCGAAGTGGTCGTTTTGGCCAGAGTAGCCAGGTAAGGCTCGAAACAATGAAAACCTACCGAAAACACTCCCATTTCTCACACCTTAAATCCTGCGCTACAAACTGCACTGATTTTCAAAAGTTTGAACCTACTTACACAAGGCAAACATGGAGTAGGATACGTCTACCTCAGCGGGCTGGCGAGAAAATCCACTTTACACGAAGAAAGATTTGGAAAACACACGAGGTGCAGCCATCTTAGAAGTTAAGTGTCCATACAAAATAAAGTTTTTTAACGGGGGAAAAAGGGCAAACATAAAAGCCAAAGGGCAAATACCCTAGGAATGCTTCTGACGGATATGGAGGCCAAGAGGAAGATTTGGAGGACAAAAAAGTATCTGGACAAGCAGTAACGGTATAGAGAGTGATAATGCCATCCAAGTGATGGGGGAACACAGGGCTAGCTGAGGACAAGGCACGACCCCGGGACAGCACATTGACAAGTCCTTGAAACAGGCAAAGGGACATTCCTCTATGGACTCAACTGCCCTGATGTTCATACTTTGCTAAGGACAAAAGGCAATCTTATCCCGACACCCAGGATCCTGTAAGTCTACTTTAACATATAAAAGGTCCTTTAGAAATTTCCCTTTATCTCTAAACCCCCAAGATACGTATTGCCAATCATCCCCCAAGGACATGGCCCACCAGTGTACATCTGAAGGGTCTCATAACTCAGGTTTTATTAGACAGTAGTAAGTGACCTTTTCCCATGGGACGCTTGGATGGCTTAGCAGTTGAGTGTCTGCCTTAGGCTTGGGGTGTGATCCCAGGATCCGGGATTGAGTCCCACATCAGGCTCCTTGCAGGGAGCGTGCTTCTCCCTCTGCCTGTGTCTCTGTCTCTTTCTCTCTCTGTGTCTCTCATGAATTAAAAAAAAAGAAAAAGTGACCTTTCCCAACAATAACTAACCCCCTCAAGGTTCTGGAAACCTTGCTTCCAAAATTCCTTAGAGAGTAGGCTATCTTCAAACCCCTCCTAACTCCCAGGTTGGGAGCTACCTTTCACAGGCCCGGGGCAGCAGCTTTTCCTGCCCATGAGTCCTGTCCCCAGGCTTTAATAAAACCACCATTTTGCACCAAAGACCTCTCAAAAATTATTTCTTGGTCATCGGCTCTGGACCTAACCTATATTCCAAAACTTAATCACAAGGAAGTGAAAAACAGTGACTGGAAGAAACCAAGCTTCCCTTTGGGAGAGGTGGTGGGGAGATACAGTTACCGCCCAGAAAAGGTGAGAACAGTCCCAAGCCAATGTCCAGGTCACAAGTCATGTGGAGCCAGTGCAAAGGGCAGGGCTTTCTAAGAACCATAGGCCAGAATTTCTGGAAGGAATAAATAAGACAACTCCAGGAAGAATAAAAAATTGTACAAGAAAGGAAATATAATCATAGTATACTATGTGGCTGAGCTGTAAATAGTATTTACATAGTCATCATAATGTAAACATCAAATCTAATCCAACCAGAATTAACTGGAAGAATGAGGAAACAGAAATGCGTATGTGCAGAGAATTGTATTTGCAGGACAGTTTTGAAGTTTCCTTCAAGATAAATCTATGGATAAAGCGCCCAACTTAAAAATCCACTGTTAGTATATCCATATTCCTTAAACTATCAAAATCTTTAAAGAGTAAAAATCCTTTCAAAACTAACTTCTAAGCTTAAGAGAATTGCAAAATAAAACAGAACCATGGGGCACCTGGCTGGCTCAGTCAGAAGAGCATGAGACTGGATCTCCAGGTTGTAAATTAAATCCTCATGTTGGGTATAGAGATAACTTGAATAAATAAATAAAAACAGAACTATATTAGGCAGCAGTTCTTCTCCTACATATTTATTTAAAAATACTGAAATCAGGGCAGACTCTGTGGCTGGGCGGTTTAGCGCCGCCTTCAGTCCAGGGTGTGATCCTGGAGACCTGGGATCGATCCCTGCATGGAGCCTGCTTCTCCCTCTGCCTGTGTCTCTGCCTCTCTCTCTCTCTCTCTCATGAATAAATAAAAGTCTTAAAAAAAAAGAGAGAGAGAGAGAGCACACGCAGGTGCACACAAGTGGGGGTGGGGGAAAACAGAGGAAGAGGGAAAAGGAGGCTCTCCCCTGAGCAGTGGACCCTACTTGGGGCACGATCTCAGGACTCTGGCATCATGACCCAGACCCCCTAAGTATCTAGTTGGGTTTTTTTGTTTTTGTTTTTAAGATTTCATTTATTTAATCATGGGAGAGGCAGAGACACAGGCAGAGGGAGAAGCAGGCTCCATGCAGTTAGCCCAATGTGGGACTCGATCCCAGGACCCCGGGATCATGCCCTGAGCCAAAGGCAGACACTCAACCCCTGAGCCACCCAGGCGTCCCCGAAGTATCCAGTTCCTTAAGAAGGATAGTAGCCAGTAAAATGTATCATCAGTAAAACCAGTTTGGGACAACAATCTGGAATTATCTACCCAATTAAAAATTTTCATTTTTCTGCTCGCTTCAGCAGCACATATACTAAAAAGAAAATATTTCATTCTCTTTGACTCAATTCTAATTCTAATAATTACTTCACTAGAAGTAAAATGTGAGGGGACGCCTGGGTTACTCAGTGGTTGAGCGTCTGCCTTTGGCTCAGGGTGGGATCCCGGACTCCCGGGATGTGGAGTCCCACATCCGGCTCCCTGCGAGGAGCCTGCTTCTCCCTCTGTGTCTCTGCCTCTCTGTCTCTCATGAATAATTTAAAAAAATAAATAAAATGTGAAAACATTTGAGTTGAGATAAAATCTGTTAGGAAATCTCTACCAACAATTTCTAGTCTCCCCCCCCCCCCCCCCCGTCTCCAGCCCTTCCCTCACTACTAGCTCTACTTACCCACTAGCCCTCTCACCCTTCACCTTAGAGATGTTGCCTAACCACCACCACCAATCCTGGCAGGAAGAGATCTTTTCCTTAAAATAAATTAGTGTACTCCACGCCCACAGTGAGGCCTACTGCCTTTGTCGTACTAGTTTGGCTTTTCGAAACCTATACCGTTTTATATAAATTCCAGTGTTTTCCACTCCTTAAAGGACTCCCTCTCCTCTACGGCCAGCCCTGTTCATTTTTCATGAGGGCGGCGCCCACAGTAAACTTTCACTGCTTGGCACGTACCATCATCAGCAAAGCGGTGGCGACTGCCTTTGGGCTTGGCCCACGCAGACAGGAGCCTGCGCATCGCCCTTTGTGTCGCTCACAACTGACGTAAGGAATGTTCTCTTCCGCGGAAAAGTTGTACCGGACTTCCAATATGGCGGCTCCCACGTAAGTCTGCCAACAGGGCACCGCCATACTCTCTCGTAGTGCCTTTGTCTAAGATACCGAGAGCTGAACGGAATCCTAGTCTGTGGAAGGACGCCCCCGGGGTGAAGGTTGGCTGCCTGTTGACTCGGATGCCACACACGTTAAACCTGATCTCGGGAGGTGGAACAGACTCTCGTGAGTCTGAAGCCCAAGTGATGGACCGTGGCTCTTTCTACCCACCCAACTGGTGCGCGAAGGTTGTATTACGGGGTCTCAGTTTTGCGTTCTGGGAGCGGAATAAGGCTTAACTAGGTTTGTGGAGATTTGGGGTTTATGGTAAGGGAGGCTTTGGGTTGTCCGTGAGAGAAGCAAGCCGTTGTGTGGTGGGGGACTACGCATTGCATGATTGAGGGATTGGGGTAGTCGGCAATGGTGCAGGCCTGGGGATGGTCAGGGATTGGAGTGGCCTGGAGAAAGGTGTTAGGACTTGGGGTATTACTTTGTGGGGATCGGTGACTGGGGCCGTCTTGGAGGCAAGTCAGTGATTGGTGTTACCTAGTCAGTGGGTCAATGATTTGGATGCACTTGGGATAGCCAGTGATTGGGGCGTCTTTCAGGTAAAGTCACTGATTGAGGATCAATGATGGGAGGTCAGTGTTTGGGGTGTTCATGAAGGAAGTCAGGAATAAGGGTGTCTTTGAAGGTGTGTCAATGCCTGAAAAGGTCTCATGGGAAAGATTAGTTCTTAGGACAGCCGTGAGGGCCATGTCAGCAATTGGAGCATCCTTGGAAAAAGGTCAGTGACTGAAGAATTCTTGGAACATGTCAGTGATCAGGACGTCCTTGAGAGGGTTTACTAATGCCAGTGTCCACGATGGGAATATTCCTGGGTCTGGGAGTGGTGGGGGTTCAGTGATTGAGACATCTTTGGTAGGTAGTTTAGTGCTTTTGATGTTCTTGGCGTAGGTCAGTGTTTGGGATGTACTTGGGGGAGGGGTCAGTGATTGAGTGGTCTTTGGGCGTGGTCAGTGAATGGGATGACTTGTAGGGAGATCAGTGCTTGGGGCAGCTTTGTTTCTTGTCTTTGCTGGTCTCCAATGGTTATTTTATTTATTTTCTGGTAGATATAAAAGAGCCAATTTTTTAAAAAAATAAACCACCTTCTCTTTTCTTTCTTTACTGAACTCTTATTAACTAATGTAACTACTAATTGATTCTTGTAGGTTTTCCAGGTAATCAGAACATCTGCAGGTAAGTTTAACTCAGAGAAAAGAATATGGACTTTGAATTTGGGCAGACCTAAGGTTTTTATCAATATTCTGCCATTTTCTTTCTTTCTTTTCTTTTCTTTCTTTCTTTCTTTCTTTCTTTCTTTCTTTCTTTCTTTCTCTTTCTTTCTTTCAAGATTTTATTTATTTATTCATGATAGAGAGAGAGAGAGGCAGAGACACAGGCAGAGGGAGAAGCAGGCTCCATGCAGGGAGCCGGATGTGGGACTCCATCCTGGGTCTCCAGGATCAGGCCCTGGGCTGAAGGCGGTGCTAAACTGCTGAGCCACCCAAGCTGCCCTTTATTCTGCCACTTTCTTATGTGAATTTGAGCAAGTTTCTCAACCTGAGATTCTTTTCCCATTGTTTAAATAAATAACAAAAGATAAACAGTGCTAACCCTTCATACAGTTAAAGATCACAGAGAAGATACCCAAGACAAATTAGCAAGTAGTATTTCAGTATTTATACCTGTTTCTCTGGATTTTTTTTAGGCTTTTAAAACTTTCTTCTTGGACTTTCCCCTAGTCCCAGGGTCCCTGGATGGCTCAGTCAGTTAAGCATCTTTTTCCCCTAGTCCCCATTGCAGTCAGTTAAGCATCTTTTTCCCCTAGTCCCCATTTCTTTGTAATGGTCTTTCTCGAAATGCACATTTAGTTTTGAGTACAGTTTTGGTAAAATTACATAATTTAATGACAGCTTTATTGTTTGTGTTTCTTTATTATAAAATAGTTGTGTGTTTATTGAAAAATAAGCCATCAGGTACTACATATTACTTTTTTCTTTAGACTATCATATTAACTTACTACCTAAAGAAAACATAAATTTTAGATATATATCTATTTGTGTATATCTAAAAAATATATACACATACAAATAGGGACTCCAACAACTCAGAAAAATCTGTTATACTCACAGTTACAATTTCTGTAATCCCCAGGTCCTGGCTTCCTGGGATAAAATAGTTCCTATGAGGGAAAGAAGTGAAGGTACGAAGATCAACACTGCATCTTTTACCAGAGAGCTTGAACTAGAAATTCAGAAAAGAGCCCAGAATCAACAACAGAGCACATATTAAACTTACTGACAATATTTAAGGGCTTCAGAAAATGTCCAAGTCCCAAGTGAGTTTATTTATATATTTATTTTCCATTAAGCTTTCCTGTGGGTTTAAGGAAGCTTGACAATACACATATTAAAAGAATACATTTATTCATTATTTATGAGGACTACCCTGTACAATGAGAATGTGTAAATCCTTTGTTTATGCAAATGATTTTAAGTTAGAACATAAATTATAGAGCCCAAGTTCTAAATAGTTCACAAAATTGAGCTACAAACTTGTCTTTAGTATTCCCTGTCCCACTTATCTATTGCTGTATAAGAAGCCACACTGTAACCTGGTGGTATGCATTTATTTTTATCATTCTCATAGATTCAGTGGGTCAGGAAGTAAGACAGAGCCCTATAGTCTTACATGTTCGTGGGTTCCCAGGACCATGCTCAGGTTCAGTGATTTGCTAGAAGAACTCAGAGTACTCAGAAACATTGTTATGCTCACGATAATAGTTTATTACAGCAAAAGGATATAGATTAAAATCAGCCACAGGGAAAGATCATAAGGCTGGATCCAGGAGATACCAAGCAAAAGCTTCCGCTTGTTTTCTTTTAGTGGAGTCATATTGACAGTGTTGAATTTTCCCAGCAATCACTTATAACACTATGCATTGAGTATTGCTAATCAGGGAGGCTAATTCAAGCCTTAGTTTCCAGGGTTTTTATTTGAGTTGGTCACATAGGCAATGCTGACTTCATGAATGGCTACCTTTAGTCTCCAGCCCTTTCAGAAGTCGAGCTACTATGGTGTGGCAAGCCCCCCACCATAAACCACACCAATAACATGAATTATCTGGCATAGCCCAAGGCTCTCAGGTAAAGATATTTCAAGGACTTAGAGGTTACTTCCTATGAAGAGGTAAAAATCAAACCTTTCCTTGGCATGTGCAGGGTGTGGACAACCCAGATTGCTGTATTAATCCTTTACTGCACAGTTTATCACCACACTATCGTGTCTGGAACCTTAGCTGGGAAGACTCAAAGGTTGGGGACTGGAATCATCTGAAGGACTCTTCATTCCTGTGTCTGTTTTCCAGGATAACGCCACTCAAACACTAGGCTGAGCTGAGGCCCTCGAATGGAGTGTTTATGCATAGCCTCCCTTTGTGGCTTAGACTTCTCACAGCATGATGCTAGATTCTAAGAAAACCAGACTGAAACTACATGGCCTTTTCTGCCTTAGCTTCGGAAGTTAGGCATCATCACTTCTGCTGCATCCTCTTCATTGCAAGCAAGTTCCTAAAACAAACTAGATTCAAGGAGTGAGGAACAGGTTCTACTGCTTGATTGGTTAGTAACGAAGTCACATTGCAAAAGGTTTTGGAATGGGACATACTATTGTGGTCATCATTGGGAAATATAATCTACCACATGACCATCAATAAAAAATCACTGATTTGCTTTGCCTTAAGGAGAAATCTCTAGAAAAGTAGATAGTTCCTGTCACGTAAGTAGGAAGAAATGTGTTTGATAGATCATTAGATTGTTTAATGATCAGTTTCTTCTATAGCAAACCACTAGTAAAGTGGTAAGTTCCTTTTGGTTATTTCTCAGCCATCCTCAGACAAGCTAGTGGTGCTATACCAAAGCCAAAATCAGTGATCAGAGTGCTTTAGGGTTTCAAAACAATGTAGCTCAAGTCCATAGGTTTCTGATGGTCTGACTTTATCCAGGGATAATACCTAGATTATTGAGAAAATGGATAGATTCTAAGACCATCTTTTGGTCTTCCACAAACAGTCCTCAAAATTCAGTCATTTCTTTGAATCAGTGATTCTCAAATCAGGATTATTTTCTCTGCCCAGGGAACATTTGACAATGTCTGGAGATATTTTTTAATTGTCATAACTGTTAATGGGATCTAGTAAATAGAGGCCAGGGATGCTGCTAAATATCCTACAACACAGTACAGACTTCTACCACAAAAAGTTATCTGGCCCAAAATGTCAGTAGGGTTGAGGTTGAGAAATCCCAATTTATATTAATTAGCAAACACTTCCAAGTTACATCTATTAGCAAAGTCTTAGAATATTTCCTTCATAATGTCTTCTCATTCTTCACTCAGTTCATAATCCGTTTCTTCTATTTAAAAAAGTCCCAGGGTCCCTGGATGGCTCAGTCAGTTAAGCATCTTTCAGCTCAGGTCATAATCCCAGGGTCCTGGGATGGAGCCCCATGTCGGGCTCTCTGCCTACTTGTGCATGCGAACTCTCTCTCTCTCTGTCAAAATCTTAAAAATTTTTTTTTAATTCATAAAAATCAAAATATTTCAAAAAATTTTAGAATTCCAGTTATATTAGTAAAACTTAAAATATTCTCAATGCCAATGTTTCAAATAGTAGAGGGGTTTTTAGAGCTAAACACTTTAGTTCCCCATTAATTCTTTTTCACCATCCTCAAACTATGAGGAAAACTATTTGATTTCCCCTGTCAACATTTACATATATAACTATGAATTTGTATATATTTGAGTTGGGGGTCCTTGGCCCACTCTCAGGTTCTATGATTCTCTAAAAGAACTCAAAAGGATTCAACAAAAGCTATTGTAGTTATTCATTATTATAGTGAAAAGATACAGATTAAATCAACAAAGGCAAAGATACAGAGTAGAGTCCAGGAGAGACCAGGTACTGGCTTCTAATTTTCCTCACCCAGTGGAGTGGCTTGATTCTCCCAGCAGCACTCTGTAACAACAAGTGGGAAGTGTTACCATCCAGGGAAGCTTACTTGTACCTTGGTGTCCAGGGTTTTAGTGGGAGTCAGACAACACAAGCATTCAGCATGCATGACCAACTTAAGCTACTCAGTCTCCAGCTCCCCCAAATAGAGCCTAGCCCAAGGTCTCAAGAATGTGAAAACACCTGTGTTGGGCTGGATATTATAGGGGTTCAGAGATCATCTCCCAGGAGCAAGTCAAAAACTGGTTCTCCCAAAGACAGGCCTTTCTTTGGAGTGTGCAGGGCTTGGGCAGCCCAGGCCTGCTGAGTCAACACTTTACCACACAGAACCTAATACCCATCATCATATTCGAGGTTATAGTTTATATACTTTTCTGTAACTTATTTCTTTTAAGATTTTATTTTTTTATTTGAGACAGAGAGAATGAGCAGGGGAGGAGGGCAGAGAGAGAAGCAGGCTCCCCACTGAGCAGGGAGCCCAACGCAGGGCTCAATCCCAGGACCCTGAGATCATGACCTGAGCTGATGGCAGATGTTTAACCTACTGAGCCACCCAGGTGCCCCTCTGTAACTTACTAAATGCACTTAACCCAGTACCTTGGAAGTCTATCACTGTTAATGTTTAAGTAACAAAAATAATGTGAGAAAAATTTTTGAGTGCTTATAATATGCTCTCCCTGCTCTAAATTCAGTCATTTGATTTCACAACTTAGGAAGAAATATATTTGCAGTGTTTTAAATACTCATAGTTTTTCATTGTGCTGTCATTCATATTATTTCTTTCTTGAATTCCATTCACCTCTCTCCTTGCCTATCTGAAGTTCAACCTCTTAGAAGTTTTTTCCTCCACCTTGTTGCCCACATGGTATACATTTCTTTCTTGCCCTATATAAATGTATTGTACTCTAGTGCACTTGTATACCTCTCTCTGCAAACTAGTATGCTCTTTTAGGGTAGGAGAGGGTCTTATATACAAAGGAGTATCTAGTGTAGTGCCTGACATATAGGTGCATTCACATAGGTTGTAGATGGTTCTTAGATTAAAGGATTTCAGGATGCTCTATTCTATTTCTCTTTTGTGAAAGAGTGAACATGTACATCAGTGAATGATTGGAAGCACAAAAATAGGATATTTTAAATAAAAATTAGTTTTTCCTACAAACTATAATGCAAAACTAGTTATATAGAAAGCAAATGACTGATGATAGGAAAAATTATTATATTATATTTCATAGTATTAACCAACAATAATCCCTTTAGAAATGAGTAGGAACATTCTATTTCAGGGGTTACTGTCATTCAAGGATGTGGCTGTGGTTTTCACATGGGAGGAGTGGCAGCTACTGGACCCTGTTCAGAAGAACCTGTATCAAGGGGATCCCTGGGTGGCGCAGCGGTTTGGCGCCTGCCTTTGGCCCGGGGCACGATCCTGGAGACCCGGGATCGAATCCCACGTCGGGCTTTCGGTGCATGGAGCCTGCTTCTCCCTCTGCCTGTGTCTCTGCCTCTCTCTCTCTCTCTATGTGACTATTATAAATAAAAAAAAAAAAAAAAGAACCTGTATCAAGATGTGATGTTGGAAAATTATAGCAACCTAGTATCAATGGGTAAGCAGAGCTTTCCCAGAGTAATGTAAGCAATGAATTGCCTTTCCTTTCTCAGTGATTAAATGTGTGGAGCCTTACAAGCACCTTACTTTTTTGCACTTGAGTTTTATACATCACAGATTTCGGTACATTCTTACCTCTTAACAGAAGGCTTTTCTTTCACTCCCAAAATAAAAGGGCTTTATTTGGCTAAGATGCAAATTGTTCAGGCCCTTAAATATAACCTCCCCCATTTTTCAGAGGCCTTGTAGACCAAGTATTTGGGTCCATGGATCCGCTATAATTTTCCTTGAGTAGGGTATCAAGTTACCAAAGCAGATGTATTCTGCCAGTTGGAACATGACACCATGGATAACAGAGGAAGAAATCCAGAGTCAGATTCATCCAGGTAAGTGAAAAACCAACCCTGTGGTGTAAATGGAAGTAAATTCCTATTTGGTCAGAAACAGGGAGACACCTATTGTTGTTTGGAGAAACCTTGACGTTTTTAAGCTCTGACTGTGACTTAGAGGACATAAGTGCCCTCATACATTAATGTTGACTCCACTTTTCTTTTTTTTAAAGTAGGCTCCATACCTAGGGTGGAACCCAACATAGGGCTTGAACTCATGACCCTGTGATCAAGACAAGCTGAGATTAAGAGTTGGCCGCTTAACCAACTGAGCCATTCGGGCATCCCTTGACTCCCCTTTTTAATCTCTCCATATTAGGATTGTTTTGCTTGGTTTTTAAAAGAATACATTTCTGGGGGTGCCTGACTGGCTCATTTAGTAGTGTGTAACTGTTGATCTCAGAGTTGTGACTTCAAGCCCCATGTTGGGTGTGGAGCCTATTTTTAAAAAGTTTTCAAAAAAATAAAAATAAAAGAATACATTTCCTCCTGTTATGTATTCGGACCAGATCCCACTCTAGTTCATCTTGGAACTTGTTCTCCTAATCTTTCTCCCTGGCATCCTCAGTTTACCTGCCTTCTCCTCATCCCATTAACACATTTATATAGCTCTCTTTTCTAATATACCTAGCATTCATAAATTGTCCCTTGTCTCCACATTTTGTAGTTTATTACATTTTTTTTTCTCCTTTTACTTACAAATGTCAGACTTTCACTGTATACCCAGTCTCATTTCCTCTTCTCTGCTTGGCCTTTGCTATGGGATTCCACACCTTCTATTACATAGTCATTGTGGCTCACTAGTTTTCTTTCTAGATGACATCTGGCATGTTGATTGTCATACAGACTGGCACCAAGAAAACAAAGGCAATCTTGAAACTATGGAGAATCACCACAAAAACACTGCATTTAGAAAAATACTGTCTCTAAGCTTAAACTTCGATGTCCCTTTAGCACAAAGATCCCATACATTTGACATACTTGAGGAACATTTGAAACCTAATGTAGAGTACATTATTCAGAATAAAAGCTATGCAGGAAACGAAGTTGAGTTTAGTGGGTTTGACAAAGCATTTCTTTATACTAAGCATGAGAAAATTCATACTGGAGAAAAATCCAATGAATATAATGAACATTTAAAGCCTTCCATCCCCAAATCACTGCTTACTAAACATTGGAAAACTCAAACACGAGAGAAACAGTATAACTGCAGTGACTGCAGGAGAGCCTTTTCCCGGAAGTCAGACCTCATTAAGCAGCAAACACACACAGGGGAGAAACCCTGTGGTTGCAGTAGATGTGAGAAAGCCTTTAGCTAGAAATCGCATCTCATTTTACACCAGAGAACCCATACAGGAGAGAAACCTTATGAATGCAATAAATGTGAGAAAGCTTTTACTGATAAGTCATGCCTTATTAAACATCAGAGAACTCACACAGGAGAAAAACGGTTTGAATGTCGTGTATGTCAGAAAAGCTTCATCGATAAGTCACAACTCACTTCCCATCAAAGAATTCATACAGGAGACAAGCCCTACAGATGTGGTGAGTGTGAGAAAAGCTTCAGCAACAAGTCACAACTCATTATTCATCAGCGATCTCACACAGGAGAGAAACCCTATGGTTGTGATGAATGTGGGAAAACTTTCCCCCTTAAGTTTAGTCTCATTTTACATCAAAAAACTCATACAGGGGGAAAACCTTATGGATGCAATGAATGTGGAAAAGCCTTCATCCAGAGATCTGAGCTCATTAGACACCAGAGAACTCACACTGGAGAGAAACCATATCATTGCAGTGAATGTGGGAAAGGCATTAGTGTAAAGTCACTCCTCAATACTTACTGGAGAACTCATACAGGAGAGAAACCCTGTGGGTGCAGTGAATGTGGAAAAACATTCTCCATCAAGTTTAGTCTCATCCTACACCAAAGAACACATACAGGTGAGAAACCCTATGAATGCAGTCAGTGTCAGAAAGCTTTCACTCAAAAGTCGCACCTCACTATTCATCAGAGGTCTCACACTGGAGAGAAACCTTATGAATGCAGTGAATGCCACAAAGCCTTCAGCAGGAAGTCCTATCTCCTTATTCATCAGAGAATTCACTCAGGAGAGAAACCTTATGAATGCCTCCAGTGTGGGAAAACTTTCTCTCACAAGTTTAGCCTTATTATTCACCGGAGAATCCATACAGGAGAGAAACCCTACAGTTGCAGTGAATGTGGGAAAAGTTTTCCTATTAAGTTTAGCCTCGTTTTGCATCAGAAGACACGTACAGGAGAGAAGCCCCATGAATGCAGCGAATGTCAGAAATCTTTCACTCAGAAATCACATCTTAGTATACATCAAAGAACTCAAACGGGAGAAACCTTATGGATGCAATGAGTGTTGGAAAACTTTCTCCCACAAATTCAGCCTCATTTTACATCAGAAAACTCATAGAGGAGAGAAATCATGAAGTAAATATCCAAAAGTTGTCATTGAAAGTAAATAGCTGATTACACCAGAGTTTACATAGGAATGAAATCTTAAGACCACAGATGTGGACACACTTTTTTTTTTTTCCCCAGACTCACACCTTACAAGAGTATGGTACTGGGTAGAATGCCAGACAGAAGGAAATACCTTCATGCATATATGTCAATTGAATGTAGCCAGAAAGAAAATAGGAGGGAACATCTGTGTGTGTCTATATTGATTGTGAGGATGTGTTGGCATGAAATCCAGCCACACTGGTATCAGAATTGACGCTGATGAAAAAATTCTATAATGAGTCTGAGGTATCTTTTTTGGTTATCATTTTATAAGGATGTCATTTCCTGGAATTGTGACATATTAAGCAGAATTATGGAATATTTTAAGTATGTAAATAAATACATTTGTCAGAAAACAAAGCAAAAATTATATCAGAACTATGAGAATATGTGTTTTACATCTATTTTTATTATTAAAATGATTGTTCATAATTGGGAATTGAATGTATTAGCAAAACAACGTGACTCCCTAGTGCATGTACTTAAATGTACACAAAACTTGCCAATAGAATATCTGCATTGAATCTTGATATCATTACAGTGCTACATAAGTTGTAATTGTAATTGAACTACATGGTTCATTATTTTAATAAGAAATCTTAATAAAATACTGAATATCCCCTCCCTTGCCACTGCACTGTTTCCTGGTATTTGTAAATGGGCCTGGAAGATTTTGAACGACCCTGAGTAAAATGTTTTTTCATTGATTCAAAGATAGAATATTTTTCCCCACATAGTTAACAATGAAGTTTGAATGTAGCATACAGTTAATGACTTGACATCTTTTTTTTTTTTAGGATTTTATTTATGTATACCAGAGAGAGAAAGAGAGGCCTCTAGAGACACAGGCAGAGGGAGAAGCAAGCTCCATGCTGGGAGCCCGACGTGGGACTCGATCCCAGGACCTCAGGACCACGCCCTGGGCCAAAGGCAGGTGCCAAACCGCTGAGCCACCCAAGGATCCCCTGATTTGACATTTAAATGGAGAACTTAGTATGTAAAGTAACTGTGGGTCACACAATCAAAAGTATCTTAGGCTGGATGAAATACAGTTGAAGTATCTGTAATAAAGAATTTTGTTTCTTCTAAACTGATCAGATATTAGGGGCCTGAAGATAATGAATATTCACAAGTTTTATGCCCCTTTGAACTCTATAAACAGTTTGAGAGATTGTCCCTGATATCAGAAGACAGAAATTAAATACTAGCTTTGGTCTTGGTACTGCTTGATTGGACAATGTAACTTTTTCGTAAAGTCAAAGTAATCTTCTATTTCCCCTATACTGTACAAGGTATGCTTCCCTTTCAAAGAGTAAAAGTGAAACTTCAGAGATTTTTTTTTATTAATCCCTCTCTAGACTGTAGCTGGAAAGTCTTAAATTATTTTCTTAAATGGAGATTAAACTCTAAGATACAATGAATTTGATTTTAATTTTGCAAAAGTAGGTTTCCTTTTCAAGCACATTGGTTTACATTAAAATGAGGGAATTGAGGGGATCCCTGGGTGGCTCAGCGGTTTAGCATCTGCCTTCAGCCCAGGGCATGATCCTGGAGTCCCGGGATTGAGACCCACATCAGACTTCCTGCATGGAGCCTGCTTCTCCTTCTGCCTGTGTCTCTGTCTCTGTCTCTGTCTCTCTCTCTGTCTCTCATGAGTAAATAAATTTTTTAAAATGAGGGAATTGCAATGATAGCAGGTAGCCAGTTTAAGGTGATTGAATCTCCTCAACACAACTCCATGACTTATATAAGACTCAAATAAAGACAAAAACTACAACATAGCTGAGAAAATCTAAAACAGGTAAACATTAAGGTGTGGGACTCCTGGGTGGCTCAGCGGTTAAGGGCCTGCCTTTGTCTCAGGGTGTGATCCTGAAGTCCTGGGATCAAGTCCCACATCGAGCTCCCTGCATGGAGCCTACTACTCCCTCTGCCTAGGTCTCTGCCTCTCTCTGTGTCTCTCATGAATAAATAAATGAAATCTTAAAAAAAAAAAAAAGATTCCAATAACAACAAAAACTACAGCATAGCTGAGAAAATATAAAACACAGGTAAATATTAAGGTGTTCTGTGACATGCACGCTCAGATTCTAGGGACCTTTATCAGTCATGGAACAGTCTTTGTCTCCGAACCATAAGTCACCAACATCTATGTGAAGTATCTCCATTTTAGGGAAATCAGGCACAAATTTACTCAGGAGTCTTTTTTTTTTTTTTTTTAATTTTTTATTTATTTATGATAGTCACAGAGAGAGAGAGAGAGAGGCAGAGACATAGGCAGAGGGAGAAGCAGGCTCCATGCACCGGGAGCCTGATGTGGGATTCGATCCCGGGTCTCCAGGATCACGCCCTGGGCCAAAGGCAAGCGCCAAACCACTGCGCCACCCAGGGATCCCTACTCAGGAGTCTTTTATACTTAACTAGCCACATAACCAAAACCAGCCTTTGTAAAGAGGGGTAAAGCATCCATCTCCATGTTTTCTTTTTTTTTTTTAAAGATTTTATTTATTTATTCATGATAGTCACACACAGAGAGAGAGAGAGGCAGAGACATAGGCAGAGGGAGAAGCAGGCTCCATGCAGGGAGCTCGACGTGGGATTCGATCCTTGGTCTCCAGGATCACGCCCTGGGCCAAAGGCAGGCGCTAAACCACTGCGCCACCCAGGGATACCCTCCATGTTTTCAATTAGCAATGTAGACTAGCTGCTGTACTCATCTTAACAGTACAATATATCCTGAGAGGAAACCAAGAACAGCTAACATTAATTCCAGGGACACTGATAAACTTTCTATCCCAAACCCAAGAACCAAAGTCTTACACATGGGAAAGGTTTGCAAATCTTGGGGGTGTGAAGGGAGGTTATGAAATGTCACCTACAATATGATGTAACGGTTACCAAAATAAATACTACTGTTCTACTGTCTGCTTTTCCAAAGGATTTGTTCGTGAAGGACCAGAAGCTGTCCATTGTCTTGCATATAAGGCCGGGGAAGTTGACGAGAGCACTATTTTGAAGACAAAGATTATTTTTTTAAAGAATTCATTTACTCATGAGAGACACAGAGAGGCAAAGACATAGGCATAGTTTGTCAAGAGGTAATTTATATAACATTCAATCGCACATGATCATGTAGATACTTTTATTTTTTAAGATTTTGTTTATTTACTTAACAGAGCACAAGCAGGGGGTGCAGCAGGCAGGAGAGATTCAGGGCCCCGATCCCAGGACCCTGAGATCATGACCTGAGCTGAAGGCAGACACCCAACCGAGCCATCCAGGCACCCCATGTAGATACTTTAAATATATTAATAAATTTAGATTTAGGGCAGGCCTGATGGCGCAGTGAGGTTTAGCACCGCCTGCAGCCCAGGGTGTGATCCTGGGGACCTAGGATTGAGTCCCACGTTGGGCTTCCTGCATGGAGCCTACTTCTCCCTCTCTGTCTCTGAATAAATAAATAAATACTTTTTAAAAAGTTTAGATTTAGAATTAAAATTTAACCTGGAGAGAGTAGGCTTTACCTACCCTGTTATCTAATAGCAGTTACTTCCCTGCAAATAGGGTTTGGCTGACAGTGGGCAAGGATGACTTAAGATGAGTCACATATTTTCCACCTTGATAGTAGGGAGATCCTTTACAGAGACCCTTGTATTTTTAAGTAATCTCCATATCCAACGTGGGACTTGAGTTTATAGCCCCAAGATTAAGATGTAGATGCTCCACTGACTGAGCCAGTGAGGTTCCCTGAAGAGAACCTTTTAATATTTTGAATATGGCAAGGGAAAGTTGGGAAGTACTTAACCCTTGTAGGTGCAGTGACTTTCTTGTTGGAAAGTGGTTTGGGGTGGGAGCTCAAATAGGCTAGGGGTTGGATTTTGCCGATAGGGTGCTGTTTGCTGACCCCTGGGGCCCTAAATTTGAACAGCAAAACTCAAAAAGTTTTGGAAGAAGATACAAGAGAATGTCTTTATGTTCTTAATTGAGGAAGGATTTCTTTAAAAAGACTACGGGGATTCCTGGGTGGCTCAGTGGTTGAGCATCTGCCATTGGGTTAGGGCATGATCCTGGGGTCCCTGGATCAAGTCCCACATTGGGCTCCCTGCATGGAGCCTGCTTCTCCCTCTGCCTGTGTCTGTATCTCTCGTGAATAAAATAAAAATCTTTAAAAAAGATAAAAAGACTAGGTAGTGGGATGCCTAGGTGGCTCAGTTGGTTAAGCATAGGATTCTCTTGATTTTAGCTCAGGTCATGATCATTTTAGCTCAGGCTGTGAGGTGGAGCCTCATGACAGGCTCCATAATGAAGATGGAACCTGCTTAAGATTCTTTCTCTTTATCTCTGTCCTTCACCCCCCTCCCCTACCCGCTCTCTCTCTCTCTCTCTCTCTAAAAAAAAAAAAAAAAGAAAAGAAAAAAGGAAAACTAGGTAGAAACTGTAATGAGAAAGATCATTAAATTTTAGTTACATTAAAATTAGATATTCCGTATAATATACATCAAAAACAGCAAAAAGCTGCACATTGAGAGAATATATTTGCAATACTTAAGTGACAAAGAATGAAAACAAGATTATTTTTTTTAACTTAAGAGTACATAACGAACAAGAATAAAAATCAATGGGTAAATATTCACAGAACAGGCGACTCTGAATAGCCAATTAACATGAAAAGACATGTTTTTTCAAAATTTAAGTAATCTCTACACTCAACGTGGGGCTCAAATTCAGGATCCCCAGATCAAGAGTCACATGGTCTATGGACTGAGCTGGACAGGAGCCTCCAAAGATACATATTTTTGAGATTTTATTTATTCATGAGAGACACAGAAAGGCAGAGACACCGGCAGAGGGAGAAGCAGGCTCCATTCAGGGAGCCCGACGCTGGACTCGATCTTGGGTCTCCAGAATCACGCCCTGGGCCAAAAAGGCGGTGCTAAACCACTGCGCCAACCGGGCAGCCCCTAGATACATACTTTTTAAAAGATTTATTTGAAAGAGACACACAGAGGGAGAGCGTGTGAATAGAGGGTTGGGGAGAGAGAGAATTCTCAAGCAGACTCCCCAGATCATGACCTGAGGGAAATCAAGTCACTTAACCCACTAAGCCACCCAGGGGTCCCCATTTTAAATTGGAAGTAGACCAATTTGTGGATGAAAGTATTCTCAGATTTTATTTACCTTTCAAAAAATTCACAGCTACTATTATATAATTTTAACAGCTTTTGGACATTTCTATAAAGTTATAGTGGCCGATTTATATTAACTTAAAAGCTTAGGACTATATTTGTCTCTGTCCTAGCTCCCTGTCTCTGCATGTGAGGCAGCCTGGACTAGAGCACAGAGAGCGCCCACGACCTAAAGTGACAAAACAGTAGGCAGACGCTCCAGAATCCTCTTCCAAGTAACATTAGTTACCAGCAGCCAGGTGGTGAAACTGCCATCTAGAATGCTTGCGTGTTATTTCTTCAAAACCATTCCCACGGTATTGCTAAAGCTAAGACAGCATCACAGCTGTCCCCCCCTTTCTTTTAAGATTTATTTTACAGAGACAGAGTAGAGGGGAGGAGCAGAGGGGGGAGAGAGCGCCAAGTGGACTCCCTGCTAAGGGCAGAGACTGGTGCAGGACTCTATCTCACGACCTTGAGATCTTGATCTGAGTTGAAACCAAGAGTCTGTGGCTTAACCCACTGAGCCACTTAGGAGCCCCTCACAGTTGCTTTTGTATCCGCTTATTTCAGAGAACACACTTTAAAATTTCAACTCTTGGTGTTTCCCAAGCAGGCCTGGAACAAAAGGCGGCCTTAGCTGTGAATTTAATTTTTTTTTTATTTTTTATTTTTTTTTAATTCAGATAGAGGCAGAGACACAAGCAGGGAGAAGTAGGTTCCATGCAGGGAGCCCGACGCGGGGCTCCATCCCAGGTTTCCAGGATCACACCCCGGGCTGCAGGCGGCGCTAAACTGCTGCACCACCGGGGCTGCCAGACTCTGGCTGTGAGTTTATATTGTGACCCTCACGCACACCTTCCAAGCCTAACCTCGCTGGCTGGGATGACCACTAGATCCTAGCCGTTCAGACCCTTCCCCTCGCCCTTTTCCTGGAGCTTGTTCCCCGCTGTACGGATCCCTGACATTCCGCCAACATGGCCGCGCTCACGGGCCGCGCGTTTCCGACAGTTTGGCGTTTGTCTGTACAGTTTGTTTGTAACCCCCGAGCAGCGCGGCGTAGGAGCTGAAAGGGCGGGGTGAGAACAGGATGGTGCATGGCCTGGAGCCCCCCGGAGAGCGGCACGCAGGTGGTTGAGGCGTCGGAGCAGCCAAGACTTAAGACTGGGGCATCCAAGGAGCCCCGCCGCGGACGCCCTGGCCCGAGGAGACGCCGGAAGTGGGGTCGCTCGGCCCCCCGCGGCTGCCGTAGCTGGTTCTCCGGACCTCGGCGCCGGGCCGGTAACCTACGAGTTCGCAGAGGTGGGACATGGCGGATGGAGGTTGCAGTGGGGTGGGGGAAACCTAGGTAGCGTGTGAGAGTCTTCAAGGAGGAGGTTAAGGACGGGAAAGGCTCTACGGGCGTCCGTGGCTCTGAGGCTGGGACGGGCTTGCGGGGCTGCGGTGGTCAGGCATTCCGGCCGTGTGGAGATCAAGGACTGAGACTCGTGAGGTCAGAGTTTGGGGTCCGTGCAGGTCACCGTGCCAGGGGCGCTTAGTGATTGAGAACTGGAGGGGAGTGGTGATTTGTCGAGGAAAGCGTGATCTCCACTGAACGCGGGGCTCAGTGATAGAGGAGCAGGCGGTGACACAGACCTGACGACCGTTACCTTCCCCTCAGCCTTCACTCTTCCAGACTAGCTTGCAAGTCTCCTTAGGCCCCCACATCACCCTCTCCTCTCGTTCCCACAGGTAAGAATTTTATGGAGATCAAGGATTAAGCGAATCTAAACTGGTAAGCATTCCGTTAAAGATGAGTTCACTGTAACTAAACTTTCCTTCTCACTTTAAATATTTACTTTCAGATTCTGACACCAGTAAAACAACATTTTGAGCCCCCTCAAATAGAATTACTATTTCCCAAAGGTAATTTTTACTCAGATGTTAGTATATTTCAGATTTTGTCTTTTATTTTCTCTGCTTTATTTTCATAATTCAGATAAACTCTGGAAACATTGAGATAATCTGCTTTTTAAAATTAATTTCATATTGTAAACATTTCCATAAAACAAGTGATCTTATTAAGAATTTTTCTGGGCACCTGGTGGCTCAGTGGTTGAGCGACTGACTTTGGTCCAGAGATCGAGTCCCATATCTGGCTCCTCGCAGGGAGCCTGCTTCTCCCTCTGCTATGTCTCTACCTCTCTCTGTGTCTCTCATGAATAAATAAATAAATAAATAATCTTTTTTAAAAAGAATTTTTCTAATGGCTACACTAATTCATAAACAGGTAAGAGAAGGCGTGACACTGTGACTAGAATCTGATTAAATACTCCCATCTGTTTGGATGGCTTTGGAATATTTGAATAATTTAGTTATCTTACGATTATGTTAGGATTTGGCATTTGTTCAGTGGTGTATTTACAACTCTCATCTCCTTTCCGTTTTTTTGTTTGTTTGTTTTTGGCCTTTGTTGTAATTGTAAATAGTGTCTTTTTTTCAAACCTTTAATCTCTAATTTTTCTTTTCTCCTAATTTACTTTTTTTTTTTTTTTAAGATTTTATTTATTTATTCATGAGAATACACAGAGAGGAGAGAGAGGCAGACACAGCAGAGGGAGAAGCAGGCTTCATGCAGGGAGCCTGACGTGGGACTTGATCAAGGGTCTCCAGGATCACACCCTGGGCTGCAGGCGGCGCTAAACCACTGAGCCACCGGGGCTGCCCTCTCCTAATTTTCTTTAGGTGGTAAAATAATTTTAAAATATTAGGGGCAGCTGGCTGGCTCAGTCATAGAGCATGCAATTTTTGATCTTGACGTTGTAAATTTGGGATCCACATTGGGTGGAGGGGTTACTTAAAAAAATATGTATGTATTATTAAAGGGGTGGCTCAGTCGGTTAAGTGTCTGCCTTTGGCTCCAGGATTCTGGGAACAGTCCTGCGTGGGGCTCCCTGCTCAGTGGGGAACCTGCTTCTTTTCTCCCCACCCCCCATGCTTTCTCTTGCTATCTCTCTTTATTTCTTTTTAAGATTTTATTTATTTATTCATGAGAGACACACAGAGAGAGGCAAAGACATAGGCAGAGGGAGCCTCTTCCCTGCAGGGAACCTGATGTGGGACTCGATCCCAGGACCATGGGATCCTGGACTGAGGCAAAGGCAGATGCTCAACCACTAAGCCACCCAGGTGCACCTCACTATCTCTCTTTAATACATAAATAAATAAAATCTTTCAAAATTAAAATAAGTAAATAATAAAAATTATAGGTAGTGTTTTGTTCTTCATGCTATGGAAATAATAAATTCCTAATCCACCAAGGGCTCAAATATGAAAGTTATTGGATTTTTATGGAATTTTTTTTCAGCATCAGTGATTCTAGGACTTTTCTAATATAGCAGACACTGTTGGTTACTTGCTGTTGCAGAGAAGTGTTAACACAGCTCATCTTAGAAGGGCCTTCTTGCAAGGGAATTTAGATTTGGGGAGAGTTCTCATTCTCTATTTTTTTTTTTTAAGATTTTATTTATTTAGGAGAGACACAGAGGAGAGAGAGGCAGAGACACAGGCAGAGGGAGAAGCAGGCTCCACACAGGGAGCCCAACATGGGACTCGATCCCAGGTCTCCAGGATCATGACCTGGGCTGAAGGCGGTGCTAGCTAAACCGCTGAGCCACCCGGGCTGCCCCTCATTCTCTATTGAATGGCTCACTATGCCTAACTTGTTCTTTCAAACAGTATGGTTTATCCTAAACATTTGCTCTCCTCTTGGATTCTGGAATTTTGATATGTGCTAGGCAGTGAGTGCCTACATGAACCTCCCCAGTAAAAGCCATGGGCACTGTGTTTCTAATCTAACACATTTCATGTGTGTTACAACCTGTTGCTAGGAGAAGTAAGTGTATCGTGTGACTTCAGAGACAGGACTTGTGGGAGCTGGCACCTGGTTTCCTCCAGATTTTGCCATTTGGACCTTTTTTCTTTGCTGATTTTGCTTTGTATATTTTTATGGTAATAAATTATATGCTGAGGCCTGTGAGTCCTACTTAATCACTGAACCTGGGGGTAGTCTTGGCTTTTCTCATAACATCTGCCCAACATCCATTCACTTCCTAATCTTTTAAAAAAAAAAGATTTATGTATTTATTCATGAGAGACAGACAGACATAGGCAGAGGGAGAAACAGGCTCTGTGAGAGAAGCCTGATATGGGACTCGATCCCAGGACCCCAGGATCACAACCTAAGCCAAAGGCAGAGGCTCAACCACTGAGCCACCCAGGCATCCCTTCCTTCTCCTTTTCTAACAGATTCTCCAGGTGTTCCTCAACTTATGGCAAGATGTCTCTATTCTCTGTCTCCATCTTCACATGGTCTCATCTTCCCTGTGTGTCTGGTATAGAGGGGCACTTACTGGATTTGGGGCTCATCTAGACACTCTTGGATTTTTTTTTTTTTTTTTTTAAGATTTTATTTATTTATTCATGAGAGACACACAGAGAGAGGCAGAGACACAGGCAGAGGGAGAAGCAGGTTCCATGCAGGGAGCCCGACGCGGGACTCAATCCCGGGTCTCCAGGATCAGGCCCTGGGCTGAAGGCAGGTGCTAAACCGCTGAGCCACCCAGGCTGCCCACTCCTGGATTTTCTTATATCAAGATCCTTAATTACATCTGCGAAGACCCTTTTTCCACATGAAGTCACATTCACAGGTTCATGGGAGTTAATGGACATATCTTTTTTTGGGGTGGGTGCACCATTCAACCCAGTACAAATGGGTATAGATTTTAAGGGAAAATATGTCCAGAGCTTAATCTTTCTTTCCCACCTTCCCTTTCTCATTCATGCTACTTCTACTTCACAAAAAAAAAGGCATACCTCCCCCACATTCAGATTGTTATGTTTTATTTCCCTAGGTTATAAAGGCTTTGGGGGCACCAAGTAAAGAGATATTTACAAATAATGGCCTTGACTTAAGGTGGGTGCACAGCAGCAGTATTGGTGTCTGGGCCCAGAGTGGGTGTGTCATTCAAAATGAAATTGCTCTTCACCCCACAGGTCCTGGATTCCCAGGAGTAAGAGATTCAGTAAAGGACAAGAGGGAAGCTCCTGGAGTTGCATTTGGCCATTCATGGGACATCCTTGTCCTAAGACTGAGATTTTTGAACAGAAAATAAGGGCAGATCCAGAAGAGACTTAATGCCCCTCTTACTGGGCACTTCCTGAAACAAGAAAATGATGAAAGGCCCAGGTGACTTTTGGTTTGTTTTATTGGTAATTTGAGTCCTTCATGGATTTGTGGAGGCCTGAAAAAATCAGCTCAACTACATAAAATCATAAATTGGGGGAAAATGGGCTCTGGAGACAAGCAGACTACCTTCAAAATCAGGAAAAAGTGGGATCAGAAATGTGTTCCTAGATTTTGTACATGACCAGTGCTAGAATATAGCATATGGCTCTGCAGGATCCTGTTGGTGACATAAACCGTCAGTGTGCATCTATATCTGACAGGCATTACAACCAGAAAATCACGATAAATTACATTATAGGCACTGACTTAGGACAAAACAGATCAATTTCTGAGGAGAGGTCACCATTTTGTGGCACTCAAGCTAGGAACTGGTTTCTTTCCAGAGGTGAGACAGTAGGCTCTGTGTTCTCAGCAGCCTTCTAATCGATGTACCAGCATGGCTGTTTCTTACATGATTATTGAGTCCCCTGTGGGATCAGATAAAGTAGAATTGAGTAGACACAGGTTTTGAGGAGACCACAGCCTGGTGACTTGCATACCCAGCCTTGCTGCCATCTGGATTTACCCCTGGGTAGAACCTAAGGTGCCCAGTAAAATGGAAGATTTGTACAGCTTTCAGAGGTCCTTTGTGAACAGGTGGCTGAAGTGTTGTTTGAGTAAAGATTTGACCATAGGGAATTATAAGTTCTGTTGTCTGGTAATGGCTTGGGTTCTTGGGATCCATACAGGTTGCTTTAGAACTTCAGCTTAGCTTAGAAAATAGAGCCTTTCCTTCTGTGTTCAAAATCTAGTTGTTATCTCCCACCGTTTTATTACCTTTAATTACCCAAATGACTTATTGTATTATATATATATCAAATATATACATATATAAAATATATTCTATATATAGAATATTCTGTGTTTTATATATATATATATATAGAGAGAGAGAGCTCCTAAATCCCTGTTATTGCGGGTGGTAGGAATGTCTTCTGTTTTCATAACAAGCCCCTTTGAACGTATCTGAATTCATGCTAATGAGGTGATGCCCGGTAAACCCCGATCGCTTCAGCATAGGGGCTGGTCCCCAAAAAGAACAAGCCTCCATTAGAGGATTGGAACTTTTACCACCACCTGGGACCTCTAGTGACAGGAGAGGAGCTGGAAATTGAGTTGTCACCAGTAACCAGTGAGTTAATCAATCATGCCTATGTAATGGAACCTCCAAAGAAACCCAGCAGGGTTCAGAGAGGTTCCAAGTGGGCCAGCACATCTGCCTACTTGTAGATTGGTGTGCCCTAATTCCACAGGGACAGAGGCTCCTACACTCAGGACCTTTTTGGACCTCACCTGTGTACCTCTTCGTGTGGCAGTCTATTTGTATAATTTATAATAATTTTAGGTACATTTTCCTTAGTGCTCTGAGTCCTAGCAAATTATCAAACCCAAGAGGAGAGGTTGTGGGAACCCCTAAATTTATAGCTACACTGGACAGAAGTAACCTGGGGAGCTGGTACTTGTGACTGGTATCTGAACTGAAGGCAGTCTTGTGGAACTGAGCCCTTAAGCTGTTTAGTCTGATGCTAATAACTCTGAGTAGTTAGTGTTAGGTAGGATTGAATTATAGGACACTATAATTGGAGAATCAGAGACTTGGAAAATTGGTATTGGAAAAGACACCATGTATTTGGTGTTAGAACCACAGACTCAGAGTCACATTTTCAATGTAAAAGAGTCATTATATAGTACACATGATGATAAAACAAAGTACCCCTCTATACATTGTTCCCCTTAATTCTCTGACACATCATTAACAAATGTGTGGTAGTGTGTTTCCTGTATTTACCTATGTGAACATCTATATCTATGTGTAGGTTTATGTGTGCCTGCATGTATATGCATACATATACATTGAATTTAGGTAAGTACATCTACTAAGACATTTTTATGTGAGTGGAATTGTACTACATCATTCTGATGTCACTAGCATTTAGTATAGTGACTGATCAAAAAGTGCTGAAACACAAATTGCAAATGACCTCAGGTCAGCAAGAGGATTTGATGGCTGCATATTATAGAAATCTGTGATTTGTTGAGTGAAAGGATGACTGAACATTTTAATGACTTTCCTTCTTTTGCAAATAATTGAAATAAAGTAGGAATATAGTTGGAGCCCACAAGGTGAAAATGAGAGTAACTTCCTTCATGTTGCTCTTGAATAGGGAGAACCTTGCCCTCCCTCCTTTGTGTTTCCTTTTATTCTCACATCACTACCATACTTAATCACATCTGATGCCAGATGTGTGGAGAGTTCCATCCTCCCAAGCAATTCTCTAACCAGCTGGGTGGCCTACAATTCAAATCAATTCTGACACTACCTATCTGGAGTTAGTGTCAGATCCCAGGTTTACTCCCACAAAACTCCCCTATTCAGATGTTAACTGAAAATTAGGTCCCCACCTTACAACTTGTCTGACTTGGCTACAAGTTGGAAGTTTTCTACAACCCTTCCTTGGGTTCAAATTCAGTTTCAATTATTTTGCTAGAGTGGATCACAGAATTTGGAAACACAATTACCAGTTTATCATAAAAGGATATGATAAAGAATAGAGATGAACAGCCTGGTGGAAGAGATGTGAAGGGTGAAGTATGTGGCACGGGGCACAAGTTTCCATTCCTTCTCCAGGCACTACTCTCAGCACCTCTACAAGTTCAGCAACCCAGAAGCTCTCCGAACTCTATACTTTTGCTATTTTATGGAGGCTTCCTCACATAGGCATGACTGATCATTAATTCTATTTCCAAACCCCTCTCCCTTCTCAAGAGAATGGGCAGGTCTGAAAGTTCCAAGCTTTTTTTTTTTTTTTAAGAGTATTTGTTTATTTATGAGAGAACACAAGCAGAGGGGAAGAGAGGGGAGAGGTTGTTTTTTAATTTAATTTAATTTTAGATTTTATTTATTTAGGGACGCCTGGGGGGCTCAGCGTTTAACGCCTGCCTTCAGCCCAGGGCGTGATCCTGGAGTCCAGGATCGAGTCCCACATCGGGCTCCCTGCATGGAGCCTGCTTCTCCCTCTGCCTATGTCTCTGCCTCTCTGTGTCTCTCATGAATAAATAATTTAAAACAATAATAAAATCTTAAAAAAGTATTTACGTTCCCAGATTGGCTTTCAATAAAAGACCAACCCTACCAACCCTCAGTGGCAACCCTTGGGGGGTTGAGTGACTGCTCTCACTTCTGAGAGCTTTCTCTGTTATCTTTACTTAAACTTCTATCGCTTTACTCACTCTCCTTTGTCTGGGAGACTCATTCTTCGACTCTGAGACAAGAACCTAATCAATACCAAGAGCTTTATAATTCTATTTGTCCACTCTGGCTAATGCCTTTAATGCCTTTTTCCGAGTTCTCTAAAATCTCGCCTGGCCTCACGCGCCGCTTTCTCCATAAGGCCCCCTGCAGCCCCCATTCCCAGGATAGCAGCCTGCTCCCCTCCCAACTGTTACTCAGGATTGGCTGGGACCCTCTCCTCCGCCAACTCCTACGTGGGCCGCGCTCACTTAGCTTCCCCCTTTCCTTTAAATCAAAGTGCCTTCAAGTCCGCGACCATCTCGGAGGGTCCTGGGGAGAGATCTGGGCAGGCCTGAGTGTCTGAGAGGCTAAGCGGTATACGCACCGCCCGTCGTGAATGTTACAGATTCAGGGCCAAATGGGTAAAGTGGCGTAGAAATGAAGCGAACCAAAGCGTTTTCAATAGCTTCTCAACGTCTAGTGCCTTCCCAGAAAAGGTGTAAAAAGAGAGGTACCCGCCACAAGGTAGTAAGCGAAGAAACGGTAGCTCCCGTCTAACAGTCTGCAGCGCGCGCTGCATTATGACGCCACAGAGGCCGAGCCCCGCGCCAGATTCCGGATCTCTGGAACAAGCGCGCTGGCCCTCGTCGGCCGCCGTCCTCCTCTGCGCTTCTGAGGGTCTGTCAGCCGCTGAGGTGAGACTCGGGGGCGGTAGACGCTGAGCAAAGTGTTTGAGGAAGTGGCACGGTGATTGGTCTCCAGCGATGAAGATCGGGGTTATCACCGATGAAGATCGGGGTTATCACCAGGTCGGTGTCGGTTCTGGGGGTGTTTCGGGGCCACGGAGAGCGCGTTGGGTTTTGTTTGTTTTTTTGTCCGGAGCGCGTGAGGCGTCGGTGTTGAGGAAGCGAGTGGGAATTCTCCCTGGGGGTTGCTGTGTGAGAGGATCATTTGGGGGTTCCCTGTGCAGGGGGAGCGTGTGAGACTCCGTTTTGGGACGAGAACGTGGGGAGAGTAGCGTTTTGGGGTGTCTGGTTGAGGGAAGCGGGAGTCGTGTCGGTGTTGGGGAGCTCGGTTGTTGATGCTGTCACATCCTGACTTTTAAACATGGGAGTTTTGGGCCTATTGCTCCCACGTTTACTGTATATTCTTACTGAAAAGGTGTTTTCAGTTTTATTTCCGACCCATGTAATGACATGGTCAAACTCCTAAGTCCAGAAAATAACTCTGGTTAGATTTTAGAATATTTCAATTTTAGTGTTGGGATGATTTGTGTAGGTACTGATATAATTTTATACATTGTGAATCTAATATCCTATCAGCTATTTCTATATTACTATTTGGAACTTTTTGTCTTTCTTCCTTTTTTTTTTTTTTTTAAGATTTTATTTATTCATTCATGAAAGAGAGAGAGGGGCAGGCAGAGACACAGGCTGAGGGAGAAGCAGGCTCCATGCAGGGAGCCCGATGTGGGACTCAATCCTGGGACTTCAGGATCTCGCCCTGGGCTGAAGGCGGCGCCAAACCTCTGAGCCACCCGGGCTGCCCTCTTTTCTTTTTTTAACTATTGAAGTTATGTACCATCGCGTGGGTGACTTAATTTGGGTAAAACTGGGGAAGCCTGGGTAGCTCAGTGTCTGCCTTCGGCTCAGGGCGTGATCCCTAGGTTCTGGGATGAGTCCCACATGGGGCTCCCCGGAGGGAGCCTGCTTCTCCCTCTGCCTATGTCTCTGACTCTCTCTCTGTGTCTCTCATGAATAAATAAATAAAATCTTTAATGATGATAATTTGGGTAAAACTGATGTAGGTCTAGGTCCAATACTTTCAGGAATATGTGATGGATTTCCTTTAACCCAAGTGTTTTTGTTTCCTTGGCCAGCGGTTGTGGTGATTTTCCACTGTTTTAGACATACCTGTTTATGTTTATTCCTAAATGGTCTATATTGTTGTTTTAATCGTAAATGGTGTGAGTTTTTCCTGTATGATGCCACTCCCTCTTTTTGTTCTCATATAATGCAAAAATTTTATTCATACAAAAGCAAAAATTTTAAAAATACACTATTTTTGTCACCTCAGTCTACTAATGTTACTGCTACTAGCTTATACCTTGATTCCTTTATATTTTCTAGTTGATTATTTTTGTTATCTGCAAATAATTATGGCCAGGTGGCAAGTGTATGAACTGTGGAGTAAGAAGAATCTGCTTCTGCTTCTGACTTGGGTAGGTTAATGTCTGAGTCAGTTTCTTTGTGAAAACAAAACAAAACAAAACTGTCATAGAGTTGTTATAAAGATTAAATTAGCAAATGTTCTTTAAGTACAAAGTGTAGTCCCTGGTACCTAGTATAGTCTGAATAATTTGTAACTATGATTTTTAAGAAATATTTTATTTATTCATGAGAGAGAGAAATAGATAGGCAGAGGGAGAAGCAGGCTTCCTGTGAGGGACATGATGCGGGACTTGATCCGAGGACTCCAGGATTACGACCTGAGCCAAAGGCAGACGCTCAACCACTGAGCTACCCAGGTGCCCTGGTAACTGATTTATCAGGGTTTTGTTCCTCTTTCTCAAGGATTTTTTCCCCCTGGCTTTATTGAGATATAATTGCCATATAATGGTTCTGTAAGTTTAAGGTATACAACATGTTGATTTAATACACTCATTTATTGCAAAATAATTACCACCATACGTTAGCTAACGTTTGCATCATGTCACACCTAATTACTACTTCTTTTTTAAATTTAAATCCAATTAGCCAACTTATAGCACATCATTAGTTTCAGATGTAGTGTTCAGTAATTTATCAGTTGCATATAACACCCAGTGCTCATCACATCACCTGCCCTCCTCCTTAATGAGGAGGCCCATCACCCAATTACCCCATCTCCGCACCCACCTCCCCAATTATCATTTTTTTTATGTGGTGAAAACATTTAAGGTCTACTCTCTTGGCAGCTTTCGGTTATATAATACAGTCTTAACTGTAATCATCATGCTGTACATTAAAGCCCATCATTTATATTTTTCTTCTCTGTCTTTAATATTTGATTTATAGATTGCTAGATTTCCCACTGTCTTATATTCCTTGAAAAAAACCATATTTATCCATAATGTTTTGTTCTTTTAATATGTGGCTGGGTTCCATTTGCTAATATTTTATTTAATATTTTTGCATCTAGAAATAAAAAGATGTCTTAGATTTGCTTCAAAATAATCCATTGGTGAAGGGAGATGAGTGGTGTAGATCATAAAAATTAGGTTTGAGTTGATAATTATTGAAGGTATATAATTGATATGAGGAGTTTGATTATACTTTGATTTCTTTCTTTTCTTTCCTTCTTTTCCTTCTTCCTTTCCTTTCCTTTCCTTTCCACTCCACTCCACTCCACTCCACTCCACTCTGGGGCAGAGGCAGAAGAAGGAAAGAGAATATCAAGCAGGCCCCACTCAGCAAGGAGCCTCATATGGGGCTCAATCCCATGACTCTAGGATCATGACCTGAGCTGAAATCAAGAGTCTCATCTTAACCCACTGAGCCGTCCCTGTACCCCTCCTCTTTGTACATGGGGTTTAATTACACTGTTTCTTCTTCTTCGGCTTGAACTTTTTTCATAATAAAATTTAAAAAAAATTGCTTCTATATTTATAAGTAAAACTGATCCTTACTTTTTATTTTTTTAAAGATTTTATTTATTCATGAAAGACAGAGGAAGCAGAGACACAGGCAGAGGAAGAAGCAGGGTCCCCACAGGGAGCCTGATGTGGGACTCGACACCCAGACCCCGGGATCACACCCTGAGCCAAAGACAGATGCTCAACCACTGAGCCACCTAGGCATTCCAATCCTTACTTGTCTTTAAGAGTATTTTTCAAGTATAACCTAAAAAAATGAGAAAATGGACTATTGTACCCTAGGAGCTCCACCTTATTCTAATCTCCTTCCTTCTCCCCAGAGGTAATTATTATCTGAAGATATCATATTAAATTTTCCTGGCTGTCAACTTTATACAAATGGAGGGGTGCCTAGATGGCTCAGTCAGTTGGGCATCTGACCGGCTCAGGTCATGATCCCACGGTCCTGGGATCCAACCCTGCATCTGGCTCCCTGCTCAGCTGAGCCTGCTTCTCTCTATCCCTCTGCTGCTCCCTTGGCTCTCTCTTTGTCTCTCAAGTAAATAAATAAAATCTTTAAAAGAACTTTATGCAAATAGAATCATAGGGTACATGTCCTTTTGTATCTGGCTTCTTTTGCTTAGTATTTTGTTGTGAAATTCATCTAAGTTTTCCATATAGCAGTAGTTCATTTTCTTTTCATTGCTGTATGGTATTCTTTGTTGTGATTATACCCCAATTTTTAAAATTTATTTATTTATTTATTTTTAAGATTTTTATGTATTTATTCATGAGAGACACACACACACACACACACACACACACACACACACACAGAGGCAGAGACACAGGCAGAGGGAGAAGCAGGCTCCATGCAGGGAGCCTGACATGGGACTCAATCCAGGGTCTCCAGGATCAGGCCTCTGGCTGAAGGCGGCGTTGAACCGCTGAGCCACCCAGGCTGCCCTACCCTAATTTATTTATGCATCTGCTATTAATAGACATTTTGGTTGTTACTGGCTTATGTCTATTATAAATAATGCTGACACAAATATTTTTCTACATGCATTTTGATGGATGAAATTTCTGTTGGGTATATACTTAGTAGAATTCCTTTTTTTTTTTTTTTTAAGGATTTTATTTACTTATTCATGAGAGACACAGAGAGAGCAAGAGAGAGGCAGAGACATAGGCAAAGGGAGAAGCAGGCTCCACTCAGGGAGCCCGATGCAGGACTCGATCCCGGGTCTCCCTGGGCTGAAGGCGGTGCTAAACTGCTGAGCCACCCGGGCTCCCCTACTTAGTAGAATTTCTGAAGTGTAGGGTATGATAGATACAAGGAGAAATGACAAATGGCCAGTCACAACAGGAGGTTCTTAGCACACTTCACTCAGTAACAAAGAACAAGGAGACAGAAAGCTAGAAGGCTATAGTTTAACAGTGGTCAGCAAGGTTTCTGTAAAGAGCAGTGAGAAAGTAAATACTTTAGGCTTTGCAGGCCAGATAGTCCTGCACCTGCTGAACTCTGCCATTATAAAATGAAAGTAGCCTAGAGACTGCATACAAATGGGTATGGTTGTGTTCCAGGAAAACATTATTTACAAAAACATGTCACCAGCCCACTATACCACCAACTCCTGAGCAATTAGAAGAACATGATTAACAAACTTGACCAGTGTAAAACACTCCACTCAACAATTTTCTCAAATGCACATAGAACAACTATAAAAACTTAGTATATGATGGGTCATGAATCCAGTCTAAACAAATTTCAAAGTATTGAAATCACACAGAATATTTTCTCTGACTACAGTGGAATTAAGCTCATAAAGCATTATCAAACTGAAAACTAGAAAATCTCCATTTTTTTGGTAAGCATACCATACAAGTTTAAATAATCCATATTCAAAAAATATTACAGTGGAAATGTTTTGAATTGCATTTTAATAATCCTACATGTCAACTTCTGATGAATGCAACTAAAGCATTCAAGGGAGGGAATTTAGACATGTATTAGAAGTGCATATATCAGAAGGGCACCTGATAGGTGGCTCAGTCAGTATATATATATATACACACACACACGAATATTATTCAGCCTTAAGAAAGAAGGAAACCTTTCCATTTGCAACCGTATGGATGGACTTTGAGGGCATTATGCTAATTGAAATAAATCAGAGGAAGACAAATATTGTATTATCTCATTTATATGTAGGGAATCTTAAAAAAAATGAAACAAAACCAAAAGACCAAGTTTATAGATAGTGAACAGATTGGTGGGTGCTAGAGGTTGGGGCATGGGGGTAGGTGAAATGAGTCAAGGGAATCAAAAGACCTAAATTTTCATTTATAGAATAAATACGTCATAGGGATGTAATGTACAGAATGGTGGCTATAGTTAATAATACTGTATTGCATATTTTTTTGGTTTTTAAAAAAATATTTTATTTATTCATGAAAGACACAGAGAGAGGCAGAGACATAGGCAGAGGTAGAAGCGGCCTCCCCAGGGTGCTGGGATCATGCCCACCCCAAGCCAGAGGCAGACACTCAACTGCTGAGCCACCAAGTGTCCCTGTACTGCATATTTGAAAGTTGCTAGGAGAATAGATCTTAAAACTCTTCATCACCAGATAAAAGTTTTTATAACCATATGGTGATAGTTATTAACCATATTTATTATGGTGATTATTTCATAATATATAGATATTGAATTGTTATGTTGTACACCTGAAACTGATATATGTCAATTACACCAAAAATAATAACGCTGATGGTATTTAATATATGTAAAGAAATGTTATAATTTTTCAACCACTGACTAAACTTTTTTTATTTTAGTACATCAACACACAATGTTATATTAGTGATTTGAGGAGTTTATACATTACTGTGTTCATCATGACTAACTCTTATTTTTTACTATTGTCCATTTCAATTACTTGAGTTTGCTGGATCTACACTAATATTGTGCAAATGTTGATAATTTATTGCCTTTTCTTTCATATTGATGATTGCTATTTGATTCTTTTCTCTAATGACATAGTAAGATCAGTGATGAGAATGGTAGTAATTAATCCTTTCCGTGCTTCATAGAAATGCTTCCAGCATCTCATTGGCTCTCAATTGAGCATGTAAAGTGTTACATTTTTGCTTTGGTTTTGTTTTGCTTCAGATGTTTTTCCTCTTGTCCTCTTATCTTTTGGAAAGAAAGTGTGACATCCACCTAATGTGTCAACTACAAGTCCCAACTCCATTCGTTCCTCTTCATCCCTAGAAGTAAACTCTAACTTGAAATTTACATTATAATGATTTTTGGACTTTAAGTATCTATCTTCAAACAATATCTATTCTGTGTGCATTTAAGAAATTTATGCAAATGGTGTTATACTTGAGGTATCCTTTTACAAGAACTTCATAGGATTTTATTCTTGTTTTATCAGCAGGCTGTTCCTCCCCGCCCCCAACATTATTGACATCCCATGTATGGGGGTCCTCCCCATACCAGCCAATTCTCCCAACTCCCTGGACACCAACTAGGTATCCTAAAATTCTTTTTTTTTTTTTTTAAGATTTTATTTATTCATTCATGATAGACTTAGAGAGAGAGGCAGAGACACAGGCAGAGGGAGAAGCAGGCTCCAATGCCAGGAGCCTGATGTGGGACTTGATCCTGGGACTCTAGGACCACGCCCTGGGCCAAAGGCAGGTGCCAAACCGCTGAGCCACCCAGGGATCCCCCTAAAATTCTTTTTTATATATAGATTTTATATATTTATTCATGAGAGACACCAAGAGAGAGGCTGAGACAGAGAGGAAGAAGCAGTCTCCCACAAGGAGCCCAATGTGGGACATCAGGATCATGTCCTGAATCGAAGCCGGATCCTCAACTGCTGAGTCACCCAGGCATCCCTGGGTTTTCTAAAATTCAACTCGGTTTTGATGCTAACTACCAGCAGTTAATGCAGATCCCACAGGTTAAGGACTTCGTTTCACAAGACTGACCACGCTTCAGATGCCAGTCACAGTTCTCAGGTTGCCATTTGTACTTCTGACCAGCTGGCTATAAATCGGGTTTCAGGGGCACCTCAGTGTCTCAGTCAGTTGGGCATCTGACTCTTGCTTTTGGTTCAGGTCATGATCTCAGGGTTGTGAGACAGAGCCTGGGGCTGGGCTCTGCATTCAGCTGGAAGTCTGCTTGAGATTGTCTCTCTCTCTCCCTCTTCCTTTGCCCTTCTCCCTACTCACACATGTGCAGACTCTTTCTGTCTCAAATAAATAAATAAATCTTTAAAATAAATAAATCAGGGATTTCTACACCCCCCCAAGTTTAATAATTTACTAGAACAGTACACAGAACTCAGGAAGATACTTTATTTTCTATCACCAAATTATTATAAGAGATAAAAATGAATAGCCAGTTGAAGAGGGTGAGATCCAGAAGGATCCTGAGTACAGGAGCTTCTGTCCCTGTGGAGTAGGGGTAGGGGTACACACACCCCTGGCACCTCAAGTGTTTACCAACTCAGAAGCTCTCCAAACTGTGTACTTTAGGAGATTTTGTGAATTATGTAGGCCACTAGTGATTAAACTCAATCTCCAGCTCCCTCCACTTCCCAGAGGTTCCAGGGGTGAGGCTGAATGTTCTAACCCACTAATTATGCCTTGGTCTTTCTGGGAACCTCCTCCTATCCTGAAGCTATCTGGGGATCCCCAGTCACTGATAATCTCATTGGCATATAAAAGCTACTCTTGTCACTCCACAGAATCCAAGGATTTTAGGAGTTGTGTGCCAGAAACCTGGGACATAAACCAAATATCTATTTCCCATTGTACCATAATAAGCCTAAGGAAGTAGCCACTCCATTCCTAGGCTATTATAGGTTTGTAACAAAAGGAATATTGAATTTTATGAGCTGTTTTTTCAATATCAATTTAGGCTTTCCTCCTCTAACCTATTAATTTATTTTATTAGCTACTTTTAGCTGCCAACCTGACATCCATACCCCTTTGGTTAAGAAAATCTCTTATTTAGGCAGCCATCCATTTGGGAACTTGACCTTAACCACAGTTCTGTAGGAAATATAGAGTAGTCCTACCAATCAGGGTAGTTCCATTGCCATTTTCAGTTTCATTGCAGTGTTCTAGGCATGAACATTTGGTGTAATTCTAATCCGTTAAGTGTGAAGGAAAGTCTGTCAAGGGCTTCTGAGAAATGGTTGAGTCCTTGATCTCCAGTCTTAGAGATCTCAGTTGTAAATTCATTCATGTCTAACCCCCTCTTCCTACCTCTCTCCTGCCTGTATGGAGTTCTGCACTTGAGCTGTATACCATCCTTTGTAGGCCAGCACTCAGACTGGATGAAAGGCCAAGACTGGGATAAAGCATTGTCAGGATTAGACATGGAAGTGGGTAGTTATCCTTGTTCACCATGTTTACCAGTCCACCAGAGGATGGGTCAGAGATCAGCTGTCTAGGTGTGGAGGATTCAGGAGAGCTAGAGAGTCTTTGAGAATAATTTGCTGCCTTGCAGGGTGAAACAAAATTCAAATTAACTTCATGGTGTTTGTGTCCTCAGAGTGTGAGTTTCTAGCATGGGTCCAGGGCTTGGCCTTTGGGGATACTGATTTCTGATCTGCTGCTGCTGAGGCAAGGATGGGTCTGCCTTTGCATTCTGGCTTGTGTGGAAGGAGCTGGCTGGATGTGCATAGCAAATATTACAAGAACTGGTTCCAGAGGTTCTATTCTTGCAACTTTGGCCATATGGCCACTCCACTGTATAATGTGCTACAGAATGAAGTTCTTAAAATGCACAAGAAAAGAAAATTGTATTTTGAGACTGTTGGAAAAGGGATGTGTCATCATGAAGACGGGCAGATGTGGATTCAGATTCTCAGTTGCTACTTGGGGATTTTTTTTTTTTAAGATTTTATTTATTTATTCATGAGAGACACACAGAGAGAGAGAGGCAGAGACATAGGCAGAGGGAGAAGCAGGCTCCCTGTGGGGAGCCTGTTGTGGGACTCCAGGATCACACCCTGGGCCAAAGGCAGGCACTAAACCGCTGAACCACCACCTAACATCCCCTTAGGGAAGAAGTTATGTGGACAACACACTTCACTTGATTAAGCCTCAGCTTACTTGTGTATAAAATGGAGATAATGCGTACCTTATAGAGTAGTATTGAGGATTTGTATAGATCTTGGTTTTCACATGGGATAATTGCTCCAGTGCAATTAACAAAAATTTTAGGAATGTATGGGCACAGGTGGTTTTAAGGCAGTTTCCAGGACTACCACTTGTATATATTATCTTTCCTAAAATTGATGTGTGTGAGAACTTGGCAATGGACAAGATCGTGAGCTGGGTCCCCCCCCCCATCTCTTTCATACCCATTCTAGTCCAACTTTTTTTCTAGTTTCCCACCCCCAAAAAAGGCATTCCTCCTGCCTATTCCTTATCTACCTATGGAGCACAGCCCCATGATATAAAAGCTTCCCTGGTGTTAAAGATGCAGAGGAAATGTTAGGGCCTTTTGTTAGAGTGAGTCAGCATGGCAAGGGAAAGCTGTGAGTCTTGGGTGCATGTAGTCTTACAGTTGAATTTGCTCTTGAATCTACAGGTTCTAGGATACGGGAACAAGACATTATCAGTACTGGAAGAAGGAGAAGGTCCAGGCTTAGGAGATCATCATTTCTGGCAGCAGCCTGACTTGAGATATCTGACATAACCTCCAGGCAGGCCCAGAGCAGACAGAAGACAGAGCATATCCTGGATTGCTAGCCCTTTCTTTAGAACAGGAAAATGACCAATGCCCAGGTAAGGTTTATTTTACCTATTTTGTCCTTTGTTTCCCAGTGGATTTGTGGAAGCCTCTAAAACAGGGTCTGATAAAATGAGACACTATAGTTGATAAAAGTCAGCATCTGTTGGAAAATAAGTTTAGGTGATAATCTTAAAATCTGGGTAGGTTAGGAAGGAAAATATATAGGTCATAGGATTCATACAAAGCTCTTAAGGATGGAACCAAGGTAAATGACTGTGTAAGACTTTGTGGGCTGCCTTAGCTTTGAATTTGTGTCTCATTTCTTGGTACCTGTAATAACGAGAAAAACATGAAAAGCTACATGATGTGTACTATCTATGAGGAGAAAGCAAACCAGTTCTTCAGGGAAAGTAATTTTGTTGCTCTTAGTACTTAAATTTCTTTTCCTCACTCTTCACCGAAATTTTGTGGTAGACAGTGTCCTCAGTATCAGTCATGTAATAAAGACACAGGATGTTTCCTTTGGCTTTTTCTCATTGTGTTCCTCAGAGTAAGCTAAGGGGGTAAATGCCAAAGCAGAACTCGATTGGATAAATTCTTCAAAAGCTGTGCACCTGGATGATACAACCTTCTAGCAGTCCACACTTTACCCAGGAATAAAACCTGAATTATTTAATAGAATGAATGGGTGCTTGATCTGTGAGTGGTCCTCCATGAAGGAGAATTTTGCCATTTGGCAGAAGACAGCTGAAAATTCCATTCTTTAATAACAGCTTGGAGTACAGATAGTAGCCATGCTCCCTTTATACCTTCTTAATCACTGGTTAAATTTCTGTTTTTTGTAAGCTACCCAGTGTGTGGTATTTTGTTATAGCAATCTGAGTGGACTAAGATACATGGTGTATGTGGTATGTGAAATACCCACAGTGTGCATAATGTATCATGGGAAAATGACCAGAATCTGTTTCTGTTCCTCTCTTCCACATCATCTGTTCTACCTTAGCTTGCATTGACATTTGTTGTTACAGGCATCATTATCATTTGAGGATGTGGCTGTGAGCTTCTCCTGGGAGGAGTGGCAATTACTGACTCTGTCTCAGAAGGACCTGTACTGGGACGTGATGTTGGAGAACTACAATAACCTGGTGTCCCTGGGTGAGGACAGCATCACAATCAGTTGCCTTTTCTTTCTCATTCAATAAAATCTGTAGTATTCCTGAAATATCTCCTGGTTTGGACTAAACATTGTAGGGTATAGACTCTTACTCTCCTCTTTGGCCCTAGAGTGTAGATGTTCTCCCTTTCCTGGGAAAAGGATTTTACTTTACTGAAGTACAAATGATGTACAACCTCTCTCCAGTTTTCATAGATTCCTCAGGCTTAAGTACTTGGTGCCAAGTTGTCCATGATTTCCCATTTTACAGGTTATCAAGCCAGCAAACAAGATTCACTCTTTCAGTTGGAGCAAGGAGGACTGCCATGGACAGTAGAGGGAGTAGCTCATAGTCAAACTTGTCCAGGTGAGTGAGTGAAAATCAGGAAAATGAGGAGAAAGGACACTAAAATTCCGGTTGATCAGTGAAAGGTTAACACTCTGGAATTAGTGTGTGGGGAACTTTTTTTTTTTTTTTTTTATACCAGTTGGTGACACAGATATCTGATCAACTCCTTTCTGTATCTCTCTTCTTCATTAGGGCTGTTCTTTGCCTGCTGTGAAAGGATGAGGTCTTTCTTTTTTTCTCATTTCTAGATCTGATTACAGCCTTTCATCTAGGATCCAGATTTCTTACCTGGTTCCCTCCTGCCCAGCTTGTGTGTGTCTTCTCCCCTTCTTTTTCTGCAGAGTTCCCACCACCTGTTCTTTGACGATTTTCTTCTGTACAGACGGCTTTGCACTTGGCACAGTCCTCATCTTCTGCACATCCCTGCCCCTTTCAAAAGGGCTGAAATCCCTCCCTGACACCCCACCTCACCTGAAGGCATTTGAAAATTACACATACCTTTACTCTTAGGGCACCTCTGTCTACTTATTCAGTCTTTGCTTCCCCAACTTCCTGGTCCTGGGTTTGTTTTTTGTTTTTGTCTTAATCTTCTGCTTGATTCTCATATTAAGAGTTTCATTCATTCTCTAGGCCTAAATTCTTCTTTCTCTGCTGGAGAGTACCAAAGTGACCTCTTCTGCTGAAGTCTAATCTGCATGTAATCCCCGGTCTGTTGCCAGCCCCCAGGGCAGCCGCCCTTTGATGTCTTCCTTCCTGTATGCAAAAGCAGAGTCCTCCTTCCTCTCGCATAATGATTTCACCATAATAGAGTGTACTCATATATATTTGAAGAGTTAAGCTGTCTGTAGTCTGACAGTTATTTCCAAATTGACACCTCCCCTTCTGTAGTCTGATCTGATCTCTAATTCTATATTTTGTCTGCACCAAGAATAATTTTCCCGAGAAGTCCTTTTCCCCTCAGCTTTAGTGTTGTAACCTGAGATCATTTTTCCTCTTAGTGAATCTTTTTACTCCAAGTGCATTTTACTTAGGTTCTGCTGTGCTGCAGTACATGTTGGTGCTTGGTCACCTGTGACTTCCCTTGAATTTTCTGTACTATTTCTGATGGTCTCTGCTATTTCTGTTAAATTTTGTTGTTTTGGAAAGGCCCTTGGAAATTGTACACTCTCAATTCCCACCCCTGAGTAGGCTGTGATCATTTGGTCTTGCGTTGCAGCGGTTGCTACACACACTGACTGTGTTCATTTAGTCCCTTTTAATGCTGTATGGCTGTATTCCTCTGTGGGCATGGGGCATTAAAGAAGGGGAACTGGAACTTGATGAGAAAACAGGAGGAACAAGAACTGGTTAAAAAAACAAGAGATCCACATATATTTAGAGGTTGAGAAGATAAGAACCCAGCTGGGTAGAGTGAGAAGTATTGGGCTGTGGTAGGAGGAGGGTCAGAAAATGTCCTGAAAACAAGTGACAAACTCATTCCAAAGAGGAGGAAGTGGATAATATAATGTCCAATAAGCTGGAGGACTGGCACCTGTGCATTTGATTGTGTTGGATTTTTCTGGCCAGATACTGGCTTCTTTCACCTTGAGCTCTTTTTATCTCCACAAAGTCCAGTGCACACTTGGAACTCCCTCTTTTCTGATTTCTCTGTACTTTGTGTCTACACTGCATTGACTCAGTAATGATCACATGTTATTTTATTGTTTTACTGGTTGATATGAGGCTTTTTTCCATATAGAGAAAAGGTCTCTATCTTACTCTTCTTTGCTGTGTATAGACTACATAATCACTCACAGCATCACTTGCATCTGTTCATTACATCTTGAAAGTAGGTCTTATTTTTTCTTTCTTTCTTTCTTTCTTTCTTTCTTTCTTTCTTTCTTTCTTTTCTTCTTCGTGTGTGTGTGTGTGTGTGTGTGTGTTTAAATCAGAGATGTGTGTATAAACTATGTGGGAACTTTTTCAGACCACAGGCTTCATCTTGAGATTTGGCTTCTACTCTACTCAATATGGAGAGTGCCCTGAGCATATGAAATTGGAAAGACTGTGCTTTGATCCCTGTAGTTGAAGAACGACCACTCTAATACACCCTGAAAGATTTGAGTCTAATGCAGGATGGAAGTCCCTTCCAAATGTCAAAGTCTTAGGTTGATGTATGTGCCTAAAATCCTAAAATTTTTAGCATTTGATTATGAGGCATAGACAGGGACTGTTTTTGCAAAATTAGAGAAATTGATTTGGTAAACACTTTGGTAAAGTGTTACAGAAAGAATAAAATACTTTTTAGAAGATTGATAAAATAATTTCTTCAAGAAAGATAGCTGAGTTTCAAATAAAAATGATATGAGTCAGTAAAAAGTTTTTGGAGATGGAAATGAGGAAGGTAATGTAGGAGATTCTTAACAGATTGGCCTCTAGGAGACTATGTGAAAGGAAATGGCTGATTACTGTGGATTTTATGTTAATAATTGGCGTAGAGGGTGAGTTTAGTTCTATTTTATCTTTTGTGCTATTTTTAGACAGCCTTGCTTGATAGCTTGCTTGAGTCTTGATAGCTGGATAGTAGCATCGAAACATGGCAAGTTTGAGTTTGGAGTTCTAGGATATATGGAAGATAAGGCAGGTCAATGTTTTGTTCTTGATTGGGGATTCTCTTAATTGGTTGGTGTCAGAGATGATGTAGGAACAGAGAGATGAAGGAAGAATGTGGCATCAGTTGAAAGAAGAAATTTTGGGAATGAGTATATCAAATAGGTTATAATGGCAAATAATGAATATGGTTTATATGAATATAGATGGCCTATACCTGTGCTATCCAGTGTGTTGGCCACTGGCCCCATGTGCCTACATAAATTTAATTAACATTAAGTAAAATTACAAATTCAGTTCTGCCATTACTCTAGTCACTCACATTCAGGTACTCAATAGTCAGTGTGGCTAGTGGGTACCATATTAGAAAACATAGATATAGAACATTCCCATTATTGCAGAAAATTTTATTGAACAGCACAGTACACAGTTATAGTGTGATTAAACTGATTGGAGAAGGTGATGTTTCCATCAGTCAATAAACTGTACTCTTCTCTAGGACAAGGGCAAATGGCTTAAGGACTTTTTTTTTTTTAATAGAGAAAATGTGCACACATGCAGGTGGTAGGGTTGGGGCAAGAGGGAGAGGGAGAGAGAAAGAGAATCTTAAGCAGGATCCACACTCAGCATGGAGCTAGACATGGGGCTTGAGCTCATGACCCTGAGATCATGACTTGAGCGAAATCAAGAGTTGGATGCTTGACTGAGCTACCCAGGTGCCCCTAAAGACCTATTTTTAAATTCTAGATGGACATATATGTGTCTGGATATATTGGACTGGATGAGGTTGCATCATTTCTACAAAGAAAATTCAAGTATTGACTACAGTATTACTCTAAATAGGTGATTGGTGTTTTATATAAATTTAGTTTTGGTGTGCAGGTGGAATGTGAAGGAAAGACTAAGTAACAAGATGATTGTTGAATATTTTACCTCAATGATCTTGGGATGAAATTCTGTAGGTCCTACATTCTGATTTTCCAGTTCTAGCCCTTTGTTACGAAAACCCACATTGTTTATATGTTTGATCAACATTTTTTTGATGTTTGGGGGAATCCCTTGGTGGCTCAGTGGTTTGGCACTTGCCTTTGGCCCATGGCATGATCCTGGAGCCCCGGGATCGAGTTCTGTATCGGGCTCTCTTCATGGAGCCTACTTCTCCCTCTGCCTGTGTCTCTGCCTTTTTCTCTCTGTGTTTCTCATGAATAAATAAATAAATTCTTTAAAAAACACACACACACACTTTTTTTGATGTCTCTGGATGGGATTTTCATATTCTCTTTGCATAGCCCTCTCCCAAAACTCTTAAGACGTAGAATCCATGAAATTCTTGTCCTGTGCTTTCCTCTTTCTCTGTCCATCCTTCCTATATTATCTCATCTGGTTCTGTGTAGTCCAGATATTTAAGTACTATTTATAAACTCATGACTTAAAATTGTTATCTGAAAGGGTGCCTGGATGGCTCAGTTGGTTAAGTGGCTGACTTTTGATCTCAGCTCAGGTCTTGATATCAGGGCTGTAAGTTCAAGCCTTGCATTGGGCTCCACTCATGGAGCCCCACTTAAATGTTATCTGAAGTCTGGAACTTTCTCCACACTCATAGATCTAACCAGGTACTTCATATTTGTTCTTGAACGTATATATTATATAAAACCTAATGTGTCCCTCAAAATGAAGCACTTGATTCCCCACCAGTGCCAAACCTGTCTCCCTAATCTTCCTCATCGTATTAAATGGCACCAGCATCTATAGAGATGTGTAAGCCACATATCAAGAAGTTATTCTTGATGATTCTTTCTTCCTTTGGCATCCATTCTTACACTGAGCCTTATCTTTTTGTCCTGTCATTGTCTTTCCCTTCTCTATACTATGTCATTGTCCTTGTCTATTTCTCCATCTCCATGATGGTCATTCATGCTAATGCTGTTACTTCTTGCCTGAACTCTGCTGTGGCCTCTTGTGTATTCTCTCAACAACTTCATCTCTCCAGTTCATTCTTCATACAACAGATACGTGATTATTGGTATTTGGGAAAATATTGTATTCCTGCCAAAAGACATTCAGTCGCCTATGGCCATTGCTCTTAGCTAAAATCTAATTTCTAACAAAGTCTTCCTAGAGGAAGACTAGAGGAAGACATCATCTATATGTTCTCAATTCTTCCTCCCTTTTGAAACTTATCTATTTCCACTTCACTCAAGCTCAAGACAATGCAGGTACATCAGCCTCTCTTATGTTTCTTGATCATGCCTAAGTTTTTCTGCCTTTGGGTTTTTGCATTGGCTGTTCCTTCTAAGGATGTTCTTCATCAAGTTATTTGCATAACATTTGCTCATTCTTATCTTATGTCACCTTAACTTTCCTTGTCTCGTGGATAGCTTTTTTTTTTTTTTAAAGATTGTATTCATTTATTCATGAGAGACATACACAGAGAGAGAGAAAGGCAGAGACACAGGCAGAGGGAGAAGCAGGCTCCATGTTGGGAGCCCAATGAGGGACTTGATTCCAGGACTCCAGGATCATACCCTGAGCCAAAGACAGGTGCTAAACTGCTGAGCCACCCAGAGATCCCCGTGGATAACTATTTTATCTAAGATTAACCTACCACTGCTCTATCACCTTCAATATACATATCATTTTGCACATTCTGTAATTTTTTTCTTTGGTTACTTGTTGATCTGCTCTTTCCCCCCTCAATCTTGCTCTCTCTCTTTTTATTAGAATGACAGCTCAAGAGAGACAGATTATATAAGGTACCTTAGTGTCATTGATTTATTCTGATTTTGATATTCTAATATTATTCTAACGCTTAAATATCATATTGTAGTATATTCCCAAATACCAGCACATTCAGTGTTTGTTGGATGAATGGATCCATCCCCTCCATCTTCTTTTGTTCTTTTCCAATCACAGTGTGGTTCTATTTTTACTTCTGTCACCATTTTGCAAGGTCCTATTTGGAAAGAATCCCAAGTTATATTTATTCATTCTAGGCTGTTTCTGAAGTAGTCTGTTTTTCCTTTTGCTGTTTTATAATACTGTCTTTTTTTCACAGAGCACAGGGTATATTTCTCTTAGACTAGGATCTTACAGAGAGCTAGCCCAAACCATGGCTTTTTTTTTTTTTTTTTTACATTTTTTCCCCCTAAAATTATCATGGATGTTTTCATTCTTCTTTTTCCTAGAAGAAATATGGGAGATTGACCATATGCAGTGGCACCCAGAAAACCAAAACAGGAGTAAAACTTTGGAAAGATGTCAGCAAAGTTATGCACTTGGAAATAATTTCGATTTATGCAAAAGTCTTGTTCCTTTAATACAAAGACACAATAAGTTTGGCTCATGTTATAAAAGTTTGAGATCACACTTAGGTTTTGTTACCCAGAATAGAAGATATGCAGGAGAGAATTCTGATAAGTTTGGTAGATGTGGGAAATCATCAGTCTCCATCCAGCAGGATACAACTGTTACTGGAATTAAATGCCATGGATGCATTAAACCCAGTAGCTCTAAATCAAAGCTCAATGAACATCAAAAAACTTATACAGAAGAGAAACCACATGAATGCAGTGAGTGCGGAAAAGCCTTCTCCAGGAAGGCACAGCTCATTAGGCATCAGAGAACTGAAAGAGGAGAGAAGCCTCACAGATGCAGTGAATGTGGGAAAACATTCATGAGGAAGATTCAGCTCACTGAACACCAGAGAACTCACACTGGAGAGAAACCCCATGAATGTAATGAATGTGGAAAAGCCTTCTCCAGAAAGTCACAGCTTATGGTACATCAGAGAACTCATACAGGAGAGAAACCCTATGGATGCAGTGAGTGCGGCAAAGCATTCAGCCGAAAGTGCCGGCTCAATAGACATCAGCGATCTCACACTGGGGAGAAACTCTATGGATGTAGCGTGTGTGGGAAAGCCTTTTCCCAGAAGGCATACCTCATTGCACATCAGAGACTTCACACAGGAGAGAAGCCTTATGAATGCAGTGAATGTGGAAGAACTTTCTTTTTTAAGTCAGATCTGACCAAGCATCAGAGAATTCATACGGGAGAGAAACCTTATGAATGCAGTGAGTGCAAAAAAGCTTTCAGGAGCAAGTCAAAGCTCATTCAGCATCAGCGGACTCATACTGGAGAGAGACCATATGTGTGCAGTGAATGTGGCAAAGCCTTTGCCCACATGTCAGTCCTCATTAAACACAAGAAAACTCATACAAGAGAGAAAGCTATAAATTCACTGAAGGTGGAGAAACCTTCATCAGGGAGTCACAGCTCTTTATACATGAGTGAACTTGCACAGGAACAAAACCAGATGAACACAGTGCCTGTGGAAATACCTTCCTTGGGAACTCAGCCCTTGTTAAACCTCCGTGAGTTCCTTGGGGATAGAAATGTAATGTTTGTGGAACAGCCTTTTCAAAGAAATCAGGCCTCAGTAGATAGTCAGGAATTTGCACAGGGAATAAGTCTTGCAAATGCAGTGAATGTGACACCTTCTGTAATAAATTATGTCTTCTATGTTACAGACATTGTGTAGGAAAGAAAATCTCTGATACCATAATTTATCTGATACTAGAAAAGCCTTTAGCAAGGATATTCCACACATTATATGTCAGAGCTCATTTTGGGTAGGAATACAATGGCTCTACTGGTGGTAGAGGATAAGTCTGTGAGAATTCAGACTTATTAAATATCTATGAAATCCCACTGGGCAGAAATGCAGCTATTGTAGGGAAGCCTTTTCCATTGGCATCAAAGAATTCCCACAGGACCAGAATATTAGGAAAGAATGTGATAATGTTTTCAATGATAAGTTCTACCTCATCACATCACAGAAATGTAGAAATACACCTCTAGAGACACCAAATATGGACAACATTTTTAGTAAAATGTGGAAGAACTTATAGGAAGGAGAAAACCCCTGAACGCAATAAAAGATGGAAATTCTAAGTTGGGAATTCTATTGCCAAACTAATATGTCACAATTTTATACCTTGGGAATCTGGGACTTTTCTAATAAATGAAATCTTGGGACTAGGAATTGCATCCTGTAGCAAAAACGTATGAATATGATGAATGTGATAAGAGGCTGCTGTAACAACCATAAATTTGGTGGTTTAAAACAACTCACATGTATTACAGCTCTGGGGGTCTGAAGTCTGAGATGTATCCCACTGGACTAAATACAAGGTGTTGGCAGGGCTATATTTAATTTTGGATGCTCTAGGAGAACCCGTTTTCCTTTGCTCTTCCATCTGCTAGAAGCTGCCTAAATTTGTGGCTTGCAGACCCCTTCCACCTTCAAAGTCAGCAATAGCTGATCAGTTCTTCCATCACTCTGGCACTGATGTCTACCTCTTTCCTACATTTACAGACCTGTATGACTACATTGGGCCCACCCAGATAATCAGGATAACCTTCTTATCTTAAAATCACTCTGCCTACTACCTTAATTCCCCCTTGCCTTATACTGTGACATATTCACAGGTCCTGGAGATTAGGATGTGGACATTTTTTTGGGGGGGGGGTATTATCTGCCAACTGCAGATCATTCTCTGGCATCCAATTATTTGTGTCCATACCCCATGCAAAATATATTCACTCTCTCCTAGCATCTCAATCCCATCCAAGTCCAAAATCTCATCTAAATCAAGAGCTCAGGGACACCTGGGTGGCTCAGCAGTTGAGCGCCTCCCTTTGACCCAGGGCGTGATCCTCGAGTCCCGGGATTGAGTACCACATGGGGCTCCTGTGTGGAGCCTGCTTCTTTCTCTGCCTGTGTGTCTCTGCCCCTCTCTCTGTGTCTCTCATGAATAAATAAAATCTTTTTAAAAAATATAAAAAATCTAAGAGCTCAAAAGCTCTAAATCAAGCATTGGGGAGGCTCTGCATATAATTTGTCCTGAGGCACAATTCCTCTGTGAGCATGTGAAACTCTAGAAACAAGTCAGATGGCCCTAGAATACCTAATTGCATCTTTTACTTTAAATGACCTTTGCAGTGTAGTGGAACATAGTTACAGGTTCTGGGGATTAGGACATGAACATCTTTGGGAGGCCATTCTGTCTACAAAAACATTAGATTTCAGAGAATTCATACTATGGTAAATTCCTACCTAGCCATTAAATTTATGGAAGTGTGCACAAGAAGTAACTTTTTCTACAATCAGGGAATCTTAACACTTGTGTCATTATATGTGACCAGCAAGGAATACTTTTGAAATACGTAAATCAAATGATCAGCACTGGAAAATAACTTATAAATGCCCTAAAGGAACATGAGATTTATGTGCTGCAAATGCTGCCAAATGTATTTGTATCTATTCTGAAATTGTATAAATTAACATCCTATTCTGAGTATAGAATGCATATTCCATAATGTGCCTAAGTACCAGAATTCTTCACAGCCAATTCCAACAATTTTTTTAACAAATGCTTATGTACTCTTATTAATAATAAAAAAATACGAGTGGGCTGTTTTCAGACATTGGGCAATAGGGAGATCAGGATAGCTATCTCAAGAGAAAAGAAACAAATGAAGGGAGCCTTATGACTACCTCCAGCCTGGAGAGAGTTTCCATTCAGCATAGGAGGGAGAATCTAATCAGATTCTGGCAGTCTCTGAATTGAGAGTTTAGAGTTTGGAGAATTTAAGGTGGCTCAAATTTATGGGGTAGGTTACAGAGAGGAGCTGCACCCAGATGTAGCACATTCCCCACATGATTTGAAGTTGTGATCACACATATGTGAGGAAGCTCCCTCGGCTGGAGAAAGAACTACTGGAAAGGAACGGGCAGAGCCATCCTTGGAACTTGCACAGGTTGGAAGTAATTTGTGTTTCCACCCATTGGAATGGACTCCCCCTCCCTGCCCCGGCCCAACATTTGGAAAATCACAATGGAACTTCAGAAAAATAGTGCCTCAGTGGGTCACTCAAATTGGCTCTAGACTAATGGCTGCTCTGAACCCTCCTGACAAAGCATAAATGCAAACCACTACAAAACCAAACTGTTTCCAAGTAAATTAATTGCTTCCCAGACCTATACCCAGTAGTATTTAGAGAAAAGAAAGCAATCCATCAAGAAAATCGACAATGTCAAAATCACAATGTCTGGCATCTACTCAAAACCTAACCAGGTCTGCAACATGAAGAAAAGTCAGTAGAGTCCCAGAATTGGCATAGGTGACAGAAAATGATGTTAAAAACAGCTATTACAGGGATCCCTGGGTGGCGCAGCGGTTTGGCGCCTGTCTTTGGCCCAGGGCACGATCCTGGAGACCCGGGATCGAATCCCACATCGGGCTCCCGGTGCATGGAGCCTGCTTCTCCCTCTGCCTGTGTCTCTGCCTCTCTCTCTCTCTCTCTGTGACTATCATAAATAAAAAAAATAAAAAAAAAACAGCTATTACAAATATTCTGTATGCTCAAGAAAGTTGTATCAAGTAGATGATAAAAATTATAATTTACTGTGGGGTTTCTCTCCACATGAGCAAAAGAGTAGATGAGGCCCAGTCTAGTCACTGGAGCCACCAATCCCAGGTTGTTCAGCCTCCCAAAAAGAAGTCAGAAGGAGGTAATTTCCATCAGTGAGGACCAGGTCCCATGAGGAAGAAACCCAGGCCCAACTAAAGTTGGAGAGTGTAGTTTGGTTTCTGTCTTGGCCCTCTGGTTTTTCTGAGAACTGAGGCATGTGTGCCACACCACAGGTTTCTGAGAGTTACAGTTTGGGATACATTGTTTTTCTAGTGAGTGGCTGGTCCTTGGCTGTTTGGTTGCTACAGGGGTTCTGGGACATGCAGTTCATCTGCTTTTGTCTATTTTTCTTCACATGAGAATTCTGCTTGAGTTCAAGTGGCTGGTGAAGAGAGTGCCTGTCAGAACCCTATCAAAGACATCCATGGTTTCTCTATGTAGCATGTGAGGGAATTGGTTGTCCGTGGGTCGAATCCAAGCTTATCCTGTGGCTCAGTGTGGACAAGGGCAGGTCTTGGTAGGTTTGTCCTGCTGTGTGGCTGGGGCAGGAGATGGCTTTAGAGAGCAACTTTGTTTTATGGGAGACATTTGTCCCCATTCCTCCTGCTCTAGGGGACTAGATGGACCCCATCTTGGAGCTAGGGAGAGGAATTTGGTTGTAGGTCCTACTGAACTTGACTGCCTCTTATCCCATCACTTCCCCTCTTGGTTCTCAGAAAAAACTGTGGGTATCTGTGTCCTCTAAGGGGTGTCTTGTCCTGACCTCCCCTCACCAGTTCTGTCACCATGAGCAGAAAATTTCTTGAACAATGTCTGCCATGCAGTGCCTTGAGGACTAAGCAAGCAACTTTCCAATAGTATTGTTATGAACAGGGAGGTGATTTAGGCAGAAAGAAATTTGATTTACATACTTTAGAACCTACAACAGTCTGTATAGGTTTACAGATTCCACCTACTTGGTCTTGATTTCCAGTCTAGAACTTGGCTCTCTAGAATTTAGAACCTGCCAGACCTTAAGAAGTCCAGAATAAGGTATCCCATAGTTGCCTGGTGCTGTACAAGTGAGCAGTAGCTCCTGGTTTGGCTTTCTCTGTGTTTTGTGTTTTAGGAGTGAAGGTAGAGGATTAGAAGTTCCTAGTTGGTGTGTGAGCTGATTAGTTGGCTCTCTGAGGGCTCCTTTTTCTAACTCCAGCTTTGTGCATTTAAGAATTCATCCTTTATGGGGCACCTGATTGGCTCAGTCAGTTGAGCATCCAGCTCTTGATTTTGGCTCAGATCATGATGACAGGATTGTGGGATTGAGCTCCGACTCAGGCTCCACACTGAACATTAAGCCTGCTTGGGATTCTCACTCTTCCTCTGCCCACCCCACCCCATGCACTCACATGCTCTCTCTCTTAAAAAATAAGAAGAAAGAAAAAGAAGAGTTCTTCCTTCATGAAAAGAGGGATGTTGAGTAATTGTTGAAACTAAAAGCTTTTCATTGAAATATCTCCTTTATCCTCGATCAGAGCTATTTTGTCAGATGTTCAGAACCAGAAAAGACAGTAGACTAAAAAATGATAGCCATTTCCTAAGAACAGAAGAAAATGACTAAGGCCCTGGTGGGTTTTTGTTTCTGTGTTTTGCCCTTCATTGTCATGGGTTTACAGAGGCTTATAAAAATAATTATCAAATGGAAACATACACACATTTCTAAATTCAGAATTTAGGAAAAATAAGTCATAAAAGCAACATCAAGACAAAGGTAGAATAATGAAATGTAGATCATTGAGTTTGCCTAAATGAATACAGGTGAATAGATACATAATGTATGACGTATTTAAGTTTAATTATAAATAGTTTATAATGTTTACAGTATCAGTAATATGTTAGTTTTCTCTTGGTGCCAAAACAAATTCTCAGGAACTTTTAGCAACTTAATGCAAATTTATTATTCCACATTCTTTAAGTCAGAAATCTGGATTGTCTTGGCTAATTTCTCTGCCCTGGATATATATATTTTTAAGATTTTAAAAATTTATTTGACAGGCAGAGGGAACTACAGGGAGAGGGAGAGAGGGAGATATATATATTTTTAAGATTTTTAAAATTTATTTGACAAGCAGAGGGAACTACAGGGAGAGGGAGAGGAAGAAGCAGCCTCCCCACCAAGCAAGGAACCTGATTCAGAGCTTAATCCCAGGACCCTGGGATCATGACCTGTGCTGAAGGCAAATGCTTAACCAACTGAGCCACCCAGGCACCCCTGCCCTGGATTTCATAAGACTAAAATCTAAGGTGTGAGTCCACAGAGTTTTTACTGGAAGGCTCTGGGAAGAAGCTGCTTCCAAGCTTACCCACGTTGTTGGTAGACTTCATTCCCTTGTGACCAGCCCCCTCTTTCCTCACTTTGTATCAGCTGCAGGTTGATCTTTATTTCTGGAGGCTGTCTATATTCCTTCTGGTGCTTTACATGCGGTCCTCTTCCAGCAATCAGTTGCATTCCTCTTATGCTTCTGGTCTCTCCAACCTCCTTCCTGATACATCTTCCTCTTCTGTTTCTAGTGCTTTTGTGATTACGTTGTGCCCATCCTGATAGTCCAAGTTAATCTTCCTATTTACAGTCAGCTGAGAAGTAGCCTTGATTAAATCTCCAAACATAGTATCTAGATTGAACAACTAAGGGGCAGGCATCTTTAGAATTCTACCTAATGCAAATAATGGATGAAACACTGAAAGTTACATGATATGTATTGTTCATAAGGAGAAATTAGACCAGCTCCCTAGAGGAAATAATTATTTCCTGGAACTTAAGTTTTTTTTTTTTTTAAGATTTATTTATTTATGTATTTATTCATGAGAGACACAGGCAGAGAGACACAGAGACATAGGCAGAAGGGGAAGCAGGCTCCTCGCAAGGAGCCTGATCTGGGACTTGATTCTGGATCCCGGGATCACTACCTGAGCCCAAGGCAGGCACCCAACTGCTGAGCCACCCAGGCATCCCCTGGAACTTAAGTCTTGAAATCAGATAATTAACTTTTCCAACTGTGTTCTACTTCAATATTATTTTGGCTTTTTTGCATCCTTTGTTTATCCATATAAATGTGAAAATTAGCTTTTTTTTTTTTTAAATGCCTTCTGTAACTTTGGTAGTAGTGATTATATTAAATCTATGTTGGTAAAAAATACAATTAATGGTTGAGCCTTTTCATCCGTGAACGTGATGCAGTTTTTCTTTTGTTTGGCTATTCTTTTATTCAGTAATGTTTTGTGTTTTTCATCATAGCAATTTTGTACATCTTTTATTTGATTTATTCTTGGGTATTAAGGGCTTATTTTGCTATTTTTACTGGTACCATTTTAATTTTATTTTTCAATTGTTTGCTAGTACAGAAATATAACTGATTTTTAAAAATATTTTGACCTTTTGTCTTCTGAATTTGGTAAATTCACCCATAAGTCTTAGTTGTTTTCTGTAGGCTTTCTTGGATTTTCTTTATACATGATCCTGTTGTCTGCAAATAGCAACAATATTTTTTTCTGATCTTTAAGCCTATTATTTTTCTTGTTTTTTCTTTCTTTCTTGCACTGTGAGATCCTCTAATATGATGGAGAGTGTGGGAGTAGACAGTTGTCTCATTCTTAGTCTTAAGGGAAAAGTGCATTTTGCACATGGAATGGTGAATTTTAGTGTCTCAAGGGCAGACTATGCTGAATAGTATCTCTTGTTTTCATTATTATTATTGATTTTATTGTTATTATTTTAGTGGTTATTATAGAGCTCACAGTGTGACGTCTTTAATTCATCAAGGTTGACTTAGAACTGACCTTGCGCTGTTTTCCACTAATCATTTCATACATAACACCTTACCTTTCCTACTTCACACTTGTAATTCACGCAGTCTACTTTATACTTCCAAAAATGTAATAACCTAATGGCAATATAATTCCTGTCTTTTGAGCTACTATTGTCCCACTTTTTAGTTTTTTATTGTTATAAATCCACCTTACAGTGTTACTAATTTCATTCTTATGCAGTAAAGGGCCAGATAGTAAATATTTTCGGCTTGGCTGGCCATCAGTCTATATCAAATCCTTTCAGCGGGGTGCCTGGGTGGCTCAGTCGATTAAGCGTCTGCCTTCAGCTCAGGTTATGATTCTCAGGTCCTGGGATTGAGCCCTGCATTGGACTCTGGACCCTGGGCTCCAAACTCCAGCTCCCTGCTCGACGGAGAGTCTGGTTCTCTCTGTCCTCCCCCTTCCCCTCCCCACCACTTGTGCTCTCTCTCAAACAAAATCTTAAAAAAAAAAAAAAATCTGTTCAATAATCTGTTCTATAGTGAAAGCATTCATAGATGTGTAAATAAATGGATGTGGCTATGTTCCAGTAAAACTTAATTTACAGAAATAGGCAGGGAGACAGATTTGGCCTATAGACCTCTGTTCTAAACAATTAACCCTTTAAGGAAAATGGAAAGAATAAAAACCTTATAAATATCCCATTATTTACCATTTTTGGTGTTCACTACTTTCTGCTGATCTGAGTTTTCAACTAGCATAATTTTCCTTCAGCCTGAAAACATCCTTTATGATTTCTCTGCGTATGTTTTTCAGGAATGAATTCTCTCACATTTTGTTTATTTAAAAATGTCTTGGAGTGCCTGGCTGCCCAGTCAGAAGATCATGTGACTCTTGATCTCAGGGTCATGAGTTTGAGACCCATGTTGGGTGTAGAGATTAGTAATAAATAAGTTAGTAAACTTTTAAAAATAATAAATAAAAATGTGTTTATTTCAAGTGACTCTGTGTAATGTGTAGTGTGTTGGACTTCTAGTAGTGAAAAATGTTTTTCACACTAATTTTTTAAAGATTTTCTTTATTTGAGAGAGAGAGCACAGCTGGGGGAGGGGCAGAGGGGAGGGAGAAGCAGACTCCCCATTGAGCAGGGAGACCCACCAGCTAGATCCCAGGGTCCTGTGATCATGACCTAAGCTGAAGGCAGACACTTAACCAACTGAGCTAGCCAGATGCTCCTATTTTATACTAATTTTTAAATAATATTTTCCCTGGGATGCCGGGTGGCTCAGCGGTTGAGCGTCTGCCTTTGGCCCAGGACATGATCCCAGGATCCAGGATGGAGTCCCATCAGGCTTCTTGCAGGGAACCTGCTTCTCCCTCAGCCTGTGTCTCTGCCTCTCTCTCGCTGTGTCTCTCATAAATGAATGAATCAATCAATCTTTAAAAAAATATTTTCCCTATGCTTTTTTGTTTGGTTATCACTTTAAAGATGAGATTATAGTATCTTCCAGCCTGCTGGAATTATTTCTGGTTAGAAGCCAGAAATCATTCCTATTACTCTTTCCATGAATATAATGTGCCTTCTGTTTCCCTCTGGCTGTTTTCAAGATTTATCTTTGGTTTCCAGCAGTTTTCACTATGATGTACCTAAAATGTACTTTGTCATTTAAAGATAAATACCATATTGTTGTTTTTAGTGTCTTTAGGATTTGTAGTGTTGATTAGTTTTTCATCACTTTGTTTTTGTCTTCTTTTTTTGTTGTTGTTAATAAGTCTTCCTGTGGCTTTACAAATTTTAGTAATCTTTTTTATTTTCTTGTGTATCCATTTACTATTGATTTTTTAGCATGTTTAGTTTTTTTGTTTTGTTTTGTTTTTTGCTGTTTTTCCTCCTAGCCTTGTAAAGTGACAATTAGGTAATTGATTTTACACCTTTCTCTCTTTCTGATATGAGTAATTAAAGTGACAGCTTTACCTATAGCCACTGGTAGGCTGTATTTATGTTATGTAGACCTTATCAGTATAACTGACAAGCACACACAGAATGTTATTTTTTGAGTGGATCATGGTTGTGAGAATTGTAAAGATCAGTCATGCCTGATAATAATTTATCAATATTCATCAATTTATCAATATTTTCCTTCCTAGTTAGTCCTTTTTGCATTTTGTTTATGAAATCTTTGCATATCCCATAATAATCAGTGTAGTCTTTAAGTTTTACCTTAGAAATTTGAATACCTTACTGTTTATTTTTTCTTTTTCAAAAAGTATTTTTGTTTTTGTTTTAGTAATCTCTACACCCAATGTGGGGCTCAAACTCACAACCCTGAGATCATGAGTTGCATGCTTATCAACTGAGCCAGCTGTGTGCCCCTACTTTATATTTAGACCTGTAATCTATCTTGAATTTACTTTTTGGTATGTGTTAAATGAGGGTGAAAATCTTGCCTTCTCCAATATAGTTATCCAGTTGAGCTAGTACAGTTAATTGAAAACTATTCCCCCCCCCCAACTGAATTACGTTGGCATCTTGCCATAAAATAGATGATTTTGTACACTGAGTTATCTTTCTGGGATCTTTGTTTTTTGTTCCATTGTTGTATTTACTATCCTTTTACTAATAATATTACACTATCTTAATTACTATAGGTTTTTACATTTTAAGTCTTGAAATCTGTATGGGTTATGCTGTCCTCTTTTCTTCTTCTTCAGCATTGCCTTGGATATTCTAAGTCTTTTGTACATCCACATACATTTTAGAATTCACCTCTATATTTCTTACCCTCTCCTTTATGTAGCTCATCTATTTGCATTTGGGTTTTTTTTTTAGGTCTCTCTTCAAATATACTAATTCTTCATCCATATCTGTTCAGCTATTAAATTGTCAATCAGGTTTCCAATTTTAGTTACTATATACAGTTGATTCTTGTTATTTACAGTAATTATATTCTGTAAAGTCACCATAAACAAATTACCAAATATTGAACCATTGCTCCTAGGGGAAATATGGGTTAAATTCCTATGAGCCCCTGGGTACAACATTTTCATCAAACAATGCATAACCTTGCTTTTTGTGTGTGTGTTTATATTTAAAGATACCTTATTTAACATATTGATTTATTAATATAGAACTCATGACCAACTGCATTATAACTCAGGGCCAAACATATATATTTTCTCCATAAGGGACATCACTGCCGTCTTGCACTTAGGAACATTAAACAGCCCTTCAGCTCCGTGCTTAGGGACCATTTTAAACAGCAAATCACCAACAAAAACCATAAATATGTGGAAAAAATGACACTAAATAGACCATTAAAAGGAAACTTGTTTACAGTATGAGAGCGGAAACAAGGCAGAATATCATTTTGTTCAAACTCAGCTGGGAGCATGCGTGTGGGGCAACTCCATTTACCCATGACTCAAACTACTCAATGCTGCCAGCAAATGCTCACAAAAAGTGCTGTGATTATTGATTTTGGGGGTACAAAGAAATTTTAGCAAGTATGTGAATTCATAATCAAATCTGTGAATAGGGGGTCCTGGCTGCCTCAGTTGGAAAAGCATGGTATTCTTGATTTGGGGGTTGTGAGTCTGAGCCCCACATTTGGTGTAGAGAATACTTAAATAAACTTTTAGGGGATCCCTGGGTGACTCAGCGGTTTGGTGCCTGCCTTTGGCCCAGGGCACGATCCTGGAGTCCCAGGTTTGAGTCCCACGTCAGGCTCCCGGCATGGAGCCTGCTTTTCCCTCTGCCTGTGTCCCTGCCTCTGTGTATGTGTGTGTGTGTGTGTGTGTGTGTGTGTGTGTGTGTGTGTGTGTCATGAATAAATAAATAAAATCTTTAAAAAAAAAAAACTGCAAATAATGATGATTAACTGTATAGTTTACCCTTGAATAACGTGAGTCTGAACTGAATGGGTCCACCTGGATTTTTTTTTTTTTTTTCAGTAAATACAGTACTATAAATGTATTTTCTCTTGTGATTTTTCTCAATAACCTTTCTTTTCTCTAGGTTAGTTTATTGTAAGGCTACGGTATATAAAACACATAAAATATGTGTCAGTCAACTGTTTTTAGCTAGGCTTCTGGTTGACAGTAGGCTATTAGTAGTTTTGGGGGAGTCAAAAGTTATATGTAGATTTTCAACTGCTCAGGGGGTTGGTGTCCCTAATCCCCAATTATTCAAGAATCAGCAGTGCTTTATTTTTTAAATTTTCTACTGGTTTATATACATCTGAATGGTCTTTTATTTTAAAGATTGTATTTTTTTTTTAAGATTTTATTTATTCATGAGAGACACACAGAGAGAGGCAGAGACACACAGGCAGAGACACAGGCAGAGGGGAGAAGCAGACTCCATCCTTGGTCTCCAGGATTACGACCTAGACTGAAAGTGGCGCTAAACTGCTGAGCCACCGGGGCTGCCCTAAAGATTTTATTTTTAATAAATTTCCACACCCAATATGGGGCTGAAACTCACAACCCTGAGATTAAGAGTCATGTGTTCTAATGACTGAGCTAGCCAGGTGCCCCAGAATGGTCATTTTAATATTTCATTCTTTCTGGGGCTCCCAAATGGCTCAGTAGGTTAAGTATCTGCCTTCAGCTCAGGTCATGATCTTGAAGTCCTGGGGACTGAGATCCACATTGGGCTCCCCACTCAGAGGGAAGTCTGCTTCTCCCTCTGACTCCACCCTTCCCTCTGCTCATGCATGCAGGCTCTCTCTCTCTCTCTCAAATGAATAAATAAAAATTTAAAAAATATTTCATTCCTTCCATATATTCTTGGGTATCTTATCTCTCATTATGTTAAAAAATATTAATAATCCTGTGCTGATAATTACTCATGTACAGTCATTTCATGTCTGATTCTGTGTTCTTTCTGTTGATACATGTTTCCCTGTAACTATGTATGGTGATGAATGCTAACTAGACTTACTGTGGTAGTCATCTTACAAATATATTACAAATCATTATGTTGCACACTGAAATGAATGTATATCAATCATACCTCAATAAAAATAAATGAAAGGTGGTAGGATTTAGTTGGGGAAAAAAGATAAAATCACCTTGAGGGTCAATAATTGCTGTGTTTTTATATTAGTACATAGTTATCTTTTATGTAGATATTAAAAGTGTCTTTAAACAAAACAAATAAAATTTTTAAAAATATATTTTTCAGAGATTTCTATTTCAGAGATACATTACCTACAGGATTTAATGGGCATACCTTTCAGAAATTTCTAATTTATTGGATTAGTTGATAATTAAGCATGCGATTGCAATAGACTGTTTAAATTGAAATATATTTGATGTATAACTATAAATTTAAGGTGTACAACATGTTGATTTGACACATAATATGGGAAGACAGATTTAATGGCATTTTACTTTCCATAATGAATAATGAAAACTATTACACAAAGTCATAGCCTTTGTAAGTTATGGTAAAAACAACCAGTACATACACTTAGAGGTCTGTTTCACATCAGTAATGATTCTCACAAACTGAAGAACAATGTGTTATAGGGATTAACATCATTTAAAGATGTATCTGTGAACTTTACCTGGGAAGGGTGGCAGCTACTAGGTTCTACTCAGAAGAATCTATACTCAGGTATGTTGTTGGAGAATTATAGCAACCTGTGACAATGGTTAAAGATTATTACCGTGTGTCATTCAGAATGTCACAGGCAATAGCCTTTCTTTTTTCAGTTGCTTTGGCTTCTAAAGAGTGTCAAGATACTGGACTTTAGATTATAGGCAATAGATTCTTAGTCTTTCTTCTGTTCCCAGATACAACTTATGTGCTCTCACCTTCAATAGATCTTTAATCTGTCAAGGTGAAAGTATGTCAATTCCTGAGATTTTTGTGGTCTTCCTAGATATCCCCCATAAGTCCAGTTATAAGTGTCCAAGTCTTTGTCATTTCCCATGAACAGGCTCTCCAGCTACCAAGCCAGAAATGATCCTTAATTTCAAGCAGGGAGAAGAGCCATGGAGCATAGAAGATGAAATGCATTGTCAGTGCTTTTCAGGTAAGTGAGCAACTGAGAACAGAAAGATGTAAGATTTGAAAGTAACATAGTTGGCCATGAAGGGATGACCTCTTCCAGCTGTGTTTTAACAAGGCCCAAACTTTAAAGGTCATTACAGATACCTAAATCTTTACTGATGCTCTCATTTGCTTGGTGTTTCAAGGGTGATGCACCTCTTTTTCTCTCTTTGGATTGATTCAGGTCCAGTAAAAATGTTTTCTGTGCAGCTTCCAGACCTTCTTATCCTCTTCTGATTCCTCTCTGGCAATGTCCCTTCCTGTTTTCTCTACAACTCTTGTTTTCACCCCTTTAATCTGATCAAGTGATATAACAATTCTTCTAGTTATCATAGAAGCCTTTTTTTTTTTTTTAATTTATGATAGTCACACAGAGAGAGAGAGAGAGAGAGAGGCAGAGTCATAGGCAGAGGGAGAAGCAGGCTCCATGCACCGGGAGCCCGATGTGGGATTCGATCCCGGGTCTCCAGGATCGCACCCTGGGCCGAAGGCAGGCACTCAACTGCTGAGCCACCCAGGCATCCCTCACTTCTTTACTTTTGCTTCTTTATTTTCTCCATGTGATAGCCAGATCTTTGGGTCTTATTTATTGTTTGTTTTTCAAAAGTAAGTAATAGAAGTCAATTTTTGTATCCTCTCACCCCCAAAATTCATGAACACAAAAACTTTAGAAACATCTGGATTTATAAAGACATCGGTCTCCAATAATTATCTGGGCACAAAAGATAAGCCATCATATGGAAAGAACAGTCTTCTGAGTTGGAAGATAGAGGGAAAGATCTAAAGTATAATTCAGGAAAAATGCTATATACCATAGCAGGTCTTTGCCAATTTTCACAAGTACAGTCCACAATCCTAAAAATAGTATTCGTGTCACAATACTTGAGACCTTGTTAGTGTGATAACTGATACATAGGATGACATTCTTAAGGTGAAAATCAGGACATGTCCTCTCTCTCTTAAATGGCATCCTGTTACTATTAATAATATCCAGATTCCTTCCAGTATCCTTCTACATGTGAGCATTTACTGACTCCTGCCTAAATAAATGCTTACTTTTTTATGTAAAAGTATTTTTGAAGTATAACATACACACACAAAAATATACAGATATAAGGATACAGCTCAGTTAATTTTTACAGTCAGTATACTGTGTAACCAGTGCTACATCAAGAGTACCAGAGTACTGTGCAGAGTGCCATTGTGTGAACATAAAACAATTTGTCCCTTTAACATTCGAGCTGTTATAAGTAATACTCCTATATATCCTTACATAAATGTCCTTTATATTTTTCTCCTTTTGAAAATGTTTATTTCTGAATAGTTTAGACTTAGAAACCTCAAAATTATACACAAATTTTTTTACACATTCTTTAGATTTCCCTAGGTGGCAATATTTTACCACATTTGCTTTATCACATTCTTTCCATCTATTATTTCCATTCACACATATACACATGTACATAGTGTTTTTCTGAACTCTTTATTCCTAAATACTTAGGTGTGTATTTCATAGAAACAATTTTTCATATACCCAAAATAATTTTTAAAATAATCAAAATCAGAATATTGACATTGATACAGAACTATTACCCAATCTACAGAGCTTACTCAAATTTTACTGATTGTCTCATTAGTATTTTTTATAGTAAATAGAAACAAATATTTTTCTAGACTTAGTATCTTGTTCATTCTGTAGCAGGTACACTGGCTTTCATTCGAATGACAAGGCTCACTAATTATTACTCAAATGCTTTAGGTAAGAAACCATGTGGATCCAATGAATGTGCAGTGAATGCTTATGAACCGCTCATGACCATGTGTCAGAGAACTCATGCAAGAAAGAAATCCCATGAATGCTGTGATTGTAGGACAGCCTTTCCCAGCAAGTTAAAGGTAACTATTCATCAACAGACTCACACAGGAGAGAGACCATATGGATGCAATCAATGTCAAAAACCCTTCATTACAAAGTCAGCACTCATCTGTCATCAGAAAACTCATCATAGAGAAGGGAAGTCCTATGCATGCAGTAAATGTGGGAAAGCTTTTCCTTGGAAGTCAAAACTCACTTTACATCAGAGAATTCATTCGGGAGAGAGACCTTTCAGATGCAGAATATGTGATAAAGCCTTCATGGTTCAGACACATCTGACTGTACATCAGAGAACTCACACAGGAGAGAAACCATATGAATGCTCAGATTGTGAGAAAGCCTTCTCAAAAAAGGCCCAGCTCATAATCCATCAGCGAATTCATACAGGAGAGAGACCATATGGATGCAGTCAATGTCAAAAAGCATTCATTACAAAGTCAGCACTCATCTATCATCAGAAAACTCGTCATAGAGAAGGGAAGTCCTATGGATGCAGTAAATGTGGGAAAGCTTTTCCTTGGAAGTCAAAACTCGCTTTACATCAGAGAATTCATTCGGGAGAGAGACCTTTCAGATGCAGAATATGTGATAAAGCCTTCATGATTCAGACACATCTCACTGTGCATCAGAGAACTCACACAGGAGAGAAACCATATGAATGCTTGGATTGTGAGAAAGCCTTCTCAAAAAAGGCCCAGCTCATGATTCATCAGCGAATTCATACAGGAGAGAGACCATACGGATGCAGTCAGTGTCAACAAGCCTTCATCCAGAAGTCAGATCTCACTAATCATAAGAAAACTCAGCATGCAGTAGGGAAATCTCATGGATGCAGTGAATGTGGGAAGATTTTGTCCTCTAAGTCCACTCTCATTATACATCAGAGAACCCATACAGGTGAGAAGCCCTTCAAATGCAGTGTGTGTGACAAAGCTTTCACATCAAAGGCACATCTTATTGTCCATCAAAGAATTCATACAGGAGAGAAGCCCTATGAATGTTTGGACTGTGAGAAAGCCTTCTCCACTAAGGCACATCTTATGATTCATCAGAGAATTCACACAGGAGAGAGACCATATGGATGCAACGAATGCCAACAGGCTTTCATCCAGAAGTCAGGTCTCACTAACCATTTGCAAAATTGTCACACAAGAGTGAAATCTCATGGATGCAGTGAATGTGGAAAGGTTTTGTCCTGTAAGTCAACTCTCATTATACACCAGAGAACCCATACAGGTGAGAAGCCCTTCAAATGTAGTATATGTGATAAAGCCTTCACAGCTAAATCCTATCTCACTGTCCATCAGAGAATTCATACAGGAGAGAAACCATATGAGTGCTGTGATTGTAAGAAAGCATTTGCTACTTTGTCAACTCTCATTGGTCACCGGAGAACTCACACAGGAGAAAGGCCCTATGGATGCAATGAATGTCAAAAAGCCTTCTTTCGGAAGTCAGCTCTTCTTAATCATCAGCAAACTCAGCATAGAGGAAAATTCTCTGTGCAATGACTATAGAAATGTGAGAAATAGTTTTTGGTTAGTCCTATATGTTCAGAGAACTCATATAGAATAGAAATGCCATGAATGCTGTGATTATACTAGACCTTTATGGAACTTCTATAGGAAATGAATGTTGTAAGCCTTTCATCTGAAGACTCTTCCCAGTATACCACAAGGGATCTTACCAAAAGAGAGAAACAGAGATGCAGTGATTGTCAAAAATTTCATTTGAATTTCAGAGGCTATGTATTTAAGAGGCAACACCTGTGGATGTAGTGAAAGAGGGAAAACATTCTTTTCAAATCACATTTTTATACATTAGGGTGTTCATTTGGGGGAGGGACCTTGCAGATGCAGTGAGTGCAGAAAGCCAAGAAAAATCACATCTTGTTGTACATAAAAATTTTAGGAATGTTGTGATGATGATAGCATTCTCTAGAAAGTAAAAACTCTTTTACCATCTTGTACAGGAGAAAGATCCTACAGATGCTATGAATATGGTATGGTCTTTCTAGTTAATGAATATCTTCCTTACATCAGCAAACTCATGTAGGAGGAAAACTCTATTCATGTATTAAAATGTAGTAAAAGCCTTCATCTGGATGTCAAAGCCACTAATTTTCTGCAAACTCATATAATAGATAAATCCTTTGGCCCCAAAACTCTTTGCATACCAAGAAAGAAATGTCATTAATTGCAGTGATTATCTAAAATGCTTTATTTACAAAAAAAAATGCTTTGTTTACAATTCAGAGCTTTTTAAAATAATTTTGTGTTTTATTGAACAGATCTAAATTTCACATTTTCTGAAATGTAAAGCAAAACCAGGACTTTAAGAATGTAGAATAGTAAGGAGGGTGAAGTCATATTCACACATTTAGTGAGTAGTAAATTAGAAAGTACATAAAACTTTGAGTTGGAATCAGAGGAAAACTTGTTCAGGACTGAAGGAAGGTACTTGGTTTCTTATTACAAAAATCTCCCATTGACTGAAGGCTACATAAATAAAAAAAGTGTCAGTTTATGAGGAAGAAAGACCCTCTGAATTGCACAAAAGCCAATTAGGCAGGAAAATTAGCCAGGATAGAAAAATGTGGGCTGTGGGGGCAGGGTTATGGAGGGAGGCCAAGGCTCAGATCCAGGACCTGTAGGTAGGAGCAGGCTGAGAAGTCTGGAAGTAGAAGTTAGTGCAGATCTTTCTAATTGCTCTCTAACTCATGTAGCAGAGAAATCCTATTCTCTGGGAACAATTTCCAGGTTCAGTTAAGTTATGAAATCCTTAAGGAATCATACTGTATATTATAGAAATACTGTGATTATGGTCACTAAAAATGCTTTCTATGGAAGATTGGATATCATTAAGCATCATAAGCTCTATACAGCAATAAGTGTGGCAAAAGCATCAATGATTAATTGTACTTTATTTTTGTATTTCTGGATTTGTTTCTTTACATCTGACCATATCTTCAATTGTGATGCATGTTATATTTGATGGAATGTCATCATTTAGTTGTTACTACTTTTCTATGTTTGATGGCATTTTAGATTTAGGTAATTAGTTAAATTCAAAACTATGTATAGAATTAAATTATTTTGTAAGGGCTTAACATAAGTGTTTTAGAAAGGATTCCAGAGAATATTCTACTACAAATATTAAATACTTTCACTGCAAATATGATGCCATTTGAATATATGAAAAAATAAGAATAAGTTGAATAGTGATAAGGGTATGTAGGGGCTATATTGTGGACTACACTATATAACATTGACTTTATGTATTTGACTTTATTACTTTGTGGAATTACATGAAGGAATATAATTTTTAGGGTTTAATAAATTCTCAACATAGACATAGAATATTAGGTAATAAAATCTCACGTAAACAGGAATGTTCTATTTCCTTATAAATCAGAATGTCTTGTAATATATATTTTGACTCAATAAGAATTCTAAAGAATTAGACTGCGTAAGTTTGCTCTCCTTATTTTTACTGTCTTTTGTAATGTTTCTGCCAAGTGTGATGATCCATCACTCCTTGAAACCTCCTTATTTCTTAAATATGCAAAAGTGATAAAAGGTTTACATGAAGTACTAAAAAATAAGCAACATATGAGATGAAAGGGGAGAAAAGACTTGAGTTTATGTGTGCAACCATGTATATTTATTGCAAGTGCTGTATAATGCAGGAACTTTGAATTTATTATGAAAACGTATCCTGGGAACTAGAAACATTTTCTCTGTTAGCATTTCCTAAAATGCCCAATATTTACCAATATAAAAAATAACATTTTAGGGTGCCTGGGTAGTCAGTCAGTTGAATGTCTGCTTTTGGCTCAGGTCATGATCCTGGGGCCCTGGGATTGAGCCCGACATTGGGCTCTCTACTCAGTGGGGGAGTCTACTTTTCCCTCTACCTCTCTCTTCCTTTGCCTCTCTCTCTCATGTGCTTGCTCTCTCAAATAAATAAAATCTTTTTTTAAAAAATAACATTTCAGAAATTGGAATTCTTGAACATAGCTTGAATGGAAAGTGGTTCAGTTGCCTTGGAAAACAATTTGGCAGTTCCTCTAAAAACTTAAACATAGGATTATCATTGACCCTGGAATTCCACTCCCAGCTATATTTTCAACAAAATTAAAAGCAGGTACTTCAGTACTTGTACATGAAATGTTCACAGCAGCACTGTTCACAATAACCAAAAGGTGAAAATAATCCAAGTGTCTGTCAGTGAATGAATGTATAAACAAAATGCGGTGTGTGTGTGTGTGTGTGTGTGTGTACAAGTGAAGTGTCGTTAAATGTTATAAGCCTCAAAAAATGATAAGTGAAAGAAGCCAGACACAAAAGATCACATTTCATATTCCTGTTTATATGAAATGTGCAGAATAGGTAAATCTTTAGAGATAGAAGGCAAATTGGTGGCTACCAGGGCCTGAGAAGAGGACACAGAGACTGAGTAATGGTTATGGTTTGTTGTTTTCTTAGAATGATGAAAATATTTTGAAACTTGGTGGAGGTGATAATTGCATAATATTGTGAATGTAATAAATGTCACTGGATTGTATACTTTGAAATGCTAATTTTATGTGAATTTTTACATCAATAAAAATATATTCAAAAAAGTATCATTGCAAGAACTCTGGCATTCAAAATACAGATAAAAATCAACAGTTATTTATGAAAAAGATAACTGCTTAGCAAAACAGACGTAAATACATCTTCAACTTAATAGATACTAGCTACCAAAGCCGGGCAGTGAATATTACAAATAATGATAAAATTTTAGAGATGTTCCCTAGTTGTCCAGCAGTGAGGTCTGCTGCAACTTCTCTCCTGAACACTCCTGGAGATCTTAACTAGCACAGTATGACAATAATAAAAATGAAAGGATTTAAAATTGAGAACCAAGGAAAAACGTGTCATTATTTGCAGATGATATAATTGCCTATGTGGAATGACAGGAAGATCCACAGACAACCATGTAGAATAGTAAGAATCATCTCTGGATACTTGATCAATATGCAGTTTCAGTTGAGTGCTAAGCAATAATCAGAACATTTTTGAAAAGTATTCACAATAAAAATTATAGAATTTGAAAGGTTTGTACCACTTTATTAAAAAATCTTAAAGATAACCAAAATAAAGGAAGAAGTAGATTGGTTATTAAATGTGAGGGCTTAATGTCACAAAGATAACCTTTACCTCAAATAAGTCTTTTAAGTTCTGAGATGCAAATACTGTTGAACATACAAGAACTGATGGATGGGGCACCTGGGTGGCTCAGTGGTTGAGCATCTGCCTTTGGCTTAGGGCATGATACTGGAGTCCTGGGATCGAGTGCTGCATCAGGGAGCCTGCTGCTTCCTCTGTCTATGTCTCTGTCTTTCATGAATAAATAAATAAAATCTTTAAAAAACTGATGGAGTATAATTCCTGTGAACTTCTCAAAGAAGTTCCTGAAATGTGAATTTTACCCACAAGAGATGAACAGGTAAACAAGAACTGAGATTAAGCATTGAATTCCTCTAAGCAGAGCTATAAGAGCTTTGGCAGATTGTGGGAATTTTAGTCTCAGAGCCTAAAATGCTAAAACAATGATCACATAGAAATTGTAAAACAAAAATTTGGGAGAGAATTGGGGAAAGAAGATAAAAATTTGTGTAAGAATCTTGATCTCATCATTTTAGTTTAGGGGAGGGAGGGAAATATCTAAACTGACTTATCAATGGAAGAGCAAGTACACGTAAAGTATAAAAAGAAACATCAAGAAAAATCTGCAGTTAGGGGGGATCCCTGGGTGGCTCAGCGGTTTACCGCCTGTTGGCCCACGGCACGATCCTGGAGTCCCGGGATCGAGTCCTGTGTCGGGCTCCCTGCCTGGAGCCTGCTTCTCCCTCTGCCTGTGTCTCTGCCTCTCTCTCTCTGTCTATGTCTATCATGAATAAATAAATCTTTAAACAAAAAAAAGAGAAAAGTCTGCAGTTAATCCTGGGCAATGGAAGGAAAGAAAGGAAGTGGGACCGTGTGAATGGCATTATTACTCATAGCAGGGATTCAAGGATTAGGGTGGAAGCACCTTCAGAAATGCCAAGTGGAGGGCTGCCTGGGTGTCTTAGTCAGTTGGGTGTCTGCCTTCGGCTCAGGTCATGGTGCTGGGGTCCTGGGACCAAGCCCCATGTCCGGCATCCTACTCAGCATGATGTTTGCTCCTCCCTCTTCCTCTGCCCCTCCCCACTTCTCACTCACTCTCAAATGAATACATTTTAAAATCTTAAAAAAAAAAAAAAAAAGGCAAGTGGAGTCACTTGTTTACTATGCTACCTTGGCCCCTGGACAGTTCAAGAAGACAAATTTGGAAATGGCCTGAGAGGGGTGTGGGACAGGCAGCAAGGGCCAGGGCTCCTGCAAGAAGGTGAGGATAGCATTTGTCTGGATGACTCAGACATCAACAAAGATCACACCCTTAACAATGAAACATCAAAACTTAGTGTCTACTGTGAATGTGACACATCTCAACACCATGACCCTTGAGTGGGAGCGGGACTTGGAGATTAAGATTCACTTTGCAGACCCCAGTAGGACCTTTCTCAGCACAGATCTGAGAATGCCCTGTGTGTCCTGTCCTCCCTTAGACACAGGGTTCACTGGGTCAACTCAGCAAAGTTTCCTACAGCTGCACCTGTTAGTTTGTGTCTTAGTAACCCCCAGGAACTGCTGATGCTGACTTGTCTTGGGACTACAGCACCACGGTCATTAATTGGGACATTAACAGCACCACAGTCCCTTTGCAGAAGGTGTCAACACCTTGTGGGTGACAGGGTAATTGCAGCCCATCGAGGGAGGTGAACTCAGAGAATCTTATGACATGTAACTGCTTTGGTTCTACTTAACATATATTTTGGTGGCCACAGACTTGCTGCCAGTTTCACTAGCAGTCCTGGTGAGTGTTTCATTATGACTCAGATAAAGTTTGTTGAGGGGGGGAGTGTTCAAAGGGAGAGGGCAGATGCAGAACTGGACAGAACAGAGGTTTCCCCTTGGGGGTCTCAGTGCAGCTTTACCTCAGCTCTGGACTCCTTTCTGGGCTGATAGAGTAATTGGGGAGCATAACAGTGGAGACCCCACAGCAGGCAGGGGATGGTCATGGGTCTGAAGCTGGATGGGGGCTGGCCATTGCTGAAGCCAAAGCCAGCCAGAGAGGAGAAGATTGTAGTCCTCCCTTTTTCCACATAAGAGTGCAGACGAGGTGTTTCATTGGCTCAGACCACTGAGAACTGGACTTCGAGCAGTTGATAAGTTTGATGTCAAGATTTCAGGGTAAACGTTCAGACTCTAGTCGTGGCCCCTGTTCTCTACACATACATACACACAGAGACTCATGCTACTCCACGATGGTCCTCACAGACAGATTTCAGGATTTGGAATGGAGCTGGAGAAATGGATGGGTGTGGGTCCTGCTGGGATTTGTGATAGTATATGCTTTTCTTCACCACTGAAAGGCACCATTTATTTTTTTATTTCATTAAAAAATTTATTCATGAGAGACACAGAGAGAGAGAGAGGCAGAGACATAGGCAGAGGAGAAGCAGGCATAGGGAGCCTGATGTGGGACTCAATCCCAGGACCTCAGGATCACGACCTTAGCCAAAGGCAGACACTCAAACTGAGCCACCCTGGTGCCCCCAAAAGGCGCCGTTTAAAAGCAATACTGAGTAAGAGTCCAGCCTTTGGGGCCAGAACAGATATTTTTAAATTCCTGACTCTGCCTCCTACAAACTGAGGGATTGGGAGCCCCTGACAGTGTGTCTCAGCTTCTTAACCTGTGAGCCAGAGGTAGGAACACTGTCACTCCTCACACTAAGTAGGGTGACTGAATGTTAAAGAGTGTGGCATTGCCTGCACACAGGAAATCTCTAGCAAGTAGTAGTCATTGCTCCCTCTACTTGATTCTAGAGCCAGTACTTTGCAGCAAGATAGACACACAACTGGCAGGTTGTCATCAAATTCATCCCATCTCAGTATGACTCCATACTGACTTCCTAATTTCATCTTGTGTTGTTGTTTTGGAGGTTTGGGGGATGGATCTGAATGATGGGTGTGTGTGTGTGTGTGTGTGTGTGTGTGTGTGTGGGTGGGTGTGTGTGTAGCACAGAGATAGTCTGAATCTAGACATGGGTATCTAGACACCTGCTTTTACAATGTTCCAGTAAATTAATCCTCTCCCAAATATTTACAAATAATGAAACAGTATGTATCTCAGGTCATCAAACCTTGCTCACCAATTACTGGGATTGAGGGACCTTGGCAAAGTTAAATTCTGTCTCATTTTCTATCCATGTAAAATAGGATAAGAATATTCTTTGACACTGAACATTCAGTGTAAATTTACCTGAGGGCCCTAAAGCTGGACATACAGAAGGTCATCACAAAACTACCTGTTGGTATTTTCTCTGAATGGACTGTGAGCCACTTGTTGGCAAGTGGATTAGAAATATAGAAATTGGTAGCTCTTCTAATATCACTTTTCCTTGATTTGTATTTCTATCTTCCTATGCACTTTTCCTCTCATATCTCACTATGTTCCCCTTGATGTGAATAGGTTCTTCCTTTTTTAAAAAAAGATTTTATTTATTCATGAGAGAGAGAGAGAGAGAGAGAGAGAGAGAGAGAGGCAGAGGGAGAAGCAGGCTCCATGCAGGGAGCCCAACATGGGACTTGATCCTGGGTCCCCGGGATCACGCCCTGAGCCAAAGGCGGTACCAAACTGCTGAGCCACCCAGGCTGCCCTAGGTTCTTCCAATTTCATTCTTCCTCATCGGTCATCTCTAAATCAGACCCAAGGATTATTTCCAGAACTCTTGAAGCCAGGAGCTTTCTCAAACTTCACCTGCTCCAACTCGCAACTCTGACTGTGCCTAAGTCACGAGCAATGAACTTGTTCCTCACAGTTCCATTTATTTTAATTTTCATATTTATATTTGACTGATGTTGCCTTTAGGGCACATATATTAATTGAATTTTTCCCTTTCACTCCTACTTGCATTTAAAAAATTTTTTTTTCATAAAGAAACCCCACAGGGACGCCTGGGTGGCCCAGCGGTTGGGCATCTGCCTTCAGCTCAAGGCATTTCTGGGTCCAGGGATCAAGTCCCACGTTGGGCTCCCTTCAGGGAGCCTGCTTCTCCCTCTGCCTGTTATCTTTGCCTCTCTCTGTGTGTCTCTCATGAATAAGTAAAATCTTTAGGAAAAAAAAAAAAGAAATAAAAAGAAACTCCACAAAGCACAAGCACCTGGGAGAAAAAGTAAACCTAGTGGCACATTTTGGGTTCTGTTGCAGGAACTTTTCGTTCGTGGCAAAACAAAGTGGATGACAGGATCCTAGGACATGGATTGAAGGGGTCAATTCCCACAACTGCCACTAACTAGTTTTGTAACTTTAAGCAAGACATTTGTACTCTCTGGGTTTCATTGTTGTTATCTGCCAAATGAGAATAATAATAATTTAGTTAATTGGGTTATTGGAGGTTGAATGAAATCACTTCATTTAAAACCCTGAGAGCACTGGCTGGTACAGTGTCAATACCCAGTGATTTTTTACGTATTCCTTATCATCCTTACTTTCCTGGTCTCACAAAGCATAGGTTATATCGCACATTTCATTTTGATCCTGGAGCAGGGCTGGGAGTTGGTGGGATGTGATATATCAGAAGCATGTGTCAACTTTCCAGAAGGAAACACTAATTCACCCAGATCCAATCTGACTCATGACTTGGCTGTGTTACTCTGTCTCATATTCTGGAGTCTCTGATCCCAGTAGTGTTCTCACTACTGGATGAGAGGAGGGCCGTGGTGTTGACTGAGGCTAGTGTGAGAGGGTTTTACAAGAGCTCAGCCATACTGTCTGTGATCCTCACAGCTCTTTATGGAGCCTGTGTTGTTACTCTACAGAAGTCTCCCTAGGACAGATGAGCCAGTGGGTCCTGTGACAGTTAGGGCTGGAAGAGAAATGTGAGAAGGAAGACACAATTAGATCACAAAATAAGGAGATACAGCTGATAGTCAAACAGATTTGCAGATAGATTTGACTAGTCCTAGACTCTAACCCAAATCTCTGAGCTCTATTCTTTAGGGTTCGATGCTTTCTTTACTGTGTGGGACACTCTTTCCCCTTAGTATGTGGAGTCTCTCATGATATTCAAACAATACTGTCATTATATACATCTTAGTCATGTAGTGGCTTTCAGCTTCATGTAGAAAGCAATCAAATAAATATAGTATTGCATGTGTTAATACTTTGATGCTTTGTGATATTTTTCTTTGAAATAATTGAGAGAAGCATGGAAATAAAGTTGGATAGAAATAATTTGGGGAATCAGAATTTTTAGTTTATTAGGGTGACTATTAAATTGGATGCAGTGGGGCACCTGGGTGGCTCAGAAGTTGAGCGTCTGCCTTTGGCTCGGGTCCTGATCCGAGTCCTGGGATGGAGTCCTGCATCAAGCTCCCCATGAGGAGACTGCTTCTCCCTCTGCCTATGTCTCTGCCTCTCTCATGAATGAATAAATAAAATCTTTAAAAAATTAAATATAAGGGCCCTAAACATAAGGGGGAGGGCTAAAGAACAAAGAGAGGCTTGTAGAAAAAAAAAATATATATATATATATGGCAGGAGGCCTTGCTTTAATAGGACTGTAAGACTTAGAAAGCTCCCAATGCTAAAACATAGTGCCAGCAATAGATAAGCAAGAGACCAGTGGTACAGAACGTCGGAAATCAGAGCCATGCAGAGAGCGGACACTTGACTTAGGATAGAGATGGTACAACCAACCAGTGGGGAAAATGATTAAATAATGCAAACTAGGGGGACCGCTTAGCGGTTGAGCGTCTTCCTTCGGCCCAGGGCCTGATCCTGGGGATACCGTAAGAGTCTCCCACGTCGGGCTCCCAGCATGGAGCCTGCTTCTCTCTCTGCCTGTGTCTCTGCCTCTCTGTGTCTCTTATGAATAAATGAACAAAATTTTTAAAAATAATGCAGCAAGGATCATTACTTACACAATATTCACAAAAACAAATGACCGGACGGGCTGTGACTAACGAGGATACACAGGATCCTTCTGTAATGTCCCCCAGTTTATCTTGGGATACGAGATACAAGACTAATTCTTTCGGCGTGGCTCGCGTTTGTCAGCGTCTGGTCCACAGCCGTTTCGATTATGAAGCACACGTCCAGAGAACTCTCCTGATGACGCCTCTGCTCCTTCAAATCCAATTCTAGTCTCCTAACGCTGGTTTTTTCAAATGTGCCACAGGCATCCTCGCCACCCCTAGTTCCCTGCCCCAGGTCCGCCCTTCGCTGTACGGACCCAGACTTTCCCAATATGGCCGCGCCCTCCGAGCGGCTTCCCAAGGGCGACGAGACAGCCGGGCTCAACCATTTCCGCCTCAGGCCTGGTCTGTGATTGGCTTAGCGCTCTGGTCAGGTCAGTAGGCGAGAGCGCTGAAGTCCTACTAAGCATGCACCATAGCACTGACGGTCGCTGCCGAGGTGGAAGAACCGGAGATGAGAAGTCTTGAAGAGAAAGGATGAGCTGGACTTGCACCTTTCAGTTCTGGCCGGCCGACTCCGGTCGCCTAGGGTGGCCACTTCGCTCTCCGTACGGCCCATGATCCAAGATGGCGGCGCACAGTTCACAATGGCGGCTCCCACCGCAACGTTACGAAATCGGTGCGGTGGCGTAGCCCCGCGATAATTCTAACCAGGGTCAGAATGAGGGTTTGTGTGTTGATCACTCACTCCAAAGAACCACTGAACCGGCTACAGGGGTCAGCGAACCAGGTGAACGGAAGCGGAAGTGGCGTACCGAAGCTTGGGTTCCCACGGCGTAAGGTCACAGATTGGCGGTGGAAGTTACGTTAGGTTTGTACAAGCGGCTTTTAGAGTTGCGCAAGTGGAAATCCCGCGACTTGAGGTTCGGTTTGTGCTGGATATTCTTAGGGGATGGGATGATTGTTTCAGGCGGCTTCGGTGTGGTTGGGGGCCTTGGCAGAAGCTTGGAGTGGCATCAGTGTTTAGGACAAGAGACTCTTCCTACTGACAGCGGCAGGTGGGCTCCGGGTCGCGCCCCAGGCCGTAGACAGAGGCACTGGGAGAGCCGCTGACCGAGGGGCCAGTCGGGGTCTGGTCGGTGAGGCAAGGATTGGGGGTTAGGCATCTGGGGTTTCTGGGGTTCGGGTTTGGGCATCTGAAGGGTCCGTAATCCCTGTGAAAATAGGTGTCTGGGGGGTTGTGATGGATGCTAGAGCGTAGTGCAAGGGTAAGGAGCAGCCCAGTGTTCGCGGGAGAGGTGCGTGGGGTTGGAACTGGAGGAGCTGCAGGGAGATGTTTGGGTGTGTATATTGGGGTGTCATATTTCCCGGCTTTTTATTTTTTTTAATTTTTATTTATATGATAGTCACACAGAGAGAGAGAGGCAGAGACATAGGCAGAGGGAGAAGCAGGCTCCATGCACCGGGAGCCCAACATGGCATTTGATCCCGGGTCTCCAGGATCGCGCCCTGGGCCAAAGGCAGGCGCCAAACCGCTGCGCCACCCAGGGATCCCCTTTCCCGGCTTTTTAAAAAAAGATCTTATTTCTTCACGAGAGAGACACAGGGGCAGAGAGACATAGAGGGAGAAGCAGGCATCCTACGGGGAGCCTGATGCGGGCCGGATCCTAGTACTGAAGGATCACGACCTGAGCTAAAGGCAGACGGCCAAAAACTGAGCCATGCAGGTGCCCCTATTTCCCTGCTTTTTGTAAAAGCTGAATTTTAAGCATACAGAAAGTTGAGAGAATAGCAAAATGATCGCCTGTATACCTGCCATCAATACATCCATGAATTGTTAAAATCGTACCATAAATACTTAGAATGTCTGTGTGCGTGTTAGCCAGTGTTCACACGTTTGCACACGCATGAAATCATATTAGTTCTAGCTTTTTCAGTTAGTAATAATCGTGCTTTGGATAAAGCCCATTTGCTATGACACTGTTACTGCACAAAGCTAGTCCTAGCTTTTTATGTCTGTTGTGCTACATATGTGTGACTTGGTGTAAAGTACTAAATTCTGTAATTCTCAGTTTTCCCAATTAGTTTGGTATCTACCTCACAGATACTCCTGAGGGCCCTACCTTCAGGACCTCATCTAAACCCAGTTACCTCCCAAAGGCCTTTATTCCCAAATACACAATACACATAGGTTTGCAAAAAAAAATTTTCAGTAGATTCCACACCCAAGGCGGGGCATGAACTCATGACTCTGAGATCAAGGTCACATCCTCTACCAACTGAACCAGCCTGGCACCCCTAAACACTAGTCCAACACTAGAGTTGGAATGTCCCCTAAAGGACATTTTATATATATATATACACACATATATATATATATATACATATATGACATTTATTTATGGACATAAATATTATATCCATAATAGGTAGGTACTTGGCAGAAGGTAGCTATTATTATTTGAATGTATACTTTCTTAATGGGAGAAACAATTGTTAACTTTATATATATAAACATATACATACATATATACATTATTTATATGTATTTACATTTGATATTAAATGGAGTTTTCAGTTTTTTCATCACTACATTATATACTTATCAATAAAAGCAGATAAAAGTCACTTTAAGTTCTGTAATGTTTTGAAATGTATTTTTTTTTTAATTTTTATTTATTTATGATAGTCACAGAGAGAGAGAGAGAGAGAGAGAGGCAGAGACACAGGCAGAGGGAGAAGCAGGCTCCATGCACTGGGAGCCCGACGTGGGATTCGATCCCGGGTCTCCAGGATCGCGCCCTGGGCCAAAGGCAGGCGCCAAATCGCTGCGCCACCCAGGGATCCCTTGAAATGTATTTTTAAACTGAATTATATTTTATGGATATTTTTCCTTTTTTAATGGATAAAAGTTGGCCAGATTAAATGCATATTTTAAAGGTTTTGGTTTAGTTTCACCAAATGCCCCAATAATGTTCCATTATCTAATGTTTCTGTGCACAGTGTGCCAGGTTTTTCTACATCTTTAGCAACAATGAGTACATCATCCTTTTATTTTCTCATATGATACCCTGATTTAGAAAAAGTGATTAGTCTCAGCTTTTCTTTATAGTTTTGTTTACTAAAGGTCATATTTGTTTAAAAATGGAAAAGGCTCCATCCTTGTTCTGTCTTCCTAGTCCCTCCGTGTAACCCTCCCAAACTTTACAACTACTGTTCACAAATTAGTAATGTATTATTCCCTTGACTGGTATAATTTTATCACATGTATATGGATATACTCTTACCATAATGAGTACACTCTTTAGTTTTTCCAGTTTGTAAGTTTATAATAAGGATATTATAATATGGTCTTCTGAGGCTTGCTCTTCATTCAGTACAAGTCTGTGATTCATCCATCTTGCATGTAGGTTTGGTTCATTAATATGAATTTCATTACATAAATGTAACATAGTTCATGCATCCATTCTCATACTGTTGCACATTTGTTTCTGCATTTGAGCTGTTACAAGTAGTGAAGTTCTGTAAAGTCTTATACGTCTTCTAGTCATTGTGACATTTTGTCTAGTCTAGGGTATATACCTCAAAGTATAATTTTTGACATAAAGTAGATTTTTATCTAGAAGGAAAAACCAAATTGCTTTTGTACCACCTTACTCTGTCATCAGCAATCTATAAAACTGCCTGTTGATTCATAAGCTTTCCAACACTAGTATTTTCAGTCTTGCTGTTTGACCATCTTTTGGGTTTAAACGTCATCTCATTGTGGTCTCCATATGCACTGTTCTCATTACTAACATGGTTAATCACATTTTTATATATTCATTGGCCATTTTTTAATTTACTTTAATTTTTAAATTGCAGTATAGTGGATACACAATGTTACATTGGTTTCAGGTGTACAACATAGTGATTCACCATCTTTATATATTACAGAGGCCAATTTTAAAACTGAGAAGTTTGTCTTTACTCATTTTAGAGAATAGTCACATATTTGGAATGCTAGTTATTTTGTAATAAATAATTTGACTGGCCTTTGTTCCCAGTTCCTGGGAAGTAGCCTCTAAATTGTTGGAATGTCTTGAGTAACAGGAGTGTCTTTGTTATTAATGGTGGCTCTTGTAGCTAGTTATCCCAGTTAGGTAACTCAGGGTGAGGCTATTTATGCCAGAAAAACCAACCATATGATTAAAAGTTTGGGCTTTGAGCCTGGTGATAACCAGCTCAAAACTCTGAGATGGTAAAGGTGCTGGAGGTTGAGTCACATGGCCAGGGATATTAGATCAGTCATGCTTACTTAATGAAATTCTAATAAAAACTATAGACATTGAAGCTCAGGTGAGCTTCTGTGGTTGGCAGTATCTTACATATTGTCACTCGTAGATATGCTGGATGAGTAATGTGTCCTGACTCCAAAGGGATAAGACAATGGAAACTTCTGGTTTGGGAGGCTCCCAAATCTTGTGTACCCTATTGTCTCTCTCCATTTGATGGGTTATGATTTGTATCCTTCTGCTATAATAATATTTTTTAAATTACTTATTTTTTTAAGAATTTATTTGAGGGCAGCCCTGGTGGCACAGTGGTTTAGCGCCGCCTGCAGCCCAGGGCATGATCCTGGAGACCCTGGATCGAGTCCCATGTCAGGCTCCCTGCGTGGAGCCTGCTTCTCCCTCTGCCTGTGTCTCTGCCTCTCTCTCTGTATCTCTATGAATAAATAAATAAAATCTTTTAAAAAATTTATTTGAGAGATTATGCATGTGTGAGAGTGCATGAGTCGGGGTAGAGGCAGAGGGAGAGAGAGAGAAGTAGACTCCCTGCTGATCACTGAGCCCAACTGGGGATTTGATTTCATGACCCAGAGATCATGACCTGAGCCAAGTCAGGAGTCGGATGTTTAACCCACTGAGCCACACAGGCACCCTTCCTTTTGCTATAATAAAACTTTTATCTTGCACAGTTTCCCCGCAAGTACCTTGTAAATACTTTTTCTTCCCCTTTTAAATTTCACTGTTTTTTTTTTTTTTTTTTTTTAAATTCATGATAGACATAGAGAAAGAGAGAGGCAGAGACACAGGCAGATGGAGAACCAGGCTCCATGCAGGCAGCCTGATGGGGACTTGATCCCGGGTCTCCAGGATCACGCCCTGGGCTGAAGGCGGCACTAAACCGCAGAGCCACCCGGGCTGCCCAAATTTCACTGTTTGAATATGAAATTGCAGTTAATGTTTATATTGCTATTAAAACAGTTGCATAATGACAGTTTTATTTTTTTCCAATCTTCATTCCTTTAATTTATTTTTCCCATTTTATTTCTCAGGTTTTGATCTGTGGTATATGTTTTACTAAATGTTCAGGTAACTACACTTGATCTTAGCCAAAAGGCCGAGAAGCAATTACTAAATGTTCAGAAAGAGGTTATCCTTGTCCCTAACTTTAAAGAAATGCTGTGGGGCAGCCTGGGTGGCTCGGCGGTTTAGCGCGGACTTCAGCCCAGGGCCTGATCCTGGAGACCCGGGATCGAGTCCCACATCGGGCTTCCTGCATGGGGCCTGCTTCTCCCTCTGCCTGTGTCTTTGCCGCTCTCTCTTCTGTCTCTTATGAATAAATAAGTAAAAAATCTTTTAAAAATAAAAATAAAGAAATGCTGTGGATTATTTTGTAGATACTCTTCCTTGCCTATTTCTAGTTTATTTTTTAAATTTTAAAAAAGATTTTATTTACTTATTTGTGAAAGATATAGCGAGCGAGAGAGCACAAGCAGGGGAATACATATATTTAAATGTAAATATAAATAAATCCAAACCATTCTAACAGGGCAGAGGGAGGTGGAAAAGCAGACTCTTCACTGAGCAGAGAATGTGAAGCAGGGCTCGATCCCCAGAACCCTGAGATCATCACCTGAGCTGAAGTCAGATGCTTAACTGGCTGAGCCACCCAGGGTCCCTATCTCTAGTTTAGTAATTTTTTAAAAAATTGCCAGTGGAGAGACACCTGGGTGTGTCAGTCATTTGAGCAACAGATCTTGATTTCAGTTCAGGTCATGATCTCGGTCCTAGGATTGAGCCCCATATTGAGGTGTGCTTTCAGTAGGAAGCCTATTCAGGATTCTTTCCCCACCCCCACCCCCCCAAAAAATAAATCTTTAAATTGTCAGTGGCTGTTTTTTTTCTTACATGTCTTTTCTTCATCTGTTCAGATCATTGAATGGCTCTTATTATCTTTGCATTCCTAGAATAAAATTCTTCCTATATTTGGTTTTCTTTTTATTATTTTTTTAAAGATTTTATTTATTTATTCATGAGAGACACGGAGAGAAGACAGAGTCATAGGCAGAGGGAGAAGCAGGCTCCTCGCAGGGAGCCCAATGTCAGACTCAATCCCAGAGTCCTGGGATCATGCCCTGAGCCGAAGGCAGATGCTCAACTGGTGAGCCACCCAGGCGTCCTTCTTTTTTCTTTTTCTTTTTTTTTCTTTTTTTTTTAAGATTTATTTGAGAGAGAGAGCAGAGCAAGTGAGAGAACACAAGTGAGGAAGAGAGGGAGAAACATGCTCCCAACTGATCAGGGAGCCTAATGAGGGGCTCAATCCCAGGACCCTGGAATCATGATCTGAGCCAAAGGCAGATCCTTAACTGACTAGGTCATCTAGGTGCCCCTATTATATGTATTCTAACACCTCATACAAACTGAGTTACACAGTAAGTAGTTGTGTTAACAGGAGTCCCATTCCCTGGCTTCTGTTCTTGAGCTCTGCCAAGAAAGAATTCAGAGCCAAAGTCTTAAGCAAGCAAAAGTACATTCTTGAGATGGGACAGCTGACAGGCCCAGAGGTGGCAGCTGCACTCCAGGTCAGGATTGTTTTTTCTTTTGGTGTTTGGATAGGTTATAGGTCATAGCTGGGGCAGTTTCTGACTAAGGTTGCAGCCAGTCATGTAAGGGATTCTGCCTACCAGAGGAATTTTTTATCTTAAATGGTGTTTGTCGAAACTGTTTAGGCAGCCATTCTCTGGGGAGGGGACTAAAACCCCAATTTAAATGTATTATAATAAAGCTTGAGGTTACAGTAGGGCAGTGGTTATAGGGAAGAACACAAGCATATCCCCTGGGGTCTTTCCCAGGTGTTTGGAACTTGGCCTCTGCCCTTTTATAGTTGGAAATCACTTGTTGACTGCTCATATCTAGCTAACTGCCTACTCTGTCAGTTGCTGGTGTTTGGCTTCTTTCGCTTAGAAAAATACTTTTCAGATTCATCTATTTTGCTTAGAAAAATACTTTGCAGATTCATCTGTGATTTTCCATTTATCATTAGTTTATTCCTGTCTACTGCTGAGCAGTAATGTACAGATATGCTGTATGTAATATGTTCATTCCCCAGTTGATGGATATTTTGTTATTTGGGGGGTCAGTTTTGGATATTCTGAATAAAGTTGCAGTGTATATTCATGTACAAGTCAAAGTGGCTGTACCATGTTGTATTTTTACCAGCAGGAGAGTTCTTTTTCTTCATATCCTAGTCAGTATTTAGTATTTTCAGTCTTCTAAATTATAGCCATTCTGGGGTGCCTGGCTGGCTCAGTTGGTGGAGCATGCGATTCTTGATCTCAGGGTTGTGCGTTCGAGCCCCAAGTTGGGCCTACAGCCAATCAAGCAGTCAATAAATGTAAATATAAATAAATCCAAACCATTCTAACAGGTATGTAGCAATATTTTATTTTGGTTTTAATTTGCTTTTGTTGTGTAACCTAAAGCAGCTATTCGTGAGTTCATTAGCCATCTCTACTTTTGGGGGTAAGTGTCTTTAAGTCTTTTGTTCCTTTTTTACTAGATTGTCTCTTTTGTGAAGTTGGAAAAGTTCTTTGTATTTTTTAGGTAGAAGTCTTTTAGTCAAATATGCATTTTGTTAATATTTTACTTTAGCCTCTGGCTTGATCCTTCATCTTATAAGTGTCTTTTGAGCATCAAAAACTTTTAGTACTGAGGAGGTCTAATTTATCACTTCTTTTATTGTGCATTTTGTGCCCTGTTCAAGAAATCTTTGCCTAATCCAAGGTCACTTGAAGTTTTTCTTGTTTTTTTTTTTTTTTTTTTTTTTTTATTTATGATAGTCACAGAGAGAGAGAGAGAGGCAGAGACATAGGCAGAGGGAGAAGCAGGCTCCATGCACCGGGAGCCCGATGTGGGATTCGATCCCAGGTCTCCAGGATCGCGCCCTGGGCCAAAGGCAGGCGCCAAACCGCTGCGCCACCCAGGGATCCCTTGTGCTTTCTTCTAGAAATTTCACTGTTTCCTCTTTATAAAAAAAATTTTTTTTTATTTATTCATTCATCAGAGATATTGAGAGAGAGAGAGAGAGAGAGAGAGAGAGGCAGAGACACAGGCAGAGAGAGAAGCAGGCTCCATGCAGGGAGCCTGACGTGGGACTCGATCCCATGACTCCAGGATCACGCCCTGGGCTGAAGGCAGCGCTAAACCACTGAGCCATCCGGGCTGCCCTGTTTCCTCTTTTTTAAAGTAATCTCTACACCCAACGTGGGGCTTGAACTCACAACCCTGAGATCAACAGTCATGTGCTCTATAGGCTGAGTGAGCCAGGCACCCTGACAGTTTCAATTCTTACATTTATAATCTATTTATGTTAGTTTTGGTATGAGATAAACACAAATGCCCTATTGTCTCAATAGCATTTGTTAAACATTTTATTATTTTTTCATCACACTTATGCTTATCTCTAACTTGTTGAATATATGGAGCATATATAAAGCATTTTTGGTGTGCTGGCCCACTGGTCTCTCCCTTTGGCCATTTCTGTCTGTTTCTCTTGCTTGATTCCCCCCCTAGTTATGGGTCATATTTCCTTGCTTCTCTGCATGTCTGCTCTTATTGGATGTCATATATTGTCAGTTTTACATTGTAGTTTGCAGGATTTTCTTTGATTCCTTTAACTTCCTTTGAGGTTAGTTCTGGGATGTAATCAAGTTCCTCTGAAACAGTTTTTTTGAAGGCTTTCTTTTAAGCTTTATTTAGTGGGGTCAAAAGAATCTTTTGTCTGGGATTATTTTGTCCCCATTCCTGAGGTAATATTCTCCTGAGACCTCTGCATATCATGAGACCAGGCATATTAGAAGGTCTTTCCACACAGGCTAGTGGGAACACTATTCCTGATCTTGTGTGATCGCCAGGTATTGGTCCACCTGTTCCCTTCCAGTGGCCTGAGTGGTTTCCTCACAGGTCAGTGGTCTTTAGCCGGAGACTCAAAGGAACCCTCCGTGCATCTGTAGAGTGAGTTTTCCCTCACTTCTATAGTATACTGCCTGGCAAGTGTTAGCCATCTTTGCTTTCTCTGACTCTGAATTCTGTATTGTTAACTCAGCGATACTGCTAGACTCTTTTTGGGCTCCTCCTCCCTGTGCTGTGGTCTAGAAAGTCTCCAGGCAGTGAACTGTGGCACACAAGGGTCTTCTCCTATTTCCCTTCTCTGATGTCTTTGTGTGAAAACAATTGTTTTAGACATGTCCCCCCCACCCTTTTTTTTAGTTGGTTAAGATAAAAGGATAATTCATAATTTGGTGATTTTCCCTGGAATCAGAGGTTCTATCAATTGAGGGTTTGTGTTTTAATCCTTGGTCCATCAGATAGTGTGTGGCTGTTAGCTAGGTGCTGACCTTTCCTTTCTTGGTTTTCTCTAAAATGGAATAATCAGAGTCAATCCTCTAGGACTGTGAGGGTTAAGTGAAAAAAAGAAGATGCTTAAAACAGTTCCTTGCATGTATAAGAACCTGCTTTTATTATTATTTCCACTTCAAACAAATCTTTCTTTGAATCCATAGATTCTGGCTTACTAGAATGAGGCACTTTCTATAAAGGAAAAAAAGTAGATCTCAAGTCTAGAAACTCATCCTTGCTGAGGATACTCTTGATGAGACACCTGAATTCTGAAAATGACCAAGTCCCAGGTGAGTGGTTTATTTCCCAGATTTCTAGAAGTTTCTAGAAGTATATACAGTCTGATGGTTGTCAGAGTTGGTAAGGGGGTTCAGGGGATGGGCAGAATGAGTGAAGGGGAGTAGAAGATACAGGCTTCCAAATATAGAATGAATAAATCATGGGAATCAAAGGTACAGGATAGGAAATATAATCAGTGATATTGTAATAGTGTTGTATTGTGACAGTAGCTACACTTATGGTGAGCAGAGCATAACTACAGACTTGTTGAATCACTATATTGTTCATGTGAAACCAGTGTAACATTGTGTGACAACTATGGTTAACAATTTAGAAAATGTATATAATCAAAGTGAATGATGTATATAGATATATTGCAGCTGGGAGAGATGTGTTTAGATTGGGAGACAATAATGATCTGGAGGTAGCCAATCAGGAAGGGAGTTTTATCTTATCTGTATGTCACATGTTGCAAGGTGCTAACAATTGGGACATTGCCACATAAGTGGCAGGATCCAGGAGCTGAGTTGCAGACATTTCTGTGGTAATACTGGAAACCATCACAAAAGAATAGAAACATGTTATAAGATTTACTTTGTACATAAAGAGGAAGCACATGAACTTTTTGAGTAAATATTTCCCAGACATTAAGTGTGAAGACATATCTGTGATGGGTTTTCCTCCAGAGTATGGACCTAGTGAATGGTGATCTTTCTAAGGAAATGTGGGAGATATAGAAGGCATAGCTAGAAAACTTTAAAAATCTCTCTTATCTACAAAGAGAAGAATAGTTTTTACCTAAGGGTCATTGTGTAGATCATTGCATCAACATATGTGAAGTGTTTAGAACAATATATAGCACATAGTAAGAGCTCTGTGTTTGCTTTTTTTGAGTATCATGATTCAATACATAGCATAGTCAATTTCTAAGAGGCAGTTCTGAGCATAACATACTTTTGTATGTGAAAAACACTGCAGTGTCTACCAAGTGTGAAGGAAATGTGTACACTTGCTTCAAGGTCTGTTGCTGCCTGTACCCAGGGCATCCGTTATCTTTGTTCTCCTTTGTCTCACTGAACTTCTTGCAGTTCCTTGAACTCAGCATGGTATTTAACACTTTTAACACCTGCTCCCTCTGTAAGACCCACAGCTCCAGTGTCTTCTAGCTCTTGCTGTGGAACACACCACTAAACATGCTGCACCTCTGCCAGCTTGACCTTTTCTTCAGAACTATTAGGTCCTTACCCACTTGTGCCCATATTTGAACTTGAGTATACTCCTTTGTAACCCTTGTTAAACCATGATGTCTTGCTGTGTATAAAATCTGTAAAAGAGTATACTTGCCGCTCTGTAAGAGCAGAAGCTACTTGAAGTCAGAACTATGGTTTACTTTCTTTTTTGTTGCAGTGAATAGTAGGTAACATTAAATGCTCCTAATGTGGGTTGCAGATGCTTTTTAGGTAAAGTCTTAACAACATTTTACATTGGGTGAGTGAATGAGTGAAGAAGTGACTGAAGAATGCAAAAAGGGGCTCCTGGGTGGCTCAGTCAGTTAGGCATCCAACTCTTGATTTCAGCTTAGGTCATGATCTCAGGGTCTTGAGATCAAGCCCCGCATCAGGCTCTGTGCTCAGCAGGGAGACTGCTTGAGATATTCTCTCTCTCTCTCTCTCTCTCTCTCTCTCTCTCTCTCTCCCTCTCCCTCCCCCCGCTCCTGCCCCTCCCCCTGCATTCGCATGTGTGTGCTCTCTCTCAAATAAATAAATAAATAAATCTTTTTAAAAAATAAATAAATCTTAAAAAAAAGAATGCAGAAAAGATAGTTTATGGATTAATTAGCTCACAAAGTATAAATCAAAACTAGATATAGAGAAATACTTGTTTATAAATTTCTATAGTAAAACTAATCAGAATAACATCCTATATATTTTCTATATTTTATTCCATTATGTAATTCCAGATTAAAAAGGATTATGTTATTACAGGGCTTGTTGTCATTCAGTGATGTGTCTGTGGATTTCACCTGGGAAGAATGGCAGCTACTAGATACTGTTCAGAGGAACCTCTACCGGGATGTGATGTTGGAAAATTATAGCAACCTAATATCATTGGGTAAAGATGATTTTCCTAAATATCTCAGCATGAGCCCATTAATTGCCTGTTTTTTCCCCCATTGGTACAATTTATGGGTACTCTGGTATTCTTACTGATTTTGGAGTTGTATAGGTTATAAAACTTATTTTCTTTATAACTAAACAATGATGGTATTTACTTTCATTTTCTGAATGAAAAGTTTCTGTTTTGCTGAGATTTACTATCTATTCCCTGAAACAGAATTCTTCATCATAGGCCCTAATATTGTTCAGTTCTGTGTGATTATCTCTTGACAGGTTATCAAGCTACTAGGCCAGAAGCAATGGTCTACTTGGAGGAAGGAGAACAAGGAATGGTAGAGAGAGAATTCCTAAGCCAGTGTAGTCCAGGTGAGTACACCTGTGCAGTGGGAGTTAGTGGAAGCCAAGTGACAGTTGATCATTGGTGCATTGGGACCCTCGTTATTTTAATATTTTGTATCATCATCTCTGAACCTTAAGAGGTGACTTAGAGCAGGTGAAAAGAGGTCATCAGAGTGAATGGTGCTTCCTTCTTTTACCATATATGACTCATTTGGTAGCCACCAAGTAGAAGATGGACCTCCTTTTATCTACTCTGGGTCAGATCTTGGCGTCTCTCATTTGGTCTTTCTTTTTTGGCTTAGTTGTTCTTTTTCAGCTTGTTAGACACAACCCACCTTCCCCATATCTTATCCATATTCACATAGCTCTTCCGTTATGCTTTCAGATATTCATAGATTCCCTCAAAAGTTTGAGGACACCCATGTCCTTCAGTTCATTGCTTAATATTTATTTCTTTTATTGGATGCCTCTGACTTATCTTGTGCACTTGCTGTATCACTCTCTCCATTCTCCTTGGATAGTGACTTGAGATTCCATCCCCCTCTGTTTCATAATGGTAGGATTCACTAATTTTTTTCCCCTAGAAGTAATGTGGCAAGTTTAGGGTTGGTATCAGGAAAATATTGAGAAGGATGAATGTGTGGAGAGAAGTAATGAAAATAATGCATTGGGAAAACTATTTTCTCTGAGCAAAAACTTTGTTCCATTTGTAGAAAGACCTCTTCAGTGTTTCTCAAGAGGAGAATGTTTGAAACAAAAGTTGGATTCAAAATTTCAGAGTAAAAACTATGCAGAAATGAATTCTGATCAATTAAACGGCCACGGGAAATCATTTTTCCATACTCTACATGAAACCTGCCATACTCAAGCCCAGTACAGTGAACATAATTTCTGTGTGAAGACTTTCAGCATGGTGAAAAATCTTAAAAGACATCACAGAATCCACACAGAAGGGAAACCTTATGAATGTAGTGAGTGCCCAAAATCCTTCAGGTATAAGTCGAAGCTCATAATACACCAGAGAACTCATACAGGAGAGAAGCCGTACAGATGCCCTGAATGTCAGAAAGCTTTCAGTACAAAATGTCATCTCACTCTACACCAGAGAACTCATACAGGAGAGAAACCGTATGGATGTATTGAGTGTCCAAAATCTTTCAGAACAAAGTATCACCTCATTCTCCACCACAGGACTCACACAGGTGAGAAACCCTTTGAATGCAAAGAGTGTGGAAAAGCTTACAGGGAGAAGACAAAGCTCAGATTGCACTACAGAACACATACAGGAGAGAAACCTTTTGAGTGTACTGATTGTGGGAAAAGTTTTATGCAGAAGTCAAACCTGATAATCCATCAAAGAACTCATACAGGAGATAGACCCTATGGATGTAGAGAATGTGAGAAGACCTTCTGTAGTAAGTCTCAGCTTGTTGTTCACCAGCGAACTCATACAGGAGAAAGGTTGTATGAATGCAAGGAATGTGGGAAAGCCTTCAATAAAAACTCACATCTCCTGACACATCAAAGAATTCATAGAGGAGAGAAACCTTATGAATGCAGTGAGTGTGGAAAAGCTTTTGTACACACATCACAACTTATTGTACATCAGAAAAATCATACAGGAAGAAAATCTTATGAATGCAAGGAATGTGGGAAAGCCTTCAATAAAAAGTCACATTTCATAACACATCAGCGAATCCATACGGGAGAAAAGCCTTATGAATGCAGCGAATGTGGGAAAGCTTTCATAGACAATTCACAGCTTATTGTGCATCGAAGAACTCACACAGGAGAGAAACCTTATGAATGCAAGGAATGTGGGAAAGCCTTTAATAAAAAGTCATCTCTCATAACACATCAGAGAATCCATACAGGAGAAAAACCTTATAAATGTAGTGAATGTGGAAAAGCTTTTATTGACAAGTCACATCTCATTGTCCATCAGCGAACTCACACAGGAGAGAAACCCTATGAATGCAGTGAATGTGGAAAAGCTTTCATACGAAAGGCAATGCTCATTGTCCATCAGAGAACACATACAGGAGAGAAACCCTTTGTATGTCTTGAATGCCAAAAAGCCTTTAGCAGTATGGCAATGCTCAGTAGACATCAGTTGATTCACACAGGAGAGAAGCCCCATGGATGTAATGAATGTGGAAAAGCTTTCCGCCAAAAAAGCCATCTTATTATCCACCAACGGTGCCATACAGGAGAGAAACCCTACGGATGTGTTCCATGTGGTCAAATCTTCAACCAGAAGTCACAGCTCATTAGACATCAGAGACGCCACACAGGAGAGAAACCGTATCAGTGCACTCAATGTGGAAAAGCCTTTTTTGAGAAATCATACCTCAGTGTCCATCAGAGAAGTCACTCGGGACAGAAACCTTATCAGTGTAATGAGTGTGGGAAAACATTCTCTGTCAAATTTTTTCTTACTTCACATGAGGAAATTCATACCGGAAAGAAATCTCAGGAACACAGTGAGCACTGGAAAGACTTCAGTGAGATGTCAGATGAATACAAGAGAATTCATACAAGAGACATCCTATGAATTCAGTAAAATTAGAATACTTCTGGTCAAAAAAAAAAAAGAATACTTCTGGTCGGTGTCAGTTTCAGAGAACTTATCCAGGAGAGAGATCTTTTAAATGCAGTGAATATAGGGAAATTATCTATCGCTGGTGTAGCATCATTTCATTAGGGAAAGGCATATGAATAAGGTGAAAAGTCAAAATCTTTTCTTGAGAGGTGAAATCCATTATATATTGCATAGAAATAAAACCTGAGTGCAATTTTTGATGGGTTATCCTGTAAGTTTTCACTGAGAAAAAAAAAAAAGCCTCACAAATGGTGTGAATCCTGGAATACCTTCCAAACACATGAGCTTTCATACCAAAGAAAATAGATGATGGAAGACTTGTGATAAGGGATGCCTCTGGCATGAAGTCCAAACTTGGTGTGCATCAGATAACACTTATTAAGGAGAATTAGTGTGGTATAATGATGCTGGGAAAGGTGGCTTACATATAAACATTATAAGAAAAATTTCTTTTCTTTTCTTTTTTTTTTTTATTTATGATAGTCACAGAGAGAGAGAGAGAGGCAGAGACACAGGCAGAGGGAGAAGCAGGCTCCATGCACCGGGAGCCTGACGTGGGATTCGATCCCCGGTCTCCAGGATCACGCCCTGGGCCAAAGGCAGGCGCCAAACCGCTGCGCCACCCAGGGATCCCAAGAAAAATTTCATTCCTGTCACATTACTATTTATTTACAGAAAATAACATGAAGTAGTCAGGAAGAACAAATAACTTTGGTATGCCAAAAGACACTTTGTTTCATGTTGGAACATATTGGATAGTCAAAGCAGTAAATTAAGAATGGTCCAAGATGAATATATTTGCTTTGAGTATTTTTGTAGTACATGTATATAATAGTTTTCAGGTTTTGTAAGATCATGAAAGACAGTTGTGTACCACAAAATCTTTGTTCATTTGTATGTGTAGTATCTGTCAAGAAATGCCAACGTTGTAAATTTGTTTATATCATATAAACTGCAAGGGAAGTAATTAGACTTAAGATCAAGAATATTAAAAAAAAAACCCTCTTTACTGGTATAAATAAATGCATCTGGTAATAGTTTTAGCCCTTTGGAATAATAAAATTTTTAAAAATGTCACCTGGTTGTCACTCAAGAAAAATAAATCCATTAAAAATTATTGAGAATTGGGGCAACTGGCTGGCTCAATTAGTGGAGCATGCAACTTTTTTTTTTTAAGGTTTTATTTATGTATTTGAGAGACAGCATGAGCAGGCAGGAGCAGCAGAGGGAGAGAGAGAAGCAGGCTCCCCACAGAGGAGGGAGCCCAATATGGGGCTTGATCCCAGGGTGCCGGGATCATGACCTGGGCTGAAGCCAGACGCTTAACCAGTTGAGCCACCCAGGTGCCCTGAGCATGCAACTCTTGATCTTGGAGTTTTAAGTTAGAGCCCCACATTGGGTGTAGAGATTACTTAAAAATCTTTTTTAAAAAAAATATTGAGGATGATGAGTAATCATGTCTTCTGTCCCTGGGTTCTGAAAAACTGGAAGCAGCTGCTATTTTCAAAGAAATGAAAACGTCTGGTAGTGGTATTTCTCAAATGAGGAATGTGGCTTAGATCTATGGCCAGATGTGCTTCCCACTGCTTTCTCTTATTTTTTTAAAGATATTTTTAAAGTTAAGTAACTTTTTAAGATTTTATTTATTCATGAAAGACACAGAGAGAGGCAGAGACACAGGCAGAGGGAAAAGCAGGCTACAGGCAGAGGGAGAAGCAGGGTCCATGCAGGGAGCCTGACATGGAACTCATCCGGGGATTCCAGGATCACTCCCTGAGCCGAAGGCAGATGACCAACCGCTGGGCCACCCAGGTGTCCCTGCTTTCTCTTATATCACCTACTTTGTTAGCTTCCTAGGGCTGCCGTAACAAACTAGTATAAACTGTGGCTCAATACAACCGAAATTTAATGTCTTCTCTGGTCTAGAGGCTAAAAGTCTAAAATCAAGGTGTCATCTGGGCCATGCTCCCTCAAAAGCCTGTTGGGGAATCCTTCCTCGCCTCTTCTAGCTTCTGGTGACTTGCTGGCAATTTTTATTATTCCTTACCTTGCAGCTGCATACCTCTAATCTCTGTGATGATGGCTTTACCCCTGTGTGCCCGTCTTTATAAGTACACCAGTCACTGGAGTACAGGCCCACTCTACTCCTGTAGGGCTTCATCTTTAACTCCATCTACCACTCTCTTTCCAAATACAGTCATGTTCTGAGGTATCAGAGGTTAGGTCAGCATACCTTTTTTTATTTTGGAGGGAGGGAGATAATTCATCTACAACACCTAGCAATTTGGATATAAACCTGTAGAGACAGTCTCAGTTTCAGGTCCAATACATATATCTAGGTGGGTACTCAGACTTGCCAAGCCTCCACAGTGGAGACTGGAAGAATAGTTGGCATTTACACCTCTGAGATGTAATCATGACATTACTCCCAAAGCTAAGAAATTAAATAGTGGAAATTAAAACACTGGGGATTTCCCTAAGAGATATGAGCCATAAAAGCATATGGGAGATTTTGCTGCAGCATGACAAGAGGATACATTAATGTGACTAGCCCTGTTTGAACCTGGGTCTCCACTTTGTTGGGGGATCACAAAAATTGTCTTCTGCCGTTTGAAGAGGAACTCAAAAGTAAGGTCTTTGACATCTCCAACCTAGGTTGGAGACATTCAGGTGAAGTATACTTTTCTTTGATGATGTAACTAGCTTTCTGATTTCCCAGGATGTGTAACAGATTGGAGTTTGTTGTAGGGCTGGTTGATCTGCAGAGCCCACCAGATGCTTCCAGAAATGCAGTAGATCTCTGCATTTTTCCTGGGTTTAGGATTTGCATTTGCAAGCCCCCCCCCCCCACACACACACCACTTTGGCTCTGCTGTGGTCCCATCCCTCTGCCTCGTGGAGAGCCCCCTCTACCCGCAGCCCCCCGAGCTTGCCCACCTCCCCCCCCCAACCCCCAGCCGCCCCTCTTCCTCACCGTCAGGCAGGGAGTCTGTCCTCCAGGTTGGCTTCCCTCTCCTACTGGCCCCGGTGCTGCTGCTTCCATGACCATCACTTTCAAATACCCTAGAGTTACTTCTATTCAGTGCACGTGTCTACTGGTGCTCCGTGCAGAGCACACCACCCTCATCAGAGGTCTTTCCGGATTCCGCGGTCTAGCGGAAGAGCAACCACCTCTCCCTCTGGGCGGGGACCGTTTCGCCGCGGGTCTCCTGCGCTACTGAGCGTCTGTAACGGCGTCGACCGACGTGCTGCAGAGTGTGGGCCTGGAAAGGTTTGCTCCAGGAAGCGAGACCTAGAGCGGAAGAAGCCTGCAGAGGCTTCTGCCCAGCCCATTATTTGAGGTCGACTGCGCCCAATGTGAAGAAGCCAATCATTGCGGGGGGCCGTATTCCTCGATATGTATCGACTGTGCAGAATTCGAGTCTTTGGAAAGATGGGACCCTTTACCTCCACGTGCCCAGGAGTGAACGAGAGAAGCCAGAAGCCGTCAGCGCTGGGTGGGACCAGAAGCGGAAGTGGCGTCGCCATCCTTTGAAATGGCGGCAGCTGCTGAGGTGGCTGCAGTTGCTCACTTACAGGGGCGGCGCCCAGCCGGGGCTCCGCGAGGGTGGCCCTTGGTTGGTGAAGGCAGCCTGGGGGCGTCTGGCGCTTGGAGGTGGGCTGGAGGCTCTGTGATGAGTGACTGGAGCGGTGGCTTGCGTGTGAGAGCAGGCGTCACGGGAGTGGGTCAGCGAGGGCTGGGGGTTACTTCTCGGAGACTGCTGGTGGTCCGTGCTTGGTTGGCTGTGAGAGTCGGATAACCGAAATGTGGAGGGTCCCTGAATGGGGTGGCTTGGTTCGGGATGACATAGCAGTGTGGGCATGAGTGGTGGGACCGGCTGGTTGTGTTTGTGATTGAGTAGCTTGTCCTGGTTGTGCACAGGTCTGACAAGTGTGGTGAATTGGGGAGATCTTGATGGGCAGGGGGCTTCAATAATTTGAGTCCAGGGGATCCCTGGGTGGCTCCGGGGTTTGGCGCCTGCCTTGGCTCAGGGCGTGATCCTGGAGTCCCGGATCGAGTCCCACATCGGGGTCCCTGCGTGGAGCCTGCTTCTCCCTCTGCCTGTGTCTCTGCCTCTCTCTCTCTCTGTGTGACTATCATAAATAAATAAAGATTAAAAAAATAATAATAATTTGAGTCCACCACCTGGGAAGATGGGAACAGGCTTTCTGGGCATATGATTGTCGTAGCTGACACACAATTTTGTCTATCATACCCAATCTTCTACGTAAGGCCTGTTTCAACTCTCCTTTGACCCCAAGTCATATTCTCTTCTTACTCTTTCTATGAAAATTGAAAATACTGTGAAGTGATTAAATTAATCTGCAAAATATATGTATTATGAAAGGTGTGGCTTCTGCCTTTAGTCCTTGGGTTTTTGTAAATTTCCCTCGTGTATTTTTCTTTCCGTTGCTCGTGAAACAGGTAGTGAGAAACAAGCCAGCTTCCCCAAAATATGCTACCTAGAGATAACAATTGTTAGCTTTTCCTTATGTTTCTTATTTTAGGCTTTTAAAAAAGATTTATTTATTTATTTATTTGAGAGAGAGAAAGAGAGAGAGAGACCCTGCTTAAGTGGGGGGAGGGGCAGAGGGAGAGGAGAGAGAATCTCAAGCGGGCTTCCCATTGAGAGTCAGTGGGACTTGTGGCACGATTTCAGGACCCATGAGATCATGCCCTGAGCAAAATCAAGAGTCAGAGGTTTAACCAACTGAGCCACCCAGGCACCCCAGTATATTCTGTAAAGATTTTATTTATTTATTTTAGAGAGATGAGAGCCTGAGCAGGGGGAGGAGTAGATGGGGAGAGAGAGGGGGAGATAATCTCCAGCAGACTCCACCCTGAGCACAGAGATCTGAGAGAGAGATCCTGAGATCGAGCTTCAGGCTACCTGCTCAGCCAGGAGTCTGCTTGAAAATTCTCTCTCTTTGCCCCTCTCCCCTTTCATGCTTGCACTCTCTCTCAAAAATAAATAAGTCTTTAAAAAAGAATCTACCTGGGCCCATTGCCAAGTTTTTATTATTATGCAGTTTTCCTTTTTTTCCCTCTCTCTCGAGATTTTTTAGGAGAGTGGTCACAAGGGATCCCTGGGTGGCTCAGCGGTTTAGTGCCTGCCTTCAGCCCAGGGTGTTGATCCTGGAGTCCTGGGATCGAGTCCCACATCAGGCTCCCTGCATGGAGCCTGTTTCTCCCTCTGCCTGTGTCTCTGCCTCTCTCTCTCTGTGTCTCTCATAAATGAATGAATAAAATTTTTAAAAAAAGGAAAAATGGTCACAAAATCTTCAAATTATTTTACTGGAAAGAATGTGGATTTTTAGAGTTAAGTCTTGGTTTATATCTCAATTATACTACTAGCTAGAACATTGGGAAAGTTACCTAAACTCTGAGTGTCCAGTTTCTCACTTGTATAAACTAAATTGATAGTGACTGTGAGGGTTGTGAACTGAACATTAAGTGAAATCTATGTAGAGTAGCTAGAATAGTGGGTAACATAGTTGCCACTTGATAAGAGGTGGTTGTTATTACTGATACAGATGCTGCTGTAGAGCTTTTTGCACTTTTAACTGTTTCTTTTATTTTCTTTCTGTTATACAGTTGTACTTGATATGCCATCTAAAGTAAATATTCCCCTTAAATCCACAGGTCTCACTTTCTGAGAAAAGACAGATTCTACAATGTGAGGAAGTAGAGGTTCCTGAACAAGCAGTGTCTTGTCGCTCTTGACCAGAGCTCTTAACAAGATTCAAAGAAGACCTGGAAAAGTCTTTGAGCAGATGCTGGAGTCACGGGCCATTTCCCAAGAGCAGCTGAAAATGACCAAATCTCAGGTGAGCTGTCTTCCCAAAGGATTTGAGGACATTTCTAAGAATGTACCTAATTAAGAGCAACACTACACACAGAGGAAAGTCAGGTGGGAAAAGGCACAGAAGGAAGATTAACATGCAGCCAGTTGGAACATAGGTGTATATACAGATAGTAGGTCAACATTAAAACATTGCTATGGGCAGCCTGGGTGGCTCAGCAGTTTAGCACCGCCTTCAGCCCAGGGCCTGATCCTGGAGACCTGGGACGGAGTCCCACATCAGGGTCCCTGCATGGAACCTGCTTCTCCCTCTGCCTGTGTCTCTGCCCCCGACCCCTCTGTGTCTCTCATGAATAAATAAATAAAATCTTTAAAAAAAAATAAAACATTGCTATGTAAACCATAGCGTTCAAAGTGGAGTTGCCAGTTTTCCTCTGGTGCCAATGACAGCCATAATCAAAAGAAAAAGAGGCATTTTTATGAAGTACATTGTTTTTTGAAGTACATTTTCCATTAAGACAGTTCCTTACAATCAGAAAATGCTTTCTGGCACTTAGGCACGAAGTTTTTGTCAAAAATCAAAAGAGTTGCCCAAAATCAGTATCACTAGTCCCTTCTCCCTTTCTTATTTGAACCCATTCTGGTTGCTTTTAATCTCCTCCTTCTTCTAAAAGTGTTTTTTTTTTTTTTTAAATCAGGATCACCAATGATTTCTGTTGTTAAATCTCATGCTCATTTTTTAAAAATATTGTTTATTTATTTGAGACAGCGAGAGTGCACAAGCAGGGGGAGCAGCAGAGGGAGAGGGAAAAGCAGACTCCCTGCTGAGCAGAGAGCCTGGCGTGGGACTCGATCTCAGGACCCAGGAATCATGACCTGAGCCAAAGGCAGATGCTCAACCGGTGAGCCACCCAGGTGCCCCAAAATGTACAAATCTTAATGAACCATTGAGTAGTTTTGACATATGTATGCTTACCTGTGTTGCATGGTTTTCATGCACCCATTGTCATGACGATGTGATTTTTATCCTAATTCTGTCCATCTGGTGAGTTACACTAGTTGATTTTTGAATGTCAGGATATTTTTGGTGAGTTTTAAGTTTCTTCCATAAAGACAAAACTGGATTCACCAAACCTTGGGTATGTAATGTAAAAAGGATAATAAATTCGTATGTATATTTTCCATACCACTGAGTGAAAAATCACTTGAAATAAGAATATGCCATTACAGGTAACATTGTTATTTAAGGATGTGGTTGTAGACTTCACAGTCTACAGTAGGTGGCTACTGGATGCTGTTCAGAAGAACGTATACTGGGATGTAATGTTGGAAAATTATAGCAACCTTATGTCTATGGGTAAGGACCCTTGGTGAACCCCCAGTCTATTGCCATTCCTTTCTTAACAGCCTGGATTTATAAGTTTTCTGAAGTGTTTAATGTCTTTGAACTTAGGATTTATAGATGGTAGAACCTTTGTGTCTGTCTGAACCTAGAGCAAGGATCATGCTCTCACCTTCCAGATGAAAGCTTTTCAGTTTGCTGAGGTGCTAACTCTGAAAGAGCTCCTTCCTACATCTTCAGAGTTCCAAAGACCAAGCTCTTTGTGTCATGGTTATCCAGAAGCAGATTGTTAGGCTTCCAGTCTAGCAGCAGTCCTCCATCTGGAGCAGGGAGTCAGGAGTTGTAGAGGGGAATCAGTAATGTTCAAGGGCCATCTAGGTGAGTGGATAAAAGCCAGGTCCATGAGTGAAAGCCTAAAGAACTAGAACCTTTGATAGTTATTTTGAAAACACTAAAAAATCCTTAAATCCTAAGGGCACCTGGCTGGCTCAGTCAGTAGAGCATGTGACTCTTGATCTCAGGGTCGTGAGTTCAAGCCCCACTTTGGGGGTAGAGATTATAAACAAACAAACTTTAAAAAAAAGAGATACATGCTTTAGGTCTTTGCACTCTGTGTCGGATCTGGAACATAACTAGGACCTGGCCTTCTTGGTTGTTCTTTCTAGCATTTATATTCTTCATCACCAATAGTGCTCATGTTGCCTTTCTCCTACTGAGAATTAAGCTTCCAGATACCCATGCATTTTTCCCCTTTACCGTGGCTCTATGCCACTCCGCTTCCCTTCTGTCTTCTCCTCTTCTACTGGATGCCTCTAACTTGTATCCTATTTCCAGAATACCATTTCTATCCTTGATCCTTGATCCTCCTTATGAGAGTTTGGCCCCTTCCAGTACCTAATCATATTCATTGGTCTTTCTAGAAGACACCTGGCAAGTTGATGATGATACAGATTGACTCCAGGAAAACTCTGACAGACTGGATCCCATGGAGAGGCACCAGGAATGTGATGTATTTGGCAGAATATTTCACCTGAGAAGAGACTTTGGTCAATTTGATTCAGGTGGAAAAACTTTGAAACATAGTTTAGATTTACTTTTCCAGAACAGAAAAAAAGTAAAAAGCTGACAAGTTAAGTCTACTCAAGCAATTATTTTTCCACAGTATGCACAAAAACACTCATTCTGGAATTGTTGTGAATGTGATTGTAGAGAAGCTGTAAGAAGACATTGTGCCTGAATATGAGTCATATAGAAATGAAATTTTATAAATGTAGTGAATGTCAAAGATGTTTTAACCATGTGTTACAAATCCTTCTATACCAAGAAGTCACATAGGAAAGAAACCCTATGGATGCAGTGAATGCAGAAAATTTTTCTCATAGAACTCACGGGTCATGGTGTACTAGAGAATTCACACAGGGGAGAAAATATATGAATGTGATGAATGTCTGAAAGCTTTTATTCAAAAGACAGAGCTTATTTTACATCAAAGAACTCACAAAGGAGAGAAGCCTTATGAGTGCAGGGAATGTCTGGAGGCTTTTAGTAGTAAGTCTCAGCTCACTATACACACCAGAAGTGTCACACAGGTGAGAATCCCTGTGAATGCAATGAATGTCATAAAACTTTCATTAGTAAGCCGCATCTCATTAAGCATAAGAGAACTCATACAAGGGAAAGACCCTATGGATGTAAGGAATATGAACTTTCTTTTTTTTAAGATTTTATTTATTTATTCATGAGAGACACACACAGAGGCAGAGACATAGGCAGAGAGAGAAGCAGGCTCCATGCAGGGAGCCCAACATGGGACTTGATCCCAGGACTCAAGGATCACACCCTGGGCTGAAGGCAGACACCCAACCACTGAGCCACCCAGGCGTCCCAAGAACTTTCTCTCTTAAGTTTAGTCTCACTTTACATCATAAAGCACATAGAGGAGAAAAGCCCAATGAATGCAGTCAGATTCAGAAAGCTTTCGTCTGCAGATCACAGGTCATTGAACACCAAAGAACTTACACTGGAGAAAAACTCTTTTCGCATAAACAATGTCCAAAGGCTTACATCCAGCAGTCAGAGTTCACTTTATAGCAGAGAATTCATACTGGGGAGAAACCTTATAAATGCAGTCAATGTCAGAAAGGTTTCATTTGGTAGTCAGAATGTGTTTTACATCAGAGAGTTCATACTGAGAAGAAGCCTTTCTACTGTGGTGAATGTTGAAAAGTCTTCAGCACCAAATCATCACTTAGTATATGCCAGAGAACACACTCAGGAGAAAAGCCCTACAGATGCAGTGGTTGTGGGAAAGTTTTCTCATAGAAGTCACAATTCATTGTACATCAAAGAACCCATACAGGAGGGAAACCATATGAATGCAGTGATTGTCAGAAAGCCTTCAGCTGTGAGTCCCTACTGATCATACACTGAAGAATCCATACAGGAGAAAAGTTCTATGTATTTAGTGAATGTGGGAAAGCTTTCACCTGGAAGCCTGGTCTAAGTGACATCAAAGAACAGATACAGAGGGGCACCTGGGTGGCTCAGTGGTTGAGCATCTGCCATTGGCTCAGGTTGTGATCCCAGGGTCCTGGGATGGAGTCCTACTTCAGGCTCCCCACAGGGAGCCTGCTTCTCCCTCTGCCTATATCTCTGCCTTTCTCTGTGTGTGTGTCTCATGAATTAAAAAAAAAAAAAACACATACAGGAGAGAGACCCTACAGTGCGCTGAATGTGTGAAATCCTTTGGTGTCAAGTCATACCTCAAAGGATGTCAAAGATATCATATAGTAGAGAAATCAGATGGATATGGTGAAAATGAGAAAGCATTTAAGGAGGTCATCCCAACATGAAATTGCAGGCATATGGGAAGCAGTTCTTATAGTGACTAAAGAAAAGCTTCCACTATGATGTTTACTTTCGTAGAGAATAAAATGAGAAAGAAATCTAAATATGACATTAAGCGTAGATAAATATGACAGTATTTTCAGTAGATAAATATGACAAATATCTTCAGTAATAATCTGCTATGCAATTGTTCATCAGGAAAATGCATATACAAGAGAAACTGAATTCAGTAAATGTGCAAAAGTTTTCACACAGGGGAAAGAAACTACACAGGGGAGGAGTGTTGCAATATTTTCATAGAGAAACCAAATTTCAGATGCATCAGAGAGTTTACCCCACAGTGAATCATAGAAGAGTAACAAATGTGAGAAAAAATCTTTATTGAAAGTCAGAAGCATGTGATAGTGGAGAATTACACTAAGGAATAACTCTGGTTGCCATAAAATGCTTGAAAACCTTTTCTTTTTTGAAAACCTTGTCTTATTATGAAAAAAATGTCCACAGATAAAACATAAAGAATGCAAACCTACGGGGGTGCCTAGGTGGCTCAGTGGCTTAAACATCCAACTCTTGATTTTAGCTCAGGTTATGATCTCAGGGTGGTGAGATCAAGCCCCATCTTGGGCTTCTCAATCAGCCAGGAGCCTGCTTAGGATTCTCTCTCTCTCCCTCTCAGCCCTCTCTCTTTCTAAAATAGATAATTTTTTTAAAAGGGGGTTGCTGGGGTGGCTCAAGATGCTTGGTTGAGCATCTGACTTGGTTTCACCTCAGGTTATGATTTCAGGGTCTGAGATGGTATCCTGTGTCAGGCTCTGTACTAGGTGGGGAGACTACTTGAGATTCTTTCCCTCTGCCCATCTCTCTACTCACGCTTCTTCTCTTTTTATCTCTAATAAATAAATCTTAAAAAGGCGGGGAGTGGGCACTTGGGTGGCTCAGTTGGTTAAGCGTCTGCCTTCAGTTCAGGTCATGATCCCAGGGTCCTAGGATCAAGCTCTGCATTGGACCCCCTGCTGAGCAGGTGTCTGCTTTTCCCTCTCCCCTGACTTGTGCTTTCTCAAATAAATAAAATCTTTTTAAAAATTTAACTAAAAAAGTTAAAAGACTGCAAACCTATGGATTTATTAAGTATGGTGGTGACTATACCATGAAAGGCAATTTTACTGTGTATAAAACTTTATATTTAGGAAAAATTAAGGTCAATAAACTGAGGAAATCATTTCCTCTAGAAATAATTTTATATGAAGGAAGTCATGTTCTTCCTGTGAATACCATGTTGATAAAACATTTCAAAAGGCTTTAATATGAAGAAGAGATCAGTGTTCACTGTGGGGTATGAGACTTTTTAATTGTGTGTATAAATGGAATTTTTGGAATAAGAGAAGTACCAACAATTTCAGCTATATATCTAGGTGTTTATTTCCTGACAATATCATGGAGCATGCTTTATGGGCTTTGAGAATTATGACTATTTGAGCTATGTGTGTAAGTTTATTTATAAGTAAGAAGCGAACGCATGTTTCGTAACTTCATTTTGATCTGATTTCAAAATTACAGAAAAGTTGCAAGAATAGTTACAAAGAACTTTAAAAAAAATTTTTTTTTGGGATCCCTGGGTGGCGCAGCGGTTTGGCGCCTGCCTTTGGCCCAGGGCGCAATCCTGGAGACCCAGGATCGAATCCCACATTGGGCTCCCAGTGCATGGAGCCTGCTTCTCCCTCTGCCTATGTCTCTGCCTCTCTCTCTTTCTCTCTCTGTGACTATCATAAATAAATAAAAAAAACTTAAAAAAATTTTTTTGAGAGAGAGATTTTTTTTTTTTTGAGAGACAGCATGAGTGAGTGGGAGGAGGGGCAGATGGAGTGGAAGAGAGAATCCTAAGCAGGCTCTATGCCCAGTGCAGAGCCTAACATGGGACTTGAGGTTTGGTCTTATAGTCCTGAGATCATAACCTGAGCTGAAATCAAGACTGATTTGCTGACTGAGCCACCCAGGTCTCCCATATAAAGGTTTTCGTCCAGATTCCCCTGGTATTAACATTTTACTGCTTTCGCTTTATTATATTCTCTCTCTCCACGTATACATACATACATATTGTTTTCTTTTTCTGAGCCATTTGAGAGTAATTTCAGAGGTGATGCCTCTTCAATGTGTAAATACCAAGAACAAGGACATTCTTCAACATAATCACGGTATAACTATTAAAATCAAGAACATTGATTCAGTACTATTATCTAATTTACAAATTTTATTAAAAGTTTGTCATTTGTCTCTGAGAAAGGAAGAAAGAAGAAAGAGAAAAAAAGAAAGGAAAGAAAGAAAGAAAGAAAGAAGAAAGAAAGAAAGAAAGAAAGAAAGAAAGAAAGAAAGAAAGAAAGAAAGAAAGAAAGAAAAAGAAAAAGAAAAAAAAGAGAGTAACCTGTCTGGCTCAGAAGAGAGTGCAGCTCTTGATCTTGGGGTCTTGAGTTCATGTCCCACATGGGGTATAGAGGTTACATAAATAAAAAACTTTAAAAAATATTAAAGAAAGAAACCAAGATCAGGCTGCTGGGTGTACTCCATTGCGACTGAGATGTTATAGATTTTAGTCCATCTCAGTAGACAGAACTAGAAGGTACACGTGCCCCCTCATGCCCATACATTTTAAACCAACATGATGCTTCGTTCTAGTCTTCCTCATTTCCATATTTGTTACTGTCTTCTCCAAGAGATCTTTCTCTCATTGCTGTGAAAATATTTACTTATTTTCTCAATCCCTAGAATACACAGAAAGGAATTTAAGGCAGCTAACTTTTACTGTAGTGAAAAAATTTCTGACTATACTACTATTCACTGATACTTCTTTTTGTCCCAAATATGAAAATGTATACTTAAAATGCTGTGTTTATTTTTTTTTAATTTTTAAATTTATTTATGATAGTCACACACAGAGAGAGAGGCAGAGACATAGGCAGAGAGAGAAGCAGGCTCCATGCACTGGGAGCCCAACGTGGGATTCAATCCCAGGTCTCCAGGATCGCACCCTGGGCCAAAGGCAGGTGCTAAACCGCTCTGCCACCCGGGGTTCCCTAAAATGCTGTGTTTAAAAGTTAAGATGCTTTGGAAGGGGGTGGAGGGAATCTGGCTAGTTCAGTTGGTAGAATGTGCAGCTCTTGATTTTGGAGTCCTGAGTTCAAGCCTCACATTGGGTGTGGAGATCACTAAAAAATAAATTAAAAAGTTACTTGGGACAGTTTAAAAATTACATTGGAGTGATTATGAATAATAAAGTTAGATTAGTTATTTTCTGTTTCTGTTCTTAGAATTTTTGTACCCATCCTTGTTGATGTTGGTATTATTTTTTATATGCAAAACATTAGCATGGCTCCAGAAGTCAAAACTATACCCAAAGGTATACTCAGCAAAGTAATTTATGTGATTTTTAGTTCATAGGCTTCCCATAAAAAATTCCAGCATATCTATTTTATGTCATAACAGTGCAGTATCATTGTAACTGGAGTAGTATGAATTACTATACTATCTGCAGACTATTATTTTAGATAAGGATAAATGAGGACATATAGAGAAGTAATGACTCTTTTCCAATATTTCTGAAAGGGTTGAAGTTCCTTTAAAAAAAGATTTTATTTATTTATTCATGAGAGACCTAGAGAGAGAGGCAGAGACATTGCTTACGTATATTGTGGAATGATCACAGTGAATTTAGTTGGCATCTGTCTCTTAGGTCAATAAAAAGAAAACAAAAAGAAAAAAATGTATCCTTGTGACAAGAACTCCCGGATTTACTCTTTTAACAGCTCTCAAATATACCATACTTGGGATACCTGGGTGGCTTAGCGGTTGAGCATCTGTCTTCGGTTCAGGGTATGATCCCAGGATCTAGGATAGAGTCCTATATCAGGCTCACTGCGGGGAGCCTGCTTCTCCCTCTGCCTGTGTCTCTGCCTCTCTCTATGTCTCTCATGAATCAATCAATAAATCAATCAATCAATCAATCTTAAAAAAAAAGTACGATACTGTAGTGTTCACTGTAGCCATCAGGGTGTACATTACATTCCTAGTGCTTATTTTTCTAGTAACTGAAGTTTGTACATTTTTTTTAAGACTTTATGTATTTATTCATGAGAGACAGAGATCTATCTGACAGATAGATCTATCTGTCTATCTGGCAGAGACATAGGCAGAGGGAGAAACAGGCTTCCTGCAGGGAGCCTGTTGCAGTACTGGATCCCAGGACCCCAGGATCACGACCTGAGCCAAAGGCAGATACTCAACCATTGAGGCACCCCAGCACCCCTGTTTGTTTTTAGATTCCACACATAAGTGAGGTCAAACAGCACTTGTCTTCCTCTGATTTATTTTATTTAATATAATGCCCTCAAGGTCTACCCATGTTGTCACCAAATGGCAAGATTTCCTTGTTTGTTGGTTTGTTTGTTTTATGGCTAAATAATAGAATATGTAATCTGTTTATCTGTATTTTTAACTACTTTCCTGGCTTCTGTTGTGGCCATGGTGGAAATCAACATTATGGAAACACCACCACAGACCATATTTGGGGGAGGCAGGGAGGTGAGTTTGGGAATATGAGGGCAGACAGTGTAAAACATTTATAACCTATTTTCAGTCTAGTGACAGTGAGGGGTGAGGTGAGGGCGAGTCTCCGGAATATACATTTGGATGAATGAGGATATCCTGGGTTTCTTGGAAGATTGTTTATTCAGGGAGCCCCAGAAAACTCCATCTAGAGAAGCTGACAGGGAAGGAAGCAAGTTTTGAGCTTCTCCCAGTAGGGATGAAGAGAGGAGGAGATTCAGCAGAACTTCTGCTTCCTTAAATGTGTCTTAGCCCCAAGCAACCACTAGGTGGGAGTGGTGTTCCAACTTGAGTTTTCATTCACTCTTAAGTAAAGGTAACGGGAGTAGCGTCAACCCCAAATCAAGCCTGAGTTGTTTTGCTTTTGCTGTACTTTGATTCTCCCAGATTTCTCTCTTCTAAGAAGCCAAATTTTAGGTAACATAGCTCTGATATGAATAGGATGCCCTACTTCGGGCTGCCTGAACTGCTGAAGCCAAAAGGCTTCTTTAATGTAAAGGGGAATGGACATAAGAGGAATTGATTAAAAAAAAAAAAATTACCAGGACACCTGGTAATCTTTTTGGTGGCTTATCTTTTTTAAAAAATAAGAAAGTTTTAGAGTGCCTGGGTAGCTCAGTGGTTGAGTGTCTGCCTTCAGCTCAAGTCGTAATCCTGGGGTCCTGGGATCGAGTCCTGCATCAGCTCCCTGCAGGGAGCTCCCTCTGCCTATGTCTCTGCTTCTCTCTCTCTGTCTCTCATGAATAAATAAATAAAATCTTTTAAAAATAACCTTCTTACTCTAAGGGATAACAAAGGTGCAGAAAAGTGAATTAAACAAGTATACAGCTTGTCCGATTCCTATAAAACAAATATCTGAGACCCCTGGTGGCTCAGCGGTTGAGCATCTGCCTTTGGCTCAGGGCGTGATCCCGGGTCCGGGGATGAGTCCCGCATCGGGCTCCCTGCATGGAGCCTGCTTCTCCCTCTGCCTGTGTTTCTGCTTCTCTCTGTGTCTCTCATGAATAAATAAATAAAATATTTTTAAAAAAATAAAACAAATATCCATGTGCCCCCACAGAAGTCAAGATCTAGAAATTTACCAGAATCCCAAAAGCCTGCCAGCCAACCTTGCATACTTTTCAGATCAAACCTGCTCTCTACTCCTAGCTGTGATCACCTGCTTGGCTTTTATGTAATAAATCCCTTGCCTTTTACTTTTTCAAATTTTTAAAAAAGATTTTATTTATTTACCTGAGAGACAGAGGGAGGGGGAACAAGCAAACTCCCCGATGTGGGGCTTGATCTCAGGACCCCAAGATCACAACCTGTGCAAAAGTCAGATGCTTGACCGACTGTGCCACTTGGCACACTAATCCCTTGGCTTTTAAAAGTAAACCTAAGTATGTATACCTAAATGTAGTGCAGTTTAATTTTGCCTTTTGGAAAACTGTACATAAATGGAATATAACAAATCTATTCTGATATATGTGGCTTTTCATTTAACAGGATGATCTTAAGATTCATCCATGACATACAGGCTACTTCGTTCATTTCTATTGTATAGTAACTCATTTTATGAATATATTGCAATCATTCATCCTACTGTTGATAGACATTTGGTTTGTTTGTAGTTTGGGGCTATTATGAAATATGTAAGTATTTTATAATCTTGGGCACACTCTGTTGTTCAGCTCTGTTTGTCACTCACATATCATGTATGTGTCCTTGTGTTCATAGGCACATGCTTGTTGGCAGGACATATATCTAGGAGTGGATTTGTTGGGTCATAGAATGAGTTTTTAAAAGACTTTAATGTGCAAACTGGAAACATGTACAAGAGTAGAAAGCTTCAAAAACTGAAAACATTTTGTTGATCTTTCCAGTGAGAGAGATCAGTTTGCTTTCCCTTCCTTTTTTCCCCTGGAGAATATTTCTAATCAAATACCATATGTCATGTCATTTTGCCCTTAAATAATGTAGTATCTATAACAGATAAGGATTTTAAAAGACTAGAGTCAGGGCACCTGGGTGGCTTAGTCAGTTAAGTATCTGCCTTTGGCTCAAGTCATGATCCCAGGGTCCTGGGATCCGGCCCCACGTCAGGCTGCCTGCTACTCCCTCTTCTCCTGCTCCTCCGGCTTGTGCTTTCTCTCACTATCTCTTTCTTTCTCTCAAATAAAAATAAAATAAAATAAAATAAAATAAAATAAAATAAAAAGACTATAGCCACCATACCATTACAATTGACAACAATTTTTAAATATATTAGGGTTCTCCAAACAAACAGAACCAATAGGTTCTGTGGTTGTATGATTTATTGCAAGGTTATCGGCTTGCGTGATTGTGGAGGCTGAGAATTTGGAGTTGGAAAGGGTGGGGAAGATATATTTCTGATTAATTGGTAATTCTGTTGGCTGTTCCTATGGAAGAGTAGAATACTGACAGCTTAACTCACCCACATTTGCCACTTTAAAACCAAAGCAACTGCAGAGGGCCTTGAATAAGATACGGGGGACAGCAACTTTTCTGTCAAGATGTATTTTGCTAACTGAACTGCCCACATGGCCTTCCTAATAGCTGCCTCACCAGCCCCACAAGAAGACCATTTGTTCTTGGTGGCTGTAGACTATAAAGATATATCTGTATTTCCAAGATCTGATACTATTTCTTATTTTGTTCTTGCTGCTAATCATCAGAGGAATCTGATTGCACATCAGTTACCAGAGAGCTTTGTGAATAAATATGGATTCCTGCATTCTGCACCAGACTTTGTTAATCAGATGGCTTGATGCTGCAGTGACTTAACCCATATTAAAAGAAAAAAAATACCCAAGTGATTCTGACAGAGCAGTATCAGTTGTAGATTCATACTTGGGAAATAGTTACCTAGATGGTATTTGGAGCTAGGACAGCCATGAGATGGGAACAAGAGGGAAAAACACAGTTGCTCTATCTTCAGCATCCCAAGATTATGAGACATTCACACAGATCCTCTTTATCTAATAGCAAGTTTATCTAGTATCTTAGGGCGGGATGAAATACAGGAGAGATCCCCACTCTCCTATCTCTGGAATGTACATTCTGGAATGTGAGGACTTCCTGGATTAGAAGATAGTTTTCCTTGTTCAGATGCACTTAGAAATTCACTCTGGGTAGGGGTACCCAAGTGGCTCAGTTGGTTGAGTTCTGATTCTTGGTTTCTACTCAGGTCCTGATCACAGGATTGTGAGATGGAGCCCCGCATTGGGCTCCACACTGGGCGTAGATCCTGCTTAAGATTCTCTTTTTCTCTCCCTCTGCCCTCCTCCCCCCACCACACACACAAAATTCACTCTGGGGGAGCTCATGGAGGAGAGAATCTGGTTTTCCTAGAGGGTCAATCCCAATGAGGCTGTAAAGCTGCGAAGGCAGCCAGACTCCCATTTCCTTGCTTTGTGTTCTGGCAGCCACAGGGTGGAGCTCAATTTCTCAGTTTGTTTTCTTTAGCACTTGAGACAAGCAAGGACACAAAAGACAGCCAAACAGGAATTGTTTACTTCTGCTTCCTTTTGACCCCCCAGCTCTCCCTGTCCTAATAAATCAAAATTTAGAGAACTGCAATGCCTCTATGAATGAGTTACCCTACTTGAGGAGTCCAGAAGCTATGAAGCTTCCTGGTACAAAGGAAAAGGAATCCAAATTTTACTGAAATATTAAAAAAAAAAAAAAAAAGTGGGATATAACAAACCTAAGGGCAAAAATGAATAAAAGATAAACATAAAGATAAGGGACACCTAGGTGGCTCAGTTAGTTAAGCATCCGACTCTTGATTTCGGCCCAGGGCATGATCTCAGGGTGGTGAGTTCAACCCCAGGTTGGACTCCATGCTTAGTGGAGTCTGCTTGAGATTTTCTTTCTCCCTCTGCTCCTTCCCTCATTCTCTCTCTCTAAAGTAAATAAATAAATTTTTTCTTAAAAAATGAAAATTAATACATTTGTGTAAAAGAAATACCCATGTACCAGCAACAAGTCAAGACATAGATCCTGATCACCATTCCAGAAGCCATCAGCCACAATATACTTTTTTTCCTGATCATTTTCCCTCCCTCCTTCCAACTGTAACCACCATCTTTTTTCTTTTTTAAGAATTTATTTATTTATTTATTCATGAGAGAGACACAGAGAGGGACAGAGAGACAGAGGCAGAAGGAGAAGCAGGCTCCCCACAGGTAGTCTGATGCAGAACTTGATCCCAGGACCCCAGGATCACGACCTGAGCCAAAGGCAGATGCTCAACCACTGAGTCACCCAGGTGCCCCTATAATCACTATCTTGATTATGGTAGTCAATTTATCACTTTCCTTTATAATTTTGCTACATAGTTACATATCTCTAAACTATGTAGTTTAATTTAATTTAAAGGCTTCCATATATCCACCAAGAAAAGTTGTCTCCCTAAGAGATGTAGCAATGGGCATTATAGCCCTAGCAATAAATAAGAGCAGGAAAATCAACTAAGTTATATGTAACCTTTATTTTACCCTCAGATAAACCTATACATATTGCAAAAGAACATGTGTGTACACAGCTATTCATAGCATTGTTTGTAACAACAAAAGGCTTTAAAACAATTTAGCCAAAGGGGCAGAGAAGTGATTAGAAACAATTTAAATAGTCATTAATATGTAACTGATTAAATGTTTTGATACATCAATCCAGTGGAATACCATGCAAGCATTAAAAAGAATGAGGAAGCTCTTTATATGCTGATATGATATAACCATGGCCTGTTATTGCTTAGAATTTATTGCATCTAACTGAAAGGATGGCTGAGAAAAGTATTATTTTAGGTGGTTGAATTTCAACCTACTTTTTGTAATGGAGGGGGATGAATATTGGGTTGGAAGCTGGCAGTCTGTACCACATCTTACCCTCTGTCCTCTCCACATCTCTGTATACTCTTCCAAGCAGAAGTAATCCCATCCTTCCCAAGGGTGGTAGCCCCAGTGTTTTATTTTGGAGTTTTAGATGCAATAAGGTCTATAAGTGTTTCTTTGTGATAAGCATTCCATAAAGTTATAAGAATCCTCACTTCCGGAGACCTAATATATAATGGTGCAATAGGAACTGGGCATACACAATGAAGACTTCCAATGAAGAACAGAAAAATAGGATGTAGCAGGTACTATTCTGTTGCAAATAACCAAAGCCAGTGAGCAGAATCCTAAGAACCCAGCTCTGACAGTGAAGCAAGTTTCTTAATTAGCCTATTTGGAAGCACTGGTTCTATTGAGAAGATGTACACCATCCTTTGCGCCTGGCTTTGCACTCTTGCATTTCTTACTTGTTTCTTATTTTCTATGGCCACACCTTAGTTGGACATTTCTTGGGAACTAAAAAAAGCATTTCTAGGAGTCAAAAATGCAAATGAAATGGGTACACTGCTGTGAGCTGGAAATGCAAAACTTTAGGGATGACATGAAAGAAAGGAGAAGGAAGATGACAGTAAAGCAGCATATTGAGTGAGGAACTTTTGATAACAGGACTATCTAATATTTAGTTTGAGTTCTTTCTTTTGCCAGTGCATCAGGAAAGTATGTTGCCTAGTAACATAATTTGTGAGTGATATTTGCAGAAAGAAAAAAAAAAAAGCTGAGTACTATCTTGGACTGACTTTTTTCCAAAAGAAAAGCACCAGGCAACATTCAAAGTGCTTTACTTGAAGCAGAAACTCAAAACCAGAGGTGTTCATAAAAACATAAACTACATGGGAATTTGTAAATATTGTAAACTGCAGTGAGAATCCCCTGGGTACTCTCAATTCATAAAATGAGGGTGAGAGGTCATTTTAGCTAGACATTAAAGGTTTTTACTTGACACCTGGATGACACTTTTGTTATTGATTCATTAATTCAGTATTTATTGAGTATCCATCTGTCACTCATTAGGCACTATTTTACATATAGGTGTAGGGATCCATCAGTGAACAAAATGGACCAAAATCCCTGCTTTCAGATAGCTTAGTTATGTTACATCACTCCCATTATGTGAAGGAAACCATACCAACTACTATGTACAGTTATTATACTGTTTCATGCCAATAGATTTGACAGTTTGGATGAAATGGCTAAATTCCTTGAAAGTCACAGTTTACCAAAATTGACAGAAGAGGAAATAGAAATAGTTATGGGACATAACTATTAAAGAAATTGAACTCATTGCTAAAAGCCTTCCCAGAAAGAAAACCCAAGGCCAATTGGCTTCACTGGTGAAAGTCTAAACATTTATGAAAGAAAAGAGTCAGAGGAATCGCTTCCCAAGTCTGTTTAGGAGGCCATTAGAAGTTTGGTGTAAAAGGTGATAGGGACACTAAGGGAAAGAAAATAGACCCATCTTTACATACACATAAATGCAGAAGTTCTAAACAAATCTAATGAGATAATTTATAAATAGACCAAATACATCATGACTAAGTGTGGCTTATCCTATGACTGCAAGGGTAGTTTAACATGCAGAAATTAATCAGTGTAATGTGTAATAAAAGGATAATACTAAATGATCATCTTCATATACACATAAAATGCATGATATACAATCCAATAGCTATTCATGATTTTAAAAAAGAAAACTCTTAGTACTAAAACTAAGAATACAAAGAAATTTCTATAATCTGATTAAAAACAGCTTTTTAAAAACCCTAAGCAAAATTTTAATGGTGAAATAACAAACGTTTTCCCCCTACTATACTCTCTTATGTAAACTTTACAAACACCCCATCACTTTCTTTTCTTTCTTGTACTCTTTGACAAGCTCCACTTATCCCAGGGTACAGGCTGAGGTCCAAAATCAAAATAACATCTATGTCACTTTTTCCCTCCCAAATCAAGGAACACCAAAGTATTTTTCATGATGAGTGCTTCAGTATGACCCATGGTAATGTGAAGCTGAAAATGCGAGCACGGTAGGAGCATGCAGAGCTAAAAAATGGCTCTCAGTCCTCTCACATTGCCTGTAACTCTGCTTCTGCAGATGGTAAAGCAGATTTGGCTGTTGTGTCAGTGGTCTGGGTTACATCCTCACTAAGGGCCCTCTCCAGACTGGCAGGCAGGGAGTGGATCAGTCTCTCTCGGAAGTCTTGGCCCATGAAGACATAGAGCATTGGGTTGAGGCAGCTGTTGAAGAAGGCCAGGGAGCTCGTTGGATTAACCAAGACGTCCAGGATTTTGTACTTACCTTCAAACAACATCTCTTTGAGCCAGACTGTGCCTAAAAGGGCAATCAGTTGAAAGGGGAACCAACAGAGAAAGAAGGAAGCCACAACAGCAGTAAGGACCCGTAAGGGACGACTGGATTTAATCATGCCTTTTTTGTGTATCTTGGCAGCAATGAGCCCGTAGCAGATAGCAACGATGGACATTGGCATGCTGAAGCCAATGATAAACCGGATGATCCCTCTGGCTGTCAACATGGTGATGGCCACCTTCAACCTCTCTTCAATACTGTTGCCCCAGGATGCAAAATTGAAAGTACAGTATATATTCCCTGTTCCATCATTTACTGTAGTCAAGAAGATGAAAACTGGCAAGGTAAGGATTAGGGCAAGAATCCAAGGTCCAATGATCATTTTTGTAGCCAGGCTTACTGTACGGTGGTTCTGGGCCCAGACTGGATGCAGGACACAAATACAGCGGTCCAGGGCAATGAAAGCAATGAGGAAGACACTTCCAAACAGGTTTATGTCCACCACAATATGAACTGCCTTGCATAGGAACCAGCCAAAAGGCCACAGTTCTCTCATGGCCATTGAGACAATGAGGAATGGTAGGGTGGCAGTGAAGGAGAAGTCAGCTAAGGCCAGGTTCAGGTAACAGATTGTGGTGACTGTGCGTGCCATCCGGAATCCAGCCACCCAGATCACAAGCCCATTGCCCAGGATGCCAAGGACAAAGGTGATCCCAAGCACCACCAATGGCAGGATATGCAGAACCTTGTAGCCAGCAGACTCATGGAGCATCTCTTCGGATCCATTCAGAGGGATGGAGAGGTTGTTTTCCATCTTGCCCACACCTGAAACATTTCAATTGCCATTTCTCATCTGTGGAACCATCTTATAGCATCCCTATTCATGGCCAACATTAACTTCTACTATAGCTCCCACTCCAGCCAGGAACCCCACTCTCCTGAAACTTGGCCAGTCATACTATAAAACTGGCACTCTCTTGCCTAATATGTTGGGAAAGGATAGTTCTCCATAGTCCCATAGTTACTCAGATGTATTCCACCTGTCAGGTTGCTTAATCAAGAGAATTACAAGGCTCTTATTCACTAGCAGAAAAGTACACTTACAGTATATAGATAAGAGAAAATTGATTGGCAGACACTTACGGCTCAGTGAGGGAAATGCTAGACTCAGAGTGAGTAGGTTCACTTCTGACCCATCATTCACTGCATAGATGTTGGCAAGCTCTGCAAAGCTTTTTCAGCCCCAGGTTCTCCCAGACTCCCAGCTCCCACTATGAGAACCCTTTGCCTGCTATTTGCTTAGTATTGACATTAAAGTTTTAGAATTTGGTTTGAGTTTATAATTGAGGATCTTTTTTTTTTTTTTTTATAATTGAGGATCTTGAACAGTTACGGTAATATGTAGAAACATATTACATCATGTTGATTCCTCCCCTTCCTGCTGGAGGAAGTCAGCAAAGGGGGCCCTATCTCTACTTTCAACCCTCTGTTTTCTTTGCTTGATATAGAGCTCTTCTCTGGGATGTAAAGAAGTTTTGCCCATTGCGTAATGTTCATGTTCTGTGGGATAAGGAGTATGAGAATAATAAAATTTGTTAGTAATATCTGTGGGGTTCTCATCAGAGACCATGCATTGTATTAATTGCTATATATGGGGATCTAGTTTGATCCACATAAAAAGCTATAGTGCTCGTATTTCTGGTTTTCATAAGAATAAATTGATGTGGGCAGCCCCAGTGGCTCAGCAGTTTAGCGCTGCCTTCAGCCCGAGGTGTGATCCTGGAGACCCGGGATCGAGTCCCACGTCAGGTTCCCTGCATGGAGCCTGCTTCTCCCTCTGCCTATGTCTCTGCCTCTCTCTGAGTGTCTCTCATGAATAAATAAATAAAATCTTTAAAAAAATGTTTTTCTTGATCTTAAAAGTAAGAATGCCCCCCCCCAAAAAAGAAAAAGAATTAAAAAAAATGTAGTGTCTGCATCTGGACCAGGTCACATCTATAACTACTGCATCCAAATTCAACACAGAGGTCTGTGTGGCTCTCACCTCTATGCTACATTAACAGATTTCCTAATATTATGATCTGTTAACTGTATCAGAAATATCCAGGGTGGCTGGGGTGCCTGGCTGGCTCAGTCAGTGGAGCATGTGACTCTTGATCTCAAGGTTATGAGTTCAAGCTCCACACTGGGTGTAGAGATTACTTAAAAATAAAATCTTAAAAAAAGAGAGAAATATCCAGTGTGGCTATTAATAGTGAATATTCATGAACCTCACCCTAGAATCTCTTTACATAAAAGCTAAGGTGGTCTTCTATGGCCTCAAAAATTTGAGAATCAATTTACCCTGACCTATTCAGCCTCCTTAAGAGAAATTGCAGTTACTAAGCACCTGTTAACATTTAATACTCATAATCATATTGCAAAGTGTTGGGGCACCTGGGTGGCTCAGTCAATTAAGTTCCTGACTCTTGATTTTGGCTCAGGTCAGGATTTCAGAGTCATGGCATGGAGCACCATGTCAGGCTCTGCACTCAGCAGGAAGTCCGCCTAAGATTCTTTATTTCCCTGTTCTGCCTCTTCCTGCCCCTCTCTCTAAAATAAATAAATAGGGGCACCTGGGTGTTTCAGTCAGTTAAGCATCCAAGTCTCAGTTTCAGCTCAGATCGTGATCTCAGGGTCATGAGATGGAGCCTCACGTCAGGCCGCATGCTCAGCAGAGTCTGTTTGAGTTCTCTCTCCCTCTCCCTCTGCCCCTCCCACTCATGCCTTCTATTTCCTATGCTTTGAGATGATAAAATGCATCCACAACACACTCTTGGTTGTTATTATAGCTCAATTGGCCACCTCTTCTCAATTGGCCTCCTCTCCCAATTTCTTACCTTTTTCTCCTCTAAATTTAACTTTTTTTATTTTTAAAGATTTTTTTTAAAGATTGTATGTATTTAGAGAGAGAGAGAGCCTGCACATGCAAGCAGGGGAAGGGGGCAAAGGGAGAGGGAGGGAGAGAATCTTAAGCAGACTCCACACTGAGTGCGGATCCCCACTAGGGGCTCAATCTCACAACCCCTGAGATCATGACCTGAGCCAAAATCAAGAGTCAGATGCTTAGCCAACAGCCACCGGGTGCCCCTTAAAGATTTTATTTTATTTTTTAAAGATTTTATTTTTACGTAATTTCCACACCCAATGTGAGGTTTAGACTCACAACCTCGAGATCAAAGAGTCCTGAGCTCCACCAAGCCAGGCGTCTCAGTCCTGATAACTTCTAAGCTCCCTAAAACTCTAGTCTGATATACCCACCTGACTTCTTGACTAAAACAGATCCTTGATGTCTTTCCCTTATTGCCCAACTTAATCCAAGTCTGTCTTCTGTCTGCAAAGCAACTGAATCCACTCCCAGAATCATTCCCATTCCTTGTCCATGGCCCCCACTTCTGGCCTGCATATTTGGACCAACCTTGCTAATAGCTTGTTCCTGCTACAAATGCCTCCCCCTGAGTACCGCTCACCCAAAATCCAGTCTCCAGACATTAGCCAAATGATCTTTTAAAAGATCATGATAGATCATGACCTTGTTCTGCTCAACATCCTCCAGTAGTTTCCAAAGTCCGGACTTCCAAACTCAAGTTTACCAAACACTCTTGGATCTGCACCATCTATCCTTTTGTGACCCAATTTCCAAAGTGTGAGGGAGTCCCCACATCAACAAACAATTTTTGAACATCAGCAGGTGTCTAAGAACTCAACTCCATTCTGACACTATCAGATTGCACAGGTTAAAAGTTCAGTACTAAAAGATGCTCCCTGCACCTAGGGCAATTCAGATACTAGGTACAAGTCTGGGGTACCTGTGGTTCTGACTGACTGGCTATAAATCAGAGGTTCCCACAACCTCTTCCTCGGATTCAATTCATCTGTTGCAGTGGCTCACAGAGCCCAGAGAAATATTTTATTTGCTAGATCACCAGTTTATTATAAAAGGATATCACTCAGGAACAGCAGATGAAAGAGATACATAGGGCCAGGTGTGGGGAAAGGATGTGGAGTTTTCATGTCCTCTTCAGGTGTGCTGCTCCCTCCATGTTTTCACCAACCCAGAAACTCTCTGAAGTCTGTCCTTTTGGGTTTTTATGGAGGCTTCATTACACAGTCATGATTGATTAACTCATTGGCTATTGGGGATTGAACTCAGTCTCTGTGGCTGATTTTCTCCCATCCTTAGGTGCTTTCCGAAAGTCACCTCATTAACAAAAAAAGACACCTCTGCCACTCTCATCACTTAGGAAATTCCAAGAGTTTTAGGAACTCTGTGCCAAAAACAGAACGAAAACTTAAATATTTCTTTTTCTTTAAGATTTTATTTATTTATTTGAGAGAGAGAGCAGAAAGCACAAGTGGGGAGTGGTGAAGGGAGAGGGAGAAGCAGGCTCCCTGCTGAGCAGGTGCTGATGCCAATGCCAGGACTCAATGTCCTCCCAGGATCATGACCTGAGCCGAAGGCAGACACCCAACTGACTGAGCCACCTAGATGCCCCCCAACATCACACTCAATCATACTTCATACATCGCTCTAGTCTTACACAATGCATTCTATCCATTGAACTCCTTCGATTGCTTGAACATGCCAAGCTCATTGCCATCTTGAGGCTTCTGCATCCTCTGTTCCTCTGCCTATTATGCTCTTTCAAGCTTCCCACATTTGGCTCTTCAGTAAGAATGAGTTATTACATCTTCAGAGGCCCCACCTGGCCCACAATACAGGGCAGCTACTCCAGGCAGGCTTATTCTACCAGATATTCTTGTTTTTTTTATCCATTCTTTCATTTCCTATTCTAAATATCCTCCACAATGGTATAAACGCTAGAAGACTACCAAATTTTTTCAGTGCTAAATTTCTAGAGTAATTCTGTCCAAAGGAAACATACATGCGAGCCACATATGAGGCTTACCATTCTTTCTACAAAGTAAAAGAAATAGTGATAATATATTAATTTTAATAATATATGTAACCCAGCATATCAAAAAGAATATCATTAGAACAGGTAGCCAATATAAGAATTATCAGTGAGCTATTCTGCATTCTTTCTTCATGCTAAGTCTTTTGAATATACTAAATGTCTTTTACAGCACATCTCAGGTTGGACCAGTGAGAGCTCAATAACCATATATAGCAAGTGGATTCTAGATTGGATAGCCTAGCTCTGAAGGTTTAGGAGGTATCTGCCACCTAGCAGATGTTCAAATAGTAATTTTTGAAATTGTCAGGGTCCCAACTTACCACTGGCTGAGATCCTTTTTCTCTTGTTAGTTCCTGGCTTCTTGCAGAGTGACTCAAGTTGGGCAGACACTTTATTGAACAAAGGGGGAGGAGAGATGAAGCTGGAACCAATCAGGTGACAGAAACCCAGGGCTTCTTGCAACTTCCAGAAAACACCCTGAATATGTTGTCAGTGTACTCTCCTTGGAGACTGAAGTCTGAATATTCCCCTCACCTCCAGCCCTATTACAGGAGACAGGAATTGACCCCTCTAAATATCAAGAGTCAAGAAGTGTGGGTGTCCCAGCCCTTTCTCCTTAAGAGGTTCAGGAAAATGAAGGAAACAATTATTGAAGGTAGAGGAACTCAAGGCAAGAAGTAAAAAGCAGAGATAATGGTTAAGCAAAAACTTGTTTCTCTTTTCACACAGCACTTCTGACACCAAATGTGTAGCAAAGGGCTCCATCCCACAGCAAGACTGCCCCCATTTCAGATACTACTTGCAAGTCCCTGGTTGTCACCTGCAGCTGACTGACCAGCTATAAATCAGGGGTCTCTGAGGCCCCCTCTTCAGGTCCAATAATTGGCTAGAGTGGCTCGACAAACTTAGGAAGCCAATTTGCTTTCGTTTACCATTTTATTATAAAGGATACAACTCAAAACCAGCTGAAGCCAGCGTCCATCTTGTCAGTTCAGAAGAAAAAATGAACAGTAGAGTGTGTATTGCCCCCAGGCATGGCGGGACCAGCTGAGGAACCTGTAGGTATGCAACCCCACTAGCTTACAAGTAGTTAATTAGCACTACCCTAAAGGTGTAACCACCACATTTACTTAGTGAAATCTCTAACATAAAGAAAAATTTCCAATTCTCAGTCTCCTGAGTTGGAAAAGACCTCCAGATGACCAGATGAAGTGGTGCCAGAGCACCTGCTATCATGAACTCATAGGCCTCCAGTCAGCGGTTTTCAGCTTCTCAGGTGACTCCTGCCCCTAACTTTTGCCCTTTATCTTATTTTAAAGATTTATTTGAGAGAGACAGAGAGTGCATGAGCAGGGTGGAGTAGGAGAGAAAGGATTTCAAACAGACTCCCTGCTGAGCAGGGAGCCCAACACAGGGCTCTATCCCATGATCCTGAGATTATGACCTGAGCTGAAATCAAGAGTCAGACACTTAACCAGTTGAGCCACCCAGGCATCTCAGATAAAGCCCCTCACTTGCAAACCATCAGGGAGTTTGGGGCTAATCAGCATTAGGTCCCCATTCTCCTAGGAGGAGCCACATCAGTAAATAACCCTCCTTTCTGCACTGCCAAAGCTCAGTGTCGGTTTTTATTGGCTTGCTGCACATCAGGTAGACAAACTCTCATTTGGGTTGGTTATATGGCCAAATGGAAGGGATACATAGGCAAAGTATATAGAGGTTGGATGTGTACACTTTCCATATCCTCTCTGAGGGCACCACCATCCCAACACCATGATGTGTTCGCTAACCTAGAAGCTCATCAAATCTTTCGTTCAGGAGTTTTTATAGAGCTTAATCTCCAAACCCCTCCCATCTTCCCTACCCCAAAATCTGTGTGTGGGGCTGAAAGTCCCAAAGCTTTAGTCACCTAGTCCTTCAGAGGCTTTCATAGGGGCCCCACTTAAGTCACTTTATTAGTATAAACTTTGGTGTGATCAAAAAGAGATCCTTAGATATAATAAAATATATCTTTATATATTTTATGTAAAATATGTATTTTTTTCATTTATGTAAAAATGCGTTTATTTAAAATACATTTATATATTTTATCATTCAGGAAATTCATGGGGTTTTAGGAGCCTGTGCCAGGAACTAGGGACAAAGACCAAATATATTTTATTTTATTTTTTATTTATTTATTTATTTTTTAAATTTATGATAGTCACAGAGAGAGAGAGAGGCAGAGACACAGGCAGAGGGAGAAGCAGGCTCCATGCACCAGGAGCCTGATGTGGGATTCGATCCTGGGTCTCCAGGATCGTGCCCTGGGCCAAAGGCAGGCGCCAAACCGCTGCGCCACCCAGGGATCCCCCAAATATATGTTATAAAACATAATGCTAAAAGAAATAGTGGGGGCACCTGGGTGGCTCAGTCTGTTGAGCATCCTACTTTTGATTTTGCCTCAGGTCACTATCTTGGGGTTGTGAGATCAATGTTCAACATGGGGCCTGCTTGGGATTCTCTCTCCCTCTTCCTCTGCCCCTCTATCCTCCACCCCATGCCCACCTGCTAGAGCTCTATCTCTCTCTAAAGAATAAATAAATACAAATAAAAGGAATTGTAACCAGGAACACAGAGAGAGGTAAGGGAGATGTGTAAAAGAGGACCCTTCACCCAATACCATCATCAAGATCAATCCCCTAAACTTCTGCTCCTCAGGGAGATAACTTTGAGGCCACTGATCTGAAGAGATGGGTCCTATTGAGATTTTAAGCACCATCATACTGTTCTACAGAATTATTCTCAAATCCAGTCACTACAACCATGGAGAAGAGTTAAAAGCCAGAAGACAAGAGTCTAAGAGAAAGAGATGAAAACAACTATTTTCTTTTTTCTCCCAGAATCACTATACCAATGGGATGTTTTCAGTTATACGTATAGCAAACATGTGAATCCCTTAAACCATGAAGAAATTTATTATTATAAAGGTTTGAAGTTTTATTTTTTAAAAAATAAAGATTTTATTAATTTATTCATGAGAGACACTGAGAGAGAGAGAGGCAGAGACAGAAGCAGAGGGAGAAGCAGGCTCCCTGTAAGGAGCCCAATCCGGGACTCAATCCTGGATCCCAGGATCACTCCCTGAGCTGAAGGCAGATGCTCAACCGATGAGCCATCCAGGCATCCCACCTTTCTCATTTTATAAGGAAGGAGAATCTGTCCTGGAATCTCTGCAAACCTGCTTTTAACTTTTTACTGACAGAACTGAGTGACATAGCATTTCCAGACCAATACAAGGAAAAAAAAAAAAAAAGTCTTAATGAAGTTGCCCTGGTTGGCTTACAATGAAGGAAATTACTACCTGAATAAAATGGGATCCACTGATTAAGGAATAAGGGTGGTAGATATTATACTGGTGTAGGCCTCCAAAGGAGTTCTTGCTTGCTGCCTCCTGGGAACACAGAAATTAATCAGACACAGGCTCTAACCAACTAGATGAAAAGATGAGACAATGAAGTGAAGTGCTTGTGTCCTGACTCAGGTCCTTGGGCCCCCCAAGCAATAGAAATTTACTAGAGGCCAAACAGGAATTCCAGGCAAGGCTTTTTTTGGGGCTGATGCTCAAGCACAAGGGAAACAGCACAAAGGAAAGCTGGCTCTCTGAACAAAGGCTGGAGAAAGTTTTTAAAGAGACTGAGGTGGGAAAGAAGTGACTCAAAGCAGGTAGTTGGAGAGATATGGGATGTTGGCTCACAGGCGTAGCAAACAGAACATTCTTCATCATGCGTTGCATATTTCATTAATATGTTAAATCTCCATCGCTGGGAGTGTTTTTAATATTACATCCGGGAGGAGGGGCACCTGGATGGCTCAGTCCCTAGAGCACTTTAACTAGCTGCCTTTAGCACAGGTGATGATTTCAGGGTCCTGGGATGGAGCCCTGCGTTGGGCTTCCTGCTCAGCGGGGAGCCTGCTTCTCCCTCTCCCTCTGCCTGTTGCTCCCCTTGCTTGTGCTCTCTGGCTGTCTGTATCTCTCTGTCAAATAAATAAATAAAATCTTTAAAAAATATTATAATTAGGGGAAGTCGATGAAAGATTATTGCTGGGGTCCACCTTGGCACAGACTGGTTTGGTTTGTTCTTTGCCGGTCTTTGTAGTCAAGTCTACCCTTTGGTAAGCATCCTGCTTCCACATTCCTGGAAGATATGCTACTCAAAGGGGCATAGGATTTCAGCTATCAAGGGATGTTGGGTGTCATGGTCAATATTGAGGAGGACTCAAGTCCAGTCCCTGCTCTGTCTCATTTGGTCACAGTAGAGTAACAGTAATACATAGTAATAGAAAGATGCCTGAGTTTTTATGAGATCCTCCAAAAGAAACAGTTAACTCAGAATGGCAAGGCATAGTATCATTCAGAAAGAGGGTGACATCTAGGCTGTGTCTTAAAGACTCAGATAAAGAAGAGAAAGAAAATTGCATTCCAGGGGCAGCCAGGGTGGCTCAGCGGTATAATGCCGCCTTTGGTACAGGACCTGATCCTGGAGTCCCAGGATCAAATCCCACATCAGGCTCCCTGCATGGAGCCTGCTTCTCCCTCTGCCTGTGTCTCTGCCTCTCTCTCTCTCTCTCTCTTTCTCTCTCTCTGTGTCTCTCATGAATAAAATAAAAACTCAAAAAAAAGTTTAAAAAAAAACTGCCTTGCATTCCAGGCAGAAGGGAGTGAAAATCCACATGAGAGAGGCCAAGAAATTGGTTAAATTGGTTATTGGAGCATAGGTGATGAGGCAAAGAGTGGTAAGCGATGCCAGAGGCCATCTCCTAGAGGGTCATGACTGCTACAAGGAAGACTTGGGGGCACCTGGGTGGCACAGTCGGTTGAGCATCCGATTCTTGGTTTTGGCTCAGATTGTGATCTCAGGGATGTGAGATTAAGCCCCACATCAGGTTCCATGCTCAGTGTAGAGTCTGCTTGAGATTATCTCTCCCTCTCCCTCTGCCCCTCCTGCTCATGCTCTCTAAATAAATAACTAAATAAATGTCTTTTAAAAAAATGAGCAGAGGACCTGAATAAACATTTCTCCACAGAAGCCATACAGATGGCCAACAGACACATGAGAAGACGCTCAACATCACTAATCATCAGGAAAATGCAAATCAAAACCACAACGAGATACTACCTCACCTTTTTCAAAATGGCTAGAATCAAAAAGACAAATAACAAGTATGAGGAAGATGTAGAAAGAAAGAAATCCTCACGTTGGTGGAAATGTAAATTGGTACAGCCATTGTCAGAAATGATATAGAAGTTCCAGAAAAAATTAAAAATATAAATACTACATGATTCAGTAATTCCACTACTGGGTATTTATCCAAAGAAAGTAAAACCATTAAAGTCATGTTTATTTTATTTTATTTTTCTAAGATTTTATTTATTCATGAGAGACACACAGAGAGAGGCAGACACAGGCAGAGGGAGAAGCAGGCTCCTCATAAGGAGCCCAATGTGGGACTTGATCTCAGGACCGGGATCATGTCCTGAGCCAAAGGCAGATGCTCAACCACTGAGCCACTCAGGTGTCCCCTAAAGTTGTGTTTAATTCTTTTTTAATTAAAAAGATAAGTGCACCCTTGGGATGCCTGGGTGGTTCAGCGATTGACCAGCTGTCTTTGGCTCAGGGCATGGTCCCGCAGTCCTGGAGTCGAGTCCCACATCGAGCTCCTTATAAGAACCTTGCTTCTCCCTCTGCCTACATCTCTGCCTTTCTCTCTGTGTCTCTCATGAATAAATAAAATCTTTTTAAAAACCATAAGTACACCCTTATATTTATTGCAGTGTTATTCACAATAGCCAAGATATGGAAGCAAAGTGTATCAATAGGTGAATGGATAATGAAGATGTCGTATACTTATATAAAGGGATATTATTTATCCATAAAAAGGAATGAGATCTTGCCATTTGCAAAAATATAGATGGATCCAGAGGGTATTATGCTAAGTGAAATGTCAGAGAAAGACAAATACCATATGATTTCACTTAGATGTAGAATCTAAAAAACAAAAATGAACAAATAAAAAAGCAGGAACATACCCATATATACAAACAAACTGGTTGTTTTGGTGGGGGCGGAGATGGTGGTGTGGGGATGGGCAAGATGGGTGAAGGGGAGTTGGAGACAAAGGCTTACAGCTATGGAATGAGTAAGTCATGGAGATGGAAGGTACAGCATAGGGAATATAGTCAATGATATGTAATAGTGTTGTATGGTGACAGATGGTAGCTACGCTTGTGGTGAGCATAGCATAATGTATAGAGTTATTGAATCACTATGTTGTGTACCTGAAACTAATATAACATTGTGTGTCAACACACTTCAATTTAAAAAAATGTTTTGAAAAACCAAAACAGGAGGGGAGCTTGTCAGATGTATGCTTTAGGAAAATCATTGTCCTAGAGTTCTGCAAAGCGATAGATTTGAGAATGTTCCCAATTGGAGGCAGAGACTTTAGAGTGAAGGATGTAGCAAGAGATTAAAGGAAAGTTGTTGAAGACCAGCCCAGGACAGATCTAGGGTCATAGACAGGAGGTGTGGTCTGGGGAGAGATGTTCCTGTTACTATTGCTACATAATAATCCACTCTAAAACATTAGCAATGTCAAACAACCACTTTATTATGCTCATGAATTATGTGGGTTAGGAATTAGAACAAGGCACAGAGGAGATGCTTCTTTCTGCCCCCAAAGACCCAAAGGCTTTGGGGTGACTTGAAGGTTGGGGACTGGAGTCATCTGGATGTTCCTTCATCCACATATCTGGTACCTGGGTGGGATTGACTAGAATGCTGAGGACCTACACAAGGCCTTTCCAGCATGGCAATCTCAGGGTAATCAGATTTCTTGCACAAGATCACCTTCCTCCAGAACAAGTGTCCCAAGAAAGCTGGTTAGAAGCTTCATGGCCTTTTCTGGCTTAGCCTCAGAAGTCACGCAGTGTCATTTCTGCTACATTCCATTGGTCAAAGTTGTCCCAATCCCACCGAGATTCAAGGGGAGAGGGCACAGACCCTACCTCTCAATGGGAGAAATGTCAAAGAATTTTGTGGCTGTTTTCTTTAAAATCACAAGGGTAATTTGGTGAATTTGGGGGCTATGAGAAGAAGCAGAGTATATTCGGATGCTAAGGCTGCCTTAACAAAAACCACAGACTAGGCAGTTTAGACCATGGAAATTTATTTTCTTAGATTTCTGGAGGCTGGAAGATCAAGGTGTCAGCAGGGCTGTTTTTTTCTGAGGCCTCTCTCATTGGCTTCTAGATGGATATTTTTCTTCTGTGTGTGTCTGTATCTTAATTTCCTCTTCTTATAAGGACACCAATCAGGGGACGCTTGAGTGGCTCAGTGGTTGAGCATCTGCCTTTGGCTCAGGTCATGATCCTGGGGTCCTGAGATCAAGTCCTACATCTGGCTCCCTCTGCCTATGTTTCTGCCTCTCTCTCTCTGTGTGTGTCTCTCGTGAATAAATAAATAAAATCTTAAAAAAAAAAAAAAAGGACATCAGTCAGATTGGGTCAGGGCCAAATGCTCTGTCTCCAAATACACTCACATTCTGAGGTAGTGGGGTTAGGGCTTCAACATATGAATTTTGGAGGGACACAGTCCCTTCCATCACATGGAATTATCAGAGGAGGTAATGAGATAAAATTCTGGAAATAGGCCTAAAGAGACAAATGAACCCAGGATGATGTGCCTGGAATTCAACAGCAAGGTTTGAGCTGGAGGCAGGGATTTGGGGATTATTAATGAGGTGTGGTTGAAGCCTTAAGTGTGGATAGGTTCACCCAGAGAGAATGTAAAACAGGGGAGGAAGAGATTCTTTTCTGATTACTAGCATATGGTAATATGTATTACACAAGAATCCATGCTAACTAATGATAATTCTTGCTAACTAATCCGTGCTAATCCAGGATAATTTTGCATTATTTATCTTACTTGTTTTGCTCTAACATGTCCTCTGTGAACATTATTATACTTAATTTACAGATGGTGTAACTGAGGCATAGTAAAGTTAAAAGAGAGGTCAAATCCAGCCCTTCATCTATTTTTGATTGGCTCATGAGCCAAGAATGGTTTCTATATTTTTTAACAGCTGAAGAAAACCAAAAGAATAATATTCTGTGTCAAATAAAAATCATATACAATTCCAATTTCAGTGTCCTTAAATAAAATTTTTTTGGCACATAGTCATGCTCATCATTTATGTATTGTCAATGGCTATATTCGTACTATAACAGCAAGGTTGAATCGTTGTGATAGAGACACTATGGCCAAAAAAATATAAAATATTAACTACTGTGGCCCTTTACAGAAAATGTCGGCCAATCCCTGGGTTGGATGGCTTGATCAACTGCAGAACTAATAAGTGGTAACTTTGAATTTCTAGCCCAGGCCATTTGGCTTCACCATCTCAGGCACTGTGATTTATTGAAAGATTTTGCTGTTCACAAAGGCTATTTCAGATATCAGCTACCACAAGGGTCAGAGATTTTTGAAACATGGGCAGGAATTTGCCTGACCAAGGCCAAGCCCAATATCATTTCTCATTTGGCCTTACACAGATTAGATACTGAGGACACTCAGAAATCAGTCCACTTGAACTCCTTTTTCCCACCTTAGTCACTTTGCTTCTGTCAGTTTTGCAAATCCTGGTGTGTTAATCTGGGCCATTTGGTAGCAAAGAACAAAACTCACATATGCTTCAGTAAAGAGGGCTTATGGGAGACATACAGGGGCACCCAAGAAGCCCAGTTTCAGAAGAACACCAGACTTCCAAAGACCTGGAAATTTTTCTGGGAGTTAGTCTGTGGGGTCCCATGTCTCATTTTCTCTCAGCACCTAAATCCTTCTCTATGCATAGTAGTGCCCTCTGCCATTCTTCAGTTTAATTTCCAGTAAAACTATGACTTTCTTTTGATTCTTGGTCACATCCACACTTGTTACCCTTCCTCCCTTGGGGACCTTCTAAAATGTGTCTTATATGTAGGACCCCAAAGAAATTTCTATAAGACATAAATCTGAACATGCTCTACTTCCAATTAAAAATCTTCAGTGAGGGGCACCATGGCGGCTCAGCGGTTGAGCATCTGCCTTTGGCTCAGGGTGTGATCCCGGGATCTAGGATCAAGTCCCACATGGGGCTCCCTGTGGGAAGCCTGCTTCTCCCTCTGCATATGTCTCTGCCTCTGTGTGTGTGTGTGTGTGTGTGTGTGTGTCTTTCATGAATAATTAAATAAATCTTAAAAAAAATCCTTCAGTGATTCCCATTTCATCCTCATCTTCCTGGCTTGGGATGCTGTGTGTGAAGTTTGGAGCTGTGGTAGCTATCTTGCAGCCATTAGGTGGCAATCTCCAGGAAGAAAGCCACCAATTAGGGATGATAAAGTGGAAGGATTAAAATAAATGTGGTTCTCGATGATGCTTTTCAGACAGAACCTAACTTGCCAAAATTCTTGTAAAGTAGACCATAAATGTTGTGTTGGGTTTAGATGTTGTTAGGTGTAATTATAAACTGTAAATGACTTATAACTGAAAGCACCCTAATTGATTCAGGGTCTTGGGAATAAGGTTTTTAGGATGACTGTCTTTATTCTTCACAGGAGACCAGAACTTATGACTGTCCAGAGCCAGTACAACAGTCTGTGGAAAGTCCAGGTGGCAAATGTATCTCTATGACTGGGGAGCTCGACCATGGCACATCATAATCGTGGGGACAAGAGACTCTTTGGAGTGAGTTATAGAGGAATGCAAGGTGAAGAAATAAATATAGTGAATATACAGTATTCCTTCAGTATGTTTTGCCGTGAAAGAGAGCCAAGGAATTTGTTAGAAACTAAAGAAGGATGTGGAGTAGAAGAATATATTTTTTTTAAGATTTTATTTTTATTTATTTGAGAGAGAGAGAGAGAGAGTGAGCATGAGTCAGGGGAGAGTGGGGGCAGAGGCAGAGGAAGAGGGAGAAGCAGGATACCCAAGGAGCTGAGCAAGGAGCCCAATTCAGGGCTAGATCCCAGGACCCTGGGAACCAAAGGCAGATGTTTAACCGAGCCACCTAGGCACCCCTCAAAGAATAAATTTTTTATAAGATAAGAGGTTCTAGACCATATTGGGGTGCAGGTGAGAATGATGGAATAGAGAGAAAATATTGTTGCTACAGGAGAAAGGGGGAAAGTGAAGGAAGGTAGTTCTTGAGAAAGTGGGATGGGGTGAGATTCAGAAGACAAGTGGAAGGATAAGTCTTGGGAAGGGGTACTTGCTTGTTGGTCACGGAGGCAAAAGCAAAGAACAGCCATGCAGGAGCAGACAGAAGGGTGGATTTGGTGGAGTACAAAGCAAGGGCATCAGCTGTGAGTGGGCATGCTAGAGGAGGTTCAGGGCTTTAAGGAGAAAGCAGAAGGGCCAAAGGAATTATTATGGACTATGGGAAATGCGGGTAATAGGGAAGCAGTAGTCTTCCAGAGCAGTGATGCCTGGTCTCCACATGAAGAGACTGGTGCAGGCTATTCCATGGGACCCATCTTCAGGACTCAGCTCTGCCTCCTCAAAGCTGCAGCCCTAGATCTTAGGGCAGTCGCCTCCCCTCTCCAAGCCAAAGTTTCTTCTTCTGTCATTTGGTGATGATGATGTTTAGCCAGTTTGGAACTTGCTGAGCTCAGAGGCAAGAAGAGTGGGGATGCTGCAAAGTGATGGCCCGTCGTAGAAGAGGCTCAGTAAATGGGAGCCACCATGACTTGTACTGGTTGCAGATAGCAGGCTTCCTGTCCACCCTCAAACTGTGGTGGAGTAATAGGTGCACAGTGTATCCTCTCCTGTCATTGCAGAATCTTCCTTATTCATTGCTTTGCAAATGACTGCCTTAAAGATTCTTGAGGACAAACAGTTCTCAGGGTGTCTCTGTGGTTAGTTGGGGCAGAGAGGGGCGGAGGAATATCTGCAAGTTACTTTTCAGACTGTAGGGCATTGAAGTTCCATAGAACCATGAACCATGTATGTAACTTTAAATGGTCTGGAAGGTACTTTGAAAAGTAAGAAACAGATGATGTTAATTTTTAGAAAATATTTTACTTAATCTCCAGTAGCCAAATAACTGTCATTTCAATATGTAATCAATATAAAAATTACTAAGGAAATGTTTCACACTGTTTTTTTTTTAACATTCTAAGTCTTTGAAATCTTATGGGTGCTTTTACTCTTACAGCCCATCTCAAATAATACTAGCCATGTTTTCCTCAAAATATGGGGGTGAATGGCTGTTGTACTAGACAGCTCAGGTGCAGAGGCAGGATGACAGAGCAGGAGCAGACGGAGACTTTGGCTACAATCTGATAGCCAGAGCTGCTGAGTGACGGTAGGCAATTAACTTAAATGCTCTAAGTTTCAGGTTCCTCAAATGCAAAATAACTGTAAAAACCAAACATTATTCAGTACATATGGTGTGTCAAGCACTGGCTCAGGTTTTGTGGTATTAACCTATTTCATTCTCCAACAACCATTTGAGAAAGGCTGTCACAAAGTTTAGAAGGGAAGTAAAGCTCTTGGCAAGAGCTCACATGTATTTTGCACAGCCAATCTAACTAACTCTTATCCCCAGCAACGTATTTGTGCTATAATTACTACCATGCTCTTCTTCATTCCCAAGATCATCCCCACACAAGGGATGGAGAAGGGCACCCCTTCTGTATCTGGTCAGGATAACCAAAGAGACAAGAGCCTGACTTCCTCTAGCACAGAATCCACAAGATATAATGCTTGATGACACATTGTTATCTCTCACAGATCCATTTTGCCTATCTTTGAAAACCATCTGAATATTGTGCCTGACCTCTCCCAATGGCAGAGGAAAGGGAGGCTCTCATGCCCCTTTAGAGAGAGGAGGGTAGGATCTGAGACCGGGAATTTGCAAGGCTTGTAGCCCTCAGGCAGAGAGTCATGGGAGGAAGAAAGTCTTAGCTCATGTCTGTCTGACTGTGAGTCACCGGAGTTGTCTCTCATCAATCAATCATTAACTAGATGTCTGTACACCTTTGTTTTTCTTCACATTTTAAAAATTGTGGTAAAATAGCACATAATATTTACCATTTTAAGTACATATGTTAGTGGCATTAAGCACATTCGTATTGCATAACCATCACCACTCTCTAGTTCTAGAATTTTCTCATCACCCCAAACAGAAACTCAATACCCATCAAACAGCAATTCCCCATTCCCCAGCCCCTGGCAATGTGAATCTGCTTTCCAACTCTGAATTTGCCTGTTCTGGATATTTCATCTACATGGAATCATATAATATGTGACCTTTTATGTATGGCTTCTTTCTCTTTTCGAGGTTCATCCACATTATAGCAAGCATCAGTGTTTTGTTCCTTTTTATGGCTGAGTAATATTCCACTGTGTGGATGGACCACACTTTGTCTCTCCATCCGTCCATTCATTAATGGATATCTGGCTTGTTTCTACCTTTGGGCTACTGTGAAGAGGGCTACTATGACCATTTGTGCACGTTTTTGATAGAGTTTTTGTTTTCTCTATATACCTTTTGCCCAGTCTTTTCTCTTGGAGGGCAAAGACACTATCTTCCTTAGCTAAGTGATTTTGTCAGTAGGTGGCTTGTGTGTTAGCAACTGTGGAAATGTCTGTGATCATGTGATTTATAATTAGAAATATATATTTGGTCTTCACCCCTGTTTCCGGCACAGAGTTCCCAAATCTCTTGGAATTCCCTGTGATGGGAGTGATGAAGTTGATGTTATGTTAATGAGGTGATTTTTGAAAAGCACCTAAGGATGGAGGCCAGTCACCAGAGGAGCCAACTTTCAGTACCCACCCCATCTGTCACCTCCTGGGAGGGGAGAGGGGCCTGTAGATTTAATTCAGTCACTAATGACCAAATATTTTTTTTTTTAAGATTTTACTTATTTATTTATTCATAAGAGGCACAGAGAGAGAGGCAGAGACTTAGGCAGAGGGAGAAGCAGACTCCTCGGGGGAGCCTGATGTGTGACTCGATCCCAGGACCCTGGGATCACACCCTGAGCCAAAGGCAGATGCTCAATCACTGAGCCACCCAGGTGCCCCATAACCAAAGATTTAATCAGTCATGACTATGTAATGAAGCTTCTATTAAAGCCCAGAAGGGTGGGTTTTGGAGAACTTACAGTTTGGGGAACCAGAATGCTTTCACATGCCACCATGCTCGGCCCCCAAACTCCATGGGGACAGAAACTCCTTTGATTGGGACCTCTCCTTACATTTCACTTCATCTGGCTGTTGATTCATATCCTTTAATATCCTTGGTAATAAGATGGTAATCTAGTGAGTAAACAGGTTTCCTGAGCTCTGTGAACTACTCTCGCAAATTAATCGAACCCAACGAGGGGGTCATGGGAACCTGATTTATAGCCTGTTGGTCAGAAGCAGGTGACAATTTGGACTTGCACCTGGCATTAGAAACAGGCGGGCAGAGAGGAGGAGTCCTGTAGGACTGAGCCCCCCCGCCCCCAACCTGTGGGGTGTGACTCTAACTCAGGGTGATTAGTATTGGAATTGAGTTAAACTGTAGGACACCAGCCATTGCCAAAGAATTGCTTAGTGGTGTGGGGAAAACCCCACATGTTGAAATGAGGTTCAGATTCAGTCACTCTCACTTTCTGCTTCCTTGACCCACTCTTTGTCATGGCAGCCATGCATCCAGCCCCAAGTCTAAATCTCCAGTGGAGGAATTGGATTATAAATTTAATTTTAATCCATTTAAATCTAAAGAGCTGTATGTGGCTAGAGGCCACAGGCTTGGCTATGTTGCTCTAGGCTGACTGAGGGTCCCCCTCCCCCTCTCCTCACCTCATTCTGAGCTCATCGAGACTGTTCTGAATCCTGTCTGCGTCTGTATTCTGGCCACAGAATCTGGCGTGTACAGGCCCTAGGGAATATGAAGGAATGAGTACCCTCACACTCTCCTGTTTGCCTTTGTATTCCCAAATTTCTCTCTGCTTTTGACAAATGTATTTGTGAGATAGCCACTGGTGTTTTCTGATAACCTTTAAAACCAGAGAGACCTGTATGTCCTCAGCCCAAAAGATCACAAATCAACCTAACATGCAGGGCCCAGTGAAAGGAGCATGGGGCTAAGGGGCTGAATATGTAGATTCCTAGGAGGCTCTGGCTCAGCCACAAATGGTGCCAACACAGGCATCACATCATTGACTGTTTGGAAATCAGGAAAGGCTTGGTTCCTATTACTCAAGCGGCCCCTGATCCACTTCCCCTTCTGGCTCAGCTTCCCCCCTCAGCTGTGCTCCTTTGGAAATCATGGAAGATTGAGAAGTTTTGCCTCTTCAGAATATAGATCCTGTGAGGGGTAGAGAACAGAGAACCTCAGCTCTAGAGAGACTAAGGGGGAGAGCTGGGGACCCAGACTCCTGGCCCCGAGGACTTCATGGCTTTGAGCCTCTGCCTTCCCACCTGTAACATGGGTCTGTGAACAATCCCACTGTAGAGGATTGTCTGCAGAATGAAGGGAGATACAATATTCACACAACAAAGTATTCCCCTACAGAAATGAGAATGAGCCACTCATGACAACACGTGTGCACAACTGTGGATGAAACTCATAGTGTTGAGCAAAAGCCAGGCACAAGAGGTGCCTGGGTGGGTCAGTCAGTTGAGCGTCCGACTCTTGATTTCGGCTCCGGTGATGATTTGGGGGCCTCTGGGTCTCGGGGTCATGGGATCAAGCCCTGCCAGCAGGCTCTGTGCACTCAGTGGGGAGCCTGCTTGAGATTTTCTCCCTCTCCCTATGCCCCTCCTTCCACTCATGCACATTTGCTCTCTCTAAATAAATAAAATCCTTTTTTAAAAAAGAAGAAAAGCATAAAAGAGGATGCACCATATGAAGTTTTTAAATTTTATGTTAATTTTTTTCTTTGAGAGAGAGAGTGAGACAGAGAGCAAAGCAGGCTTCTTATTGAGCAGGAGGCCCAATGTGGGGCTTGACCCCAGGACCCCAGGATCATGACCTGAGCCAAAGGCAGATGCCTAACCACCTGAGCCACCCAGGCACCCTGCACTATATGAAGTTTTAAAACAGGGGTCCATTAGACTTGGGACACTGCCTCTGGCATGGGGGCAAAGGGGAGGGGGTGGGCTGCATGCACAGGGTGAGGGTTAGGGGATGGTGAGATGTCCTCCTTGATCTTGTGACCATTTGCTGATGCTACATTTATGATAAGTATGCTCTGTACATATATTATACTTTGGTAAAATTTTCATTGAGAGAGAAAAACAAAGGAGGGCAAAGAGAAGAAAGGAGGGAGGAAGAGGGGATGGAGGGGCCCAGGGACAGAGCGAAGAGAAAGGGTGAGGGAGTACTTTCCTGGCACAGGAGAGGTAAAGGTAAAGTGTGGGTTTCAGGGTTTTTTCAGGGTTTTCTGCAGCTGCAGAGTTGAGGTGGGTGCGTTGACATAGGGCTCAGTGAAGACAGTGAAAATCATTTCCAACCTTTCCCCACCCCACCTCATTCACACAGAGGGGCGCTGTGAGAAACACCAGCACCGCACACAGAAATATCTGGATTCCAAGCACAATCGTCAGTGACCTGAAGCATCTGGTTAGTGCCTGAGGCAGAGACCACCACAGACAAATGCCCACTATAGGCAGTATTGTTTCCACAGGCTACAGATGGCCTCAGTCCCCCAACCCTCAAAGTAGGCAGAGACCATGATTTCTGGAATCTGACATGGTGGAGGTCTCAGGTCTCAGATACATTCTCACAAAGAGACAGCTGTTAAAATTTCAGGAATTTTATAGCTATTATTAGAAATCTAGCATATAAAATTAAGTCACATTTTAAAAAGACAACAAATTCTTAAAATCCATCACTTCCTAATTTCTTTGCTATAGTGGATGAACAAATCAAGTTCCAACATCTTTGTTTCACGTTTGTCTCTCTCAGTAATGTAAGTAAAAATACCACCCAACATTCATGTCAGACCTATACTTGTTCATCAGTGACATGAGCTATGTCTTTGCTGGGTTAGGTAATAATCAAATATTCCTTTGCAGTCTGATATTGTGATATTACTGTTGGCGACAGAATTATAAAAATCAGTGCTGGGTTTTTCAAGAAATAGCAAGTCTCCTGAAACTACAGTTGTATGGATTTTACAACAAAGAGTATCGTGTATTGTATTAGTATTATTATTTTTAAAGATTTTATTTATTTATTCATTAGAGACATAGAGAGAGAGAGGCAGAGACACAGGCAGAGTGAAAAGCAGGATCCATGCAGGGAGCCCGACATGGGACTCGATCCAAACCCGGGTCTCCAGGATCCCGCCCTGGGCTGAAGTCTGCACTAAACCGCTGAGCCACCAGGGCTGCCCTATGTGTTGTATTATTATTGGTAACTGTGTGCCACCTATCGTTTATAATCAGAAAATCTTTTATTGTAAACACATTGTCTTTCTATACTTTTATATACTTTTTTTTCTGGAGCCAGATGCTAACATTTACCAGCACAGGGCAGTGCAGAAAGCACATGGACTTCCCATTCTGTAGAAGCCATGTTCAAATCCCAGCTCTTCTGCTACTTGTGTGACCCTGGATGGGTCACTTACCTTTTTTTTTTTTTTAATTTTTTGTTTTTTTAAAGATTTATTTATTTATGATAGACATAGAGAGTGGGAGAGAGAGAGAGGCAGAGACACAGGAGGAGGGAGAAGCAGGCTCTTTGCTGGGAGCCCGTTGTGGGACTTGATCCTGGGACTCCAGGATTGCACCCCGGGCCAAAGGCAGGCGCTAAACCGCTGAGCCACCCAGGGATTCCCTCACTTACCTTTTTGAATTTCAGTTTTCTCTTCTCTAACACAGGATCTGTAATAACCATCAGAGGGAGATCTTCAGTTAGAGCTAATGAATGTGAAGTGGGTGGCCCAGGGAGTGGCATAAATCATGGTCACCACCATTTTGGCTCTTTCCACCTGCCAGAGACAAGCATGCTCTCCCTCTGCTTTCTCCATCCTCTGAGATCCAGACCACAGTGACATGGCCCTTCCCCTCAGACCTGCCCTCGCCCATCCTCAATCCTTGTTCCCCATAGCACCTCCCTTTGGCAATCAGCAGATCAGGGGATCATTCAGCAGACTCTGCTCTGAAATCCTTGGACCATGGTTTTCAACCTTCACAAGCTAACAACCATCTGGGACATTTGTTCAAACCATTTCCAGGGGCCCTGAACTCACGGAGACAGAATATAAGGGGGTGGGATGACTGGGATGCTGGGTGGTGCCCACAGGCCCATGGGTAGGACTTCCCGAGGTGCTGCCCAGAGTAGCTGGTGGTCATGTGCTCTTGGGCACCTTCCTTCGTCATCTCTCTGAGTGCTCATTTCATCCTTTGGAAGATGGAACCCCTCTCTGGCATCAGAGGCACAGGGCCAGGATAAGAGCTGGGGTAAGCCCACAGCCTGGTGCTGGCAGTAGACAGCAAGTAGAGGCTGCGTGGTTTCCTTTCCTCATCTCCCAGCATTGCCGTCGGAGCCCCCAGAAGACGGGCGCCTGCAGCACTGACTACAGAGAGAAGGGCTACAGGCCTCTGCTCCTCCAACTTCTTCCATTTGGAGCCCACAGGGGCACCCCTTCATGGCACACTATCTGTGCTGCACACTGTCCACTCCACCAACTTTTCCAAGCTTCTTGAAATAGTCTGGAGTGGCCAGGTCTTTTCACCCTCCTCCAGAGATGAGAAAGCTGGGACCCAGAGATTCGCTCTGTGGCCAGCACAGTTCCATCCATGCCCATCAGTGTGGTCATGGGCTCTCCTTGCCTGTGGGTGGAAGAGGGACATGTTGCCAGGGTTGGACATGACTTGCCTAAGGCCAACAGCCTTGGAACCCAGGTGCAGCTGACTCCAGACCATGGGCCCCTCCCAGACCCTACCTGGCTGATTTCCCAGATCACAACTGAGGTGGCCAGGGCAGGCGGAGGGTCCCCTGTTGCCACCGGAATCATTCATGGAGATCCTCATACTGCTGGTTCAGGAATAGTTGACACGTATCTCAAATTGCAGTGTGCCAGGCAGATGCTCTTTCTCCCTTAATCTGAAGGGACAACTTGAGATACTCCTATTTTACAGATGAGGAAAGAGAGGCTCAGGGGAATGAAATGGCTCCTTGCCAAGAACACACAAGTAACTGCTTCCTCCTTGAGGGCCCCAGACTGTCCCTCTGACTCCACATCCTCCCATCTGTCTTCTGACTCAGACAGCTGTATTCCTTCCATGGAAGCTCACCAGGCCCTGGCCTGTGCTGAAAGTGGACTTAGGTTCACGGTGGACTGCTTCCAGAAGGAAGTGGTAGACACACAGAGCCAAAGCCATGTGAGCAGGAGTAAATTTTGGGTCTCATAAAATTTTCTGTCAGAGCTCAGAACAAAGTGGAGCCCCAGGCCTCCTCTTCAGCACCCAGGAGTGCAGATCCCTCCCTCTAACCCAGGAGTCCAGGTCCCCAGGCCCCCCGCCCCTCCTCCCAGACCCAGAGGTCCAGCCCCCAGCCCTTCCTCCCTCGGTGACCTCCTTTTCTGCTGCCTCCCAGCTGGATCACACTGGCTATGAAACTGCTCTTCTTGGGGCCTCAGGCTCCCTCTCTGTAAAAAGAGACCCCTCTCTTGCTTCCCTGGGAGAGGATAGAACTCTAGAAAAAGAAGTCTCCTCCTTCTTCTCCCTCTCCCTTCTCTGTCTCTCTGTTTCTGTTTCCTCCAGGGACACAAACAGGAGCAGCAGAGGAGGCTGGGATGAGGTGTCCCCAGCTGCCAGGACAGGGTTAAGGGCAGGCAGGCCAACCCCGCCCCCCACCCCTCGGTGGCCTCACAGCTTCCTCCTAGAGGCAGAAGGAGGACAGGCAGTCTCTGGGCCTCCCTCCCTCCCTCCCCCTCAGGATTTTTGCTGAATCTTAGAGGCCTAGGTGTTTCCCAGAATGAAGTGGGGAGTGGAGGAGGAAAGGCCCTGTGGGCTGCTGTGCTGCCAACAAGGCTGGGACCCAAGCCCTCTGAGTTCCCCGAAGTCCAGAGGCAGTCTGCTTCCAGATTTGGATCTTTGCTGATCCTGGGGCACCTGGCTAGGGTCCCTCCTCCTCCCTGGGGCTCTGAATCCCATCCCTCTCAGGTCTGCCACTTAGGGATGCCCCTCCAGTAGCTGGGCAGGGATGGGGGAGGGTCCCTGCACTGGGATCTCTCCCTTGTCCTCTCCCCTCAGCCCTGTCTTTCCTCCTCTCTCCATCCACCCAGTTCCTTCCTCTTCTCTCCTCTTCCTCCTCCTCTTTCTCTTTCCTCTCTCCATCTACCATTTTGTCTTCCATCAGGATCTCACTCATTCATCTGACACAAGTTTGTTGAACACCTACTATGTGCCAGCCTCAGGTCCAGATCCTGAGGAAACAGTCATGAACAGCAGAGACAAAGGCCACTGCCTTTATGGAGCCTGCCTCCTGACAAGAGGGACGCACAATATACGAGGAAGACAAAAGGTGGGCAACTTATAGTTCATGTAGGAAAGTGAAAAATGCAGTGCAAAATAGGAAAGAGCAAAGGGAGGTAAAGGGGAACAGGAGGGGGTGGCACAGTTTCCATCTAGACATCTTTGGCCAGGTAAGCCAGCCTCCCTCTTCCCCTCTCCCTTCTCCCTTCCTTCTCTGATTCCTCCTCTCCCTCCATCCTCCCACCCCTTGCCCCCATCCTCTAACTCTCCCAAAGCACTTCCTTCCCACTCAGGACACAGGGCAGATTCCCGCCCAGATGTGCCTGGACTCAGGTATTTAACAAAACCCCATCACTTCCTCAGGTTATTTCCTGGGGGCCCTTGTTCTCTCTAGCTCCTCAGGAGACAAGTAACCATGGAGAAGGGGGACCTGCCCCCGAAATGAGACAGATGTCTCCAGAAGGAGCTCGGTGAGCTGGTCTCCTTGCTCCTCTGAGTTCTCAGGGGCCTCTGCTCCAGCCCTGCAGCTACTGCCTGCGTCCCAGCTCAGACTTGCTCAGAGAAGACCCTCGCCACTCAGACACCCCTGCCACTCAGACACCCCTGCCAGGAGTCCCTGATCTCTCCATCCAGTTTGTCTGGCACAGCCTCCGCTCCCAGCCTTCCCTTGCACCCTCAGAACCAAATGTTGACCCCCAAATCTGCCCATCAAAACCCTGCATGGGGTGAACCCTGCTATGCACCCCACCCCTAGCCCAGTGCTTCACCCTTTATGCCTCTACAACATCAACCCACCTGTACTTTGCTGACCAGGACATTGCTTGCCTTGCCTGCCCTTCTACTCCACTTTTGAACCACCAGCCACATCCCCACCCTTACCTTGGCTAACTCCTCATTGGTTAGGATTCTGCTCCTCTAGGACATCACCTCTTCCAGGAAGCCCACCCTGATTCTCCAGCTGGGTTAAAGCATCCTTGCACTGCTCTTTGATCCTCTGTTTACACAGCTGTCTCCTTCGCAAGATTGGCATCTCCACAAGGGCAGGGCCCAGGTCTGAGTCATCTCTGTGTGCGTGGCATCACCCAGCCGAGAGCCTGGCCCACCAGCGGGGCAGGAGACATCCCTACAGTGAACAAATATTCTTTTCCTCTGCCCTTTCTCCACATCTGCCTTATTATCTCCCCACTCTTCACTCCTTCTGTCCTGGTTTTCTGTAAACCAAACTCTGATGTTTTCTGGTGAGGATGGAAATCTTGAGAGGGCCACTGTGTACCCAGGGCACAGAAGAGAAATCAGCCTCCACTGGAGTGGAGGGTTCTGGAAGAGATGGCTGTCAGTGAGGGGAGCTAGAGGTGATCCTGCCACTACCTCTTGCCTCCTGTGGGAGTGCCTGGTTTCATCTGTCCTTGTCTTGGCTACTACCAGCCATGGTCATCTCTCCCTGCAAGGAATTCTGGGACACTGGACATGTGAATCTGAGGGAGAACGGGGTTGGGAGCTTGGACTTTTGGAAGGGAGGAGGGACTAGAGGTCTGGGCTCCTGGATCTGAGGGAGGAGGGACTGGGGTTCTGGACCCCTGGGTCTGAGGGATGAGGGGACTGGGGGCCCCAACTCCTGGGTCTGAGGGAGGAAGGGGTTGGGAGCTGGACTCCTGGGTCTGGGGAGGAGGGGCTGGGGGCCTGGACCCCTGCATCTGAGGGAGGAAGGGGCTGGGGGCCTGGTCTCCTGGATCCTGGAAGAGGAAGCCATTGGGGTTTAAAGCCGTGATCCCTCCTTCCTCATTCACACTCTGGTTTTAGAAACATCTGGTTTTATACAGCTGCTCCACCCGGGCAGGGTGGGGTGGGGGTTGGGCAGCCAAATGCCCGGCTTCTGAGTGGAGCCTAGGCTGCCCCCACCTCCACCCTGGGGTAAAGGAATCTCCCTCCCCTCCTGCTCTGGGCTCAGCTCCCATCGGGGGATCCATCATCCTGACACAGCCAGACACCAGGCAGCCAGGCTCCTGGCAACAGCGTCAGAGACGCGGCCCCACCCTGGTGAGGTGGGCGGGGTGCCTCTTACTTGGGCCCCAAACTGGCCTTCTCCCTGACAGCCAGGCTCAGGCAAGACCCAACCTAGCCATGGTTCCTCACTCCCTGCCTCCCAGGGGAACCCAGGGAGTGAGGACTTGGTGTCCTGCAGGGGAAAGCTCCAGGAGAGGCTGGATGAGATGGACCAGCAGGGAGAAAGGAGGACTCGGAGGCAGAAAAAGGAAGAGAGAGAGACTTAGTAAGAAAGTCAGGGAGACCAAGTCAGAAATAAAGAGACACAGAGCCAGAGAGAAGCAGACAGAAATGGACACAAAGAGAGAAAGAGAGAGAAAGAGAGAGGGAGGCATGGAGAGAAACAGGAACCTACAGGGGGAGCAGACAGACAGGTGGTCAGAGAGGCAGAGCCAGAGTGACAGGAGCTCAGAGAGAGGAGGAGGTGGGCATGATCAGCTCCCAGAGGAGAGACAGAAAGAATTAGATATAGAGGTGCATTTTTTGTTGTTTTTAATCATGGAGAAAGGGGGCACCTGGGTGGCTTAGTGGTTGAGCGTCCCCCTTTGGCTCAGGTCCTGATCCTGAGGTCCTGGGATCGAGTCCCGCATCAGGCTCCCCTCAGGCTCCCTGCTTCTCCCTCTGCCTAGGTCTCTGCCTCTCTCTGTGTCTCATGAATAAAGAAATAAAATCTTGAAAAAAAAATCATGGAAAAAGAAGGGCATGGAAACAGTGACATTTATCACTGAGTGGGGATACTGGTCTCGAGATGCCCCAGGACCCCGTGTCTTTGGCCTCCAAACGAGGCCACTGCCACCTTCACTGTGACTCAGGTTTCCTGAAGGCTCCCCGGGGCAGCGGCGCCACTACGCTGTGAGTTCTCCCCGCGCCCTTAGGGGGACCCGTCTCGGCGCCCAGCCCCCTCCCCGGCCCTGGCACAGCGCACACATGCAGACCCACAAGCACTCACAGCTCTTTCCAGACGGCAGGCCTCGCCGCCAGCGCCCGGCCACACCCCCAAGCACGCACGTGTGCGCATTTCCTCCATCCCTAGGGCTTCGAGGGGAGCGGCTGGCGTGCGGGAGAGGGGGCAGAGGAATCGGCAGACGTGAGGAAAGACGCAGCGGGGGAGACAGCGAGGGAGAGGAAGGCAGGAATGGAGGGAAGAGAGCGCAGAGAGCGCAGAGCGGGAGAAGGAGGCCTGGGAGGGCAGGGGAGGGCGCGACTGCGGCCCTGGGAACCGAGGCCGTCGGGCGCGGGGTGGCGGGCAGTGGCGGGAAGCGGGTGGAGCTGCCCGGCTCATCCGTGACCTCAGAGCCCCTGGCCCAGCTCCGCCCTGACGTCAGCCCTCCTCCGCCCCCGCCCGCATCGGTCTTCAAATGACCCCCGGGCTCCCGGGCCACAGCGAGACCCGGGAGCGAGGAGCAGGAGAGGAGCGCACGCTGGACCCGCAGCGATGACACAGGTGCGTGCGGGCCTGCCGGCACCTGCGCGACCACGTGGGTGGGGACCCGGGCGCGCTGCTGTAGTGACGGCGACCCCCGCTGGGGCGTCCGGCTTCCATCCCCCCTTGTAGGTGGCCATCCCACCTGTAGTGTATGAGAGGGGACAGGCCCACGCTGATCCTGCAGTAAGCCCGCGTCCGTGTGCGGGGTGCGGCTGCGCGAGGCAGGGCTGTATTCGCTTGACGTGGGGCCCGGATTCCTTCTGTTATGGCTGTTCAATAACTATGAAGTTGAACCAAATGAAATCGCGGCTATCTGGTCACGTTTGCCCTTTGAAAATGGTCATTTCATATGGCTCAACCTTAACTGTTACCGTTTTCTGAAACTCTGTCCCTTTGCTGGGACCCAAGGGTGAGTGCCTAAGTGTTTGTGGCCCTGAGGGCATCCGATCCCTGGCTTAGCTCCTTTCTGCTCAAGGGGGTGTGTTTCCAAATTCACCTGTGTGGCTGTTGGTGAGTCTCAGGGTCACTAAGTTCTAAGAACAGAGGTTCTTAGAGGACATGAATGTTTTCTTTTGTGGGCACGCTGTGTGTCTCTTGGCAGAGACAAGAATATATGTGGGAATATATGTGTGGGGCTGTGTATGTGTGTTTCTGAGTGTTGACATTAGAGTCCTCCAGTGGCCCAGCTATCTCAGTGACCCCCAGCATGAATTGGGCCACTCTCCAGAAACTCAGGCAGGGCCAGGTTTGGATCAAAAGGACATAGAAGGAGAATTCCAGAAATAATAATAATATAATTATTAATATTGAGTGATTACTATGCTAAAAACTCTACCTTATAGAAGTTAAAACTGTGTCCTATAATGTGAGCCACTTACATAGTTAAAAATTTTTTAGTGGCCACATTTTAAAAAGTAGAAAGAAAAAGATGAACTTAATTTCAATAATATATTTTATATAACCCAGTGTATCAGGGGTCATCAAACTTTTTCTGTAGAAAGGTAGATAATCAATATTTAAGTTTTTTGTGTGCATATGGTCTCTCCTGCAACTACTCAACTTCGGTGTAGCATGAAACCAGCCATAAACAGTATGTAAACAGATGAGTGTGGCTGTGTGCCAATAAAACTTGATTTAAGGATGCTGAAGTTTGAATGTCATGTAATTTTCATATGCCACAAAATATTCTTTTGACTTTTTTCACCCATTCAAAAATGCAAAAACTAGAGATGCCCAGCTGGCTCAGTTGGTAGAGCATATGACTCTTGATCTCCGGGTTGTAAGTTTGAGCCCCACACTGGGTGTAGAGATTACTTAAAAATAAAATCTTTGAAAAAACAAAAACAAAAATCTTAAAAACTAGTCTTAGCTTGCAGAGCTGTAGTGAAAAGGGTAGCAGGCATTTGGCCCGAGGGATGTAGGGTGCTGACCCTTGCTATCTCAGACATATCATATGCATGAATAGATGCATCAGACCATATTTACTACAAAGTAACATAAAACTTCATAACAAGATTTTTAAAACTGTCATTTCAGTATGCAACAATACAAATAATTTTTTAAAGATTTTATTTATTTATTCATGAGAGACACAGAGAGAGAGAGGCAGAGACACAGGCAGAGGGGGAAGCAGGCTCCATGCAGGGAGCCTGATGTGGGACTTGATACTGGGTCTCCAGGGTCACACCCTGGGCTGAAGATGGTGCTAAACCACTGAGCCACCTGGGCTGCCCCAATACAAATATTAATGAGATATTTAACTCTTTCTTTTCTCAACAAAGCCTTAAAAATCCAGATGTATAGCACATCTCACACAGATGCTATATACTTTCATTGGAGATACTTGATCTGGATCTCTATTTAGGTTTCATAAGATTGACAGGTGAAAAAGAAGCTTCACACACCCTACTTGTTTCAAACATACTTAAAAACTTTCCAATATTGAATCAAGTATCAGTTTCTATAGTTAAATATTTAAATAAAATTAAAAAGTCAGCTCCTCTGTCATACTGGCTGCTTTTCAAGCACCCAGTAGCTACATGTGGCTGGTGACTCCTGTATTGGACAACACAAGTCTGAATCCTAATGACTCATTTAACTCATAAAGAAGCCCATGAGATGGAAGCTGATGACACAGGAGGCAGTTTAGCTTAGAGGACCATGGAGCCAGACTGCCTGAGTGGCCTTGGGCAAGAGAATCACCTCACCTATATAACAGGAACAAGTAACAGTATCTGCCACACTTGGAGCAGTACTTGATGTGTAGATGGGGCTAAATCCCCAATTTACAAGACGAGAAAACAGAGGCATGTCTCTCTCTGATTCTGAGGTCTTCCAGCAATGTGTATTAGGCACCTGGGCCTGTTGGAGACCTGAGCAGTGAAGGAGACCATGGCCATGCCCTTGGGAAGTTGGAGAAAAGACTCCCCCTACCTGTGAGCTTCATGACCTTGAGCAAGCCACTCTTCCTGACTAACCAGTCCTCGGTTTTGCTATGGGTATGATGGCACTGAAAACATTATCTGTTGCCTCCTGCACCCTCAGGCTCTCCTGGGGAGTAAAGCTTCAATATATAAGCTGATGGTTCAGTGACCAGATTCTTAGGGTTCAAACCCTAGCTTCTTTGCTATCCAGGTGTGACCTTGGGCAGGTTGCTGCATCTTTCTCTGACTCAGCTGCCTCATCTGTAAAATGGGGATGATTGTACCTACCTCATAGGGCTGTCGTGAGGACTAAAATAAATTAAATTAAATTAATAAAATAAATAAAATAAAAGGCTTATCTGGTACATACCATATTGCATTATTTTTAAGATGATGATGATTAACAATCTCAACCCTAAGAAACCTCTGTGAGATGAGTGATTATTTCATGTACCACTAAGAAGCAGGAGGGGAGGAGAATCCTTATTAATTAAACATTCCTTCAGTGTAATCCTCGTGGATTGAAGAGCTGTTTAAAATGTGAGGAAATGTCCCAGATCGAGCTCCTCTCCCCCAATTGGACACTCTGCGGAGAGCCTGGTTCTTCCTCTGCCTAGGTCTCTGCCTCTCTGTGTCTCTCATGAATATATAAATAAATCTTTAAAAAATAATAATAAAATAAAATGTGAGGAAATGGGTGCCTGGGTATCTCAGTGGTTGAGCCTCTGCTTTTGGCTCAGGTCATGATCCGGGTTTCTGGGATCAGTCCCGTGTGGGGCTCCTCCCAGGGAGCCCACTTCTTCCTCTGCCTATGTCTCAGCCTCTCTCTCTCTCTCAGGAATAAATTAAAATCTTTTTTTTTAAATGTAGGGAAAAATATATTAGAATCAATATAATATAATCAGGCATCAAGCCTTGCTGTTTGCCACAATTACTTTCATTGGTGAAAATAACTTTGCAGGGATCCCTGGATGGCGCAGGGGTTTAGCGCCTGCCTTTGGCCCCGGGCGCGATCCTGGAGACCCGGGATCGAATCCCACGTCGGGCTCCCGGTGCATGGAGCCTGCTTCTCCCTCTGCCTGTGTCTCTGCCGGCCCCCCACCCTCTGTGTGTGACTATCATAAATAAATAAAAAAAAAGAAAATAACTCTGCAGTACCCACAGGATTTTCTTTACAAAAAGGGCATGTTGTATTGACTTGGGGCGGGGCGGGGAGGCACTCGGGGGAGACCTAGGTCTTCGCTTCCCGGAGGAGGACTTCAGGACTCTTTCCCCTTTGCTATCCCCCGGCAGGAGCTGCCCAAGCCCACCCCGGCCGCCCGCCACTGCTCCGGCCTGGCCCGGCGAGTGCTGACCGTCACCTTCGCGCTGCTCATCTTGGGCCTCATGACCTGGGCCTACGCCGCCGGGGTGCCGCTGGCCTCCGACCGCTACGGCCTCCTGGCCTTTGGTCTCTACGGCGCCTTCCTCTCCGCGCACCTGGTGGCGCAGAGCCTCTTCGCGTACCTGGAGCACCGGCGGGTGGCGGCGGCGGCGAGGCGGGCGGCAGCGCGGGGGCCCCTGGACGCGGCGGCGGCGCGCAGCGTGGCGCTGACCATCTCGGCGTACCAGGAGGACCCTGCGTACCTGCGCCAGTGCCTGGCGTCCGCCCGCGCTCTGCAGTACCCGCGCGCGCGGCTGCGCGTCCTCATGGTGGTGGACGGCAACCGCCCCGAGGACCTCTACATGGTGGACATGTTCCGCGAGGTCTTCGCCGACGAGGACCCGGCCACCTACGTGTGGGACGGCAACTACCACCAGCCCTGGGAGCCGGCGGCGGCGGGCGCGGCGGGCGCGGGCGCCTACCGGGAGGTGGAGGCCGAGGACCCCGGGCGGCTGGCGGTGGAGGCGCTGGTGAGGACGCACAGGTGCGTGTGCGTGGCGCAGCGCTGGGGCGGCAAGCGCGAGGTCATGTACACGGCCTTCAAGGCGCTCGGCGACTCTGTGGACTACGTGCAGGTGAGTGCAAGGCGCCCGCGCGCACCGGCGCGCACCGGCCCGACCCCGGAGTGGGGCCGCCCCCTCCTGTAGGATTCTTGGTTGGGTGCAGGGATTGGAAGGGACCTCGTTCGGACTGTCTTTGTTTATCCAGCCATTCAGTGTAGGGACTCTCCGTCACTCGTTCATTCCTACATCCCTCCATCCGTCCACCCAGTAAGGAGACGGCTCATTTGTTTCAGTCATTCGTGTAGTGACTCATTAATTCCTCCCTTTCTTCATTCATTCATCCTCCAGCTGCATACTCTTCCTTTCACTCCGACTCACACATTCTTTTTTAAATTGTTGTTGACATCACTCATACCTTCTTACATCCATCTTCCCAGTTGGAGGTCATTCATTTATTTTATTCATTCATTTGTTGGATGCAGGCTCTTTCCTTCTCCCTCACCCACCCACCCATCCATCTAGTCATCCACCCAATCTAAAGATTTGTTCATTTATCCATCCAATGTAGAAGTCGCTCATTGCTTTGTTCATTCACCTTTTCAATGTAGAGATCTCTTCTTGTCTTCATCCAGTATAGGAATTGGTTCAGTAATGCACCACATTAGTTACCTATTGCTGCCTAACAAATGAAAACCACAAATTTGGCAGCTTGAAAGAAAACACTTATCTCCTAGTTTCCATGAATCAGGAGTCTGGGCAGAGCTTAACTGGCTCTTCTGTTCCGGTACCATCAGGCCATGATCATGATGTCAGCTGGAGCTGGGTCGTATCTACAGCTCAGGGGCTTCTCCCAGGCTCCTATGTTTGTGGGCAGGGTTGATCTTCTTGTAGTTGTAAAACTTCTTCCAGGCAAGCAAGAAAAAGTCTCTAACTTCTAGACCTTCTTTTATAAAGGGCTCACCTGATTAGGCCAGACCCACCCAGGAGATCTCAACAGATTAGGGATCTTAATAACATTGCAAAACTCCTTTACTATTTGTGTATTGGGTAATATAATCACAGGAGTTATGTGTCATCACTTTTGCCATATCCTATGGGTTAGAAGCAAGTTATAGATCTCACCCACATGCCAGAGGAAGGTATTGTACAAGGGTGTGGATCTTAGGGAGGCCATCTTGAAAGTGACTACAAAATTGGAAGTTAGGGCAGCCCTGGTGGCCCAGCAGTTTAGCGCCACCTTCAGCCCGGGGTGTGATCCTAGAGTCCCCCGATCTAGTCCCATGTGGGCTCCCTGCATGGAGCCTGCTTCTGCCTCTGCCTGTGTCTCTGCCTCTCTGTCATAAATAAATAAATAAAATCTTTTTTAAAAATTGGAAGTTATGTTCAGATTGGGTGCAGTGTCCCAGCAGTTACCTACCCTGTGATGTCCTCCCCTCAAGTACCAACCTGGCCTGATCCTGGCTCCTTCCACCCCACAGGTGTGTGACTCAGACACAAGGCTGGACCCCATGGCACTGCTGGAGCTGGTGCGGGTGCTGGACGAGGACCCCAGGGTAGGGGCCGTTGGGGGGGATGTGCGGATCCTTAACCCCCTGGACTCCTGGGTCAGCTTCCTAAGCAGCCTGCGGTACTGGGTGGCCTTCAATGTGGAGCGGGCTTGTCAGAGCTACTTCCACTGTGTGTCCTGCATCAGTGGTCCCCTAGGTGAGCAGGGGTAGGGCTGGGGAGGGCCATGGATAGAGTGGAGGGGGTGAGAGAGAGTCAGAACCGGATGTAATTGAGATTGAGGACAAAGATGGAGCTGCAACAGGGATGGGGGATAGGGATGAGACTGGAAGTTGGAGGTGGGATGGTGTTTGGTGAGGTTGGAGGAAGGGTGTGGATGGGGATAGGGCTTGGGGCTGAGGAAAGGTTTAGAGGAAGAGAATGGGTTGGAGTTGGAAGTCAAGAACAGAGCTGGGGCCAAGTTTGGGGTTGGTGGTGGGTTTTTGGAAGGAGATGAGTAGGGAATAGGGCTGAGAATGGATATGGGGTTGATGATGGAGTTGGGATAGTTTTGCTGTCAAAGTGGATATGGGTCAGGGATAGGATTGGGGCAAATTTTGGGATGAATGTGGGGTTGAGGAAGGATTGCTGTTGAGAATGGGATTGGGGCTGGAGTTGTCGCTGGAGACAGGGCTGAGGACAGGATTGAGATGGTTGAGGATGGGGCCAAAATTGGAGGTGAGTCGGGTTAGAGATAGGATGGGGGACAGTAGAGGCTGATGCTCCTGTTCTCCCCACCTCCACCCAGGCCTGTACAGAAACAACCTCTTGCAGCAGTTCCTCGAGGCCTGGTACAACCAGAAGTTTCTGGGTACCCACTGTACCTTTGGGGATGACCGGCACCTTACTAACCGGATGCTCAGCATGGGCTATGCCACCAAGTAAGCTGAGGGGATCAGGTGGTTGGGTGTGTGTGGAGGCCAGTGACTCTGTGTGTGTGTGTGTGTGTGTGTGTGTGTGTGTGTGTGTGTCTTTTGGGAATTCTCCAAACCCAAAGTATCTGGCAGGATAGTGGGCTCTACCAAGTGAGACATTAGGGGAGAATGGAAGATACTGGAAGAGGCAGGGGTGGCTGATTGTGTGACCCAGTGGACTCTACTAAGTGAGGCAAGGTCGGGGGTGGGGAATTCCACCTAGAAGGTACAACATGAGATGGGGCACAGTGGCTCTACGGCAGCCTCACAGATTACTCCGAGTGAGGTGGGAAGGGAGAGTGGGATCTAGTGGGAGAGTGAGCAAGAAGAATGGAGTACTTCAGGAAGAGTCGTAATCCAGTGAGACTGGTCAGGTTCAGGGGAAAGAGATTTCTACAAAACTAGGCCCCGTGAAAGGGCCGGAGAGAACTTAGGGTATACCAAAGGAACCCATGCATTCATTCACAAGGCAAATATTTATTACAAAGTGGGTTTTTAAAAGTTTAAGTAACCTCTATGCCCAGTGTGGGGCTTGAACTCACAACCCCAAGATCAAGAGCGGCAGGCTCTTCCCATGTAACGAGCCAGGCGCCCCTCATTACAATGTTTTAGGCTCTGGGGATGCAGCCATTAACAAGAGACACAAACTCATGCTTACGCATACTGCTTACTAGGGAGACCATGACTAAGGAGTATCCAGTAGTACACTGGATAATGCACATGCCAGGAAAGGGGAGGTAGAGTCTGGAAGCAGGGAATGAAATGTTAACTAGGATGCCCTTCCTAGGCATAGAGGTTGGATATGATGTGGCCGGAACCCTAGCAAGGGAGAGAGCATCCGGGAAGGAGGACAGAGTGGTAATGGAGTGCACTCCAGAAAGGCTTACAGGCCACCCAAGAACTTTGAATGAAGACAGGGAGCCATGGGAGGATTGTGGACAGAGGGGTGATGTGTCGTTTAACAGGATGCCTCTGGCAGCTGTTTTGGGTACGGACTGCAGGAGACCAAGGGCAGGGCAGGGAGGCTCCTGAGGATGCCTGGCAGCCAGGGTTAAGAGACTGGACAACAATGTCGAGTAATACCCTTGGGGAGAGAATAGTGGGACGCCTCCTAAGAAACGCAACTGTTAGCGGCCACCTGATGACATTCCAGGAGCAGGATTCTAGCCTTGTGTGGGCTTTGCCGCACACTGGGTGGGGACTGACTAGGATGTCTGCTGCGGCTGCAGGAAGGAGGCTTGATGGGTCCCTTGAGCTCTAACACATGGGATGCCCTGGGTAGGAACAGCGCCTGGCTTATTCCTCACCACAAGGCCTGCCAGTAAGAGCAAGCGCTAGAGTATTCGTAACAGATTAGTGATAGCATTAGTAATAGGTCAGTAACTGTGACGATATTAGTAATGGCAGTAGTGATATTAGTCATAGCGCAAACCGTAGTAGTTGCTAATATTTATTGAGCAAGTACAACATCTATCCTAAGCACTTGGCCTCTAATCCCGATTCAGTTCTCACAACAGCCCTGTTAGGTAGGAATCCTGGTCAGTCCCATTTTACTTAGGAGAACATGAGGCCCAGGGAGGTCAAGAATGCTTGCAGCCCAGCAGTTGTCCGGCAGTGGCCTCTTCTGGCTCTGGTCTCTGTCCTGGCCACCGAGAGGGCCGTCCTGATGCCTGTCCTGTCCCTTCCATCCAGGTACACCTCCCGGTCCCGCTGCTACTCTGAGACTCCCTCGTCCTTCCTGCGCTGGCTGAGCCAGCAGACACGCTGGTCCAAATCATACTTCCGCGAGTGGCTGTACAACGCGCTCTGGTGGCACCGGCACCACGCGTGGATGACCTATGAGGCAGTGGTCTCGGGCCTCTTCCCCTTCTTCGTGGCGGCTACTGTGTTGCGGCTCTTCTACGCGGGCCGCCCATGGGCGCTGCTGTGGGTGCTGCTGTGCGTGCAGGGTGTGGCGCTGGCTAAGGCGGCCTTTGCGGCCTGGCTGCGCGGCTGCCCACGCATGGTGCTGCTCTCGCTCTACGCGCCGCTCTACATGTGCGGCCTCCTGCCCGCCAAGTTCCTGGCGCTGGCCACCATGAACCAGAGTGGCTGGGGCACCTCTGGCCGGCGGAAGCTAGCCGCCAACTACGTCCCCCTGCTGCCACTGGCCCTCTGGGCTTTGCTGCTCCTGGGGGGCCTGGTCCGCAGCGTGGTGCATGAGGCCCGGGCTGACTGGAGCGGCCCTTCCCGGGCTGCCGAGGCCCACCACCTGGCCGCAGGGGCTGGCGCCTACGTGGGCTACTGGGTGCTCATGCTGACGCTCTACTGGGTGGGTGTGCGGAGGCTCTGCCGGCGGCGCTCAGGTGGCTACAGAGTCCAGGTGTGAGTCTGGGTGTGCAGGGTGCCCACCCAGGGGACTTCAAGGGAGGCAAAAGAGGAAACCAGCAGGGGCCCCAGGAGCCACAGACTTGCTGGGTGATTCTCTGGAGCTCAGTTTCCCTCCTCTGTGAAGCGAGGGGGTGTTGACCCAAGATTCTTGAGGCTGGGACTTCAGGGTCTCTGGGAAGGGGGTATTTATTGATCAGGGCATGGATTTTTAGGGGTGGGGGACAAGGGTCTCCACATGCTGTCCTGGGGCCTGCTTTCTCCCTGTTTTTATTTAATATCCATTTGTACTGTGTGACTAGGATATAATAAAGAATTTTATTTATTTTCTCCTGAGTCTCCCCCTTTTCTTTGAGACCTGAGGGGTTATAGGGCTGAAGGCTGGGGACTTGTGGCTCTGTCCTAGGTGCCAGCTGTTTGAACCTAGAAGGGTCCTTCTTCGGGAAACAGAAATAATAATCCCATGGGTCGGAGATGTGAGGGTGAAAATTCTCAGCACAGATACTTAATGGAGTACCTGCTATGTGGTGACACTGTTAGGTACTGAGGAGGGCCTTTTCCTGGTCTACTTGGCTGCTAAGAAAGGGAAGCCATACCTCATCTCCTCAAACCCCTAGCACCTCACCCTTACTTTGCTTTCCATCTCACTGAGAAAACAAAAGTGACAAGAAAAAAACCAGTCCCACCTGCATATCTTTCCACTGATCTCCATCTGTGCCCACACAGGCCACACCTTCCTCATTACTGAACGCAAACTGACTGTGCTCCAATGCAGCCCTTCAGGTCTACTCAAAGATCTCACTCCTTCCATTCTTCCCACATCATCAATTCTTCCCTCCCCACAAGGTCTTTCCCACCAGCATCCAAATGTGCTATCACTCTGTGACTTTTAGGACACCCTGTCTTGACCTATTTCCTCCTGAGCTACTGTCTTTTTTTTTTTTTTTTTGTCTTTTTTTTAAAGTAATCTCTCCCCCTCAGTGGGGCTCAAACTCATGACCAGGAGATCAAGATCTTTTGCATGCTCCACTGACTGAGCCAGCTAGATGCCCCATACTGTTTCATTTCTAACAGCAAAACTCCTTGAGAGCTGTTTATCTTTGTCTCCAATTTCTCTTCCACAAAGTTCAGCCACATTAAGTGCCTAATTCAATGGTCTTTAGTAACTTTATAGACTCCTGCAGCCATTACCATAATCTAATTTTAGAACATTTTCATCAACCCCCAAAAGGAACTCCACATCCACTGGCAGTCACTTGCATTCTTCACCCCGAACCCACCTCCATGCCCTAGGCAACCATAATCTATGCTTTATCTCCACAGATTTGTCTCTTCTGGACATTTCACATAAATGGAATCATGCAATATATATTTTTTTGTGACACAAAGTTCATCTGTGTTGTTGCATGTATCATTGGCTCATTCCCTTTTACTTCCAAATAATATTCCTCTGTAGGGATATATTACATTTGGTTTACACATTTATCAGTCAATGGATATTTGGGATGTTTCCATTTTTTGGCTGTTGTGAATAATGCTATAGACATTCACAGACAAGTTTCTGTGTGAACAGAAACTGTGTGTTAGATGTGTGTTAGATTCTCTGTGTGTTAGATTCTCTCAGGTGGGCTTCTCTAGGAGTGGAGTTGCTGAGTCATATAGTGGTCCTGTTTAATATCTTAAGAAACTGACAGGTGGTTTTCACAGTGCCTGTACCATTTTATATTCCCATTAGCAAAGTAGGAGGGTTCTGATTTCCCTATATTGTCACCAACATTTGTTATCACCTGATTTTGTTTAAAAAAGATTTTATTTGACACAGTGAACATGAGTAAGGTGAGGAGTAGAGGGAGAGGGAAAAGCAGACTCTGCTGAGCAGGGAGCCCAAGGCGAGGCTTGATTCCAGGACCCTGGGATCATGACCTGAGCCCAAGGCAGATGCTTAACCAACTGAGCCACTCAGGTGCCCCTCACCTGACTTTTTGATTATAGCCTTCCAGGGGGTGTGAAATGGTATCTCATTGTGGCTTTGATTTGCATTTCTCTGATGACTAGTGTTGCCTCCCACTGACTTTCAAATCCATGCCAATCACATGGCTCCCAGCCATGGCTCTTTGGAAATGGCTCCAGTCAAGTTTATCAGTGATGTCCATGTTGCTGAAACCAATGGCCAATTCTCAGGCCTCCTCTCTCATGATGCAGCAGCATCTGACCAGCTGATCACTCTCTTCTTGAAGTGCTTTCTTCATTTGGCTTTCAGGGATGCCACAGCTGCCTTCTCAGCTTCTCATGGTTCAAATGGCTTAACTTTGGAGAAACTTCCTCCTATCTACTTCTCTTATGGATTTACACTCATTTCCTCTGTGCATTCAGTGGCATGGCTCTGAAACTTGTATCTTCAGATCAGACCTCACTCCAGAATTCCCGACTTGTATACCCAATTGCCTCCAAGTCACTTCCTCATCACCAGACCCAACGCCTCATCTGTCCTCCTCTTCCTCCCTCCTTGAAACCTTCCAAGAAAACTGCTCCTCCCACAGCATCCATTATCTCAGTAAACAGAACTCTGACATTCTAGCTTCTCACATCAAAAATGCTAGAACTGCACTGCACACAACATATCCCCTACCATAGAGGACTATTTAATTTTTTAAATTCATTCTTTGATGATATCAATCAGTCATGAAACCATTTACCAAGTATGTACTGAATTACACATTTTGCCAGGTTTGCAAATGCAGAAATGAATAAGAGGCAGCCCCTGCCTTCCAGGAGCTCCTTGTCAAGTAAACAAAGAGTGTGATCCAGAGTTACACAAAGACACATGCCTCTGTGATTTCTATTTTCACAGCTGAGGGACAACTTAAATTATTAGCTATAAAAGATTATAAATTTAGATCCTCAGTTGCACTGGCCACATCTGACCCACTTCATGGCCACAGGTAGCTGGTAGCCACCGCAATGGACAGTACATATCTAGAACATTGCCATCATGGCAGAGGATTCTACTGGACCCTCTGCTGCCCTGACCATGGACACTGCCCCTTCTCTTTTCTTCCTCTCACACCTAACATTCCAATCCATCAGCAAACCTCACTGATCCTACCTTCAGGACAGATCTAGAGCTCCTCACTGTCAGGGGCACCTGGGAGGCTCAGTCAGTTAAGCATCTGCTTTTGGCTCAGGTCATGATCCTGGGGTCCTGGGATCAAGCCCCACATTGGGCTTCCTGCTTGGTGGGGAGTCTGCTTCTCCCTCTCATGCTCTGCTCTCTCTCAAATAGATAAAATTTTAAAAAAAGAAAAAAAAAAAACAACCCCAAACTCGTCACTGTCACCACAGTTGTCCCTGAGCTGCATCTCCTTCCCAGATTATAGCTGTCTAGATGATCACAGCACCTCATAGTGGTTCCTGCCCCCTACAGTTCATTGTCCATGCAGTAGCCATACAAATCAAATCAAATCAAATCATGACTTTCCTGGCCTCAAAAACTGCCCATTACTCTCATCTTAGAGGGAAATCCAGACCTTACAGTGGCCAAGGTCCTGCACATTCTGACTTCATTGTGTACTCGTTTCCAAAAGTCCTGCTCCAGATGCCTCCTGGCCATGTCTCCAATATTAGGTGCACTAGGGGGCTTTTGCCCTTGCTGTTTCTCATTTGATCCATGTCTTATTTTGTTTTTCTTTTTATTGTCTGACCATCCATTACAATCTAAACTCCACAGGCACCTGGCTAGCTCAGTCAGTTAAGCATCTGACTCTTGATTTCATCTCAGTTCATGATTTCAGGGATATGAAATTGAGCCCCATGTTGGGCTCCACAAGATTTTCTCTACCTCTGTGCACTGGCCCCTCAAAGAATCTAAACTCCTTGAGGGAGCAGATTTTTGTCTATTGTGATTTTTTTAAAAGATTTTATTTATTTGTTCATGAGAGACACAGAGAGAGGCAGAGATACAAGCAGAGAGAGGAGCAGGCTCCCCATGGGACTCAATCCCAGCACCCCGGGATCACAACCGTAGCCAAAGGCAGACACACAACTACTGAACCACCCCAGCACCCCATCTGTTCTGATTTCTTCACTGCTATCTCTACAGTGCCTTGAAAATGCCTGGCACAAAGAAGTACTCAGTAAAAAAAAAAAAAAAAAAGAAGTACTCAGTAAATATTCTCTGAATGAATGAATGAGTGAGCAAAGGGGAATATATTAGTGAACAAGAATGAGCAGATGCCCAGAAGCAACTTATCTTTTAGGTGAGAGGACACAAACCAAAATAAAAAACACAGGTTGACATCAAGTCCCATGAGTAAAATGCACAAGTGAAAACAGGGAGGGGGATGTCAGCTGACAGGGAGGGAAATGGTCAGTGAAGATGACATTTGAGCTGGGACCTGTGCGGTGAGAGGGAGGTAGCTTTGTGAGTTTCACAGTCAAGTCACATCAAGTATGAAGAACATCATGTGCAAAGGCCGGAACGTGGGACTGAGCTTTGCATGTTCAAGAGACAAAAAAATGACTAGTGGGGCCAGAGAGTAAAGAGGACAAAAAAAGGGAGGTGGAGTCCAGCTGCCTGCCAGACACAGAGTTGTCAGAGGGATGAAATTGGTTAATACATGTAAAGGTTTTTCAGAGGAAATCATAAGTGAGTTTAGACACAGAAGGGAGAAAACGTGATTCTAGGCAGGAAACAACAGCTAACCAGGTCCTGAAGAGGGTGACAAGAATCATGACAAATTTAAGGAATAAGCAAAGGCCAGACAAACTGCAGGGTGGAAAGATCTACCCATGATGCCTGCAGGGTAGAAAGACAAGGCTCACCAGATCAGCAAGGGCCAGAACCTGGGGCATCTTGGAGGCCCTAACAGGGAACTGGATTTTGTTCCAGTGGCAATAGAGAGCTAAAGGGTTTTGATCAAAGGAGTGACCCGATCAGACATACTTCAAAATATTCCCCTGGCTGCTATGTGGAGGATGGACTGTAGTGCACGGAGTCAAGGCAGGGAGGTGAGTGGAGATGCTGCTGGAATAACCCAGGCAGGAGATGATGGTAACTGGGACCACAGAGAGAGGGCGGCTGCACAAGATGTTTAGGAGTTAAAAAGGCTGAGGCATGGAAGTAGAAGTGGAGGAGGAATTAAACTCTTAGGTTTCCAGTTGAGCAGCTGGGTGGTTGGTGGTACCCTCAGTAGGAAAGCCTTGGGGAGGAACAGGCTTTCAAAGAGACAGCAAGGACTCCATTTGAGTGTGTGTTCCGCAGGTTGAAATGTCAAAGTGATTGCCAGAAATCTGGGGAGGGGCCTGAGCTTGTACCCAAAGTCCTCAGCACAGAACGTTGCACTGTGTCAGCTCTACACGTTACTGTTATTAGGGGAATATTCACCTATTCACCTGGGTATATTTGTGGTCTGGTGCCCCTCCTTCTACCTGCATTAGTAGTGAACACCTTCAAAGATGAGATAATCTAGAGAGCTGACATATATTCTTTATTATAGGAATGAAAACAGGATAAGGAAGTAAGAAAAAGATACCTTTGTTAATTGCCCTTGAAGTACCATCGAAAGAACATCCTGGGGAAACAAGGAGGTACTTGTGTTAGGGGGAAAGGTTGGGGACTAGATATCTGGGTCACAAAGGTAGATAAGGCCTGCACTCTTGGATCTGAGGGAAAAGGGCCTGGTGGCCTGGGGGCCTGGACTCCTGGGTCTGAGGGTCTAGACTACTGGGTCTGAGGATGGAGGGCACTGGGGGCCTAGACTTCTAGGTCTGAGGGAGGAGGGGCCGGAGCCTGGACTCCTGGGTTTGAGGGAGGAGGGGCTGGAGGCCTGGACTCTTGGGTCTGAGGGCAGAAGGGTCTGAGGGAGGAGGTGGCTGGGGACCTGGACTCCTGGATCTGAGGGAGGAGGGGCTGGGGGCCTGGACTCCTGGGTCTGAGGGAGGAAGGGGCTGGGGGCCTGGACTCCTGGGTCTGAGGGAGGAGGGACTGGGGGCCTAGCTTCTTGGGTTGGAGGGAGGAGGGGGCTGGGGGCCTAGACTCTTAGATCTGAGGGAGGAAGGGTCTGAAGGAGGAGGTGGCTGGGGACCTGGACTCCTGGGTCTGAGGGAGGAGGGGGCTGGGGGCCTGGACTCCTGGATATAAGGGTGCAGGACACCAGGTCTGAGGAAGGAGAGCAGATAGATGCTGGGACCCCCGGGTCCCTGGGACTTACCACACCACAAGGGTCGCACTGGCTGATGCTAAGGCCGCGGCGGCGGCGAGCAGACACTGGTTGCTGGGCGTCAGAGCCCCGGAACTGGCCAGCAGCTCGCCCAGGCTTGGGCTCCAAGATTCAATCATCTCCGCCTCCCGGGGCGCCCAGTCCAGCACTTTCCGAAAGGAGACCTGCAGCTTGGTCTCCCCACGCGGGGGCGCACCTGTCACTGCGGAGGCGCGCACGTCAGTCGCGCGCGAGCCCCACCCCTCGCAGAGGCCCCCTCCCCGCGCAGCCCCGCCCGCACCGTTAAGAAAGAAATAGACCCGCGCCACGGGGAACTGGTCGTGCGAGATCTCGCAGCAGTAGGTCCCGCGGTACTTGAGCTGCACCGGCCGGATCCGCACCAGGTTTCCTCGGGCCTGCAGGATGTCTCGGAAGTAGGACTGGTCCTGCGTCCGGACCTGCGAGACGCTCGGGCTGAAGCGGCGGGAGGAGAGGAGCCTCGCCCGAGCCCAGGTCAGATTCTCTGGGCCGGGCGTTGCCGAGCCACCGAGCTCAAGTCCCGCCCCGAGCGAGACCACGCCTTCTGGAGCCCTGGCCCCGCCCCACCCCTCTGTTTCGCTGACCCCTCACGCATGACCACGCCCCTCCAAGCCGCCTCCCGAGCCTTGCCTGCGCTTCCCAATCCCCGGACCTTCCCCGGGCACGAAGCCTGAATCTAGCCCGAGCTCCCCTGCGTCCTGACCCGCATTTTCTAGAAAACCAAAACCCGCCTCCCACATCCTTCGCGCTGGCCCCGCTCCGACTCACACCTCCTCCTGCGAACTTCCAGGAATACGTGATTTCCTCCTGAGGCAGCGAGAAGTTCACAGAGCAAGAGAACTTAGCCTGTTGACCTCGAGTCACTGTCAAGTCCTGGACTGCAGACAGGTCCGCGTCACCGCCGAGCCCGCCCCGTCCGGCCCAGCCCCTTTGCCGGCTCAGCTCCGGTCCCTCCGGTTCGTCCGGTTCCTGCCCCTTGCAGGCTCCGCCCCTCACCTGGGCAATCCAGCGAGAGTTCGCACACGTGGGAGTAGCACCCGCGGCAGCGGAAACTCCGGCTCGCCTCCTGGACCCCTGTGGGACGGAAGCGCTGCACCTGGGATCCATCCGTGTTCCCCGCCCTGGTCCCTGGGGCCAACTTAAGTGTGTTAAGCCTCCCGGGCTCTAACGGCCAGACAAGCCCTGGGCGCCGCCTTCCCTGTGCTCACTGGCTGGCTCTCAAAACTCTCCGGCCTCTCGGACTCCTATTGGCTCGCTTTTGCTTTCGGACCCGCCTCGTATGAGATTTGTGAGCAATATCTGGTTTAATTACTTTTGTTCAGGGCTCTTATTGGTCTTCCACTCGAAGTCACAGGTGTCGCGCCCAACCACCCGCCTTCCCACTCGGTTGCGAGCTTTGAACGAAGTGCTTACCGCAGGGAGGGATGCAGGCCTCGACTGTGGAGAGAGGAAGCGTTACTACCCTGGAGGAAAGCGCGTCCCCGAAACTCCCCCACGGGATAGGTTAACTGGGCCAGGTGGCGTGGCACCGCCCACCCTAGGGGCGGAGCCAAGCCTGCTGCTTTCCTCCTGCAGGCGGGGCCAGGACTGCTGCCCCCTAAGGTCACGCGCGGGCCTGAGGCTTACTAGGGAGTCGGGGCCAACCCAGGTGTAGTTCAGTGAGGGGGCGGGGCTATGCCCTGGGCTATGGTTTCAGGGGAGGCAGTCCGGTTGGAAAGGAAACGTCACAAAGTGCACGGGGCCAGACTGAGACCCAGGCTGATCTGGGACAGGACTATCGGAAGATGGGGTCCTAGCTGGAAACCTTCCGTTGAAGCAGGGACCTGATCCTAGAGAGGTCCTCGCAGGGGAAGATGCTGTGTCAGGAGTGACCCTCCAAGGGACGTGGCTCGGAGGGGCTGGGCCAAAGGGAGAGGATGGCTGGCTCAGGAGTTTTGTGTGTGTGTGTGGTGTGTGTGTGTGTGTGTGGTGTGTGTGCGCGCACAGCCCAGCTTCTTTTACCTTCTTTAAGCTTCTTAATGACTTCCTGCATTTTCTTCGCAGCGTTGGGAAAAGCAACCTTAAAGGAGCCTAGAAGGGGGAGGGGCCCTTGTAAGTAAAAACCCACCTCCAAGGCCGGTCAGTTGCTATTGCAGTGTTCGTCTCTTCCACAGCCACTCCCCATCCCCTCATCTCATCTCCCACTCTGTCTACCTGGAAGACTGACAGATCCCCAGGCCTCCTCCGGTCTGCCTCTGAACTCTGTGACTGAACTACTCTGCCTTCTCTGCATTGATCTTGTTGGAGGGAAAGGGGAGGATCGAGATCAAATTCCTCACCAAGTTCTGCTAGGCCCTACATGATCTGGTCTGGTTTCCTCTATTCCATCCGTTGCCCATCTTTCATTTCCCCTAGCATGAAAACAACCATATTCTTTAGCACCTCAGGACCTTAGCACATGGGGGCTCTTTCTAGCCCATCTTCCCCCCCAATCCCACTCATCCTTCATCTCCTACCTCGAGTCATCTCCTTTGAGATTTTCCCTGACCATAAATCTAATCTAATCCATGTGCCCCTATTTTTGTCTATCAAGGTGTTCCATCCATCCCAGAGTTCTCGCTAGTTTACAATTGTGTGTGTGTATATCACACAGTGATCATCTCAGTCTGTCTCTTCAGGGAATAAACATGTCATTCTTCAGTGCTGTATCCCCACAACCCAGAGAGGGCCCTGAGTCTTAGAAAGTGCTAAGTATATGTAGAATGAATTCCAGGATCCAGCTGGAATGGAGATCACAACTGGTGGCCCGTGGCTCCAGTCCATCCCTGGAATGTGTTATATTTGGACTGGAAAGTATTTTTTAAAATGAACCAGTTTCCATCATATAAAATTTGGGAAAGTCACCATAAAATGTTTGGCATCTCTTTTTAGAAAAGTGGAAGAGCTATAATACAAGAGACTATATTTTCATGAGGCAGCAATTAGCTAGAGCTTAGTGGCAGCCACCCCCTTTACACAGGGCATGCACCTGCCACTTCCACATGGTCTCCAGACTTTATTAATTTAAATTTTCTTTTACTGTCTTTATCTCTGTTCTTACGGGTGTTGGAGTTTTGACCATTGGAATGGCCTCCAAACTGTAAGGTTTTGTGGCTCTTCCCAAAGTGGATGGGTGGCCACTTATTTACCAGTGGAGGTGGTTCTGGAAATTAGAAATGTGGGAGATGTGCGGTGTCTGGGTGGCTCCTTCGGTTAAGCATCCAAGTCTTCCAACTCTTGATTTTGGCTGAGGTCATGATCTCAGGGTCATGAGACTGAGCCCTGCATTGGACTCCAAGCTCAGTGCAGACATGCATATAGTGTGCTCTCACTCAAATAAACAAACAAAAATTTTTTTAAAAGAAATGTGGCAGGTGTTATGCACCGAATTGTGTCCCTCTCAAATTCATAAATGCTGAAGCCCTAACTCCAGGACCTGGGGCTATGACTTGGAGATACAGCCTTAAAGAGGTAATTAAGTTAAAATGAGATCAGGGTGGGCTCCGATCCAGTATCACATTGCTTATAAGAGGAAATCTGGATACAGACACACAGAGGGAAGATCATGTGACCAGGGGGAGAGAAGATGGTCATCTACCAGCCAAAGAGGGAGGCCTCAGAAGGAACCAACCCTGTTCACCCTGACACTTTGATCTTGGACTCCTAACCTCCAGAATTGTGAACAAATACATTTCTGTTGTTTAAGCAACCCTGTATATGACACTTTGTTACAGCAGCCCTAGCAAACTAATACACAGGGATTGCTAGTTGCCTCCAAATACCTCTTTAGTAACATCACACTGCATTTCAGCTGGGAAAGCACCCCTGGCCCCACCAACCACCCAGCTAAAAGACTATATTCCTCAACATCCCATGCAGCTAGTTGTGGTCATGTGACCCAGTTGTGATCATATAACCAAGTTTTGGTCACCAGTGGAAATGGAAGTGTCATGTGCAAGTCATAGGAAGTAGCTTTGAGAAGAGAAATGGTACCATCTTATTGATCTTCCCCTTCCTCTATCCTGCTGCCTGAAACTTGGATTTGATGGCTGGGGCTCCAGCAGGCATGCAGAACCATGAAGATAAGGGCTGCATCCTAGGATAGCAAAGTAGGCAGTTGGAAGGGGTTTGGGTCTCCAAGAAAATGAAGTGGTGCCTCCATACAAAACTTAAGTGCCTGCCTACCTCAAGACTTCTAGCTTGCTTAACCATTGCACGTTCCTCTGTGATTTCAAACCACGCAGAAAGGGAAGGGAACTGAGAATATTGGCGAGAGGGTGGCTGATGTGATGATCCTTGGGTATAAACTAGAGCCAGGAAGTGGGTTCAAAGTGAGAGGTCAAGGACTTAGAGGTCTCTCTTTGGCCACAGGGCAGGCGTGTGGTCTGGAGATGGCAGGATGGCCAGAAGGATGTGGTCAGAGTGGGGTGCTCAAATGAGAGGCCAGGATGTTGGAAGAGTCATCCAAGGAATGTTTTTGTGCCAAACCTAGTGACTCACAGGGAGGATGAGTGTAGGATTATGCCAAGTGCGCCATGATTGGGGGGGAGGGGTGTGTGTGTGTGTGTGTGTGTGTGTGTGTGTTATATCTAAGCAAACCGTGGGAAGAAAGCAGGGATGGAGTGAAATGTCCAAAGAGGCCAAAGGGTGGAGGTTATATCAAGTGAACCACAAGGGGGCATGGGTGGATGTTGTGAAATCTACCCAAAAGAGGTGTGTATCATTAGGAACCTCAACTGTTTCTGACCATGTGGGTTTGAGTCCTGGCTCATCCATCTGTGAGAACACCTGCCTCCCATCTGAGATATCCATTTCAAGTCCTCTTCCTTACATGACCTTGTCCAAATATGTAACTTTCCTGATCCTCAGTTGGTAAAATGGAGACAGTATCAGTGTCTACCTATTAGGGTTGGCGGGAGGCAGAGGCGATTTAATGCCATACTATATAAAAACATCTTCATGCCAAACTATGTGCCATTTAATGGCTGCACGAGAGAGTATCTGTAAGTGCTTAGGATGGTGTCTGTCACACCGTGAGTGTTATAGAGATATTACCATTCTCCAAGTTTGAGATGGAGAAACTGAGGCACTTCCTACTCCTCCTCCCACCCCACCCAAGCTTGCCCCTTTCAGCTCAGCCCTCATCTTGGTCCACCTGGACCACTGCCACTGGTCCAAACCACCATGAACCTTCTCCACACTGGTCCGCTGCTTCTGCCTTTGGTCCACATGGCCTCAATCAGACCCTGTCTCTCTCTCCCTAAAATCCTCTGATGGCTTGAACATCAGTTCAAGGGCCGAAAAGAATGGTTCTCAAACTGTGTTCCTGGAGCTGCAGCAGCATCACCTGGGAACTTGTTAGAAAGGTCTACTTCCGTGGGACACATGGGTGGCTCAGTGGTTGAGCGTCTGTCTGCCTTCGGCTCAGGGCAAGATCCTGGAGTTGCAGGATCAAGTCCCACATTGGAATCCCTACATGGTGCCTGCTTCTCCCTCTGCCTGTGTCTCTGCCTCTCTCTGTGTGTCTCTCTCATGAATAAATAAATAAATTAAAAATCTTTAAAAAAAAAAAGTTCATTTCCCGGCCCTTACCTCAGACCCACTGGTCAGAAATGGAGGGTAGGACCCAGGAGTCTGCATTTTAACAAGCCATCAGGAGATTCTAACACACGCCGGGGCTTGAGAACCACTGGCCTATGAGCTCCAACAGGATGTGGTTCTTTGCAGCCTCTGATTTCATCTCCTCCTGCTTTTTCCCTCGTTGATTCCACTCCAGCCCTTGGCACTGGCTCTGCCCTCTGCCTGGAAAGCTCTTTCCCCAGATTATCTGCATGGCTGTCACCTGGTTCAGGTCTTTGCTCAATTAGACCTTCTCATTTGCGACTGCCCTGACCAACCTATTTACAATAATTATCCCACTGGGCACCCTGTTCCCTGCACTCGTTTTCCTCCATATCCTGGATGACCATCTGACACCCTAGTATTTCATTGATTACATTTATTGTCTGTCCCTCCCACCCCCCAATCCAAGCAACCTGAGGGCTAGTCGTTTGCACATTTGGTCACAGCTATATCCACATTGTTGTTTCTGGCACATTCAATGAATACCTGTCGGTCATATTGCACTGGCTTCCCTCGGCCTCCAGTCTGTCCTCCATACAATCCCGGAGGGTCTTTCTACACCCAGAGCTAAGCCTGCCCTTCCCTTGCTCACAGCCTTGCTCCTCCAGGACAGTCTCAAGTCTCCTTGACCTTTCAGCTAAATCCTGGGCCTGTGTGTCTAGCTGCCTCCTGGATGTCCCTCGAGTCCCACACACTGTCACTGTGTCCTAGCCCAGCTCACCATCTTCTCGCACTCCTGCTCTTTCTCCCTGGTTCCTCATCTCAGGGGAGCTGGACCCTGGGCACTGTCCATTACACCCCCACCCCAGTCCCCAAATGGACCATCAGACCCAAGGCCCTGGATGACTCTCCCCTTCATCCATGCCCACTTCTCCATCTTCACATAGGCACCCCCCGCCCCAGCCCAGGCCTCCCTCACCTCAGCCTCCACCCTGGCCTCCCAGCTTCTGCTGTCTCCCTGAGCCACTGTGTCCCACATACAGCTCTAAGGGGGTCTTCTACAGGCAGAACTGGACTTGTTCCTCCTTTCTTCAAAACCTTGTATGACAAGATGGCCCAAGTAGGGAGAAAGAGTGTTTTCGGGATTCCTGAGCACCTCCCCCCACCCCAGCACTGAGTTGCTCAGGCCTCTCCTTGGGGGTGGGGGATATGTAGCTGAAGTTCATGCTGACTCCCAATACCCCCTTCCCTCCCCCCCGGGGTGGACAGGAACCTCCCTGTTTTTCAGGATCATTGTCAGAAAGCTTGGTGGGCAAGAGCAGAAAACAAAAGGCATAACAGCAGATGTAGAAATGAGCCCTGAGCCCTGGACCTCTGACTGGCCAGTTCATGCCGCAAACAGCACTCAGCCTCCCCCCTCCCTCTCCCTCTGAGGTCTGTCTGGTCAGGAGGCTCCTCCCTCTGAGGGAAGCAGCAACACACCCAGAACCTCATAGCCAGGGAGAGGGGGAGCCACACAGCCAGTTCAGAGCTCCTCTACCTGATCCCAGCGAGGCTTCAGACTCTGGTCATTTCTGCGCTGTCCTTTGACCTCCCCACCAGCACCCGCCCATCCCTACTCCACAACAAGTAATCAAGTTCACTCAGCTTACCAGCACTACCTCCTCCCGATCCTCCCACATTCTGGGGCCCCCCTGCACACACATCCACCTCTTGGGGACTTCCACCCCACATCCACCAAAAACCATCCCCAGCCCACTCACCCTGGGCCATGGCCATCTCCTGGAGAGTGTGGGTCATCTGGGTGAAGGCATCATGCAGGTGGTTTCTCTCATAATCATCTGGGAGTAAGGGTGGAGGGCAGAGGCTGGCAAATGCATGCACCTCAACACCACATCCACAGTGTGGACAGTTCCTGTCTCTCTAAGATACCTTCCGTCTCCAAGTCTCTGTCCCCTCCCTACTGCTACCCCCCATCTCTGACCCAGTCTCAGCTCTCTTCTCCCCTCAAGTCCCTACCCCCGCACCCCTCTATTCTCCCCCCTTTGTGGGAATCTCAGTGGTTCTCAGCACTGTCTGGTATCACTCAGTGTTATCCCCCAGGACCCCGGAGGACGGTGGCAGTTCTCCTCACTGATTTCAATGTCTAGGAGGCCCCGAAAGGCAGTGATGAACGCCTTCTGACACTTCTCCAGCTCAGGCCCCTCTACACCAGCAAAGATCTGGCAGATGCGGACACGATCCTCATAGGATGTGAAGCAGAAGAGACAGGCCCAGGTGGGGCCCCTGAAGACCATGAGGGCCACCAGGGCAGATGGGACAGTACTGCCTTGGGCCAGCAGGGCCATAACTGAGGGTCTGGGTCCCCGAGCAAAGTGGGTGACCTTTGTGAGGTCACCACTGGGTGGGGGAGGGGCATGCAGTCTGGGGTCAGAGGTTGGATTTCCGAGGCTGGTCAAATGGCAAGCTCTGGATTTTCAGGGAGAAAGGGTGTGAGGAGTCAGGGGTCGGGCGGGCAATCCCCAGGCTTGTGGTTGCGCCAGACGCCAGGCTCCCAAGAACCTCACCTGTGACCCTGGATGTCCTCACAGGTTAAAGGGTCTCAGGGACCCAGAGGCCGGCAGTGTGGTATGTGGTGGCCTGACAGGCCCTGGTGTGGGGTGGGGGTGGGGATGTCAGAGTGGAAATGGCACAGAGATACTGAGAAAGCCCAAGAGACAGAAACTGAGACGTGGAGAGATATCAGAAAGCACAATAAGAGAGAGATGGAGAGACAATCTGAGAGGCTGCTGTGTAGACCCACAGAAGACTCCAGAGACACAGCGGAGATGGAGAGATAGAGAAAGCGAAGTAGAGGTTTCTTCTTGGGAGAGGAACTCTTTGAGGGCAGTGGGAAGAGGGGATGCAAGGACAGGACAGGCGAGAAGCCCAGCTCCTCCTCCCAGGGTCCCCCAGCATGGGGCAGTGGTCAGGGGCTGGGGTCCCCGCCGGGCGTCCCGTGCAGGGCGCAGCCTGGGGAAAGCTAGGAGGCCGTATAGTGATCTCCGTGGGTGTCCTCCTCAACTATACAACCTCCTACCTCAGCCCGGGGGGCGCGGCAGGTGGACAGACAGACGGATGGAGGGACAGATGGGGGCCAGGAGGGCCAGGGAGGGTGGGGAGGGCCGGGAAGACCCCAGCCGCGATGGTGAGCCCCCGACACAGACCCACAGACTCGAGCTTGTGTGCGGCGAAGGCCCCGCAAGGTCGGTTCTACGGGTGGGTGCCAGGACCCAGGAATCCGGGCCCCCGGCCCCCTCCTCCCAAGGAACCCAAGAATCAGTCCCTTGGCTCCTTCCTCAGCAGGGACCCAGGAGTTTCAGGCCCCTAGCCCCTTCCTCCTCAAAGGTGCATGGAGTCCTGGCCAGTGGACCCTCCTCTTTCAGACTCAGATGTCTGGGCAGCCAGCCCCCCTTCCCTCAGGCCCTGAGAGTCCAATCAGGCCTGCTTCCCTGGGGAAGGTGGAGCCTGGCTCCCTGGATGTGGAGTCAGAGGGAACCTCACCTGTTCCGGAGTTCAGTCCCTTGGGCAAGCAGCTCCCTACCTACCTGTCAGATTCTGGAATCCGGGACTAGGGCAGAGGCAGGGACAGGAAGCCTTCAAACCTTTCTGGATATTTTCCCCCTCTCTCATGTCTTCTTTTAGCCTCCCATCACTTATAATGAGGATGACTATGGTTCCCGAGCACTGACACTGCCCCAGGCCTGGCCAGGTGCTGTCCGCTGGCCTGGCGGCTGCAGGGATGAAGAGAACCTTGGCCAGAGTCGGGCCAGTGGGAGGGGCCAGGCCTGGTGGGCGGCGGCCAGGCACCCAGCGTCCCTGGCCCAGGGCTGAGCTGAGCTCGAGCACCTGCGGGTCACTGGTCAGTCCCTCTGGCCAGTGCTGGCTGTCCTGCTGCCTCGGTCCCACGCTCCAGCTCCATCTTCCCGGCTCTCTCCTGCTGCGCCTGGTCTCGGAGCCTGGTCTCGCAGTCAGCCCGCGGCTTACCTGGTCTCCACCTCCTCCTGCGTCTGTTTCGGGCTCTGCATTGCTCACGCTTCGGCTCTCGTCCTCCTCTCCCCTCCGTGGTTCCGGCGCTCTCCCTCGCAGATGGCCTCTCCCTCTCTCTCCTTTCTCATTCTTTTTCTTTCCCTTCTGTCTTTCTTCCTCCCTGGTCCACCTCCCTCCCTCGCTCTTTGTCTCTCATTCTCTCAGTCTCTTTCTTCCGCAGGGTCTGTCTCTGGCCGGCTCCCTTCTTTCTATCTCACATCTCTGTCTCGCTCTCTCTTTCCTCCGTGCTCTCCCCTCCCACCCTTCTTTCTCCCTCCCTTCTTCGCCCCCTCTCTGCCTCTCTCTCTCTCTCTCTCTTTCTCCTTCCCTCTCTCCCTCCCCCTCCCAGCTCAGAGCCAGGTCTGGAGCTGGGGGTGGGGTGGGGGTGGTTCGAGAAGGGGCCCAGGGCTGGGGTAGCGACCTGCTGAGGAGGGGGAGGAGAGGCGGGCAGGGGGCGGAGGAGAGCTGGAGATGGGGGGCCAGAGTCGGGTCCGGCTCTCATCCCCCCTTCCCTCCTTCCCAACCTCCCAGACCCTCAGGCGGGGGCGAGAGTCAGGCCAAGGTGGGGAGGAAGGGGAAGGGAGGAGGCTGCCCCCGCCCCCCCACAACCTGGCCCAGAGCCCAGGCCGGGTTCCCAGCATGCCCCGGGGCTGCCTGGGGCCTGAGGAGGGGGTGAGAGGGGAGCTGAGAATCTTAAAGATTTGCCGGACCCGAGCGTCTCCCCACTCCACCAACAGATTCCTCCTTGGGGAAACTGAGACCCAGACGGGAGGGTCAGGACTGGTTCAAGGTCACCGGACACGGCGTTGATGGAGACTCGAACTCCCCGGGCCCAGAGGCCCGATTTGGGGAAGGGGTTGGCGCTGGACTTCCCTCAGGTCTGGGTCCCCCTCCCCCTCTCTGCAGACCCTGGGGAGCCCCCAAGGGTCAGAGAGCAGACCCAAACAGTCTGGCACTATGGCAACCAGCTGGCCCCGCCCCCTTAACCCCCGGAGGGCTGGGATCCAGCTGGGGCTTAAGGAGGAGGTGGGGACGCCTGGGTTCGGGGGAGAAAGGAGCCAGAGGCCCGGACTCCGTCGTTCCGTGAGGGGTGGGGGCTGGGGTGTGGACTCGCAGGTATGAGGGAAGAAGAGGCCGGAGGCCAGGACTCTCTCGGGTCCGGGGGTAAAGGGGGCTGAGGGTCCGGATTCTGAAATTCTCAAGGAGGGGGCTGGGTTGCGGACTCCCAGGTCTGAGGGAGGAGGGGGCTGGGGCCTGGAATCCCAGGTCCCCAAGGGAGCCTGGATGCTGGGCCTCTCCTCCGCCAGACATCCCCTGCCCCCGCCGCTGACCCTGGCCTGTCTGGCAGCCCAGACAACCTCCCCCCCTCCGCCCCCACCTCGCACGGCTCACCCTTGACCCCTCAAAGCCCCGCAGCCCCATCCCTGCCCCTCCCCCTCCCCTCCAGCCAGACGTTAACCCTTCAGCTGCCGGAGGCACCTCCAAGGCCAACCACTCTCCCTCCACCTCCCCAGAGGGCTCGGGCGGGCATCTCGCCATAGCGTCCTCCAGCCTCCGTCCGCATCCAGCTACCCCGGCCCCAGCTCTCTCCTCCTCTGGAATCCGGGGCCGTTCCCCGCCCTCTCCTCCGGACCCCAGGAATCCAGGCCCCCCAGGCCCCCTCCAACCAGGATCCGGGAGTCTGGGTCCCCAGCCCCCTCCTCGTCCCAGAACCCAGAACCCCAGGCCGCCGCGGCCTCCTCCTCTTCCTGGGACCCGGGGTCCGCGCCCCAGCCCCCCTCCCCACCCCCACTCCCCAGCCAGCTTTCCGCAGACTCACGGCTCCGCGGCTCCCGCGTCGGAGGGCAGGGGCTCCCCGGCCAGCCCCCAGGCCGCGCCGAGCCGGGCCGCCGCCGCCCGCTCTCCATCCTCTCCCCGCCTCCGCCGCCCGACGGCCTCTCCCCTTCCTCCCGGCGGCCCCGGCATCCTCCTTCCCTCCTCCCGACTCCCTCCGGCCCGCGTCTCCGCCCGGGACCCCGCGGGCCGGCCCCCTCCCCGGGCGCCCCCGCGCCGGCCCCTCCCCGCCGCCGGCCCGGCCCGGCCTGCCTCCCCCGGCCCCGGAGCTGGCCCCGGTCCAGGGGAAAAAATTCCATCCAGCCCCGGGGAGGAGGCGCGGGCGGGGGAGGGAGCGCGGGGAGGCCGGCCGGGAGCGTGACGCAGGGCGGAGGGAAGGGACAAAAGGGGCCGGGGCGGCGGGGCGCCGCGCTCCACTTCTCCCTCCCTCCACCTCCCGCGGCCGGCCCGGCTCTCCCCTCGCCGCTTTCTCCCGCGCCCTCCACCTCTGCTCCCTCGCCTCCCGCGCGGTGCATTCTCTCCTCCTGGTCTAGGTCTCAGTGTCTCTCCTCTTCCTCCTCCCGCCCCCCTCCTCCCTTCCCTCCCTCCCTGCCGCAGCGGGGTCTGCTCCCCTCCTCGCTCTCCCCCTTCCTGCCCTCCCAGCCTCCTTCTCCTCCCTCCGCTTCGGTTCCCCCCCGCCCCGCCCGCTGCCCGCACTGGGGCCCCAAAGGTGAATCAGACCCATATCTCCCCTTGCAGACGGAGCTCACAGTATGATGGAGGAGACAGCCCCAGACGCAGGCAGTTCCAATCCAGGGCGATCGGGGTATGACAGAGCCGGAGGCCAGCGGCCGTGGGAGCCCAGGGGCGCAAGGGGTCCTTTCAGCTGGAGGCTGCGGAAGGGACCTCCGGGAATCGGGAGAAGTTAGATCTGGGTGGCTGAGAAGGGGGCTGGCCGCAGCAAGGGCGTTCCGGGAGAAGGCTCGAAGGCAGGGAACCGGGGGCGATTCCGGGAGAACCGCAAAGCAGTCAAGTCTGCCTCGAGCCTTAGAGGACAGGAGCCCGAGATGCGGCTGAGGTGGTGGGCGGGGCCAGGCTCGCGAGCCTTTGGAAGGCCAGGCTGGGAACTTTCTCCCGGGGGTGACCGGGAGCCATGGACGGTTGTGGTCGGATCTGGGCGTCAGAGAGTCCCCTCTGGGGCCCTGTGGGGGATGGATGCAGGGGGAGGATGCCCGAGCTGGGCCTGGGACCTTGCGGACCTAAAGGAGGGGGTGGGGCAGAGAATGTGAGGAGGCAGGTGGGGCTGAGCACCGACAGACTGTGGGGGTGATAGGGAGGGAAGAGGTGAAGAAGATACCACACCCAGGAGTCTGGCCCAGGAACTGAGGGGACGGAAGTTGTTCCCAAGGGGAAACCAGTAGGAAGGGGGGACAGGAGAGGACAGGTGCCGTTCGCAGCTTGGAACTCCGTGGACTCGTGGGCCAGGGGACATTTAGGGACGACATTCAGACAGTGGTGGGTATAGGGTTCTGGGGCTCCCAGTGAAAAATGCACTTCCCTTCCACCCTGTCCCCCAGGCACTCAGTACTGGCTGGAGTCGGCTTATGCTTACCAGTGCCCCGTGTATCTTTTCAGACAAGTTCTATACATCTGTGCACATATATTAAGCCACCTCCTTTTTGTTGTCCCCAGCTGGCATCACATTATCCTACTCTTTGCTTTTTTAAACACTCTATCTTGAAGATCCTCCTATATCCACGCTTACAGAGCTACTTCTTTCATTTTAGGGGCTGTATAGTATTCCATTGTGTATTTACTTATTTGTGCTTATCCAATAAGCACCAGGGTTTGGTTTTTTTTTTTGTTTTGTTTTTTTTTTTTTTGGTATACAAAAACTAATGCTTATGCATATGTAAATTGCTTTTTTTTTTTTTACTGATTTCTTCCAAGCCTCTGAACTCAGATATTTGATAAATACTTGCTTCTAGGGATCCCTGGGTGGCGCAGCGGTTTGGCGCCTGCCTTTGGCCCAGGGCGCGATCTTGGAGACCCGGGATCGAATCCCACGTCGGGCTCCCGGTGCATGGAGCCTGCTTCTCCCTCCGCCTGTGTCTCTGCCTCTCTCTCTCTCTCTCTATGACTATCATAAAAAAAAAAAAAAAAAAAATACTTGCTTCTAGGTCTTTTAAATTTTGCTATTAATTACTAATGATAGGAACAATAATTGGGCAGCCTCGGTGTCTTAGCGGTTTAGTGCTGCCTTCAGCCCAGGGCCTGATCCTGGAGACTCGGAATCGAGTCCCACTTCACGCTTCTCCCTCTGCCTATGTCTCTCTCTCTCTCTCTCTTTCTCTCTCTCTCTCTCTCTCTGTTTCTCTCATGAATAAATAAGTAAAATCTTAAAAAAAAAAAAAAAGGAACAATAATGATGACAACACATACAACACATACCCTTTATTGAATGTCTAGTTCAGGACCAGTGTGGGCTAGGTATTTGTTATACATTGGATCATTCAGTCATCGCAGCAGTCTTAACTATTGGAATTGTTTTATCTCCGTGTAAGGATGAGGGAACCGAGGTCCCACATAGTAAGTTAGCCAAACTCACAAAGTGAATGAATGGCAGAGTTAGGTTTGAACTCAGGCCTCTCTGACTCCAAGTTCTATGCCTTTTCTTGGGAGGTGAGCTGTCTCTGCAAAAAAAAATATGCAACTTACTCGAGATTAGTATTTGGCTCAGTTTAGACTGGTCATGCACACAAACCTACATAGGATAAAAAGGACTTTTGCCCCTTGATTTGGTATCCAGAATTACTGTCACTCTGCATTTACCCCAGATGCCCTGTTGTCGGGACCGGATTGTCGCCATGTCCTGGCTCTGATCCCGTCATGTTGTGATTCTCCATGTCTGAGTCTGGCTCTGGGAATTCACTGAGGGCACGATCTAGGTCTGAGTCATCTCTGTGTCCTCACTATCACCCAGCACAGGGTGTGGCTCAGAGTAGGGGCCTAGGAAAATGTTCGCTAATGAATGGAGGGATGGATGAATAACAAATGGCTCTATGGGTTAGGCTGGAACTGGAACTTGCTTAAGCCTCTGGGATAAAAGAACATAATTCCCATTAGTTCCTGAAACATAAGGCCTCCATTCCCATTGATTAGTGAGTCACAGGAACCACTGTTTCCATCATTCCCTGATAATACAGAGTTTGCAAATCCCTTGGTACCTAAGACTCAATTGATGCAATTCCCACCAATCGCTGAGACTCGGGACCCACCTTCCCATCAGCCCCCAGGACCGAGGACACTGTTCTCATCAGTCCCTGGAACTCGGGACCCACCTTCCCATCAACCCTGGAGGCACAAAGGCCCCATTATCATCAGACATTAGCATACAACCATCAGACATTAGCATACAAGTTCATTCTTGTTAATCCCTGATACACAACATCCCTAATTCCTATACCCCTAAAACACAGGGACCACTAGTCCCACCCACTCCTGAGATACGAATTTTGCCATTCTTATTATCCCTTGGGACAGTGTGCCAGTGGAAAATAGAAACAGCCCACCCATCATCACAAGTCCATCCCCAAGTTCCCAGATTAGGAACTGTTAGCCAGGAAGATACCTGCCTTAAAGTAGGTCTGAGTCAAGAACTCACTGATTAATACTACAGAAAAGAAGGCCTCAGGTCATGAAGAACATCAGAGTAGCAGAGAATCCTTCCATGTGAAGGATCAACCTCAAACCCAAGATAATCCTCCGGTACCTCCAGAAAATCCTTCCACATGGGGGTTAAACTCCAAACTCAAGATAATCCTACAGCACCACTTAATCCCCACAGGTGCAATAATCCTTAGACTGGCAGAGCATCCAAAATACCAGATGATCCAAATGCAACATGCTCCCATTGCACCATTAAATAATCCGAGATGGGGCAGCCCGGTGACTAAGCGGTTTAGCGCCGCCTTCCGCCCAGGGTGTGATCTTGGAGACCCGGAATCGAGTCCCCGCGTTGGGCTCCCTGCATGGAGCCTGCTTCTCCCTCTCTGTGTCTGTGCCTCTCTCTCTCTCTTTCATGAATAAATAAAATCTTTGGGAAAAATAAATAAATAATCCGAGATGGACACTTGCCCCTCACAGAAATTGAGGACAGCTGCGCCTTTTCTGTGTGTGTGTGTGGAGAAGACAAAGCTTTATCCCTTTATTAACCTTTTACTGGGCTGGGGGGGGCGGGGATTCGTGTGAATTTTGGGCAGAATTTCTCCACAGCCCATTTCTTTCCATTAAGGCCATTTCTTCTCTTCTCTTCTCTCTCTCTCTCTCTCTTTTTAATTTTAAGATTTTATTTATTTATTCATGAGAGACACACAGAGAAGAGAGGCAGAGACAAAGGCAAAGGGAGAAGCAGGCTCCATGCAGAAAACCCGAGGTGGGACTCGATTCCCGGTTTCCAGGATCACGCCCTGGGCGGAAGGTGGCACTAAACCGCTGAGCCACCCGGTCATCCCCATTTCTTCTATTCTGAATAGTGAAGGGCCTTTAGCTGCTCTGTTCTTTGCATCTCTGCAAAAAGGTAGAGAAGGTGGTTCTGAGAGGTTCAAGGAGATGAGTGGATGGGGCTCTTGTATACTTCCCGTTCCTCTAGTAATGGAGCCTCTTTCCTGTGAGAAATCCACTCTACAAGACTAGTAAGAATGTTCTAGCACTAATTCTCCCTCCCTTCCTCCTCCAAAACGTGTAGTCTGGGCATGTGATCCAACACAGACCAATCTGAACATTCATTCATTTGTGACCTCCAACCCCCAACAGAACTGGTTAGAATCCAAGATTTTACTTTTTAATCCTTTTTTGAGATTTTGTTTTCTAAGTAAACAAAAAGTAATATCTACACCCAATATGGGGCTCAAACTCACAACCCTGAGATCAAGAGTCTCATACTCCATGGACTGAGCCAGCCCCTTCACTCTTTTATCTTGACACCTTATTTCATGTCTTCTAAAATATACAAGCATTTGTACACACATAGAAAGTTTTTGTTTTCCAAGAATAGACATATTGTATATAGCAAGGTGTTTAAAAGCAGATTCTGAAGCCAGGCTAGCTGGGCTTAAATTCTGGCTCAGCCATTTTCCTAGTTGTATCTCTTTATACCTCAATTTTGTCATCAGTGAAATAGGTGTGATAATTCACAGTACCTACATCACAGGGTTGAGATATGAAAATTAAAGGAGTTAATATATGTAAAGTACTTAAAGTGGGATCTGACACATAGTAAGCCATATAGAAGGATTATGTTGTTATTATTCCTACATAAAATAGCTAGCTCTTTATTTAATTTCTGCATACACATGCACAGCATTTTATAGAAATGGGACAATTTATACCTATGGAAATATTTTTACTACATTCTTCTTCCCCCTCCCCTTCTCTTTTTTCTTTGCTTTCCTTTTCTTACCTTTTCCCTTCTTGTACACTCCCCAGGTGCCTCTCCACCCTGAAACATGTATGGTATCTGTCACGGATTGAGTTATGCACCCCCTGCCCAAATATGTTCAAATCCTAATCCCCAGTATCTGTGAATGTGACCTTATTTGGGGGTCTTTATAGATGCACTCAAATTACAATGAGGTCATACCGGAATAGGGGAGGCCTTAAATCCAATGGCTGGCATCTTTATAAAGAGAGAAAGATTCAAAGATACAAAAGAGACACAGAAGGAAGAAGGCCACTTGAAGGTGGAGGCAGAGATCAGGATGATGCATCTGCAAGCCAAGGAAAGCCAAGGATTGCCGGCCACCACCAGAAGTGGGAAGAGGTCAGGAAGGAGCTGTCAAAGGGAGCTGACACCTGGTATCCAACTTCTGACCTCCACAACCATGAAAGAATAAACCGCTGTTGTTTAAGCCACCCAGTTTGTGGTAATTTGTTACAGAAATTCTAAAAAGCAAACCACATCCATGTTAATCTGTTTCCATACTAGGTGCTTAAGTAAACACACATACGCCCACGCATATGCGTGTGTGTGTGTGTGTGTGTGTGTGTGTGTGTGTATTTGGTTTACATTAAAATTCCATTTTGGCCTCTGCTCTTGTTCAAATTTTTCTGACTTCAGGCTTCGTTCAGTCTTTTGCGGGTTGAAACACTGAATGCCAGATTGAAGGTTATTCTTAGTATCCCTGAGCTTGCTGGATTCAATGAGTATGTGATCAGTTGGGTTACCATTGCATCTAACCAGCATAATAGCGTTAGGGATATTGAACAAGCCAGGTGGTTCCTAACTTAAGATCGTAATAGTCACTTTCAAATTTGAACACCCTGGTGTAATATGGAGTGAAAATCTTGTTTGTTCATTCATTCAAGGTTAAAATTTTATCAGTCAGCTGAAGTGTGTGTGTGTGTGTGTGTGTGTGTGTGTGTGTGTGTGTGTAATCACATAATTCCAGGAGTAAGATGCTGAAATAATTAATGATGATTGTGAAAGCCTGTAGACTGTAGGTTAGGTTTTTCAGGAAAAGGTCTCTAAAAAGAAATTAGGGTTTAGGATATTAACTGGGAGTTGCTGAAAGGTTCAACAGCCTGAAGGGGTTAGGTGGAGGGAACTAGGATATCTTAGTGGGTCCCAAAGGCAGCGCTAGAGCTGAATGCCCCCAGGCATGTGTCTCAAATTGTGGCAAGGGGACCAGGTCTTTATATTATACATTGACCAGGTGATGGATGTGGGCTGTCCCCAGGAAAGGGCTGTGACCATGGTGGGGCAGCTCCCTTCCCCTGAGGGCAATCTGGGAGGTGGGGAGAGGGTAACCACACAAAACTTCAAGACCTCAACACCCCCAGCAGCAACCTGAGACGGGAAATCTGTCCATTACACCATGACTTTTACATGCCCAAAATAAATCTTGAGAACTTCTGTGTAATTATACAAGTCAAGAAATAGAGTATGTTGGTGTGAATATTAAAGGTGTTTTATTTAGACACCATTAGGAAGACAATTTTTTCCTCTTGGAATTGACAAATGTAAAATATAAATAATAACACAAGGCAAAACAGCGAAGATCAGAATGAATGGAAATTCAGACATCGTTTTTATGGCAGGCTGCCTTCTTTGAAGAATTGTTTTGTATTCTACCATTCACTCTATTTTTAAAAATCTAGTAATTACAGTCGATTTTTTAGTTATTTAACTGTATTTTCAAAAGTATTACTTCACATTTGTAAAGATGAATTTTAAAGATTTTATTTATTTATTTGAGAGAGAGAGAGCACAAGAGGGAGGAGCAGAGAGTGGGGGAGACAGACAAGCAGACTCCATTCTGAACCTGTCCTGGGGGCTCCATCTCAGGACACTGAGATCTTTTTTTTTTTTTTTTTAAGATTTTATTTATTCATTCCTGAGAGACACAGAGAGATAAAGAGGCAGAGACATAGGCAGAGGAAGAAGTAGGCTCCGGGTAGGGAGCCTGATGTGGGACTCAATCCTGGGACTCCAGGATCACACCCTAAGCCCAAGGCAGACACTTTTAACTGCTGAGCCACCCAGGCATCCCAGGACCCTGTGATCTTGAACTGAGCTGAAAGTGGAAGCTTAACCAACTGAGCCACACAGGTGCCCCATGAAGATGAATTTTAAAAGTTTGACAATTTTGGTGAATTAAATTTCTTGAAGTGGAAATAAAACTCTAAAATCATGTATAACAACTATGATAAAACACTTTGATCCAGACATAATAATGAATGAAAAGAACAGGAGAAAAATGGAAAGTGTTAGAAATGAGATGCCCTAAATACATGTTGTTCTCACTAATCAAACTTCAAAACAACATATTTTATAAGAATGCTTTTGAAAGATTATATATAAAGTTTTGAGTCTATTGAAGCCAAAAGCTTAAATCAAAGCTGCCAAATTGACTGCAAAATACTATCAGCCATTTTCAGAAGTGGACGGTGAATGATTCTCAAAATTTACCCAAACTATAATTCCTACAAGTTCTTTCTAGAAAACATGTTTTGAATAATTCTGAGGGCACCTGGGTGGCTCAGTCAGGTAAATATCCAACTCTTGATCTCAGCTCAGGTCCTGATCTCAGGGTCATGAGTTCCAGCCCCACATTGGACTCCATGCTGGGAATGGAACCTACTTTTAGAAATAGAAAAAGAAAAATTATTCTGGATCTTATTAAATTGTACAGAGAATTACTGTATGTACTATATGTACTATTATATCTTGTACATGAAACATTTGGATATGAAGAAATAATCAGGTGTCTTTTTACCTGATTTAAAATAAATTTAACTATATTTCCAGTAGGTTGCTGTAATATTTCTGGGTCTTATGCATAGTTAACAAGATAGTGAATATGGTTTATGAAATGTATGTAAAGCAGAAAATCAGTGTTGTCATTAATAATGGAACAAAAATGGTGAAGGCTATGAGGGAATTAGAAATTACAGGCTTATTGTGATTTGTTCACACTCTTTAGTTGTGTGTCTGAAAGTGACTGGAGTTTAATACCAGGTAAAAGAATTACCAGCCACAAGCAGAAAGATGGCTGACTACTCTGTCATCATTCTTCTTCAGCCAAAATCAAACTCATGACATACAAGAGTCTCTGGAATTATATTCATATAGAGTATTCAAACAAAATGGCAAAGAAGCTCTTCCATGTTCAAATACCTACTTGAGCAAAAGAAGAGGTTTATTTATTTTTATTTATTTTTTTTTAGTAATCTCTATATCCAACATGGGGCTTGAACTTATTACCCTGGGATCAAGAATCACATGCTCTTCTGATTGAACCAGCCAGGTGCCCCAAGAAGAGAATTGATAGTATACTCTGCAATGACTGTACTAAAGTAGCAAGACTTACAACTGAGAGTTGCTTGCAGACCTATTGGTTTATTTGATAAACCTACTAAAACAGTAACCAAACCAATGTGCTTTGAGAGTGGAGGTATTTCTTTCTTCCTTCCTTTCTTTTCTTTCTTTCTTTCTTTCTTTCTTTCTTTCTTTCTTTCTTTCTTTCTTTCTTTCTTCTTCTTCTTTCTTTTTCTTTCTTTCTTTCTTTTCTTTCTTTCTTCTTCTTTCTTTTCTTTCTTTCTTTCTTTCTTTCTTTCTTTCTTTCTTTCTTTCTTTCTTTCTTTCGATTTTACTTATTTATTTATTTGAAAGAGAGAGCACAAGTTGGGGGAGCAGCAGAGGGAGAAGGAGAGCATCTCAAACAGACCCTACACTGCATACAGAGCCCAACACAGGGCTCAATCTCACAACCCTGAGATCATGACCTGAGCAGAAACCAAGAGTCAGATGCTTAACCAACTGAGTCACCGGTGCCATGAGAGTGGAGGTATTTCATAGTGATACATGTTATAAAAAGTTTGCCATTGTTCTCCTCCTACAAGGTGCTGAAACTGGTGCATAGTTATTGAGAACTGAGCTACAGATGGAAATTCAGACACCATTTTTATAGTGTAGGTAGCCTTCTAAAATGGTCCCAATGTTTTCTACTTTCTGATATTCAAGCCCTTGGACAATCCAACTCCCCCTTGAGTGTGTGGGTGGCATCTAGCAACTTGGTTATAACTAATAGAATATGATAAAAGTAATGGGATGTCATTTCATTTCTAAGATCAGATTACAAAGGCCAAAGCCTTCTATCTAGCAAATTCTCTCTATTGCCTTCTTTGGTTTCATGTACTAATAAATTAAGTGGCTATTTTGTGAGCTCCCATTTTGGAAACGCCCATGTGTCAAGAAACTGAGGGAATCCTCCAATAGCCAGCAAGGAACTGAGACACTCAGTACAGAATCCAATATGTAATGTTGAACAAAACCAGTGAATGAACTTGGAAGTGAGTCACTCCAAGTAGGGCCTTCAGATGAGACTTTAAGCTTGGACTAACACCTTGGTTATAGCCTAGTGAGAAACTGTGAAACAAAAGACTAAGGTAAACTATGCTTAGATCCTTGACTCATAGAAACTATAAGATAATAAATGTGTTGTTTCTTTTTTTCTTTTAGTTAAGTAAGCTCAATGCCCAATGTGGGACTTGAACTTAAGAATCTGAAATCAAGAGTCACATACTCTAAACTGAGCCAGCCAGGTGCCCAAATAAGTGTGTTTTTAAGCGCTTAGTTTTGGGATAATTTGTTACACAGCACTAGATAATGAATACAATTCTGATATCCTGGAAATCAATGACCTTATTCCATTGTCATATTTCTCATTCAAGACTTAAGAACAGATTATTCCTGAATGATTATGCAAAATAGCAAGTGCATGCAAAAACCTTAGGAAAAAAATATGTGAAAGGGCAGGGCTTTCTCATTTTTGGTAATGTCAGGCTGGGTTATTTAGATCAACCCTTCTGCTGAAAACAACTAAAAGCACTGGATAAAATACTAAAAAGTTCTTGCAAAATCATGAAAGATGTGACAATCTAGTGAGGATTTCTCATCTAAGGTTTATTTGTTTGTTTGTTTATTTTATTTATCCATGAAAGACACAGAGAGAGAGAGGCAGAGACATAGGCAAAGGGAGAAACAGGGTCCCCATGGGAAGCCCAATGCAGGACTTGATCACAGGACCCTGGGATCATGACCTGAGTCAAAGGAAGACACTCAACCACTGAGCCTCCCAAATGCTCCCCCAGCTAAGATTTATTAAGTGAGAAGTAAGAAAAGCATTCCAAGGTGCTTTTGACCAATGAGCATTTGCTTACTCTATGACAATGAGTTGTAGTTTTCAACAGGCACCTGGAATGAAGGGACCCTAAAGAAAGCAGTACCACACTAGTACTAGGGCAAATGGAAAAGCATACTTAGACCCCCTCTGGAGGAAGTTACTTAAATTGCAAAAGGAAAATGATCTCAGAGTAAGAACATGGTAAATGTATAGATCTATCAGTCAGAATCTCAGTAGGAAACTAATGGACCATGAGGCGCCCAGTTAAACATAAACTAATAGAGGCATAACTAGTTACAGAGGTGTGACAGGATTAAGAGGTCCAGGAAGGGATGTCGAGAGATCTAATACAAGCAACAGTAGGGAGCTAACACTACCCCCCCCCCCCCCGACCTGATGGGACAAGGAAGGGAAGAATGGTACCTGAAGCCAGTGAAACCTGTAGCCTTGGAGGATGGGTCTATTAGTCAAGGTTGTCTGGAGAAACAGAACCAATAAGGTATAGATACGTAGGAAGAGATTTATTACAGGGAATTGATTGGCTCATGCAATTGTGGAGGCTGGGAAGTCCCACAATCTGTTCCATCAAGCCACACATTAAAAATATTCACAAAAATGTAGAACAGTGCCACTCTTTTCATTGACTTTTGTTTGAAAAGATAGGTGCTTTTCATTAAATATATTGTGTTAACGTGTACCTTTAAAATGTGATTTTAAATGAATTAATTCATAAGTCTTTTGAAATTTTCTCCAATTTTATTTCTATTTACTTATTTATTTAGTCATTTATTTTCTGAGAGAGAGAGGGAGAGACAGCGTGAGCAGAGGTGGGGAGGGGCAGAGGTAGAGGGAGAAAGGAACCTAAGCAAGCTTCACACTCATCGTGGAGTCAGCCACGGGGCTCGATCTCATGACTCTGAGATCATGACCTGAGCCAAAATCAAGAATGGGATGCTCAAATGACTGAGCCAACCATGCACCCGCCATTTTAATTTCTAAAAAGGCAATTATTCATAGATATAACCTGCATAAGCAAAAGCTCTTGGGGCCCTCAATACTTCTTTTTTCATAACATAATGGAGTCCTGAAACTAAAAATTCTGAGACCTGCTTCCTCACACAGTTACACCAGATGTACATGTACAAATGTTCACTGCAACTTTATTTGTCATGGCATCAATGTGGAAGTGATCCAAATGTCCACTTAGAATCAGATGGATAAACAAAGTGTGGTATGTCCACACAATGGAATACTATGCAACTAGGAAAAGAAATGAACTAGAGGTACACAACTACGTAACAACTCTCACATGCAAAATGTGGGAGAAAAGATAGAAAAGAATGCATAGTCTTGTGTCATATAAATATATAACCTTGAAAATGGGCAAAAGAAAACTTGTAAGGGATAGCCTTAAAAAGAAGAGTGAGGGTGAGATTATCAATAAGTTAGAATGTTTCCAACTTCTGGAGGGATGGAAGAGTTATTGAGAACACATGGAGGAGATTCTGAAATATTGTGTATATTTTATTTCTTGACCTATGTGTCTATAAGAGTGTTTAAAGTTATTCATGATATATGTATGAATACATTAGTTGCATGCATCTTTCTCTAGGTAATACTTCACAAAAAATACAGCTGAGAGAAACAATCTTTTTTTTAAAAAAAAAGATTTTTATTTATTTATTCATGAGAGACACACACACACACAGAGAGAGAGAGAGAGAGAGAGAGAGAGAGAGAGAGAGGCAGAGACACAGGCAAAGGGAAAAGCAGGCTCCATGCAGGGAGCCCGACGTGGGACTCAATCCCAAGACTCCAGGATTTCACCCTGGGTGGAAGGCAGGCACTAAAACAACTGAGCCACCCAGGGATCTTGAGAGAAACAATCCTACATCTGCATCAGAAACTGTTGAAAAAGCAGTAAAGATTCAGTTTGTGGTTCATCTTTAATGAAATTACACCATTGCCTTTTGATCAAATTTTCCTGAAGAGGAAATAATTCTTCCCTTTAATCACTTTCTCTTAGTGAGGAAGGAAAGCTTAATAATGTGGTGGTAAGGTCACTATCATGGGGAGCCTTTACTGGCAAAGTGAGCTTTTATTTAATATCAGAACTGTGCAGTACAGTGAACAGAGAAAAAGAAATAGCAGCTAAAAATGCCAAGAAATCATTGTTCCCATGCTCTAATGTTGAAATGTCAAAGTTAGACCACCATGCAGTTTTAATTTTAACTCTTTATGTTGAACTAATTTTAGTGTTTTGAAAAGTTGCAAAAATAGTACCAAGAGTTCCCACATACTTCTCTAACTTTCCCTAATGTTGACTTCTTATGTAACTGGTGCCAAGAATACACAATGCGGAAAGAATAATCCCTTTAACACATAGTGTTGGGGAAACTGAATATCCACATGCAAAATAATGAAATTGGACCCTTATCTTCTACCATACACAAAAATCAATTCAAAATGGGTTGAAGAATTAAGCATAAGACCCGAAACTATAAAGCTCCTAGAAAACATAGGGAAAAACTTTATGACATTGGCCTTGGCAATGAATTCATGGATATGACCACAAAAGCACAGGCAACAGAAACAAAAACAAACAAGTGGGACTACATCAAACTCAAAACTTCTGCACAGCAAAGGAAATAATCAACAGGGTGAAAAGACAACCTATGAAATGGAAAAAAAATATTTACAAACCATATATCTGATAAGGAGTTAATCTTCATAATATAGAAGGAACTCCCACAATTCAAGAGTAAAACAAAACCAAACGAACAACAACAACAAAAAACCCAAAACTGCCTTAATAACTCAATTTTATTTATCTATCTATCTATCTATCTATCTATCTATCTATCTATCTATTTACTTATATTTCATTTCTTTATTTGAGAGAGAGAGAACAAACATGAAGAAGGGGAGAAAGAGAGGCATAAGCAGACTCCCTGCTGAGCAGGGAGCCCAACATGGGGTTCAATCCCATGACCCTGGGATCATGACCTAAGCCCAAAACAGACACTCAACCCACTAAGCCACTCAGGTGCCCCAATAATTCAATTTAAAAATAAGCTAAATATTGAATAGACATTTTTTCAGAAGACACAAATGGCCAACAGATACATGAAAAAATGCTTAACATCAATAATCATCGTGGAAATGCAAATCAAAACCACAGTGAGCCATTACTTCATACCTATCAGGATGGCTATTTTTAAAATATTATTTATTTATTCATGAGAGACACAGAGAAAGAGGCAGAGACATAGGGAGAGGGAGAAACAGCCTCTCTGTAGGGAGCCTGATGTGGGACTCAATCTCAGGAGACCAGGATCACAACCTGAGTCAAAGGCAGACACCCAACTACTGACCCAACCAACCCCAGGATGGCTATCATAAAAAAATAAAACAAACAAACAAAAACAACAACAAATGTGGGTAGGGATGTGGAGAAATTAAAACCTTTGCATTCCATTGGTAGGAATGCAAAGTGTGCAGGTGTTAATGAAAACAGTATAGAGGGATACTTGGGTGGCTCAGTCAGTTGAGCATCTGACTTTTATTTCAGCTCAGGTAATGACCTCAGGGTCTTGGGATTGAGTCCCACATCAGGCTTCACAGTCAGAGGGGAGTCTGCTTGAGATTCTCTCTCCCTCTGCCCCTTCTCCTGCTCAGGGTCTCTTGTTTCTCTCTCAAATAAGCAAATAAATCTTTAAAAGAAAATGAAAGAAAACAATATGGAACTTTCTTGACAAATTAGAAGTAGAATTATCTGTGATCCAGCAATCTCACTTCTAGATATTTATCCAAAAATATTGAAATTGGGATCTTGAAGAGTTATACACTCCCATGTGCACTGCAGCATTATTAATAGTCAAAATGTGTTAACGTCCATTGACAGGTAGATGGATTTGAAAAAACAACTGAGGTATGTACATATGATGTAATATTATTTGGCTTTAAAGAAAGGAAATCCTACAATATGCAACAACATAGATGAACCTTGATGACATCATGCCAACTGAAATAAGCCAGTCGTAGAAAGAGAAATACTGAATGATTCCACTTATATGAAGTATCTAAAATAGTCAAATTCATAAAATCAAAGAGGGGAATGATGGTTTCCAGGAGATGAGGAAGGAGGAAATGGAAAGTTATCAACTGACATAAATTTCAGTTAAGCAAGATGAATGAATTCTAGAGTTCCATGGTACAACACTACCTATAGTCAACACCACTGTATTGCACACTTAAAAATTTAAGAGGGTAGTAGATCTCATGTTCAGTTTATTGCAATAAAATAAAAATTTTCAAAACTCAGGAAATTAGCATTGGTATTTTATTTATCCATGAAAGACACAGAGAGAGAGAGGCAGAGACATAGGCAAAGGGAGAAACAGGGTCCCCATGGGAAGCCCAATGCAGGACTTGATCACAGGACCCTGGGATCATGACCTGAGTCAAAGGAAGACACTCAACCACTGAGCCTCCCAAATGCTCCCCCAGCTAAGATTTATTAAGTGAGAAGTAAGAAAAGCATTCCAAGGTGCTTTTGACCAATGAGCATTTGCTTACTCTATGACAATGAGTTGTAGTTTTCAACAGGCACCTGGAATGAAGGGACCCTAAAGAAAGCAGTACCACACTAGTACTAGGGCAAATGGAAAAGCATACTTAGACCCCCTCTGGAGGAAGTTACTTAAATTGCAAAAGGAAAATGATCTCAGAGTAAGAACATGGTAAATGTATAGATCTATCAGTCAGAATCTCAGTAGGAAACTAATGGACCATGAGGCGCCCAGTTAAACATAAACTAATAGAGGCATAACTAGTTACAGAGGTGTGACAGGATTAAGAGGTCCAGGAAGGGATGTCGAGAGATCTAATACAAGCAACAGTAGGGAGCTAACACTACCCCCCCCCCCCCGACCTGATGGGACAAGGAAGGGAAGAATGGTACCTGAAGCCAGTGAAACCTGTAGCCTTGGAGGATGGGTCTATTAGTCAAGGTTGTCTGGAGAAACAGAACCAATAAGGTATAGATACGTAGGAAGAGATTTATTACAGGGAATTGATTGGCTCATGCAATTGTGGAGGCTGGGAAGTCCCCACAATCTGTTCCATCAAGCCACACATTAAAAATATTCACAAAAATGTAGAACAGTGCCACTCTTTTCATTGACTTTTGTTTGAAAAGATAGGTGCTTTTCATTAAATATATTGTGTTAACGTGTACCTTTAAAATGTGATTTTAAATGAATTAATTCATAAGTCTTTTGAAATTTTCTCCAATTTTATTTCTATTTACTTATTTATTTAGTCATTTATTTTCTGAGAGAGAGAGGGAGAGACAGCGTGAGCAGAGGTGGGGAGGGGCAGAGGTAGAGGGAGAAAGGAACCTAAGCAAGCTTCACACTCATCGTGGAGTCAGCCACGGGGCTCGATCTCATGACTCTGAGATCATGACCTGAGCCAAAATCAAGAATGGGATGCTCAAATGACTGAGCCAACCATGCACCCGCCATTTTAATTTCTAAAAAGGCAATTATTCATAGATATAACCTGCATAAGCAAAAGCTCTTGGGGCCCTCAATACTTCTTTTTTCATAACATAATGGAGTCCTGAAACTAAAAATTCTGAGACCTGCTTCCTCACACAGTTACACCAGATGTACATGTACAAATGTTCACTGCAACTTTATTTGTCATGGCATCAATGTGGAAGTGATCCAAATGTCCACTTAGAATCAGATGGATAAACAAAGTGTGGTATGTCCACACAATGGAATACTATGCAACTAGGAAAAGAAATGAACTAGAGGTACACAACTACGTAACAACTCTCACATGCAAAATGTGGGAGAAAAGATAGAAAAGAATGCATAGTCTTGTGTCATATAAATATATAACCTTGAAAATGGGCAAAAGAAAACTTGTAAGGGATAGCCTTAAAAAGAAGAGTGAGGGTGAGATTATCAATAAGTTAGAATGTTTCCAACTTCTGGAGGGATGGAAGAGTTATTGAGAACACATGGAGGAGATTCTGAAATATTGTGTATATTTTATTTCTTGACCTATGTGTCTATAAGAGTGTTTAAAGTTATTCATGATATATGTATGAATACATTAGTTGCATGCATCTTTCTCTAGGTAATACTTCACAAAAAATACAGCTGAGAGAAACAATCTTTTTTTTAAAAAAAAAGATTTTTATTTATTTATTCATGAGAGACACACACACACACAGAGAGAGAGAGAGAGAGAGAGAGAGAGAGAGAGAGAGGCAGAGACACAGGCAAAGGGAAAAGCAGGCTCCATGCAGGGAGCCCGACGTGGGACTCAATCCCAAGACTCCAGGATTTCACCCTGGGTGGAAGGCAGGCACTAAAACAACTGAGCCACCCAGGGATCTTGAGAGAAACAATCCTACATCTGCATCAGAAACTGTTGAAAAAGCAGTAAAGATTCAGTTTGTGGTTCATCTTTAATGAAATTACACCATTGCCTTTTGATCAAATTTTCCTGAAGAGGAAATAATTCTTCCCTTTAATCACTTTCTCTTAGTGAGGAAGGAAAGCTTAATAATGTGGTGGTAAGGTCACTATCATGGGGAGCCTTTACTGGCAAAGTGAGCTTTTATTTAATATCAGAACTGTGCAGTACAGTGAACAGAGAAAAAGAAATAGCAGCTAAAAATGCCAAGAAATCATTGTTCCCATGCTCTAATGTTGAAATGTCAAAGTTAGACCACCATGCAGTTTTAATTTTAACTCTTTATGTTGAACTAATTTTAGTGTTTTGAAAAGTTGCAAAAATAGTACCAAGAGTTCCCACATACTTCTCTAACTTTCCCTAATGTTGACTTCTTATGTAACTGGTGCCAAGAATACACAATGCGGAAAGAATAATCCCTTTAACACATAGTGTTGGGGAAACTGAATATCCACATGCAAAATAATGAAATTGGACCCTTATCTTCTACCATACACAAAAATCAATTCAAAATGGGTTGAAGAATTAAGCATAAGACCCGAAACTATAAAGCTCCTAGAAAACATAGGGAAAAACTTTATGACATTGGCCTTGGCAATGAATTCATGGATATGACCACAAAAGCACAGGCAACAGAAACAAAAACAAACAAGTGGGACTACATCAAACTCAAAACTTCTGCACAGCAAAGGAAATAATCAACAGGGTGAAAAGACAACCTATGAAATGGAAAAAAAATATTTACAAACCATATATCTGATAAGGAGTTAATCTTCATAATATAGAAGGAACTCCCACAATTCAAGAGTAAAACAAAACCAAACGAACAACAACAACAAAAAACCCAAAACTGCCTTAATAACTCAATTTTATTTATCTATCTATCTATCTATCTATCTATCTATCTATCTATCTATTTACTTATATTTCATTTCTTTATTTGAGAGAGAGAGAACAAACATGAAGAAGGGGAGAAAGAGAGGCATAAGCAGACTCCCTGCTGAGCAGGGAGCCCAACATGGGGTTCAATCCCATGACCCTGGGATCATGACCTAAGCCCAAAACAGACACTCAACCCACTAAGCCACTCAGGTGCCCCAATAATTCAATTTAAAAATAAGCTAAATATTGAATAGACATTTTTTCAGAAGACACAAATGGCCAACAGATACATGAAAAAATGCTTAACATCAATAATCATCGTGGAAATGCAAATCAAAACCACAGTGAGCCATTACTTCATACCTATCAGGATGGCTATTTTTAAAATATTATTTATTTATTCATGAGAGACACAGAGAAAGAGGCAGAGACATAGGGAGAGGGAGAAACAGCCTCTCTGTAGGGAGCCTGATGTGGGACTCAATCTCAGGAGACCAGGATCACAACCTGAGTCAAAGGCAGACACCCAACTACTGACCCAACCAACCCCAGGATGGCTATCATAAAAAAATAAAACAAACAAACAAAAACAACAACAAATGTGGGTAGGGATGTGGAGAAATTAAAACCTTTGCATTCCATTGGTAGGAATGCAAAGTGTGCAGGTGTTAATGAAAACAGTATAGAGGGATACTTGGGTGGCTCAGTCAGTTGAGCATCTGACTTTTATTTCAGCTCAGGTAATGACCTCAGGGTCTTGGGATTGAGTCCCACATCAGGCTTCACAGTCAGAGGGGAGTCTGCTTGAGATTCTCTCTCCCTCTGCCCCTTCTCCTGCTCAGGGTCTCTTGTTTCTCTCTCAAATAAGCAAATAAATCTTTAAAAGAAAATGAAAGAAAACAATATGGAACTTTCTTGACAAATTAGAAGTAGAATTATCTGTGATCCAGCAATCTCACTTCTAGATATTTATCCAAAAATATTGAAATTGGGATCTTGAAGAGTTATACACTCCCATGTGCACTGCAGCATTATTAATAGTCAAAATGTGTTAACGTCCATTGACAGGTAGATGGATTTGAAAAAACAACTGAGGTATGTACATATGATGTAATATTATTTGGCTTTAAAGAAAGGAAATCCTACAATATGCAACAACATAGATGAACCTTGATGACATCATGCCAACTGAAATAAGCCAGTCGTAGAAAGAGAAATACTGAATGATTCCACTTATATGAAGTATCTAAAATAGTCAAATTCATAAAATCAAAGAGGGGAATGATGGTTTCCAGGAGATGAGGAAGGAGGAAATGGAAAGTTATCAACTGACATAAATTTCAGTTAAGCAAGATGAATGAATTCTAGAGTTCCATGGTACAACACTACCTATAGTCAACACCACTGTATTGCACACTTAAAAATTTAAGAGGGTAGTAGATCTCATGTTCAGTTTATTGCAATAAAATAAAAATTTTCAAAACTCAGGAAATTAGCATTGGTACAATACTACCAACATTATTATATATTTAAATAATATTTTTTTCTTTTTTTTAAAGATTTATTTATCTGAGAGAAAGAGAGAGCACATGTGTGCACAAGAGGGGGGAGGGGCAGAGAGAGAGAGGGAGAGACTCTCAAGTAGACTCCTCACTGAGTGTGGAGCTGAAGCAGGGTTTGATTTCATGACTGTGAGGTCACAACTTGAGCCAAAACTAAGAGTCAGATGCTTACCCAATTGTACCATCCATCTCTATATACCATCTTTTTTTTTTTTTAAGATTTTATTTATTTATTCATGAGAGACACAGAGAGAGAGAGGCAGAGACACAGGCAGAGGGAGAAGCAGGCTCCCTGTGGGGAGCCCCATGCAGGACTCGATCCCAGGACCCCTAGATCATGACTTGAGCCAAAGGCAAGATACTCAACCATTGAGCCACCCAGGGGTCCAGTACCATCTTATTTTTAAAATTAAAATGTAAAAAAAAATTTTTTTAGAGGTGGATAGGGCAGATGGAGAGGAAAAATGTTAAGCAGGCCCCATGCCCAATGCGGAGCCCTACATGGGGCTTGATCTCAAGACTCTGAGATCATGACCTGAGCTGAAATCAAGAGTCAACCTTCAACCAACTAAGCCACTTCTAAGGCACACTCTAATTCTTTTTCTTTCTTTCTTTCTTTCTTTCTTTCTTTCTTTCTTTCTTTCTTTCTTTCTTCTTTCTTTTAAAGATTTACTTATTTATTTATTTATGATAAAATTGTTTTAATTATTTTATTTTATTTTATTTATTTATGATAGGCACACAGTGAGAGAGAGAGAGAGGCAGAGACACAGGAAGAGGGAGAAGCAGGCTTCATGCCAGGAGCCCGACATGGGACTCCATCCAGGGACTCGATCCAGGGACTCGATCCAGGGACTCGATCCAGGGACTCCAGGATCGCGCCCTGGGCCAAAGGCAGGCGCTAAACCACTGAGCCACCCAGGGATCCCTCTAATTCTTTTTCTAATTAAGTTTGTAGTTTCTTTATAATACTCGTCCAATAAGAATCATTATCAAAGCATTAATATATTTAAAATAACAATGAAAAACCCATACACGTCTAGTTAATATATTTAATGAAAAACACATTTTCAAAAATAAAAATCAATGTAAAGAGATGTTTTACATTTTTGCAAGTCTCTTTAATATCTGGCTTAATGAGAGATAACTGAATTTTCATACCTGCTTCTTTATTCAATTTGTTGTGATATGTTTTTTTTTATTTGCCTTGTATTCAGTGGTATCAGTGTATATATAGTTTATGCAGGTATTATTCAGTTGATGAACATTCCATTTATCTCCAGTTTTGTGGGTTTTGTTTTGTTTGCTACCATGAGTAATGCTACCATAAACATCCTTATATGATCATCCTTATGTATTCCTATTTCTGTCTCAGTGGGATTGAGTCTCTGGAATAGGATGATTGAGATTAAGTGAATGTGTAAATGTAATGCTAATGGATGATGCTGTATTGCTTCCATACGTAAGGGTACTTTTCCTCACATTCATGTCAGCTGAGGGTGTTCAAATTCTTTGTATTTTGCCATCTAAAGTGACATCTTGATTTTACTTAGATATATATTTTTTTAAACTTCTGGTTAATTTGAGCAGTTCTTTCATATTTAGCCTTTTGGGTTTGCTTTTCTATGAATTCTCTATTCTCATTTTTTAAATTTTTAAATTTTTATTTATTTTTTTACATATTTTTATTGGAGTTCGATTTGCCAACATACAGTACAACACTCAATGCTCATCCAGTCAAGTGCCCCCCTCAGTGCCCGTCACCCAGTCACCCCATCCCCCTTCCACCTCCTCTTCCACTACCCCTTGTTCATTTCCCAGAGTTAGGAATCCCTCATGTTTTGTCACCCTCTCTGATTTTCCCACTCATTTTCTCTCCTTTCCCCTAAATGTCTTTCACCTTTCACTATTTTTTATATTCCCTGTATGAGTGAAATCATACAATGGTTGTCCTTCTCCGATTGACTTACTTCACCCAGCATAATACCCTCCAGTTCCATCCACATCAAAGCAAATGGTGGGTATTCGTCATTTCTAATGACTAAATAATATTCCATTGCATACATATGCCACATCTTTATCCATTCATCTTTCGATGGACCCCAAGGCTCCTTCCACAGTTTGGCTATTGTGGACATTGCTGCTATAAACATTGGGCTGCACACTGCACACAGGTGTCCTGCCATTTCACTGCATCTGTATCTTTAGGGTAAATCCCCAGTAGTGCAGTTGCTGGGTCATAGGGTAGCTCTATTTTTAACTCTTTGAGGAACCTCCACCCAGTTTTCCAGAGTGGCTGCACCAGTTCACATTCCCACCAACAGTGCAAGAGGGTTCCCCTTTCTCCACATCCTCTCCAACATTTGTGGTTTCCTGCCTTGTTAATTTCCCCCATTCTCACTGGTGTGAGGTGGTATCTCATTGTGGTTTTGATTTGTATTTCCCTGATGGCAAGTGATGCAGAACATTTTCTCTTGTGCTTGTTGGCCATGTGTATGTCTTCTTTGGTGAAATTTCTGTTCATATCTTTTGCCCATTTCAGATTGGACTGTTTGTTTCTTCAGTGTTGAGTTTAATAAGTTCTTTATAGATCTTGGGTGCTAGCCCTTTATCTGATACGTCATTTGCAAATATCTTCTCCCATTCTATAGGTTGTCTTTTAGTTTTGTTGACTGTTTCTTTTGCTGTGCAGAGCTTTTTATCTTGATTAAGTCCCAGTATTTCATTTTTACTTTTGTTTCCCTTGCCTTCATAGATGTATCTTGCAAGAAGTTGCTGTGGCCAAGTTCAAAAAGGGTGTTGCCTATGTTCTCCTCTAGGATTTTGATGGATTCTCGTCTCACATTTAGATATTTTATCCATTTTGAGTTTATCTTTGTGTATGGTGTAAGAGAATGGTCAGTTTCATTCTTCTGCATGTGGCTGTCCAATTTTACCAGCACCATTTATTGAAGAGACGTCCTTTTTCCAGTGGATAATCTTTCTTGCTTTGTCAAACATTAGTTGACCATAGAGTTGAGGGACCATTTCTGGGTTCTCTATCCTGTTCCATTGATATATGTGTCTGTTTTTGTGCTGTACCACACTGTCTTGATGATCACAGCTTTGTAGTACAACTTGAAAACCGGCATTGTGATGCCCCCGGCTCTGGTTTCTTTTTCAATATTCCCCTGGATATTTGGGGTCTTTTCTGATTCCACACAAATCTTAAGATTATTTGTTCCAACTCTCTGAAGAAAGTCCATAGTATTTTGATAGGGATTGCATAGAACGTGTAAATTGCCCTGGGTAGCATAGACATTTTCACAATATTAATTTTTCTAATCCATGAGCATAGAATATTTTTCCATCCTTTTGTGCTTCCTCAATTTCTTTCAAAAGTGTTCTGTAGTTTTTAGGGTATAGATCCTTTACCTCTTTGGTTAGGTTTATTCCTAGGTATCTTATGCTTTTGGGTGCAATTGTAAATGGGACTGACTCCTTAATTTCTCTTTCTTCAGTCTCATTGTTAGTGCATAGAAATGCCACTGATTTCTGGGCATTGATTTTGTATCCTGCCACATTGATGAATTGCTGTATGAATTCTAGCGATTTTGGGGTGGAGGCTTTTGGGTTTTCTATGTACAGTATCATATCATCTATGAAGAGGGAGAGTTTGACTTCTTCTTTGGCAATTTGAATGTCTTTTATTTCTTTCTGTTGTCTGATTGCTGAGGCTAGGAGTTCTAGTACTACATTGAATAACAGTGGTGAGAGTGGACATCTCTGTCATGTTCCTGATCTTAGGGGAAAGGCTCCCAGTGTTTCCCCATTGAGAATTATATTTGCTGTGGGCTTTTCTTAGATGGCTTTTAAGATACTAAGGAATGTTCCCTCTATCCCTACACTCTGAAGAGTTTTGATCAGGAATGGTTGCTGTATTTTGGTTCTTGTTTTTTTCTCTTGTTGATGTAATCTATCATGTTGGTTTTTTTAAGACTGTTGAACCAACCTCGCATCCTGGGGATAAATCTCACTTGGTCATGATGAATAATCTTCTTAATGTACTATTGGATCCTGTTGGCTAGTATCTTGTTGAGAAGTTTTGCATCTGTATTCATCAGGGATATTGGTCTATAATTCTCCTTTTTGGTGGGGTCTTTGGTTTTGGAATTAAGGTGATGCTGGCCTCATAAAACGAGTTTGGAAGTATTCCTTCCCTTTCTATCTTTTGGAACAGCTTTAGTAGAATAGGTATTATTTCTTCTTTAAACATTTGATAGAATTCCCCTGGGAAGCCATCTGGCCCTGGACTTTTGTGTCTTGGGAAGTTTTTGGTGACTGCTTCAATTTCCTCCCTGGTTATTGTCCTGTTAAGGTTTTCTATTTCTTCCTGTTCCAGTTCTGGTAGTTTGTTGTTTTCCAGAAATGCATCCATTTCTTCTAGATTGCCTAATTTATTGGCATATAGCTGCTCATAACACATTTTTATTTTTTATTTTTAAAAATTATTTATTTATTCATCAGAGAGAGAGAGAGAGGCAGAGACACAGGCAGAGGGAGAAACAGGCTCCATGCTGGGAGTCTGACGTGGGACTCGATCCCAGGTCTCCAAGATCACACCCTGGGCTGAAGGCAGCGCTAAACTGCTGAGCCACCAGGGCTGCTCTCATAATACATTTTTAAAATCGTTTGCATTTCCTTGATATTGGTTGTGATCTCTCCTCTTTCATTCATGATTTTATCAGTATGAGTCTTTTCTCTTTTCTTTTTAATAAGGCTAGCTACTGGCTTATCTATCTTATTAATTCTTTCAAAGAACCAACTCCTGGTTTTGTTGATCTGTTCTATAGTTCTTCTGGTCTCTATTTCATTGAGTTCTGCTTGAATCTTTATTATCTCTCTTCTTCTGCTTGGTGTAAGTTTTATTTGCTGTTCTGTCTCCAGTTCCTTTAGGTGTGAGCTTACCTTGTGTATGTGTTTTTTCCAATTATTTGAGGGATGCTTGTATTGCAATGTATTTCCCTCTTAGGACTGCTTTTGCTGTATCCCAAAGATTTTGAATGATGTATCTTCATTTTCATTAGTTTCCATGAATCTTTTTAATTCTTTTCTAATTTCCTGGTTGACCCATTCATCTTTTAGTAGGATACTCTTTAACCTCCACGTATTTGAGTTTCTTCCAAATTTCTTCTTGTGATTGAGTTCTAGTTTCAAAGCATTGTGGTCTGAAAATATGCAGGGGACAATCCCAATTTTTGGTATCAGTTGAGACCTGATTTGTGACCCAGTATGTGGTCTATTCTGGAGAAAGTTCCACGTGCACTTGAGAAAAATGTGTATTTAGTTGCATTTGGATGGAAAGTTCTGTATATATCTGTGAAATCCATCTGGTCCAGTGTATCATTTAAAGCCTTTGTTTCTTTGGTGATGTTGTGCTTAGAATATCTGTCATTTGCAGAAAGTGCCATGTTGAAGTCTCCTACTATTAGTGTATTATTATCTAAGTATGTCTTTACTTTGATTATTAATTGATTGATATACTTGGCAGCTCCCACATTAGGAGCATAAATATTCATGATTGTTAGGTCTTCTTGTTGGATAGACCCTTCAAGTATGATATAGTGTCCCTCTTCACCTCTTACTACGGTCTTTGGGATAAAGTTTAATTTATCTGATATGAGGATTGCTACCCCAGCTTTCTTTTGAGGATCATTTGAATGGTAAATAGCTCTCCACCCTTTCATTTACAGGCTGGAGGTATCCTTAGGTCTAAAATAAGTCTCTTGTAGACAGCAAATAGATGGGTCTTGCTTTTTTATCCAGTTGGAAACCCTGTCTTTTGATGGGATCATTTAGCCCATTCACATTCAGAGTAACTGTTGAAAGATATGAATTTAGTGTCATTGTAATACCTATTTAGTCCCTGTTTTTGTGGATTATTTCTTTGGGCTTCCTCTTTCTTTTACAGGGTCCCCCTTAATATTTCTTGAAGAGCTGTTTTGGTGATCAAATATTCTTTCAATTTCTGCCTATCTTGGAAGCTCTTTATCTCTCCTTCTATTCTGAATGAGAGCCTTGCTGAATAAAGTATTTTTGGCTGCATGTTCTTCTCATATAGTACCCTAAATATATCCTGCCAGTCCTTTCTGGCCTCCCAGGTCTCTGTGGAGAGATCTGCTGTTAATCTATTATTTCTCCCCATATAAGTTAAGAATCTCTTATCTCTCACTGCTTTAGGATTTTCTCTTTATCTTTGGAATTTGCAAGTTTCACTATTAAATGTTGAGGTGTTGAACAGTTTTTATTGATTTGGGGAGGGGGTGACTTCTCTATCTCCTGGATCTGAATGCCTGTTTCCCTCCCCAAATTAGGGAAGTTCTCAGCTATGACTTATTCAAATATACTTTCTGGTCCTCTGTCCCTCTTGGCATTTTCTGGAACCCCAATTATATGTAGATTCTTCTTTCTGAGGCTATCATTTATTTCCCTTAACCTTTCCTCATCGTCTTTTTATTGTTTTTCTCTTTTTTCCTCAGCTTTCTTCTTTGCCATCAACTTGTCTTCTATGTCGCTCACTCTTTTTCCCCACTTCATTAACCCTAGTTGTTAGGACATCCAGTTTGGATTGCTTCTCATTTAACTGATTTTTAATTTTGGCCCGATTAGATCTAAATTCTGTAGTAACAAAGTCTCTAGAATCCTTTATGCTTTTTTCCAGAGCCACCTGTAGCTTTATAATTGTGCTACTAAATTGGCTTTCTGACATTAAATTGTAATTCATATTCTGTATATCTTGGCAGAGAGTACTGTTTCTGCTTCTTTCTTTTGTGGTGAATTCTTCCTTCTAGTCATTTTGCTCAGTGCAGAGTGGCTGTATGAGTGGGCTGAGTCAAGAATATCAACCATGACCTAAGTAAAACCCTTCTCTCTGTAGCGTTCCAGCTGTCCTCTCTTTAAATCTAGGTAGGTTGGTGGGACCAGGTGAGCTGAGGACCCCTACTCTTCTGCCATCTTCCCCTGCCCCTTGGCATTGTTCTTTATTCTCATTCTTAGTCCATTTTCTATTAGATCATCTTTTTTTTTTTTTCATCTGGTAGGAATGTAGATCTTGATTGTTTATCAGCCATCAGTATTGAAAAATCTACTATCCTTGACCCTTAATATACTGATTATGGTTTTGGTACATTTTACCATACAAAAGTTTTAATTTTTTTTAAGTTTTAAGTTTTTTAATTTATTTTTTATTTTTTCAAAGTTTTTATTTAAATACAGTTAGTTAACATACAGTGTAATATTAGCTGCAAGTGTGGAATTGAATTATTCAGGGATGCCTGGGTGGCTCAGCAGTTGAGCGTCTGCCTTCAGCACAGGGTATGGTCCTGGAGTTCCAGGATCAAGTCCCACATTGGGCTCCCTGAATGGAGCCTGCTCTTCCCTCTGCCTATGTCTCTGTTTCTCTGTGTGTGTCTCTCATGAATAAATAAATAAATAATCTTAAAAAAAAGAATGGAATAATGCAATACTTCCATAGAACACCTGGTGCTCATCATGAGTGCCATCCTTAATCCCCATCCTCTATTAAATCCATCTCTCCAACCCCTCCCATCTGGTAACTGTCAGTTTGTTGTCTATAGCTAAGAGTCTGTTTCTTGGCAAAAGTTTTGGGGGTTTTAAAAAATACATTTTACTTGTTTACTTGAGAGAGAATGAAGGAGATCACAGAGAGAAAGGGAGAGGGACAAGCAGACTCTCCACCTAGCAGGGAGTCTGGTGCGGGGTTCTATCACAAGACCCAGAGATCATGACCTGAGTTGAAAGTAGATGCTTAACCAACTGAATCACCCAGGTGTCCCCTGGCAAAAGTTTTTATATCCATATAGCCACATGACTATTTTTCAGGGCTTTGGGTTTCCTTTTTTAAAAAATATTTTATTTATTTATTCATGAGAGACACAGAAAGAGAGAGAGGCAGAGACACAGGCAGAGGGAGAAGCAGGCTCCATGTAGGGAGCCTGATGTGGGACTCGATCCCGGGATTCCAGGATCACACCCTGGGCCAAAGGCAGGCACTAAACTGCTGTGCCATCCAGGGATCCTGAGTTTCCTGCTTAAGAAAGTTATCTCCACAGTCACATGATTGCCTTGATTTTCTTCTAATACTCTTATGACTTTTAAAAAATGTTTAAATCTGGCATGCCTGTTTGTATATGATGTGAGCTGCGATGGGAGTCCAGCTTTAGTATATTTTCAGATAGGTCTGTTTAGCCAAGGCGTGTTTGTTAAATAAACTACTCTTTCCCATTTGAATAGGACTGTTACAACTGTCATATTTAAAATTCTCATGCCAACTTGGATCTGCTGTGGATACTTTACTGTGTCCTTTGATCTATTTTTCTATTCCTATTCCAATATTATACTAATTTGATAACACTAGATTTATAGTATATTCTTATACCACATTAAAACAAACAAATAAACACACTTTATTACTTTTCTAAGAGATTTGGTAAATGAATGACAGGAAAGAGAAAGGATCCTACTTGCTCTGTCATTGTAGAGTGTAGGAACCATATATGCCTAGACCAGGCTGTGACCACCTCCTTGAGCTTCAGTGGAAGAAACTGTCTATATAGTGAATTGAAGATCATTTAAATAAATATGGAGAACTAGGTTCTTGCCATTTCAGTCTCTACAGCAGGAGGTAAGAACAGTAAAGAGAGCAGAGAACAGCTGTGGGGCAGCCAGCCAAGTGTACCAGCCCCACTACAAAACTATGAATTTGAACCCAGTAGTCACCAATCTACTTACCTGTTGGACTCAGAGTAAAGCAATGATGGGGATTGTTGTCACAGAACAGAAGTATTATAAGCCATTTGCCTATAAGAATAATATACTGACAAAAGTGGAAAGAATGAAAGATGGAAAGTGGTAGAAGAAAGGATTTCTTAAGTTTTCACAGGAAGAGTAAAATAAAACATTAAAGTAGATCAATCAAACAACAGGAGGATGAGTATTTTAAGATACTCATCTGGTGTCTTTTACTGGTTTAAAAGTAAAAACCAGAAGCACTAAGAAAAACAGTAAAGGGGCAGCCCGGGTGGCTCAGCGGTTTAGCGCCGCCTTCAGTCCAGGTCGTGATCCTGGAGACCCGGGATTGAGTCCCATGTCAGGCTTCCTGCATGGAGCCTGCTTCTCCCTCTGCCTGTGTTTCTGCCTCTCTCTCTCTTTCTGTGTCTCTCATGAATAAATAAATAAAATCTTAAAAAAAAAAGAAAAACAGTAAAATCAACTAAAATTGGGTTTGGAGGGAATGAGAGGAAGTGGAAAGATTCTAATTCTGTCATAACTCATAGTGGAGAAAGACCACACAATCACACACACACACGCACACACACACACATCTCAATGCAAAGAAAACATAGACCATATTGTGAAATATAATTTCAAAAGAAGCAATAAAACCAGAAAGCATAACACTAAAATGCTGATAAAACTAAGGTCAAATGTATCTGTCATAGGAATGAATTTAAATGTGCTTATTCTACATATTTTTTTAAAAAGCAATTATCACATCAGATCACACAGTAAAACCCAACTATTTCCTGGCTTTACAAGAGACATGTTTAAACAAATTGACTCTAAAGGTTTGCAAATGAAAAGATGAGCCAAGGCAAATTAGACCAATGGAAAAAAAAAAAGAAAGCAGGGCTTCAATTTTAATATACAACAAAGTTGAATTTAGGACAAAAAGCCATAAACAGGATGATGAGAGACACTTTATAAGGATAAGAGATGTATTACATAAGAATGATCTAACGGCCATGATATTCTACATACTGTATAACATAGCATCACAACTTAAACAGTAAAAACTGGACATCTGGGTGGCTCAGTGGTTGAGTGTCTGCCTTTGACTCAGGCCGTGATCCCGGAGTCCTGGGATCAAGTCCTGCATCCGGCTCCCTGCAGGGAGCCTGCTTCTCCCTCTGCCTATGTCTCTGCCTTTCTCTCTGTGTGTCTCACCTGAATGAATCTTTTTAAAAAATAAATAGCAAAAACCACAGAACATGAGAAATACACAAATATTGACCTGTACTAAAATTTTAATTCAGCTCTCTTGGCCAGGGTAGATTCAATAAATGGGTAGATAAAAATAAATGAAATTTTAGAGCTGTCCTGTCTAATGTGGTAGCCAGTAGCCACCTATGGCTATGTGCATTTAAATTATTTAAAGTGAGAGGTGGCTGGCTGACTCAGTTGGTAGAGCATGTAACTCTTGATTTCAGGGTTGTGAGTTTGAACTCCAGGTTAGGTGTAGGGATTACTTTAAAAAATTTTTTTTAAATTAATTTTAAAGTGAAATAAGATTGAATAGTAATTGAGACACAACTAGCCATATTTCAGGTGCTCTATAGCTACATAGAGGACCTATTTCATATATAATGAGTTATTGTATCTATCACAAAATGGTAAAAATCACACATACACACAGCAAAAATGGAAGAAAAACATTCTTTGACAGTAAGCCAAAGAAAAAAGTCAAAATCACTATTTCAGAATATCTAGAAAATAATTATATCAAATCCAGCAGAGCTCAGCCATCCCAAGTGCTAAAAAGAAATTTAAGAGTCATTAGTGATAATGGTGAAATTCCTTTTTTTAAAAAAGATTTTATTTATTTATTCATGAGAGACACAGAGAGAGAGAGAGAGAGAGAGAGAGAGGCAGAGACATAAGCAGAGGGAGAAGCAGGCTGCATGCAGGAAGCCTGAAGTGGGACTCGACCCCGGGACTTCGGGATCATGCCCTGAGCCAAAGGCAGACACTCAACCACTGAGCCATCCAGGCATCCCAGTGATAATAGTGAAATTCTAAAGTCTTCCCATTTATGCCAGTAACAAGGCAAATCTCATTATTTTTTTTTAAATTTTTATTTATTTATGATAGTCACAGAGAGAGAGAGAGAGAGAGAGGCAGAGACACAGGCAGAGGGAGAAGCAGGCTCCATGCACTGGGAGCCTGATGTGGGATTCGATCCCGGGTCTCCAGGATCGCGCCCTGGGCCAAAGGCAGGCGCCAAACCGCTGCGCCACCCAGGGATCCCGGCAAATCTCATTATTAACATACTTATAATTGCTTCTGAAGTGCTAGGGAAGATAGCTAGATAGGAAATTGAAAGAAACAATGTAAATATGAGAAATGAAAAGACAAAATGGTCTTTTGCAAGTGATATGATGCTTTATCTAGAAAACCTAAGAGACTTCACAGAGAGAAACAGAACTCATTATCAAGTTCTTTGACTTGGCAAGATATAAGATAAATATACTAATCAAGATCTTATGAAGAATCAACAAGTAAAATTAAATCTGTATCTCACACCAAACACAATGCTATTCTAGCTGGATTTAATATGATTTTAAGGTGATTTGTGTATAAACAGAAAATATTTTCTGATTATCATTTTTGACTGGTTATTTTTTAGTGTAAAAAAGTTAATGATTTTTATAAATTAACAACCCAATCCAAGTGGAGACAATTTTGCTCTCCCTCCTGGGGACATTTGGCAACATCTGGAGACATTTGTTTGTCCTGAATGCCGGGAGGCTTGCTACTGGCATCTAGTGAGTGGAAGATAGAGATTTTCTAAACATGCTTCAGGGTGTCCTCTCTCCCCACAGCAAGGGATTATCCAGTTCCAAATGTCAATAGTGCTGAAATTGAAAAATTGTAATGTGACACCTTGATGGGTTATCATATTGTTTCTAATAGTTTTTTCAGTTAACCTTGGATTTCCCAGTACACAATCACACTAATTGCAAAAAATAAGGATATATCCTTCCTGGCATTTATACTTCTTATTTGGTTCTGTTTTGTAACTGTGTTTGGCTGGCACCATCAGAACCATGTTTGCACTGAGCAGCTGATTTCTCTCTCTCTCTCTCTCTCTCTCTCTCTCTTTGGGAAATCCATTGTTGTTGAGGTCCCATTTCCTACTGTTAAGGACCTAAATGCTAGACATTAGCTTTCCCTGAAACCTCATGGCCAGCATGCAGGTGTCTGACTAAACTCACACTGAGACTTTAAAAAGACATCAAGAATGGGTCAGTGCTCATTTGGATGGCCTTGACACTAAACCAGGCTGTCCCTAGGCAAACTTAGTGATGATTCTCTTTTCATTGTTTCCTTGGGTTCTGACCCATTTTCTAAATGTGGTACTTTAGCTTTCTCATCCAAACTGTCAGCTGCCTCATGTCCTATGAATGAATTCCCTTTTTTTTTTCATTTTAGTTAACCCAAATTGGTTTCCTTTGCAACCAAGAGCCCCACTGTTAGAATGTTAAATAATAATTGTGGTAACAGGTGTTACGCTCTTATTCCTGACTTTGTTGGAACATGTTTTTTGTCCGCACACATTCATTAATTCATTTGCAAAATAAATATTGAAATCCATGTATTCAGTCCTTTACCTGCAGTTCCAATCTAAAACCATATGCATCATTCTAGTTTCTGCTTTCTGTATATGTAAATCCCTTCTATGAAATTGAGAAATCTGTTTCCCGTTATTCATAATATATTTACTTATATTATGTGGAACTAGCTCTCCCTCTCAGCCACCATTCCTACCCAGTATGGTTGCCCTCCTTATCCTACTTGGTTCTGCTTTCCCTGCTGGGATGTTCCCATCCTATTCCACCTAGGATTCTCTCATCATCCTGCTTAGTTGTTTCAGAGGGCAAACACATGCCCTCCTCATCTTGCTCAGGTCCTGACATTCCTCTATGACATTCTTGAGTGGACACCCTCCTCACTATGTTTGAGATACTCCATTCCCAGCCACCTCTCTGCACAGGTATCCATCTTTCTCTGTCACACCTGAGCCCTACCAATCAGAAGGGAAAGAGAAAAGAAGAGAAGAGAAGGAGAGGAGACAAAAGGAGATGAATCCTGGATATATTCTGAATGCAGAACTGAGGTGATTTCTGACAGGATGTAGGGTGAATGAGGAGAGGAGACAGGGAGGACTCCAAGATCTTTGACCTGAACACCTGCAAAGTGGAGTTAACTTCTCCTGAGATGGGGAAGACTGTGGGAAGAGAGGGAAAGGAGCAGAAATCTAGAGTAAGGCTTGGGCATGGTGAGTTGAAGGTTCATATTAGATACCCAAGCAGGCAATTAAATAGATGAATCTGGAGCTTTGGGGACAGGACCAGAAGAAGGTTACACATTTGGGAGTTATCAATATATTTGATAGTATTTGAAAACTTTGGACTGGAATAAATTGCTTTGGGAATGAGTAAAGATGGCAGAGAGAAGTGGTCCAGGTGATGTGATTTTATGTGTTGTCCAAGAGTGAATGGTCACAAAAGAATTCTTGAGATGTTTTGGTGCAAGAAAGGTGGTTTTGGGATCCCTGGGTGGCGCAGCAGTTTAGCGCCTGCCTTTGGCCCAGGGCGCGATCCTGGAGACCCGGGATGGAGTCCCACGTCGGGCTCCCGGTGCATGGAGCCTGCTTCTCCCTCTGCCTGTGTCTCTGCCTCTCACTCTCTCTCTCTCACTGTGTGCCTATCATAAATAAATAAAAATTAAAAAAAAATTAAAAAAAGAAAGGTGGTTTTATGAAAGTATGGAGACAAGACTTACGGGCAGAAAGAGCTGCACCAGGGTTGTGAGGAGCAACTGATTATATACTTTTTATTTTAAGGTTTTATTTTTATTTTATTTTTTATTTTTAGAGAGCGAGAAAGAGAGCCTGAGATTAGGGCAGGGACAAAGGGAGAGAGAATCTCAAGCAGGCTCCACACCCAGTGCAGAGCCTGATGTAGGGCTCAAATTCCTGACCCTGAGATCATGACAGGAGCAGAAATCAAGAGTCAGACTTCTAACCAACTGAGCCACCCACTGAGCCCTAATTGTGTATTTTTAAGTTGCAAGGGGTAGAGATAAAGCAAGTTTCCAAAAGGATTTTCATATGTTAAAGACTTTTATATGTTAAAGACTCCAGAATCCTGGAGGCCTAGCTATTGTCAAGCCAAGGTTGCTTTTTGCCTCCAGCAAAGTATTAACATTAAAACAGTTGGAAGTTCTTGGAGGAAGGTCATTCTCTGCCTACCTCAAGTGTTTGTCAATGGATTGCAAGTTATAAGGAAATTTAATTTATCTACATTTCCTTTTGTCTTTGTTTTCCTTACCCACAAGGAATAGGCCTTAGGGTAGGCCAATGTAGTGTTTTAGAAGGAAGCATTTAAGTTGGTTTTGGTTTTATGTTCCTGACAGGTAAGTAGGTAAGTAGAATTCAAAAGTTTTTTTTTTTTTAAGATTTTATTTATTTATTCATGAGAGACACACAGAGAGGCAGAGACATAGTCAGAGGGAGAAGCAGGCTCCATGCAGGGAGCCCAATGTGGGACTCAATCCCGGGATTCCAGATTCATGCCCTGAGCCAAAGGCAGACGCTCAACTGCTGAGCCACCTAGACATCCCCTAAAGATTTTTTTTTAACTTTGCTTATTATTTTTAGTAATCTCTGTACCCAACATGGAACTTGAACTCATGATACTGAGATCAAGTCACTGCTCTTCCCTCTCAGTTAGCCAGGCACCCAAAAACATATTTTATCATATACTCTGCAATGATAGTACTAACATAGCAAGACTTTCATGAACCACCCCCCCAAAAAAAATCATAGGCTGTAGCAGCTTTCCCCTTATAAGGAAATTAAAGAAAACATATAAGCAATGATAAGGAAACAATACAAATGGAACTAATAAATCTAGGGGTAATTATTATTTTTTAAAATATTTTATTTATTTGAGAGAGAGCACACACTTGAGAGAGCGCATGCAAGCACAAGTGGGGGGAGGGGTAGCGGGAGAGGGAGAGGCAGATTCCCCATTGAGCAGAGAGGCTCAGGTGGGCCTCAATCCCAGGACCCTGAGGTCATGACCTGTTCTGAAGGCAAATGCTCAACCAACTGAGCTACCCAGGCACCCCTCTCGGGAAATTATTAAAGAGAAAATAATGACAGTGAAAAATTAAAATGGGACTTAGAAGCATAAAATATAATACTTGGCCCACAGAAAGTAAAAACTAGTGGCATAGATTCCAAGTTCAGGAAAATCACACAGGATGCAGGGGAAAGAACCAAAAGGTGAAATGAATAATAAATTAAAATACTGGGCAGCCCCAGTGGCACAGCAGTTTGGCGCCGCCTGCAGCCCAGGGCATGATCCTGGAGACCCTGGATCGAGTCCCACGTCAGGCTCTCTGTATGATGCCTGCTTCTCCCTCTGCCTGTGTCTCTGCCCCCCTCTCTCTCTCTCTCTCTATCTCTATGAATAAATAAATAAAATCTTTTTTAAAAAATAAAAATACTATTTAAAAGGGGGCACCTGAGTGGCTCAGTTGGTTATGTGTCTGCCTTTGGCTTCCTGGGATCAAGCCCCACATAAGACTCTTCTGCTCAGGGGGCAGCTTGCTTCTCTCTTTCCCAATGCCTGCTGCTCTGCCTACTTGTGCTCTCTCTGTGTGTGTGTCAAATAAATAAATAAAATATTTAAAAATAAGATTTTATTTTTAAGTAATTTCTACACCCAAGGTGGGGCCCAAACTCACTCCCAAGATCAAGAGTTACGTGCTCCACTGACTGAGCCAGCTGAGCACTTCTCTTTATAATTTTTCCATGCTCTCTTCTTTTTGTCCTTTATTATTTGTAAAAATTGTGTTGAAAGTGAGGGTTAGAGTATTGTTAGCCATCTAAATCGGGAATCCTGTTCACTTCATAATTTACCCACCAAGCATGGTAAGTGCATTTTTTTCCAGCAGGGGGCACGCTTGGGCTTTGAGTTCCTCCCTGCCTCAGGTTGAACAGGATCCACTGTTGAGAAATGAAATTAAATCTCTGGCTAAAGGAATTTTTTGCTTGATGAGACAGTGCTTATATTTTCCCAACAGATGCAAAATTAAACCTCTACAATAGAAAGGTAAGTATAGAAAATGAGTGTAGGAGACATGGGGTAAAGGACAATAATGGGACACATATTCTGATAAGCAGTACCCAGGCTTTGGCCTCATTTCCAGGGAAACCACAGCAATTGCTGGGAGAATGCCCCACAATAAAGTCATACATATCTTGCTCAGCTTCAGCAGGTTGCGGTCTTATGGGAATGTTAGATCATGAACAGTTTCAAGAGAGGGTGGATATTCCAATTATTATGAAAGATCTCCAAATATTAAACTGTGACTAATGAATTAAAACTGTTTTTTTTTTAAGATTTTATTTATTTATTTGAAAGAGAGAGAGAGAGAGAGAGAGAGAGAGAGAGAGCACAACCAGAGGGAGTGGCAGAAGTAGTGTCCTCCTGAACAGGGAGCCTGATGCAGGACTTGATCCTAGGACCCTAAGATCATGATCTAAGCTGAAGGCAGCTGCTTAACTGGCTGAGCTGCCCAGGTGCCCCTTAAGACTATTTTAGAAGCCTGTGTGTAAACTAAATGCAAACTATCATCTGGAATGTTTTGGTGAGTGGCATTGGATCTTCCGTACTTACATGGCACTGGTTTCAGTTATGCTGAATAGTGAAATATTGACTGCTATTCCCCTAAGACCGAGAAAGACAAAGATGTCTATTTTCACCACTTTTTCTTCTTCCTCTTTTTAAAAGTACATTTTTTAAAAAGTAAATGTAGGGGGGATCCCTTGGTGGCTCAGCAGTTTAGCGCCTGCCTTTGACCCAGGGCGTGATCCTGGAGTCCCTGAATCGAGTCCCAGGTCTGGCTCCCTGCATGGAGCCTGCTTCTCCCTCTGCCTGTGTCTCTGCCTCTCTCTCCCTGTGTCTCTCATGAATAAATAAATAAAATATTTTTTTTTTTAAATTTATTTTATTTTATTTATGATAGTCACAGAGAGAGAGAGAGAGAGGGGCAGAGACACAGGCAGAGGGAGAAGCAGGCTCCATGCACCGGGAGCCCGACGTGGGATTCGATCCCGGGTCTCCAGGATCACGCCCTGGGCCAAAGGCAGGCGCCAAACCACTGCGCCACCCAGGGATCCCTAAATAAAATATTTTTTAAAAAAAGTAAATGTAATCTCCACACCCCATATGGGGCTTGAACTCACAACCCCAAGATCAAGAGTCACATTGAGCCAGTCAGGGGGTCTCTATGGCTGGATGAAATGATGGGAGGCTGCAGTGAAGCAGAGAGGAGAAGCAGTGTGACTGGAAAGGAAGAAGTAATGCCATTGTTTCCAATGACAAGATCATTTACGTAGAAAATCCAAAACAGGGCAGCCCTGGTGGCTCAAGCCGTTTGGCGCAGCCTTCAGCCCAGGGTGTGATCCTGGAGACCCGGAATCGAGTCCCACGGAATCGAGTCCCACGTCGGGCTCCCTGGACGGAGCCTGCTTCTCCTTTTGCTTGTGTCTCTGCCCCCGCCCCCGTGTCTCTCATGAATAAATAAATAAAATCTTAAAAAAAAATCCAAAACAGACAAACTACTGGATTAATATGTAGTGCACTAGAGTTACTATATCCAAGGTTAACATACAGAAATGATTTCTGCATCTCTATTATCAAATATCAGAAAGTTAAATAAAAAATACAGTATCATTAAAAAATTTATTTTTCAAGATCGTTTTAAAAACACCCCAAAATCACAAATATTCCTATAAGTAAAATTAACAAAATAGTTTCAAGACCTCTAGACCCAAAACTGAAAGTGTTGCTGAGAGAAATTAAAGAAGTCTTCAGGGATCCCTGGGTGGCGCAGCGGTTTGGCGCCTGCCTTTGGCCCAGGGCGCGATCCTGGAGACCAGGGACTGAGTCCCACGTCGGGCTCCCTGCATGGAGCCTGCTTCTTCCTCTGCCTGTGTCTCTGCCTCTCTCTCTCTCTCTCTCTTTCTCTGTGTGTGTCTATCATAAATAAATAAAATCTTTTAAAAAAGTAAAATAAAGAAGTCTTCAGTAAGATTTGTTATACTCATGAATTTGAATACTTGATATTTTAAGGGTATTAATACTTCCTTAAACCAGGGCCACAGATGCCAAGGGCTTTTCCCCAAAATCAAATCCCTACACAACAAGGCAATGTGGTAAATAACTGGAGCAGACCAGCATAAGGAAAGTATCTGGGTAAGTTTCTGACAAGTAGTACCTGGATCTGGCGTTAGTGGAAAGAGGCAATTGTGCATGGTGGGGTATAAAGGGAGCCAGTTCATGTGCAGCTCCAGCTGGTTGCTACCATGAAAGAATACCAGATATTTCAATTTTTCAAGAAATATCTTGAGGGGTACCTGGATAGCTCAGTTGGTTAAATGGCTGACTCTTGATCTCGACTCAGGTCTCGATATCAGGGTCTTGAATTCAAGCCCTGCATTGGGAATCCATGCTAGGCATGGAGACTAGTTAAAGAATAGACAAGGAAAGAAATATCTTGAAATAACTCCCAGTATTTAGGTGTCATAAGTTTTTTGTTAAAATATTTCCAAACCAGGAACACCTGGTTGGCTCAGTGGTTGAACATCTGCCTTCGGCTCAGGTGGTGATTCCCAGGTCCTGGGATTGAGTTCCACATCCGGCTTTCTGCAGGGAGCCTACTTCTCCCTCTGCCTGTGTCTCTGTCGCCCTCTGTGTGTCTCTCAGGATAAATAAATAAAATCTTAAAAAATAAAATTCCAAATTGGTCCAGCCAAAAAAAAAAAAAAATACAAATACGAACTAGAGCAAGCCTATTCATTAAAAGCTGAGTCAAGGGAAAACTCTTCACAGATGCCTGGTTTTACTCTTAACCCTGGAACCACACTGCTGGTCAAGTGTGGACTCTTGTCATTCCTGTGTTTAATATCTGTGCTAGGTGGAATCTCACAACATTTCCTCCCTGTGCTTCACTTCACTGCATCGGACTGTGTCCCAATGCAGAGGTTATATCTTTATTCTTGGCCCTTTTGTCCACCTTCAATTATATCCAAATTTCATTATCAGATTGATATCCTCATGGATTTTAGCCATCACACATAGCACAAGCCAAAGGTCCCCCAAATCCTGCAGCACCCCAGGACTTTGATATCTAGAGAATATAACTGGAGCCCCCATGCCATAAAAGTACAATAAATACAAAATTGCCTGCTCTGCATACTATTTAGGAGGATTACTGGGGATGCCATTCTCCTAATTGTCACACACATTGTGATGTCCTTTCTCCCAATATGGGGGAAAAAACCCAACCAAACTTCTTTCTTGCAATCTTTAGCACTTTAATACAATAGTATTATACATAACATACCAAACATTTGGAGACAACAGTGGGGAATGGCCCCACAACAAAGGAAGCAACGTAAATGGGACATTAATCCTCACTGTCCATCTCCACCCCATGGGGGCCTCATATCAGCTGCATCTCCTGCCACATGAGAAGTCCAGCTTCAGTCCCCACAACCTCCATGGCCACCACCTCCAGTGCTGCTCTCAGTGTTTATCTCAGCCAGTTTTAGGATTCTCATGATTTTCAGGCAGGGAAATATTAGCCTAGTCTTTAGCCCAACCTCCAGATTTCTGTTTTAACACCCAAAAAAGGTCATTGATTTGTTTTGAAAAATAAGTATGTAGGTCTTCTCCCTAAGACGGGTTTTGTGGTCCTTTGTAAATGTGGACATTGCTTCACCACACGGTGAGAGATTGAATATGCAAATAGGGGAAACTCAGACCATATATAAAAATAGAAGTCTGACACACAACCTGCAGCCTACCAGCCCAGGAAACCAGCTTACTATTGACAATTCGGACTTGTAGGAAGTCAGATCATGTCTCTGATTCAGGAAGCCAAACACTAACCCCTGTATCAAGCAGACCCACACGGCCAGGATTTGATTAATAATTGATAGCTTCCCTGGTTTTTGTCTCTGCTTCCAATTTAAGACCAACCAGAGTATTTAGCCACATACATGTGGCTTAAATAACCTTAGTCATTTAGGGTGCCTCACTTCTAGCTAACCCTCCTCTGGCTTCCCCAGGCCAACAGCTTCCAACCAGGATATACCTGAAGCCTTCTCTTTTCTCCTCAGCGAAGCTTTCCTAATCCTCTGTGTGCCTTTGAGTCTGTGCCCAAGTGCAAGTGGTGGTGGCCCACTCCCTTTACTATTAGCAAGCTCTGAAAAAATAGGCTTCTGCCCCCTCTCATTTCATTGGTTATAATGTTCGTGTCCCTCCACCCCCAAATTCATATGTAGAAGCCCTAACCCCCAGTGTGATATTTGAAGGTGGAGCCTCTGGAAGGTGATTAAATTTGGATGAGGTCATGAGGATGGAGCCCCCATGATGGGATTAATGTTCTCCCAAGAGGAAAAATAGAGCCTGGTGGGCATGCTCCCTTGGTCTCTCTCTCTTTTACTCCCTCTCCCTCCATCACGTCCCTCCTTCCATTTTGTTTAAGCTGTGCCTATCTGTGATATTTTGTCGTGGAAATGCAAGCTAAGATTGGTCTTTATTTCTACAGCTGGTTTTGATCATGTTTGTCTTATACTGATGGGCATCAGAGATGGGCTGATTTTTTTTTTTAAGATTTTATTTATTTATTCATGAGGGACAGAGAGAGAGAGAGAAAGAGAGAGAGAGGCAGAGACACAGGCAGAGGGAGAAGCAGGCTCCATGCAAGGAGCCCCACGTGGGACTCGATCGCAGGTCTCCAGGATCACACCCTGGGCTGAAGGTGGCGCTAAACTGCTGAGCCACCTGGGCTGCCCGAGATGGGCTGATTAAAAAGCATGAACGCACATCAGTGTCTTTCCCAGAAGTACATGGCAGGCTGATGAGCTGTGAAATTGGAGTCGAGTTTCCTGAGGAGGCTTGGGCGGCTTCAGGGGCTGAAGCAGAGTAGGTAAGGGAGTGTGGGCACCATGGTTAAGAGAGAGGTTGTGTTAGAACTCTTTCAGGTGCACGTAAGATGAATCTAGTTTGGGGGCACCTGGGTGGCTCAGTGGTTGAGCGGCTGCCTTCGGGCTAAGGGCATGATCCCGGGATTGGGAGCCTGCTTCTCCCTCTGCCTATGTCTCTGCTTCTTTCTGTGTGTCTCTCACGGATAAATAAAATCTAAAACAAATAAATAAATAAAATCTAAAAAAAAAAAAAGATGAGTCTAGTTCAAACTGGCCTAATGGAGGGGGGAAAAGTATTAACTCACTACAATTCTCCCTATACCAACATGTGGGTCTTTTTCCTTACACACTTAGGAAATTCTCTGACGCTAGCTAGGTGTCCTACAATTCAGTTTAATTCTGACACTAGCTACCTGGAAACAGTCTAAGATCCCACAGGTTAAGGGCTCAGTCCCATCATTGGTCCCAGGTTGTCATTTGTGCTTCTGACCCACGGGCTATGGATTAGAGGCCCCCAGGATCTCCTCCTTGGGTTCAGTTAATTTGCTAGAGCAGCTCACATACTCAGGAAACCTGTTTACTCATGAGGTTACCAATTTATTACAAAGGATATGGAAGGATATAATTTAACAGTCAGATCAAAGGTGCATAGGATAAGGTCCTGAACACAGGAACTTTTCTGATCCTGTGGAGTTTGGGACCCTGCCCTGTGGTACCTGGGATGCCTTCTGGTTCACTCATCTGAAAGCTCTCTCGGGACCTCCTCCATACGGGTTTATACAGAGGCTACATTATATAGGCTTGAGTGCTTAAATCGTTGGCCCTTGGCATTTGAATTTGACCTACAGCTCCTTTCCCCTTCCTGGAAGTCCCAGCATTCTTTCTTTCTTTCTTTCTTTCTTTCTTTCTTTCTTTCTTTCTTTCTTTCTTCCTTTCTTCCTTTCTTCCTTTCTTTCTCTTTCTTTTTTTTTTTTTTTTGAGATTTTATTTATTTATTCATGAGAGACACAGACAGAGGCAGAGACATAGGCAAAGGGAGAAGCAGGGTCCCTGCGGGGAGCCCAATATGGGACTCCATCCCAGGACCCCAGGATCATAACCTGAGGCGAAGGAAGATGCTTAACCAATGAGCCACCATGTGCCCCAAGTCCCAACATTCTAATAGTATGGTTGTTTCCCCTGGCAACCAGCTCCCATCCTTAGGTTACCTTGTTAACACAGCAAAAGGCACCTTTATCTGCTCTCATCACTTAAGAAATCCAAGGGTTTTAGGACATTTGTGCCAGGAACTGGGACAATAACCAAATATACATTTCTTATTATAAATCACAGTATCACACTTTGTTAGCTGAAGAGTTTTGAAATACACTGGCTTCTGGCACAGAGGGTTCTAGAGCTTAGTCAATGTCACCGAAATCCTTTATAAAAATTTGCTACCCCTTGTCGCTCTGCTTTCATCTGTTGGCATTGTTCTCAGGCAGGCTCTAGCCTGGTATTGGGCTCTGACAGCTCCAGGCTTGACTCTTCCCCATTCAAAGACCCCAGGTAAAGGAGGGCAGCTATTTTTCCCAAAGGTAGAGCAAAAGTCCTAGAAACTCTTTAAAGAAAATGGATATAGGCACATCCAGGAGCTAATAAGTTGATCATGGGTGTTATCAGTGATAAAATATGCCAACTGATCAGTGTTGGCTCATAGGCTCACCCCTGAAGTAGAGAACGGGGTTGATGATGGGAGAATGATCATTCTCCAAAAAGAAATCAAGATGTTACTTAAATTCTTTTTAAGATCTATGTATTTATTTTAGAGAGAGTGCACAAGGGCAGGGGGAGGGGCAGAGGGAGAATCTCAAGCAGACTCATCACTGAGTGAGGAATCCAACGTGGTGCTCGATGCCATGACCCTGAGATCATGACAGGAGCTGAAACCAAGAGTCGGACACCCAAGCAATTGAATCACCCAGGTGCCCCAAGATGCTGCTTTGAGGTAAAACCAGGGTCTGGACAGTCAAAAAACCAACCAACCAACCAACCAACCAACCAACCAACCAACCAACAACAAAACAATAAAACAATACCATAGGAAGACAGTCATGAGGGAACCCGGGAGAATCTGGGAATGTAGGGGAGGCAGTGGGAGTGAGGACGAGCTTTCCTAGGGCTATAAGATGTATGGGTTGGATTGAAGCTTGGAGGTGCAGATCTCACCCTGAGAACTTGTTTTCCCGCACCCACCTAGGTGCCCTCAGAGGGCTGCTGAACCCTCAGGCTGGGACAGAGGCTTCCCATCAGTCCATGTCCTGTGGGCCTGGTAGTTGTCAGGTCTGACTTCATCCTTCCTTGGAAATGCTATGGGGAAACTTCCTTTTCTGTTCAAGCAGGGTCCTTATATCTATATATTGTGGTCTCTGATGGGAACTTCCTTCCCACTCATGGGTCTTGTCTGTATTCACATTCCTAATAGATGAGTCAGAGCAGGAAGGGCAGGGTCTGGACCCCCAGCCTAGAGATGCTTCTGCCCTCTCTGCTAATGATGGGATAACCCCAGAGGGTGGAGTGGGGTTGCCCTGCTCCAGCTTGTCCCCAGAAAGAGCCTGGGGTGTGCAGGGAGTTGGATATGCACACAGGTCCTGAGCCTTCCCCACCTGACTTACAGTCTGACTTTGATCCTCAGGACAGTTAAGTCCCAAATCCATGTTCAAAATTCCCTCAAGGATGGGCAACTGGGTGGCTCAGTGGCTGAGCATCTGCCTTCGACTCAGGTTGTGATTCCATGGTCCTGGGATGGAGTCCCCCATCAGACCTATGTCTCTGCCTCTCTCTGTGTCTCTCATGAATAAATAAATAAAATCTAAAAAAAAAAAAAATTCTCTCAGGAAATGTGTAGCTTTGGTGCCTCTGTTCCCTATCTGGGTTTCTATCCTGTTCTCAGTTTCACAGTGAAAATTCTCTTGTCAGCCCTTCAGTGGTTTTCAGATTTACCATGATTTTCCCTCAGGGTTTGGTTGTTCTCAGCAGAAAGGTTGGTTTGATGCCCAATGGAGATGGTTCTCACCTCCTCTCTGTTTTAGCTCGTGCCATGTGTGATCTCACTCAGGCCCATGGTTAAATACGATCTGTGTGGTGGCACTCCAAGTTCATGGGTCTAGCTGGAACTTTTTCTAAACTACAGACCCACAGAGCAAATATTCTGTTGATTTTCCACTTATATGTCAAACATGCATCTCTAACCCAACATGTCTGAAATTGAGCTCCCAATTTTCCTCTTTAAAAATCTCTTCAAGGGACACCTGTGTGGCTCAGTGGTTGAGCGTCTGTCTTCAGCTCAGGGCGTGATCCTGGGGTCCTGGAATCAAGTCCTGCATCGGGCTCCTTGCAGGGACCCTGCTTCTCCCTCTGCCTATGTCTCTGCCTCTCTGTGTCTCGTAAGAATAAATGAATAAAATCTTTAAAAAAAAAAATTCTCTTCAAGGCTTTCCCTTTTCCAGCAATGGCAGTTTGGAGCTTGCAACCACTCAGGAGAAACACATCGGTGTTGTTGATCTTTCTCTTTCTCTGTCAATGTGCATCTGATGCACCAAGAAATACTGTGAGCCATCAGCTTTCCGCCAATCCACCATGTCCACTCAGACCCTGGCGCTCCCATCTCACAACCTGGGCACCACAACAGCCCTGGAGGAGTCTGGGCTCCGTCCAGCAAGCAAGGGGTCAGGGAATAGCAAATCACACCCTGTTCCTTTTCAGTTCAAGTCCTGTACTGCCATCCCTCCGCACTTGTGATTTATAATAAGAAATATGTATATTTGGTCCTCCCAGTCATGCTTCTGGCACAGAGCTCCTAAAACCCTTGGAATTTACTAAGTGATGAAAGCAATAAAGGTGTGTTTTGTTATGTTAATAAGCGACTTTGGGATAGCTTTTGGGGATGGGGGCTGGTTTTTAAGGAAATCAACCTTTGAGTGAAATGTTGGGACTTTCAGTCCTGCTCCTTTGACCTCCAGAGAGCCCAGAGGGGCTGGAAATTGAGTAAATCACCAATGGCCAATGATTTAAATCAGTAGATTGAGTGAAGCAGATTGTCCTTCCCAGTGTAGTCATCCTGATCCAATCAGTTGAAGGCCTGCATAGAAGAGAAGGGTTGACCCTTCCACCGGTAAGGGGAACTCTTCCTGCTTCACTGCCTTTGAGCTAGGAATCAGGTTTTCTGTGCCTTTGGACTTGAACTGAAATGTCAGCTCTTCCTGTGTCTCAAGCCAGCTGGTCTCCAGACTGAAACTCACCCTCAGATGTCTTGGGTCTCCAGCTTGCCAACTGCATATCTTGGGACTTGTCAACCTCCGTAATCACAGGAGCCAATTCCTTACAATAGATTTCTGTGTCTATGCAGAGGATGTGATCCTCTGGGTTCTGGAGAACCTTGACTAATACACCTGGAGTAGAAGTCAAATTCTTACAGTAGCCTCCAGAGCTCTTCAGAAACTGACCTGAGGTACCTCCCAGACCTGGTCTCCTTCCCATATTCCCCATGGCTCACTCTGCTACGCTGTCATCCAGCTGTCTGTCAACACACCACATCTATTCCCACATAGGACTTCTGTGTGCACTCTTCCTTCATAACCGGTTCCTTTATTGTGGATGCCCACAGGCTCTTTCTCGCTTCTTCTGTGTCTTAACTCAGATGTCACCTTCTCTGTGAGAAGGTACAATTTTTTTTTTTTTTAATTTCAGCAGTCTTCAAAGATTCCTCTTCTGTTTTACTGTTTGAGGTTTTTTTTTCCCCTTAAAATATATCACTCTTTAAGAGATAGTGCATTTTAATTTTTTTATTAACTGTTTATCTTCTAACTAGTTTCTGACTCCTATTTTCCATCCTCAGAGCTGACCCTTTGCTGTATCTCTAGCCTTAAAATAGGGCCTAGCACATGCAAGGTGTCCAGGAAACATCATTTGGATGAATTAATGCTCAGTGCCAGACACTGTCCTAAGCCCGGTCACTACTACCTTCCAAGTGCCCCACTCTCAGGTTAATCCTGCGTCAACACCAAGGCCAGAGTCTGAAGCTGCATGGCATGAGCACAGTGGTAGGAAGGGGGACCCAAACCCATGGGGTCAGGAGGCCCCAGGGTCACTGGTGGGAACCACATCTCTTGTAACTACTGTGGACCAAGTCACGTTTACCTGATGTAATTGTCCCTGAGAACTTATGACAGAGGGGCAGACCTTGCCACTTGGCCCCTCAGCCTGGGAGCCTCTCCTTAGAGCTCCATTATGTGATAATGCATTTGCTTCTGATCTCTTCCAGCACCCAGAGGCTCTAATGCCAGGGAGCTGGTCAGGTAGTGTTCTCTTCCCTGTGCAAACATGGTGCATGAGGAGGGGCGCCTGAGTGGCTCAGTCCATTAAGCATTTGTCTTCAGCTCAGGTCATGATCCCGGGTTCCTGGGATAGAACCCCACCTCCATCTCCCACTCACTGGGGAGTCTGCTTCTCTCTCTCTCTCAGCCCCTCCCTCTGCTTGTGCCACCCCCCAAAATAAATAAGAAAACAAAAGAAAAGAAAATAAAACCTAAGGTGTATGAGAAAGGACTGCAGTTCTGGGGCCTTATCCCCCTAGACAAGCCTCTCACCATCTCAGTAGATCACAGGCTCCACCTGCAAATGACAGAGAGGCGAGATGGGATGATTTAGCCCTCACCTCACCCCCCTACCATGGCCCCTGCTGCCCAAATTCCCCATCCATGGTGACCACAGCTCTGTCACACACTGCTTTCTGTTGGGGCTTCCTCGGCCTCACCCCCTCCTTCAGGGCATTTCCTTCCCTGACAGAGGGATCTACACCCACTTTCCTGCCCTGGTGGCTGCAGACATGCTACCCCTGCTGCTGCTGCCCCTGCTGTGGGGGGTAAGTGGGCCAAGGGAGGGGGGTTGGGCAAAGGTGGGAGTGGGCTGGACCCACCGCCAAGCCTCTGTGTCCCCCCAGGATCCCTTCAGGAGGATGCAGAGTATGAGCTCCGAGTGCAGGAATCAGTAACAGTGCAGGAGGGTCTGTGTGCAGACGTGCCCTGCTCTTTCTCCTACCGCTGGAGCTGGTGGTCTTCCCCTGGGATCCCATATATGTACTGGTTCCGGGATGGGGACAACATATACAATTCCCTGCCTGTGGCTACAAATAACTGAAGGATAAAGGTGAAGACAGAGACCCAGGACTGATTCCACCTCATCGGGAACCCCTTGGACAGCAACTGCTCCCTGAGAATCAGAGAGGCCAGGACAAGTGACCAAGTGACCAGGGAGTCTACCAATTCCGAGTGGAGAGAGAGAACGTGAGATATACTTACAGAGATAAGAAGCTGACCCTGAAGGTGGCAGGTATGGCAGTGGCCTCAGGAGAGGGCTCTGGGACCTGGAAACTCCCATCTTAGAACAGGAACAGGACACTGGAACATTCCCTGCTCCAGGTCTGGGGGTTAGGATGGTGGGAAGAGACATGCGGGCCTGGGGTCAGCTTGTGTCCTGAGGCCCTGGTCCCTCTCAGGGTCACAGTCTGGGTCCCCACTAGCCCAGGGCCCAGGCACCTCCCTCTCTCCTCCTCAGCCCTGACACAGAAACCGGACATCCACTTTCTGGAGCCCCTGAAGTCTGGCTTCCCCCAAAACCTGACCTGCAGTCTGCCGGGATTCTGCGAAGGGGGAAGACCTCTCACCTTCTCCTGGGTAGGGGGTGCTCTGGACCGGCTGGACCCCCAGGCCCTGTCCTCCTCAGTGCTGACCCTCACCCCGGGGCTACAGGACCATGGCAGCAACCTCACCTGTTGGGTGTCCCTGCCAGGAGCTCAGAGCACCGTGGAGAGAACCATCAGGCTCAATGTGTCCTGTGAGTGCTGGAGGGATGCCTGGATCCCTCAGGGCAGTGGGGGAAGGAGAGGTCAGTCCTGGAATCTTTTTTCTGAAGGAGATTGGGGGAAGCTGGAAAGCCCCATCCCTTCATTTAAGGAGCTCCTGTAAAGGGCAAAAGCCCACCCTGCCCCTCATCACATCTTTCGTTCTCAGACGCTCCACAATTGATGACCACCCACATTTTTTCAGGGAAACTACACAGGTAGGAAAGACACTCTATTCCCTGGGACTGTGATGGGAGCAGGGTCTGCCAGCACAGGGCTCAGGGCTTGGGGATGAAACCCTCCCTCTCTCCTCAGCCCCCGGGTCTGTGCCTGCCGCTACCCACCTCACCGGTGTCTCCCAGGTGCACCCAGGATTGCTTCTGGCTGCTGCTGCTTCTTTGCTCTAGCCTGTGTGTGTTATGTATGTTTTATTTTAATTGAGTTCTAATCGACACATACCAGTGTATTGGTTTCAGGTGTACAACATGTTTTGGTATTTGTGTGTATTGCAAAACGGATCATCACAATAAGTCTACTTAACACCCCTCACCACAGTTACAAAGTTTTTTTTCTTGTGATGAGAACATCTAAGATCTACCCCCTTAGCAACTTTCAAATATACAACACAGCGCGATTAACTGTAGTCACTGCGCTGCCCGTTACATTCCGTGACTTACTGATTTTATAACTGGAAGTTGGTACCTTTTGACCTCCTTCCTTTTTTCATTAGCTTTAGAGTTTGTTTAATTGTAATAAGACAGATACAACATAACACTTACTGTCTTCACCATGTTTAAGGCTAGAGCTCAGCGGTGTGGAGGGCTTTCACAGTGTTGTGCAATGGGTCTGCAGAGCTCTCTCCATCTTGCAGAACCGAAACTCCGTGCCCATCACGCACTGACTCCCCAGCCCCTGGCAGCCACCCTTCCACCTTGTTCTGTCTCTGATTTTGACTGCTCCGGGTTCTGCTCCCTGCGCTTGAATTTCCATCTTCCCTCCTTCATCACTGATCTTTCCCATTCCCTGTAGCCCCACCCTGGACACCCACTTTGCTGGGCCTCCTCATCCTGTCACAAGTCTTCACCTGTGGCCCCATCCCTCTCCTGTGTCTTCCACAACTTTCTATTCGGCCACAGATCTGCACAGGTGGCTGTCTCTTGCTCATGCCTCTCAACTGTCCCTGCTTCTGCTACTTATCTTTAGGGGATGGTCTGGACAGGAGGCTAGATAACTCCTCTTCTCACCAGCTGCACTCCATGAGTCAGTGAGTCTCTAGAACTTCGTTTCCCAAATCATTTCTTTTCTTGCCTTTGGCCCCAGACCCAGCTCCAATCTTATCCTGGACCCTGGACCATTGCCTCAGCCTCCTCCTCAGCCTCCTTACCTCCTGTTTACCCTCTCTGGCACAGGTCCCCACTTGGCCCCAGCATGATCTTTCTAGACCCAGCATGATTCTGCATTTTCCCTATTCATATCCCCTGCTGCTTCCCAGTAACTTCAGGGCAAAGCCCAATGCCCTGAGCTTGGCACTCAAAGCTCCAAAATTTCTGATCCTGCCTTCTCTCCCACCCTGATCATGTCTTTTGTGCTCCCAGTCCTCCCTGCCAAATTATAGGTACAAGAGCACTTCTCCTCATCTGTCAGCCTGTCTCCATTCTGGACACATCTCTGCCAGAGCTGCCCACCCACCACTCACCCTCCCCACCTCAGTGCAGCCCTCTTCCTTCTTTTTTTTTTTTTTTTTAAAGATTTTATTTATTTATTCATAAGAGACAGAGAGAGAGGCTGAGACATAGGCAGAGGGAGAAGGAGGCTCCCTGTGGGGAGCCCGATGTGGGACTCAATCCCAGGACCCAGTAATCAATATCTGAGTCACAAAGGCAGACACTCAACCACTGAGCCACCCAGGTGTCCCAGCCCCCTTCCTTCTGGTGGCCTGACTCAACCACCAGGGTCATTGCCCCTTCAGGCATGATTTACCTACCCTCTTAGCTCTTGTCACATGACCTGTCTTTTCACTGCTGGCTCTGTGGGAAGATGAGAAAGAGACAGATCTCTCAGTTCCACCCTCAAAGTGGTAAATCTCTTACCCAGTCCTGAAGACCCTGACCAACCACTTGTCATTGCCTGTCTTGAAGGACCAATACCTGCCTCTGGTCTGCAGTGCTGACAGCAGCCCCCCTGCCATGCTGAGTTGGTCCTGGGAAGGAAAAGCCCTGAGCCCCTCCCAATCCTCAGCACCAGGGGTCCTGGAGCTGCCCCATGTAGGGTTTGAAGATGAAGGGGAATTCACCTGCCAGGCTCAGCACCCACTGGGCTTCCAGCACATTTCCTTCAGCCTCTCCGTGCAAAGTTGTAATAAGGTTCTGGGGGTGGACAGCCTGGTCAGGTGTTTGGAGTGTGGAAGGGCCTGGGGCTTGGGGACAGAACTTCATCCTCTGTACCCCCTTCTTCAGGAAGCCCCTCTTCCTGCAACTGTGTGATTGAAGAACAGGAGAGTTCCTGGCCCTGGTCCTCACCCTGATCAGAGGGGCCCTCATGGGGGCTGGCTTCCTCCTCAGCAGGTGCTTGGGCCTGTCCCTCTCCAGGGAAGTCTTCTGATGGGTCCCTGCACTCCAGGCGGGGCTGAGCTGTCCCCCCCCCCCACTTGTTGGAGTTTGAATTAAAGTGGCGGCTCTCTGATTGGAGACCTATGTCAGTTCTGCAGGTGTGGAGGCCCCAGAGAGTGAGGCGGAGGGACTGACAGAGGCTTCCTTCTTCTCAAGACGGGAGTGACCTGGAGCCCAAGGGGCAGATATGGGGATGTCATAGCCAGCTTCTCTTTGGAACCTCTTAACCAAAACCTTCTCAGTTGTACCCCTGGGGGTTTAATTTGGGGAAGTGAATGAGTGATGACATGCCCAGGCCAACACCATCAGAAGTTACTACTTATGTTTCCCGAGGAAATGTGGTGTTCCAGGCTGCGCAGGACCACAGGGGATCTGTAAGCACCACGTTCTGGATGGGAGGCAGAAGCAGGTGCAGGGGAAGCCTTGCAGGAGCCTTTCCAGGGGTTTCTGTGGGAAAGGCAAGGCCTGGAGAGTTGTTCAGGATCAGCTAGTTTGAGTGATTCTGGGGGACTTTGGCCCATAGGGGTGGTTCTAGTTGTCTGGCCCCTGTCCTGGGTGATTTAGGGCAGGAGAGATGGTGGTCTAGTGTGTAAGTTAGAGACAGAGAGAAAAGGGGTATTTGTGGGACCCTGGCTGGGGATTGGTTGGTTTGATGTGAAAGATGTGCTCCTGGCAGAGCACTTTGCCATCTTGAAGAACTGGCTGATCCTGGGAGGGGTGGTCTCTCCTCGGACAGCAAGCTTTTTAAGATACAGGAAATAAAAAATCTGACTAATACACACCCCCACTGACGCCCCCTTGTTTCTGCCTATGCCAGACTCCATCTGTTTAACCTGCCTCCCCTTTCCAGTACTGCCCACCCCACCCCTCTCGCCCCTCCCCCTCTCCATACCCAGCCCTGCCCCTGCCAAGGGAGTTGGGGACTTACTTCCCATGACCCAGAAGTTATCTGCTTAACCCCTGTGTTTCTGGTCTCCCAAACCTCCCTCTCAGTGTAGACATCAGTGCACGGTAAGTCAGGAGTACAGCTTTTCTTTCCCGGATGAAAGACGCCTACCTCCCAGTAATCGTTATAAACCCTCACATTTAATTACAAATGAAAGCTTTATTAAAAATGCAACATACAGGGATCCCTGGGTGGCGCAGCGGTTTAGCGCCTGCCTTTGGCCCAGGGCGCGATCCTGGAGACCCAGGATCGAATCCCACATCAGGCTCCCTGCATGGAGCCTGCTTCTCCCTCTGCCTATGTCTCTGCCTCTCTCTCTCTCTCTCTGTGATGACTATCATAAAATAAAAAAAAATCCAAAAATGCAACATACAGGGGATCTCTGGGTGGCTCGGTGGTCAGGACCTACCATTGAGACAGGAGAGATGGGCAGTGGCAGGCAGCTCCAGTGGAGATGTGCCAAGGATGGAGACAGGCTGGCAGATGAGAGGAAGCGCTCTTATACCTATAACTTGGCAGGAAGAACCAGCAGCACGATGGACATGATCATGGCAGGAGAGAAGGCAAGGTCAGAAATTTTGGAGACTTGAAGGACCTGGGAGGCTCAGTCGGTTAAGTGTCTGCCTTTGGTTCAGATCATGATCTCAGGGTCCTGGGATCAAGCCCCTGGTCAGGCTCCCTTCTCCCACTCCTTCTGCCTGCCTCTCCCCCTACTTGTGCTCTTTCTCTGTTAAATAAATAAGTAAAATATGAAAGAAAGAAAGAAAGAAAGAAAAGAAAAAAAGAAAGAAAGAAAGAAAGAAAGAAAAGGAAAGAAAAGAGAAGAAAGAAAGAAAAGGAAAGAAAAGAAAAGAGAAGAAAGAAAGAAAGAAAGAAAAGAAAAGAAAAGAAAGAAAGAAAGAAAGAAAGAAAAAAGAAAAGAAAAGAAAGAAAGAAATTTGGAACCTTGAATGCCATGCTGAAAGTATTGGGCTTTCTTTTGGGCTCCTTCAAATCAACATGGTCACAGAAGTACCGACTCCCTCTTTCTTTTTAATACAGATCTGTACTGTCAGGTTTGTGTACTAAGTGGCCTCAAATGTTTTATGTTCTTTAGGGTCTGACTTCTTTCTTCCAGTTTTACATTTTTCAGATTTATCCATGTTGTTACATGTATCAAAAATTCATTTTTGGTTTCAGTATGTTTTTGCTTTTACTTTTTTATTTTATTTAAATCCAATGAATTAACATATAGTGTACTATTCAGAGGTAGAGGTCAATGATTCATCAGTCTTATATAACACCCAGTGCTCATTACACTACCCAGTTACTCCATCCCCCCACTCCCTTCCACTCCAGCAACCCTGTTTTTTCCTATGATTTAAGAGTCTTTTACGGTTTGTCTCCCTCTCTGATTTTGTCTTATTTATTTTTCCCTTCCTTCCTCTATGATCCTCTGTTTTGTTTCTTAAAACCCACATGTGAGTGAGATCATATGATAATTGTCTTTCTCTAATTGACTTATTTCCCTAAGCATAAGATCCCCTAGTTCCATCTATGTCATTGCAAATGGCAAGATTTTACTTTTTGATGGCTGAGTAGTATTCCATTGTATAGATATACCACTTCTTTTTTATCCATTCATCCGTTGATGGATATCTGGGATCTTTCCCTAGTTTGACTATTGTGGACATTGCTGCTATAAACATTGGGGTGCAAGTGCCCCTTCAAATCACTACATTTGTATCTTTGGCTTAAGTAGTACCCAGTAGTGCAATTGTTGGGCTGTAGGGTAGCTCTATTTTCAACTTTTTGAGGAGCCTCCATACTGTTCTCCAGAGTGGCTGCACCAGCTTGCTTTCCCACCAGCAGTGTGAGAGTGTGAGGTGGTATCTCACTGTGGTTCTGATTTATATTTTCTTGATGCTGAGCAATGTTGAGCACTTTTCCATGTGTCTGTCACCCATTTGTAAGTCTTGTTTTTGCTTTTAATTAGTATTCCATGTGTGAACATCCTTCCAGTTGTTTATTCTAAAATACAATGACTGTATTTGTTTCCAGTTTGGGGCTTTTACTTACGATTTTGATATGAATTTTCTTTTCTTTTTTTAAAAAGATTTTATATATTTATTTGTGAGATAGAGAGTGAGAGAGAGAGCACAAGCAGGGGAAGTAGCAGAGGCAGAAGGAGAAGCAGACTCCCCACTGAGCAGAGAGCCAGATGTGGTCCTCGATCCCAGGACCTCGGGATCATGACCTGAGCCAAAGACAGATGCTTAACTGACTGAGCCACCCAGGTGCCCCAATATGATTTTTCAATGAAAATAAGAAGGACCAGCACTTTTCTTCATGGTAGATATGGAATGGCTTCGTCATGATTTGGCATATAGTCAGCTACAGAGGATAGTATTCAAGAGTTCTCCAGAATACCCAAACGAATTCACTTTCCCACCTTCATGTTCATGTTTGAAACTCCTAATTTCACCACATCCAGTGGTTCCTCTTTTAGGTAGACCTCCAAATGAACAGAAGCAGGGACTCCAACAGATCTTTGTGCACCCATGTTCACAGCAACTTCATTCTCAACAACAAAAGCTGGAAGCAACCCAAGTATCCATCAGTGGATAAATGGATAAACAAAATGTGGTGTATACACACAATGGAATATTATTCAATTGTGAAAAGGAAGGAAATTCTAATACAGGCTATAGCATGGGTGAACCTTGAGGATACTATGATAAGGGAAATAAGCCAGACACACAATAATAAATGCTGTATGATTCTACTTAGATGAGGTACATGGAGCAAAGTCATAGAAAAAGAAAGTAGAATAATGGTTGTCAGGGGCTAGGAGGAAGGGAAATACAGAGTTATGATCATTGTTTACAGAGTTTCAATTTGGAAAGATGAAAAGTTCTGGAAATGGATGATGGTGATGGTTGCACAACAGGGTGAATGTACTTAATACCATTGAAATGTATACTTTAAAATGATCAAAATAGCTAAAATGGTGATTTTTATGTTATGTTTACTTTACCAAAATAGAACATTTATTTTTTAAAAGACTTTATTTTATTTCTTTGTGTGAGAGAGACAGAGAATGAGCAGGGGGAGGGGTAGAGGGAGAGGGACAAGCAGACTCCCCACTCAGTGTGGAGGCTGATGTGGGGTTCAATGACAGCTGGACACAGAGCTCCAAGTGAGACTGCATCCCAGGATACTGGGATCATGACCTGAGCCGAAGCAGATGCTTAACCAGCTGAGCCACCCAGGGACTCTTTTAATGGGTCTTAATGAGAAATGTGACATATATTTCAGGATTTTATTTTCTATCTTCTCTCTTTGGGGAAGCCATGTCTTAAGTGCTTTCAGCTTATTTTTAAGTTTATTCATTGCATCTTGTAGCTTGTTTCTGACTTGGTTTTGAGTTGATCTTCCTATTCTATTTATTAAGAAACAAATTTTAGGGATGCCAGTGGCTGAGCGGTTGAGTGTCTGCCTTTGGCTCAGGACATAATCCCAGGGTCCTGGGATCTGTCCTGCATGGGCTCCCTGAAGGGAACCTGCTTCTCCCTCTGCCTATGTCTCTGCCTCTCTCTCTGTGTCTCTCATGAATAAATAAATAAAATCTTAAAAAACAAAAAGAAAGGAAACAAAATTTAGAAGACTTTGTTTCCAGCATAGTTAATCCTCAGAAAGCAGATGGTAAAATAGAAGTGGTCTCAGTACTGTTTTATATAACTGATACATTTGGATACACTTAGTTACTTTTTTTTTTACACTTAGATAATTTCACAATTATTTTAAACATCTGTAAGCAGGGAGTGCCTGGATGGCTCAGCCAGTTGAGCCTCTGGCTCTTGGTTTCTGCTCAGGTCATGATCTCATGGCCCTGGGATCAAGCAGATTCTGCTTCAGAGTCTCATTCCCCCGCCCCCTCCCCGCTCCTCCCTCCACTCAAATAAGAAATAAAATCTTTTTTAAAAACCTATGGGGGAAAAAAAAATTAAAAAAAAAAACCTACTCCCTCCACTCAAATAAGAAATAAAATCTTTTTAAAAAACCTATGGGGAAAAAAAAAATTAAAAAAAAAAAAAACCTATGGGGCACTTGGGTGGCTCAGTCGGTTAAGTGCCTGCCTTCAGCTCAGGTTATGATCCTGGGATGCTGGGATGGAGCCCCACATTGGGCTCTCTGCTCAGCTGGGAGTCGGCTTGTCCCTCTCCCTCTATGCTCTCTCTTTGTTACTTAAAAGATAAATAAATGAAGTCTTTTTTAAAAAACCCCAAAACCTGGGATCCCTGGGTGGTGCAGCGGTTTGGCGCCTGCCTTTGGCCCAGGGCGCGATCCTGGAGACCCGGGATCGAATCCCACGTCGGGCTCCCGGTGCATGGAGCCTGCTTCTTCCTCTGCCTGTGTCTCTGCCTCTCTCTCTCTCTCTGTGACTATCATAAATAAATAAAAAAGATTTAAAAAAATATTTTAAAAACCCCAAAACCCAAGAGGACTGAGTTCAGAGAACTGCCATGTTGGTGAATCCATGCAGGTGCAGGAGAGTGCCATGCCTGGAGAGAACATGGAAGCTGCGCGTCTTCTCTCCATACCTTGCCTTGTGCATTTCTTCTGTCTGGCTGTACCTGAGGTATATCTTCTTATAATAAGCGAGTAATTCAGCAAGTTAAATGTTTCTCTGGGTTCTGTGAGCCACTCTAGCAAATTAATCAAATCTGAGGATGAGTTCCTGGGAACTTCTGATCTGTAGCCAGTTGGTGAGAAGTACAGGTAACAACCTGGATTTGCAACTGACATATGAAGGGGACTGTGGGGATAGGAAGGAGGCTTGTAGGACCGAACCCTTAACCTATGGGATCTGATGCTATCTCCAGGGAGAAAGTCAGAATTGAGCAGAAGTGAATTCTCAGACACTGTGCTGGTGTCTGAGAACTGCTTGTTAGTCGTGGTGGGGGGAAACTCTTCCCCACCTCTACATTGGATTTGGTCTCAGAATACCAGAATAGATTGTTTACATTCATTTTTCTTGTACTAAGCCTTCAGAAGTGGTGTGCCTCACCCTTATGGCACATTGTAGAGCCATTTACAGCACACATCCTTATAGCTACCTTTCAAGTGGTCAATCCACATATGGTGACAGGCTGCCGTATTGGACAGCATGGCTCTAGAACATAACTCTACAGGTGGAATGCCGGGTCATGGTTCAGCACTTCCTCAGTTTATTAGCAGATGCTATTTTCCCGTAAAGCATTTATATCAACTTATATTGCCAACAACCGTTACCCCACACTTTCACTAACACTTGGTATTTTCATTTATTTTTTATTTTTTTTATTTTTTTATTTATGATAGTCACACAGAGAGAGAGAGAGAGGCAGAGACACAGGCAGAGGGAGAAGCAGGCTCCATGCACCGGGAGCCCGACGTAGGATTCGATCCCGGGTCTCCAGGATCGCGCCCTGGGCCAAAGGCAGGCGCCAAACCGCTGCACCACCCAGGGATCCCGGTATTTTCATTTTTTAAAAAAGATTCTTATTTATTTATTTATTTATTTATTTATTTGAGAGAGAACGAGTGGGGAGAGAGGCAGAGGGAGAGGGAGAAGGAGACTTTCTACTGAGCTCAGATCCTGATGTGGGGCTCAATCCCAGGACCCTGAGATCACGACCTAAGCCAAAGTCAGATGCTTAACCAACTGAGCCACCCAGATGCCCCAACATTTGGTGTTTTCAGATACTTTAATATTTACCAGTGAGGAGCATGTATGAGTACAATGAGTGTCCTCTTGTGGTAGTATCTTAATTCTGGTTGCTAATGAGGTAGAGTAGCTTTTCATTCATTTATTGGCTAATTGTATGCTAACTTTTATGAGGCACCTGCTCATGGGAGCCCATTTCTGTCTGTATTTTCTTATTCTTATGAATTTGTAGAAATTCTTATATTACAGACAGTGATAGTTATATGCATTGTAAATTTCTTCTCTCACTTAGTGGCTGGTGATTTATTACTGTTGTTGTTCCATCTCTCATAAAACAATAAGTCTTCCATCCATCAGCACTTGGTTTGGGGCATGATATGAGCTAGGGATCCAATTTCATTTGACTGCATTTAGACCCCCAGTTACCCACATACAGTATTGAAAAGTCTATCTTTTTGTCACTTCTTTGTATCTCCTCCTCTGTTATACAGGATGTTTCCTGTGGTTAGGGACTACTTCTAGCTTCCCTATTTTGCTCTATGGGTCTATTGGTCTATCCCTGTGTCAGTACAACACCATCTTATTTTCTATAACATTGTAACATATCCTGATATCTTCCAGATTCCCTCCTTGCAGGTTGTTCTTCATAAGTGCCCTGGGTACACTTGGAAATTTCTACCTCAATATAAATTTTTAAAAGATTTTTAAAAGTTTTTGGGACACCTGGGTGGCTCAGAGGTTGAGCATCTGCCTTTGGCTCAGGGCGTGATCCCAGGGTCATGGGATCAAGTCCTGCATCGGGCTCCCCTTGGGGAGCCAGATTCTCCCTCTGCCTTTGTCTCTGCCTCTCTCTCTGTGTGTCTCTCATGAATAAATAAATTCGGGATCATGCCCTGAGCCAAAGGCAGATGCTCAACCTCTGAGCCACCCAGGCGTCCCTGATTTTAAAAATTTTTAAGTAATCTCTGCACCTAATGTGGGGCTTAACCTCACAACCCTGAGATCAAGAGTCTCATGCTCTACCCTGAGCCAGCTAGGCACCCCTTCAATATAAATTTTTTTTTTCAATATAAATTTTATAATGAGGTTATCAAGTTCCACAAAAATCACCAGGGGGATTGGGTAATTATATTGCTCTGATTCTGCATATTAATTTAGATTCACTTGACATTAATACAATATTGGGTTTTTAAAATTATTTTATTTTATTTTTTTAATTTATTCATGAGATCATGACCCGAGCCAGAATCAAAAGCCAGCTGCCCAACGGTCTGAGGCATCCAGGCCACCGTATGGCATCTTTTATTTTTAATTAAAAAAAAAAAAAGATTTTATTCACCTACTTGAGAGAGAGAGTGAGATAGTGAGAGCACAAGCCAGAGGAGAGGCAGAGGGAGAGGGAGAAGCAGACTCCCTGCTGAGCAAGGAGCTCAATGCAGGGCTGGATCCCAGGGGTGTAAATTAGTGCAGTATGGAAGTTCCTCAAGAAATTAAAAATAGAACTACCATATGATCTAGTAATACCACTTCTGGTATATATCTGAAGGAAATGAAAGAACTAAGTCAAAAAGATATATGAACCCTTGTGTTCACCGCAGCATTATTTAAAGTAGCCAAGACTGGAAACAACTTAAGTGTCTATCCGTAGATGAATGGATAAAGAAGATGCAGTTTATACGTACACGATGGAATATCCTTCAGCCATAAAAATAAGGAAATCCTGCCATTTGTGACAACACAGATGGACCTCCTGGGGAGTATGCTAAGTGAAATAAGTCAGAGAAAGACAAATACTATGTGATCTCATTTATAAGTGAAATCTAAAAAACAAAAAATAAAAAACAAAACAAAACTTATAGATACAAAGAACACATTGTTGGCTGCAGGCCAGGGGTGGGCAGAATGGATAAAGGAGGTCATAAAGTAGAAACTTGCAGGGCACCTGGCTGGCTCAGTCGGAAGAACAGGTAACTCTTCTTGATCTTGGGGTCATGAGTTCAAGCCCCATGTTGGGTGTAGAAATTACTAAAAATACAAATAAATAAAACTTGGGGGAGGAGTACAAATTCCCAGCTGTAAAATAAGTCCTGGGGATATAATGCACAGCATAGTGACCATAATTAATAATGCTGTATTGTATATTTGAAAGTTGCTAAAGGAGTAGATCTTAAAAGTTCTCATCACAAGAAAAAATGTGTAACTATGTATGGTGATGGATGTTGACTAGACTTAGTGTGGTGATCATTTTCCAATATATACAAATATTGAATCACTGTGTTGTACACTCAAAACTAATGTTTTTTAATAAATATTTTATTTATTCATTCATGAGAGACACAGAAAGAGGGAGGCAGAGACATAGGCAGAGGGAGAAGCAGGCTCCTCACAGGGAACCCGATGCAGGACTTGATTCCCAGACCCTGGGATCATGTTCTGAGCCAAAGGCAGACACTCAAACTCTGAGCCACCCAGGTGTCCCAAAAACTAATGTTATATATCAAAAGTATTTCAATTTAAAAAATCTTTAAAAAGACTAAAAACAAACAAACAAACAAACAAACAAAACCCTCAAGCTGGGTACTTAAAGTGGTCCAAGATTTCTAGGCAGGGCTCCATTCACCTCCCAACATCTGGATAACAAATCCTTCATGATGAATTCCCTCTGCTGAAACACATAGTATGGCTTCATTTTTCATGATTGGTCCTTGGCCGATTAAATCTCAAGAGATAAAAATTATTAAGCATTGATTTCAAGCACTTTCATCATAAAACTCACAGCTAAATGGAAATAAAAAGCTTCCTGGGCAGCCTGGGTGACTCAGCGGTTTAGCACTGCCTTTGGCCCAGGGTGTGATCCTGGAGTCCAGGGATGAGTCCCGAGTCCCGAGTCTGAACGTGGGCTCTCTTCCTGTGCTCTCTTCCTGTGATGTTTGTTCTGGCAAGACTCCAATTAGCACTGGCCTCTGAAAACAGCTCTGCAAAAGCTAGCTCTGAGGCAATTGCCTCAAATTTGCCAGATAAGTACCAAGATTACGGTAATCACAAACAGGAGAAGCACCAGAATACAGATGTTCTTGTGAGATTTTTTTTTTTTTTTTCTGATAGTAAAGCAGCTTGCTGTAACTGACCAGTGGCTCTGTCTGCAAGCACATTTGAGTTTTCCACATTGGCTTTTCTATGCATGCTGCCAATTGGGTCATCTTGGTCATGGATCATCATGGCCAGATCTTTAAACATCTGATGGGCATCCAGAATGTCAGTATGCAGCTGCCAAATTGCCTTTTCTCACTCTTTAATAAATTCCGGATCCTGCTCCCTGATGACCCACCTCATTCTCCTGGCTCTCTGTGTCTGGTCCCACTCCTGTGGCCATCAAACAAGGGGAGCTGCTCTCTCTTTGCCTCTCCTCTGCAGAGAGAGGACATTCACCTCTCACTCTGGCTATACTCTTCTTTTCTTTTCCAGATCCGTTCCCTGCACAGCCTAGAAATCCTTCACAGCCTCAGATAAGTCATTCCGGAGGCCGTCTTTCTCAGGTTCTGGGTTATTCATTTGTTTCCCCAGCCAGCTGATTTGTGGAATATTGCAACTGTTGCAGATTTTCCTCTGGTTGCTGGAGTCCTGCTTACTTCCTAGTTGGCTCATCAAATTCTTTATCAGGGACGCCTGGGTGGCTCAGTGGTTGAGCGTCTGCCTTTGGCTCAGGGCATGATCCTGGAGTCCTGGGATTGAGTCCTGCATCAGGCTCCTCCGCAGGGAGCCTGCTTCTCCCTCTGGCTGTGTCTCTCTTTGTGTCTCTCATGAATAAATAAATAAAATCTTTAAAAAAATTCTTTATAGAGCCGTGGCTCAGCAGATCTGCTGCATGTGGTTGCAGTGGGTCTAGATGAAATCCTGGAGCTGAGGCTCAGAGGGCTACAGGTTTAGTACATGTCTAAGGGACTATAGGACATGATGAAGAGCCAAGACCTACTGCCCTTGCCTGGCATTCCCCGAAGCAGCCCCTGGACTGGACACAGAGACTGATGGGGAACTGGGAAGAGAAAGAGCTGGGGGAAGGAGATGAGGCTGCCTGCATACTCCCTGTTTCTCTTTTCTAGCGTCTCTGGCCCTTTGCTGAACTCACTCTTGATTTAAACATCATTTGGAAGGCAATCACTGTCCAGACTTACATCTGGACAAGCATGCCAGCCTCCAGGGGCCTCGGTATTTTAACCTGCTGTGTCAGATGCAGAGGTGAGACATAATAATTTCTCAGCCCCCACCTCACCACCCACCATGGCTCCTGTTGCCCAAGTTCCCCATCCATGGTGACCACAGCTCTGTCACACACTGCTTCCTGTTGGGGCTTCCTCGGCCTCACCCCCTCCTTCAGGGCATTTCCTTCCCTGATAGAGGGATCTACACCCACGTTCCTGCCCTGGTGGCTGCAGACATGCTACCCCTGCTGCTGCTGCCCCTGCTGTTGGGGGGTAAGTGGGCCAAGGGAGGGGAGTTGGGCACAGGTGGGAATGGGCTGGACCCACCGCCAAGCCTTTGTGTCCCCCCAGGGTCCCTGCAGGAGGATGCAGAGTATGAGCTCCGAGTGCAGGAATCAGTAACAGTGCAGGAGGGTCTGTGTGCAGACGTGCCCTGCTCTTTCTCCTACTCCTCGAGCTGGTGGTATTCCTCTGCGATCCTATATATGTACTGGTTCCGGGATGGGGACAACATATACAATGCCCTGCCTGTGGCTACAAATAACCAAAGGATAAAGGTGAAGACAGAGACCCAGGACCGATTCCACCTCATCGGGAACCCCCCAGACAACAACTGCTCCCTGAGAATCAGAGAGGCCAGGACAAGCGACCAGGGAGTCTACCAATTCCAAATGGAGAGAGAGAACGGGAGATATACTTACGGAGATAAGAAGCTGACCCTGAAGGTGGCAGGTATGGCAGTGGCCTCAGGAGAGGGCTCTGGGACCTGGAAACTCCCATCTTAGAACAAGAACAGGACACTGGAACATTCCTTGCTCCAGGTCTGGGGGTTAGGATGGTGGGAAGAGACATGCGGGCCTGGGGTCAGCTTGTGCCCTGAGGCCCTGGTCCCTCTCAGGGTCACAGTCTGGGTCCCCACTAGCCCAGGGCCCAGGCACCTCCCTCTCTCCTCCTCAGCCCTGACACAGAAACCGGACATCCACTTTCTGGAGCCCCTGAAGTCTGGCTTCCCCCAAAACCTGACCTGCAGTCTGCCGGGATTCTGCGAAGGGGGAAGACCTCTCACCTTCTCCTGGGTAGGGGGTGCTCTGGACCGGCTGGACCCCCAGACCCTGTCCTCCTCAGTGCTGACCCTCACCCCGAGGCTGCAGGACCATGGCAGCAACCTCACCTGTCGGGTGTCCCTGCCAGGAGCTCAGAGCACCGTGGAGAGAACCATCAGGCTCAATGTGTCCTGTGAGTGCTGGAGGGATGCCTGGATCCCTCAGGGCAGTGGGGATTGTGTGAATTCGTGAATACCCTTTGGGAGGGTAGGTGAAGAGTCAACAGGGACAGTCATCCCCACCTTCCCTGTGTTCCCCAACCCCTCCCTGGGTGTTGGGTCTACTTCCATTCCAATCTTCACATCTGAAGCAGGGCCATATCTTTCCATCCTAGACGCTCCCCAGAACCTCACCATCAGCATCTTCTTCAGTGATGTTGCAGGTAGGAAATAATCTGTCTCCTTGGGGGGCTGGGACCTGGCCCTGACGTGGGGGTAGGGAGTCAGCTCCCAGGAAGAGGGTGGGGATCATAGATTGAATGGGATCAGATATGGGGAAAGCAAGGTTAAAAATCAGCACCCTCCCTCCTCCACATCCCATGGGTCCATGCACCTCTACTGTCATGTGCAAGCATGCACAAACACACAATTCAAAGCCCATTTCACTTTACCAATGGCATTGCTCTGGCACTCTTCCTACCCCTCCACCCCTATTTCCTGCTGTGTTCACTGAATGAAGCCACCGGACAGTCCAGGCATGTCCTAGTGGGACACTGAGTCTCCCCTGAATATATGAGGCCCAGATACTTGAGGTCAACCTCTTTTGGGTGTTAAAGCTCAGCTTTTCAGCCCTGATGGAATCAACTCAGTGGGTCAAGGAAGGAAAGGGAGATGCAATGGGATCCTGAGAAGGAGGGAGGGATGGAGACCGAGAGCCTCCTACAGCTGATGCCCTGTCTCTCCCTCTCCCTCTCTTCATCTCTCTCCCAAAGCCCTGAAGATTCTGGAAAACACCTCATCCATTCTCATCCAGGAGAGCTGGGCTCTGCAACTGCTCTGTGCTGCTGACAGCAACCCCCCTGCGGAGCTGAGCTGGTTCCAGGGGTCCCCCGCCCTGAATGCCACCCCCATCTACAGAAGTCCCATCCTGGACCTGCCTCAAGTAGGGACTGCAGAGGAAGGAGACTTCACCTGCCGAGCTCAGAACTCTCTGGGCTCCCAGCACGTCTCCCTGCACCTCTTTGTGGTCTGTGAGTGAGGGGACCCCTGGGGGCAGGATACCGGGACCTGGGGAGCAGGGGCACCGCTGACCCCTTCTCTTCCCTCCCCCAGACCCCCCGCGGCCGCTCAGCCCCTCCTGTTCCTGGGAGGGCGAGGCACTGCAGTGCACCTGCTCCTCCCACGCGCGCCCGGCCCCCACCCTGCGCTGGCGGCTGGGGGAGGGGCTGCTGGAGCGGAACCACAGCAATGCCTCCTTGACCGTCACCTCCAGCGCTGAGGGGCCCTGGGCCAACAGCTCCCTGAGCCTCCGTGGGCCGCTGGGCTCTGGCCTCAGGCTCAGCTGCGAGGCCTGGAATATGTACGGGAAACAAAGAGCCGCTGTCCTGCTGCTGCCAGGTCTGGGTGCTCTTGGGGGCATAGGTGTGGGAGGAGGGAGTCCGGATCCTAGAAAAAAGGAAGCCTGAAACTGAGGCGGGGGCCTGGACAGAAGGTGATTGGTGAGTTATGGTCTCCCATCTCTGGGGCCCAAGCAGTCCCTGCAGCACGTTCTGCGAGGAGGTAGGAAGGCAAGAGACTGAGTGCTGGTAGTGAGTTTCACACCTCTTCTCTGCAGGGAAATCGGTATTCCTGGCAGGAGCCGTGCCTGCAGCTCTTGGAGGTGCTGGTGCCACTGCTCTGCTGTTCCTATGTCTGTGCCTCTCCTTCTTTTGCATGTAAGTCTATGTTGGGGAACTACAGGGAGTGCAGAGAAAGGTCACTTAATCCCAGAAATGCAGGGTTGAGTACAGTAGATCCAGAGGGGGTCTTTTTTGGGGGTTGGGGTGGGGGTGGGGGATATAACAATTTCATTGAGATGTAATTCCCACACATTTACAGCGTACAGATCAATGGCTTTTAGTGCATTCAGAGTTGTGCACGCATTACCCCAATTATAGGACTCATCAGCCCCAAAAGAAAAAGAAACAAATGAAAGAAACCCTCCACTCCCTAATTTTCATCCTGCCCCCCCCCCAGCCCTAGGCAATCTCTTTTGTCTCTCTACATTTGCTCATTCCAGACACTCTGTATAGGTGGAATCCTACAACACATGGTTCTTTGTGACTGACCTCTTCCACTTAGCATGATGTTTTCAGGGTTCATGCACGTTGTGGCATGCATCAGTATCCTGTTCCATTTTTATTTCCATATACCATCCCATCACATGGATGGAGCACATTGTATTGGTCACTCATGTATTGGTAGACATTTGGGTTGTTTCTACTTTTTGGCTATCACGAATAACACTGCAATGACCACCGGGGCCCAAGTTTTTACGTATGAGAGAGTTCTTCAGTGATGGACATTTGGTCTGGCCAAATATCCACTCATCCAGGGGATTGGAGTGCTTACTTGCACATCAGGAAGGTCTGAGGCTGGTTCCGGGGTTTGGGTGCCATTTCACCAGGGAGCGGGCAGCCTGCCCATGTGTACCTGAGCCACCCTGGCTACAGGGTGCTGGTTTCTCCCTTTAGAATGAAAGCCCGCAGGAAGCAGACATCTGGGAGTGGAGACGGCATGGATGATGAAGATCCTGTCATGGGTACCGTTGCCTGGGTGAGTGATGCTGGCGTCTTCTTTCGCATGGGGGGGGGGATGGGGGCTAGGTTTGTCCATTCGGAGTCCAGATGGAGCTCCTCTGCATTTCCCCACCCCTGCTCCAGTCTGGCCACCTGGGCAGAGAGCTGGGGATTGACTTCTCTTCTGTTCTTCCCCTTCATCTCTCAGACCCAGTAACCCTCTGGTCAACTCTTGTTCCACTCCTACTGATCACTGAGCCCACCTCACCTCTTTGCTAGACACAGCCTGACAGAGCTTCTCCCAAAATCGATTGCTTTCCAGCCGTTGCCCGTTGCTTAGAGAATCGAGTCACGTTTCTTGGTCTGATGTTTATTTATTTATTTGTAAAGATTTTATTTATTTATTCATGAGAGACACACAGAGAGAGAGGCAGACACAGGCAGAGGGAGAAGCAGGCTCCCTGCAGGGAGCCCCATGCAGGACTCGATCCCAGGACCCTAGCATCACAACCGAAGCTGAAGGCAGCCGCTCAACCACTGAGCCATCCAGGTGCCCCTGCCCTTCTATAAAATTGAGCCCGTGTTGCCCTAAATGGAGTTATCCAAAATACTTTATTCATGGCCAAGCTCTTTTCATGGGAACAAGCATTGTTCACTTGTACTTACTCGTTTTATTTGCAATATGATAAGCAACTGTGAACCCACCAAACACTCACCTCAAACACTGACCATAACTTATATCTGCTCGTGTTGCTTTGTGACATATCCCTTTAACCATTGCTCTGAATCTTCATTTGCTAGCCTTATCCCACATATATATGCCTGAAATATCTGCTATTCAGTTTAATTGCTTCTGAACCTGCAAAGGCTGTCACACTCTCTTTACTCCTCTTGGACTAGCTTTGCAGACTCACCACTACTAGTGACGTCTCGGAGATGCATCCATGTTGCATGAAGTTACAGTTGCCTGTTTCATTTTATGATTATGTCTATTGCCTAAGTTCCTGTGGGTGGACATTTGAGTTGCTCCAGATGTTTCTGTTCATATCTCATTGCATTCACATGCAAGAATTTTTCTTCGGCATTATTTAAGAATTTGATTACTAGGTTAGGGGTATGTGAATGTTCCAATTTACAAGATCATGACAAATGGTTTTCCAAAGCAAATGAATGCATCCATTTATATACCCATCTGTGCCTATCAGATCCTGTTGATCTATAATATCTGCAGCACTTGATTTTCGGAATTTTTTGTCATCTCACTATATAACTATGGTATTGATCTGCACTTCATTCGTTCCAGCGAGGATGAAAATCTCTGTCTTCATTGGCATATGAACACCTCCTCTCTAAAGTGCCTGGTCCTATCTGCAGCCCATTTTCCTATTGGGTGTTTGATTTCTTTCTTTCTTTCTTTCTTTCTTTCTTTCTTTCTTTCTTTCTTTCTTTCTCTTTTTCTTTCTTCTTTCTTTCTTCCTCCCTCCCTCCCTCCCTCCCTCCCTCTCTCTCTTTCTTTCTTTCTTTCTTTCTTTCTTTCTTTCTTAGATTTTATTTATTTACGTGAGAGAGAGAGAGAGAGTGAGTGAGAGCACATGAGCAGGGGGGAGGGGCAGAGGCAGAAGGAGAAGCAGATTCCCCACTGAGCAGGGAACCTGACATGGGACTCTGGGACTCGATCCCAAGACCCTGGGGATCATGACCCAAGCAGATACTTAACCAACTGAGCCACCCAGGAGCCTAGGTGTTTGACTTTCTTACTGAATTTATTGGAGAGCTTATGCATCTTCATACTAATTTTTTTCTTGGTCATACACACTATAAATAACTTTTCTCAGTAATTTGCCTTTACTTTTTAAAGGTGATCTTTGATGAATGTACGTTCTTAATTGTAATATAACCATATTCCCCAATCTCCTCTTTTTTGTTTAGTGACTTTTGGGTTTCATTTAAGAAAACCTTTCTTATTCTAAGATTAGAGGGATATTCAAGTGTAGTTTTTTTTTTTTTAAGATTTTATTTATTTGGGATGCCTGGGTGGGTCAGAGGTTGAACATCTGTCTTTGGCTCAGGGCATGATCCTGGGGGCCCAGGATTGAGTCCCACATCAGGCTCCCTACATAAAGCCTCCTTGTCCCTCTGCCTATACCTCTGCCTCCCTTTTTCTCTGTGTCTCATGAATTTATTTATTTATTTATTTATTTATTCATGAGAGACACACACAGAGAGAGGCAGAGATATAGGTAGAGGGAGAAGCAGGTTCCTTTCGGGGAGCCTGATGCAGGACTCGATCCCAGGACTCTGGGATCACAATCTGAGCCAAAGGCAGATGCTCAACCACTGAGCCCCCCAGGTACATCCCTCAAGTATAATTTCTACTAAAAGTTTTATGTATTTCTTTGGACATGTAAAGACTTAATCTACTTGGAGTTGATTTTTGTGTAGGGTGCAGCGTTGACCTATATATGTTCCTCCTTCGTGTATGGAATAACCTTTCTCTTGCCCCTCTGCTGATCTGCCACACCACTCTGTCATACATCAAAATTCAGTACACGTGTGGGCCTCTGTCTGTGGCCTCTATTCTATTCCAGTGGTCAATTTAACTGTCTGAGCCAGAACTATCTCTAGAGGCAAGGCAACCCATCTGTAGATTCAAGACCAAGTACTGATATCTGATAGAGCAGGATCCCTTCCTTAATTTTCTCTAATAGTGTCTTGGCTATTCTCAGCCTTTTGTTCTTCTATTTAAACATTAGAATCAGTTTGTCAAGTTCCCAAAAAACACCCCTGTTGGTATTTTTACTGGAATTACATTGAATCTATAGATCAACTTGGGAAGAATTTACTTGTTTGTGAATTCAAGTCTTCTTGTCCACAAAAACAGGGATCTATTAGTTTAAATTTTTTTCAAAAAAGATGTAGGACTCCTTCAGACAGGTCTTCCTTTTGTTATTTTACTTCCTTAATGCTAGTTTTGTTACTATTATAAATGTTATCTTTTTTAAAATGCATTTTCTGGGACGCCTGGGTGACTCAGCCATTGAGCATCTGCCTTTGGCTCAGGGTATGATCCTGTGGTCCTGGGATCAAGTCCTGCATGGACCTCCCCCCGGGGAGCCTGCTTCTCCCTCTGCCTATGTCCCTGCCTCTCTCTCTCTCTGTGTGTCTCTCATGAATAAATAAATAAAATCTTTTTAAAAATGCATTTTCTGATCACTCATCAATGATATGCAGAATTAAAATATTTTTTTCAGAATTAAAATATTGATTAAAAATATATAAGCTTTGGGACTTCTGGGTGGCTCAGTTGAGCAGCTGGCTCTTGATTTCAGCTCAGGTCATGATCTCAGGGTCCTGAGATGGAGCCCTGTACCAGACTCTGTGCTCAGCACAAAATCTGCTTATAACTCTCTCTCCCTCTCCTTTTGCTCCCTACCCCAATTTGCAAGCACACACACTCTCTCTCTCTCAAATAAATTAATTAATTAAAAAAAATTCACTACGAGGTGTTGGGATGCCTGACTGACTCAGTGGGAGGAGCATGCAACTTATGATCTCCGGGTCATGAATTCGAGCCCCACATTGGGTATAGAGATTACTAAAAAGAAGAAGAAGAAGTAGAAGTAGAAGAAGAAGAAGAAGAAGAAGAAGAAGAAGAAGAAGAAGAAACTTAAAAATTTTATAAAGTGTTTTAGAATTTTATAAAATTACAAATTGGCCTTAGGTGTCATTTAGATTCTTGTTTTGGTAGCTGGAGTGTTTTAGATCTATTCATAAGTGTACTGCACCATGCTTTTACAGAGATAGAGATACCATCTGAAAAATTTGTGATATTCTGGTTTTTAACTGTCATGGCTTGCTGAACCAAGCAGCTGAATTTGATGCAAATATAATGCCATCATTATATTGAATTATATTAAATCAACTTGTCCTTTTGGATTACACAACAGATACTACACAAGAAACGCCTGGCCTCATGCATCCTCTGCAGATATATTTTTCTTTTCTTTTTTCTTTTCTTAGATTTTATTTATTTATTTGAGAGAGAGCAGCAGAGAGACAGCACAAACAGGGGGAGGGGCAGAGGGAGAGAAAGAGAAGCAGGCTCCCTGCTGAGCAGAGAAGTGCGATGGGGGGTGGGGGGTGGGGCCTCTTTTAAAGGACCTGGGGATCATGACCTGAGCCAAAGGCAGATGCGGTCTAAACTGCTTAACCAACTGAGCCATCCAGGCACCCTCCTGTATTTTTCTCCTAAAAGATTTTGTATTTCAATAAATGACTCACTCTCCTGAATCAGTGATGGAGAAGTGAGCACACTCAGACTCCGTCCTCTGGTCACAGATGTTCCTGTAACATGGACTGTGGGCGGTAGGTGGTAAAAGATTGAGCAGTAGCCAGTTCCTTAATTTATCTATACATCTTCCACTCTCTACCTTGGTGAGGCCCAACGCCCCTGCAGAGTTCTTCTGAGGCTTCACTGTAAATGTTCATCTCCTCACTGTGACACCACCTCTTCAGAGTGCTGATCTGGGTGCTCAGAATTGTCTTCATTCTCTCAGTAGATGCAGCAACGCATGAAAAGCAATGACATGTTTATTGATCTTATATTTTCCCAGCTTGCTAAGCGCTCATTAGTTTTTTTTTTTTTTAAAGAACTTATTTATTTATTCATGAGAGACACAGTGAAAGGCAGAGGCATAGACAGAAGAAGAAGCAGGCTCCCTCCTGGGAGCCCGGCAGGAGACTAGATCCCAGGACCCCAGGATCACGACCTAAGCCAAAGGCAGATGCTCAACCACTGAGCCACCCAGATGCCCCAGTTTTGTTTTAAGATTTTTTTTAAGGGGATCCCTGGGTGGCTCAGCGGTTTAGCGCCTGCCTTTGGCCCAGGGTGCGATCCTGGAGTCCCGGGATCAAGTCCCACATCAGTCTCCCGCATGGAGCCTGCTTCTCCCTCCTCCTGTATCTCTGCCTCTCTCTCTCTCTCTCTATCATAAATAAATAAATCTTTAAAAAAAAAGATTTTATTTTTAAGTAATCTCTATACCCAATGTGGGGCGTGAACTGATCAAGATCAAGAGCCACACGCTCTTCCAACTGAGCCAGCCAGGTGCCCCTAAGCTCTCTTGTTATTCTAATAATTTGTATATAGACATGGAAGTATTTTTAACAGTTTTTTTCTTTTTTTTTTTTAAAGATTATTTATTCATGAGAGACAGAGAGAGAGGCAGAGACATAGGCAGAGGGAGAAGCAGGTTCCTTGCAGGGAGCCGAATGTGGGACTCAATCCCAGATCCTGGGATCAGGCCCTGAGCTGAAGGCAGGCGCTCAACCGCTGAGCCACCCAGGCATCTCAACAGGGCCCCCCCCCCCCCCCCCGATTTAAAAAATATCACAGGACATCTGCTGGCTCAGTTGGAAGAGCATATGACTCTTGATCTCAGGGTTGTGAGTTTGAGCCCCACATTGGATGTGGAGCCCATTAAAAAAAAATTTTTTTTTTTAAAGTATCTTAGGGGCACCTGGCTGGCTCAGCAGGTGGAGCATACTACTTTTGATTTCTAGGTTGTAAGTCCACCTATTTTAGAAATATTGGATCTTCTCAGTGAATTGAACATTTGATCATACATCATGATCTTCTCCATTGAGACTTTTTTTTTTAAATTTATTTATGATAGTCACAGAGAGAGAGAGAGAGAGAGAGGCAGAAACATAGGCAGAGGGAGAAGCAGGCTCCATGCACTGGGAGCCTGACGTGGGATTTGATCCAGGGTCTCCCGGATTGCACCCTGGGCCAAAGGCAGGCGCCAAACCGCTGCACCACCCAGGGATCCTCTATTGAGACTTTTTGTTCTAAAGTCTATTTGGTTAGATCTTAATATAGATACAACAATTTGTCATTGGCTAGTAAGACGTCTGTTATATGTCCATCCTTTGTTTCTCCAGCAACATTTTATTTATGCTTCAAAAGTGATTTTTGTAAACAGTAGTATAACCAAGTTTTTTAAAAAAGAACTTTTCATTTTTAAAAATTAAAAAAAATTTTTTAAAGATTTAATGTACTTATTCATGAGAAACACAGAGAAAGAGAGGCGGAGACATAGGCAGAGGGAGAAGCAGGCTCCATGCAGGGAGCCCAATGTGGGACTTAAAAACCCAGGAATCCCAGGATTACGCCCTGGGCTGAAAGCAGGTGCTCAGCCGCTGAGCCACCCAGGCATCCCTAAAAATTTTTTTGAATTTTAAGTAGGCTCCACACCCAATGTGGGGTTTGAACTCACAATCCTGAGATTAAGAATCTTCTGTTCTACTAATTGAGCCAGCCAGGTTTTTACAAATCCAATTTGACTTCCTTTATTTGTGTTTACTATGGTTATTAATACATGCGGTTTTCATTCTCCTATTTTACCTTTCCCTTTTGCTTGGTTCCATTTTTTTCAATATTTCATTTTCTCCTCCTCTCTTAAAAAATCAATCTCTCCCTTATACCCAAGAAAGAACTTTAGTGTGCTTTTTATATCTCTCATGCTTCTTTCCCCACACTTTCTACAACGTTGCTGCTTTTTCTAGATCTTCATTTTTCACTCTGGATTATTATGAACATACCTAATATTTTTCTATTCTTTGGTATTTTGTTTAATACACAGTCACACATTTTACTGAGTCACACCTTTGTACCCCAGATTTATTGCAGCATTTTCAGGTTTTGTTACTTTTATCTTTTTTTTTTTTTTAATGATTTTTATTTATTTATTTGACAGAGAGAGAAAGAGCACCAGCAGAGGGAGCAGTAGAGGGAGAAGGAGAAGCAGGCTGCCGGCTGAGCAGGGAGCTGGATGGGGGGGCAGGGGCTTGATCCCACCACCCTGGGATCATGTGACCTGAGCTAAAGGCAGATAGATGCTTTAACCGACTGACCCACCCAGGTGCCCCTGTTAGTTTTTTTTTTTTTCTTTTTTTTTTATTTTTTATTTATTTTTTATTTTTTATTTTTTATGATAGTCACAGAGAGAGAGAGAGAGAGAGAGAGAGAGAGGCAGAGACACAGGCAGAGGGAGAAGCAGGCTCCATGCACCGGGAGCCCGACGTGGGACTCGATCCCGGGTCTCCAGGATCGCGCCCTGGGCCAAAGGCAGGCGCCAAACCGCTGCGCCACCCAGGGATCCCCCCTGTTAGTTTTATTTGAATTCTTCCTCCCAATGTGCTTTCAATTTGGATTCTCTTGTATTAAGATTTCTGAGGACTTACGTGTTTGAAATTTTATGTAATGGTCCTATATTTGAGTTTCATTTGGCAGGATATAAATTCTAGGATCAAAATGATTTTCCTTCAATGCTTTATTTTATTATTTTATTTTCCTTATAAGTAATCTTTATACCCAACATGAGACTCAAACTCATAGCCTCAAGATCAAGAATCGCAAGCTCTACTGACTGAGCCAGCCAGGCACCCCCTTCTTCCAATGCTTTAAACACTATATTTATTTTTCTTTTTAAGATATTGCTTATTTATGAAAGACAGAGAGAGGCAGAGACATAGGCAGAGGGAGAAGCAGGCTCCCTGCAGGTTGCCCGATGTGGGACTCGATCCCAGGATCCCGGGATTATGACCTGAGCCAAAGGCAGACCCCCTCAGTCACTGAGCCACCCAGGTGCCCCAACACTGAACTCTATTGTTTCTTTTTTTTCTTTTTAAGATTTTATTTATTTATTCATGAGAGATACACAGAGAGAAGTAGAGACATAGACAGAGGGAGAAGCAGGCTCCTCATAGGGGGCCCGATTTGGGACTCAATCCCGGGACTGAGATCATGCCCTGAGCCAAAGGCAGATGCTCAACTGCTGAGCCACCCAGGCATCCCTACTCTACTGTTTCTTGAAACTAGGGTTGCCATTAAGAAATGTAATGTCGGGATCCCTGGGTGGCGCAGCGGTTTGGCGCCTGCCTTTGGCCCAGGGCGCGATCCTGGAGACCCGGGATCGAATCCCACATCAGGCTCCCGGCACATGGAGCCTGCTTCTCCCTCTGCCTGTGTCTCTGCCTCTCTCTCTTTCTCTCTGTATGACTATCATAAATAAATAAAATTAAAAAAAAAAAAAAAGAAATGTAATGTCTGGGGGCTCCTGGGTGGCTTAGGTGATTAAGTATCTGACTCTTGATTTCAGCTCAGGTCATGATCTCAGGGTGGTAAGATTGAGCCCCATGTCAGGTTCTGTGCTCAGTGTGGAGTCTTCTTGGGATGCTCTCTCTCCCTCTGCTCCCTGCTATCTTGCATGCTCCTTGTCTCTCAAAAAAAAAAAAAAATAGGAAGAAGAAGAGATTTTATGTCTGTCTGAGTCTTGCACATTTGTAAGTAATCCACTCGTTGTCCCTGGAAACTTTTACACTTTTCTCTTTGAGTGCTCTCTTCGGCAGCACATATACACCTTTCTCTTTGGTTGTGATATTCTTAAGATTTACTATGCTGTATTAGAATATGTGGTGTCCCTGGTCTTTTTTCTTGTATTTGTGGGGACCTTTTCAGCTGAGGTAGTTTATCTTTCTTCAGTTCTGGGAATTTTATCTTCATTATTTTTGTTCAAGTATTTCCTCCTTTTTAAATTTCCAATAACACAGCAGGCCTGAGTTTCTTTTCTTTCCTGGCTCTGCCAAGGACTAACCTTGGGCAAGTAACTTCACCTTCCCCCACCTCAGTCTCCCTATCTGTAAAATGGGGAGAATAGATATTATTCCTACTGGGCTGTGGGGTTTTTGTGTGTGTGTGTGAGGATTAAATGTGATTAATAAGCTTCAATGTGGCCTAATAAGTTGTAACATTAAAGAATTTTTATTTTATTTTATGATTATTTTTTGCCTTACAGAATTTTAAATGGATGAGTGAAGAGTTGAATTCATAGGAAGTGTGTGTGAATAGGAGGATGAGTGAATAAATGTCCCATTAGCCCAACTTCCCTTGGGGACTACACCTGCCTTATTCCTTCTCTTACTCCTTTATTTCTCCTTTACTTAGGGTTCCAGGCAAAAGGCCTGGCCAGACAGCACCCAAGACCAGGCAACTCCTGCTGGGGATGCCCCTCCCTCGGGGGATCAACAGGATCTGCATTATGCCTCCTTCAGCTTTCATGAGATGAAGTTGAGGGAGCCTCAGGATGAGGAGGCCACCAGCACCAACGAGTACTCAGAGATCAGGACAAGCAAATGAGGACTGCTCAGAGCTTGGTGCTGGTCTGGGGAATCACAATCCCTGGGGGAGAGGAGTCAGGCGCTAAGTGGTGAAGCATGTGGAGCCTTGTGGCAATATGAACAGGAAAAACTGTCCATGTGTCTCCAGGCAGAGCTGACTTGGGCTCAAACATAGACTATCCAGCAAGTTGCTCCATTTCCCTGTGCCTGTTTCCTGTTCTGTAAATCAGAGATCATGCATCCTGCCTCAGAGGTGGTTGTGGACATTAAAGAAATTAACATGCGGAAATCAACCCACAGAGGTCCTGTCTCACCATGTGTGCTCCATGCCTCCTACTGCTATCTTCTGTGGACAGAAAGGTCCTGCTGGCAAGTTACCCTGAGGCTGGGGATGACCAGGCCTAGGGCTCGCTCATGCTCCTTCCCAGAACTCTTCAAAGCCTCCCAGGGAAGGACCAACCCCTTGACCTGCCATTTGCTTCATGATACAGCATCTTATCATCTCTGTCAGGTCTTCTCCTCGTCCACTTGTACCTGTCAATTCTTCCATCACATTCCTTCACCTCCTGACCTCCAGTCCCTTCCCTATGTCATTTATGGGCCTCACAGGGATCTGTCCAACAGCCAGAGAGCTGACCCTGGATCCCTTGCACAAACCCCTTCAAGGCTCCCTAGCCTTAGACAATACATAAGCATCTGGTACCCCTGGCATTTTTTAAGAGATTTTATTTATTTATTCATGAGAGACACAGAGAGAAAGGCAGAGCATAGGCAGAGGGAGAAGAAGGCTCCCTGTGGGAGCCCAATGTGGGACTTCCTCCCAGGACCCAGGCTCACAATCAGAGCCAAAGGCAGATGCTCAACCACTGAGCCACCCAGGCATCCTTGCCCCTGGCATTTAAAGTCCATCATGACCTGACTGCTAGCTACTGTTGAAAAAAGAAACAACAGATGCACCTGGGTGGCTCAGTTAGTTGAGGGTCTGCCTTCGGCTCAGGTCATGATCCTGGAGTCTTGGGATTGAGCTCCTTGTCAGGCTTCCTGCTCAGTGGGGAGCCTGCTCCTCCCTTCCACTTGTGCTCTCTCCTTTGCTCTCTCTCTCATTATCTCTCTCTCAAATAAATAAATAATATCTTAAAAAAAAAAAAAAGGAAAGGAAAGGAAAGGAAAGGAAAGAAGAAACAGAGCCAAAATGGAGACACTTGCCTCCATGACAGCAAACCAAGACTAGACTAACAGTGGTTTCAAGCTCTCCCAGAAATGTGTTCTTTAAACAGTGGATCTGAGGGGATTCCAGGGTGGCGCAGCGGTTTGGCGCCTGCCTTTGGCCCAGGGCGTGATCCTGGAAACCCGGGATCGAGTCCCATGTCGGGCTCCTGGTGCATGGAGTCTGCTTTTAATTTTTAATAAAAATTAAAAATAAATAAATAAAGTTAAAAAAAATAAAAAATAAATAAACAGTGGATCTGAAATGTCCTGATCAGCACTGGTGAGGTCACCTGCAAGTTAATACCCTCCCCCAAAAAGGATGGCCCAATCTGAAAATACCTGCTTTCTTTTGACAATAACTCCCTTGCCCCACCCTCCTGCCTCTATAAACCTTCCACTGTGTACAGCTCCTCGGAGCACCTGTCTCTTTGCTGGAAGGGATGCTGACCACCTCATAAGTCATGGAATAAAGCTCATTACATCCTCCAATTTACTTAGCTGAATTTCCTTCATTAGCACTGCTCATTTGCACTTCTTTCTGCTGTCTTTCTTACAACATCTGTGTTGTTCTGACCCTCTCCTGGAGACCCAGCCTCTCTGCTTCACCTGGCCAACGCTGGCTGGTCCTTCACACCTGAGTCCTTGCACAGATCCCAGTTGAGAGCCTGGACCAAAGAAAGAGCTCACTCTCTCCCTTTCTCTAAAGTGGTACTAATGTATTATTTCTTTTCCACAAAGCACTAGAACAAAAACAGCCAGAACTTCACCAGTGGCACTGCAGTGCAAATGCCCAGCAACAAGCTTTTCTGATTGTAAGTGCCTGACATTAAGCTTTTCTACTGAGGTACAAAATGCAAATTTTTCTGGAAGGAGATGGGACAAGAAAGCTAGCAAAAGAAAAGGATTTGTACCGGCTAGGCTGCTTTCCCTGGTGCTGGGAATTGAAGGTACGGGGTCTTCTGCACATTACCTCATCTTCCTTTGGGGATGGAAGGAAGATCCTTGTGGCAGATCATTGGTGCTGATCAAAAATTTCCTGACTGACCAGTTAAGACTACATTTCTGGGGGGGAGAGGGTGACCTTTTTTTTTTTTTTAAAGATTTTATTTATTTATTTGACAGAGAGAGCACAAGCAGGGGGAGCAGCAGGCAGAAGAAGAGGGAGAAGCAGGCTCCCTGCTTAGCAGGGAGCCCAACTCAAGGCTCAATCCTAGGACATGACCTGAGCCAAAGGCAGCTGCTCAACTAACTAAGCCATCCAGGTGCGCCACCCCCACTTTGTTGTAAGTAGGCTCCATGCCCAGTGTGGAGCTCAATAAGGGGCTTGAACTCATGACCCCTGGGTCAAGACCTGAGCTGAGATCAAGAATTAGACCCTTAATGACTGAACCACCCAGGTGCCCCCTCAGTACTTCTAATTGATTCAGTTCGTCTTTGCAGCTTATCTCTTAAGCAAAAGACCTTGTGGGCAAAGCATCCCATGATGGGAACTGAAACTACTCCCTCAAGCAATAAAAACTGTCCTGAGCCTGTAAGACCTGGCATGACTGACCCGAAGACAATGATCCACCTGTCTTTTACTGCCCAGCGGCATGTCCTCACTGTCTTTTCCCTACATTTTCTTCCCTTTCCTTTTTTTAGAGAAAGCTCAGAGATATGCTGGGGTGGGGATGGATAAAGGGATGTGGGGTGGGGGTTTTTGTGGGTAGGGTTTGGGGAGGGGAGAGAGAGAGAGAGAGAGAGAGAGAATTTCCAGTAGACTCTGTGCTGAGTGTGGAGCCCAATGAGGGGCTCAGTCTCACGACCCTGAGATCATGATCTGAGCCAAAATCAAGAGTCAGACACTTAACCGGCTGAGCCACTTACCAGGCACCACCCTGCCCCCACTTTCCGTATAGGAACCTAGGAATATTTTCAGCATTCTGGAGACAGTCTTTGAGATGCTAGTCTGCTGTCTTCCCAGTGTTGGCCTCCTTCAAGTAAATCCCTTTCTTGTTTCACCATTGCTTGTGTCTCTGCCTTTGGAGTCACTGAACCTGGTCTGTTTGGAGCTCCCAGAGCCCCTGCTCCCTAGTTATAGGAGGTTGAAACTGTAGTGAGATTATGTGTTAAGTTTCATTTTGGAGATTAAGCATAAATGACACTATTTTGTACCTGTGGCCTTTTTCTTTTAATTCCAGTATAGTTGGGATGCCTGAGTGGCTCAGTGGTTGAGCGTCTGCCTTCAGCTCAGGGTGTGATCCCGGAGTCCCAGGATCAAGTCCTGCATTGGGCTCCCTGCATGGAGCCTGCTTCTCCCTCTGCCTGTGTCTCTGCCTCTTTCTCAGTCTCTCTCTCTTTCTCTGTGTGACTCTCATGAATAAATAAATAAAATCTTTTTAAAAATTCCAGTATAGTTAACATATGATGTTATAGCAATTTCAGCTGTACGATACAGTGATTCAACAATTCTATACATTACTACATGCTCATAATTGTAAGTGTGTTCTTATTCCCTCACCTACTTCACCCATCCCCCCATCCACCTCTGCTCAGGTAACCTTCAGTTCTCCATATTTAAGAGTCTGTTTTTGGGGGGCTCCTGGGTGTCTTAGTTGGTTGAGCATCTGCCTTCAGGCCAGGTCATGGTCTCAGGGTCTTGAGATCTAGCCCAGAGCTGGGCTCCCTGCTCAATGGGGAATCTGCTTCTCCCTCTCCCTCTGCTTCTGCTATCTCTCTCTCACTCTCTCAAATGAACAAATAAAATCTTTTTTTTAAAATCTTTTTTGGTCTTTCTTTTTTCTTTGTTCATTTGTTTTCTCTCAAATTCCACATGAGTGAAATCATATGGTAATTGTCTTTTTCTGACTGACTTATTTCACTTAGCATATACCCTCTTGACCCATCAATGTTGTTGCAAATGGCAAGATTTCATTCTTGTTTATGGCTTGTATTTCATTGAGTGTGTGTGTATGTGTGTGTGTGTGTGTGTGTGTGTGTGTGTGTGTACCATGTCTTCTTTATCTATTCATCTATCAGTTGGGCTGCTTCCATAATTTGGCTATTTTAAATAATGTTGCAATAAACATAAGGGTGCATGTGTCCCTTTAAATTAGTGTTTTTGTATTTTGGGGGTACTCAGTGGTCAGTGGTGGAATTACTGGATCATATGGTATTTCTATTTTTAAATTTTAAAAATATTTCATTTATTTATTTGAGACAAAGAGAAAGAGAATGAGTGGGGAGGGGAGGGGCAGAGGGAGAAGCAGACTCCTTGCTGAGCAGAAAGCCTAATGTGGGGCTTGACCACAGAGCCCCAGAATAATGACTTGAGCCAAAGGCAGACACTTAACCAACTGAGTCACCCAGGTGCCACTATTTTTAATTTTTTTGAGGAACCTACATACTGTTTTCCAAAGTGGCTGCACCAGTTCACATTCCCACCAACAGTGCATGAGGGTCCCTTTTTCTCCACAGCCTCTCCAACACTTGTTGTTTCTTGTGCTTTTTGGTTTTTGAGGGAGAAGCAGGCTCCCCACAGGGAGCCCGATGTGTGACTCAATCCCAGGACCCTGGGATCACGACCTGAGCCAAAGGCAGATGCTCAACCACTGAGCCATCCAGGTGCCACTGTTGGTTTCTTTTTAAGCTTATTTTGTTTTAGGGGTACATAGGTGGCTCAGTCAGTTAAGTGTCTGCTTTCGGCTCAGGTCGTGATCCTGAGGTCCTGGGATGGAGCCCCATGTCTGGCTCCCTACTCAGTGGGGAGTCTACTTCTCCCTCCCCTCGCCCCAGCTTGTATTCAATCTCACTCTCTCAAATAAATAAATAAAATCCCTGAAGGAAAATGTTTATTTTGTTTTAGTAATTCCTGCACCAAACATGGGGCTCAAATTCATGATCAAGAGTTGCACACTCTCTGACTGAGCCAGCCAGGCGCCCCTTTTGTATTTTTGATTTTAGCCATTCTGACAGGTGTGAGATGAATTGTTTTTTTTTTTTAAGATTTTATTTTTACATAATCTCTGCACCCAAGGTGGGGCTCAAACTCACAACCTGAAATCAAAAGCCACATGCTCCACCAACTGAGCCAGCCAGGCGCCCTGTTTTTTTTTTTTTTTTAAACAAATTTCTGCACATTCTTCCCCCTCATGCTCTGCTTCTTCCCCAGTCCCCTGCTTCTCCATAGCTGGCCTAGCATTCTCAAAAACTACCCTCTCTGTAGGTCACACTGAGACCTTAATTCTCAGTGGAGGCCTGATGAGCTTGGAAGCTTCCCTAGGATATGAAGTTCACTGGGGAACTTTCTCTTCTAGAGACATTCCAGTGGCAAATGCTAAGTGAAATCTACTCTGTCACTACTGGTGAGCATGCTGCGTGTCTATTAGCAGCAGAGTCTCCTGAACCAGTTGGAAGATGGCATAGAGGCTGGTCCTTGGAGACATGATCTTCATCACTTTCGATTCCGCCTCCTTTTTTTCTAAATAAGATTTTATTCATTTATTCGTGAGAGACAGAGAGAAAGAGAGAGAGACAGAAAGAGACAGAGAATGAGAGGGAGAGAGAGAAAGGCAGAGACACAGGCAGAGGGAGAAGTAGGCTCCACGCAGGGAGCCTGACACGGGACTCCATCCTGGGTCTCCAGGATCAGCCCTGGGCTGAAGGCAGGTGCTAAACCACTGAGCCACCCGAGCTGTCCTCGATTCCCCATCCTATGAGGGTTTCACCTTCTGCTGTCTGCTGCCACGTGTTCTGATTATCGTATGATGGTCTCTATCCCTTATAAATAAAACACCTCCCCAGTGTGGGTCATCTGCTTTTCTGAGACTAGAACACAGTGGATTCAGGAGTCACTCTATGGCATCAAGCACGTGTAGGTCGCAGCCCCAGCCTCCAAAGGCGCATTAACAATGTGAAACCCTGTGAAGATTGCTTAGCACCTTGAGTTGCAGTTTCCTGCTCTGCCAGATGAGGAGAACTGTTAGCCAGTCCTCTCTAGGAATGGTTGTGAAGGCTCACTGGGCCAGTTTGTAGAAAGGCACAACCCTGAGTCCAGCACATGAGGAGCTCCGGTGAACAACCATCTCTTTCCTAATCCTCTACTCGAGGGGAGATTGGGGCACAGATTTCCTACTTGAAGTGTGGTCCAGGGGCCAACAGCATGAGCATAACCTGGAACCTCAGAGAAGACCTGACCCTATGCTTCACCAGGCTGGCATCAATGTTAAGGCAACAAGAGGGTTGAGGGGGAAAGCACAGAGATAAGCCCAGCCCACTCCCACCCCTTCTTCTGGATCCTCCTTCCCAGGGGGAACCCAGACTTTCTGAAACTGCTCTGACTTAGGTGCCCTGCTGACCTAGGGCTCGGGACCTTGTGCCTGTGGATTAGGGTCCCTGGCAGAGTTGGGGGACCCTACTGAACTGAACTCACTCAGCTTTGCTCCAGAACCACGGACAGCGCCAACCCTAGGGCTGGGAGGTCCCCAGGTCGGGCATGTTGGGTGGAGCACCCCCTGGAGGCATATCCCTGACCTGCCTCAGATGGAGAAGGAGGAGGGCTGGGGGAATGGGACTGGTGTGAAATTCTGTTCTAGGGGACAAAAGTGGCGGCTGGAGGACATCCAGGCTTCTCCTTAGTCTCTCTCTGAAAACCTCCTCACCCTGGTGGCTTAGTTAACTTCAGAGACATAATGCATTTCCCACAAAACACAAGATGCCTTGCCCCCCAGGGCTGCCTCTGCCTTCACCCCCTCCAGAAAATTCTCTAAGTGTCTCATTCCTCCCCTTCCTCCCATCACTTTCCAGTGGGTTGATATTCACTATTGCTTTTAATCCCTTCCTTGTGCAGCCATGGAATTCTGGATGACAGCATGACTTGTGATCCTGCTCTGTGCCTGGTGCTATAGGAAGCCCTGATTCAGCTCAGGTGAAGGAGTGAAGCATCAGAAGCCTGGATGAGGCTCAGCGGTTGAGCGTCTGCCTTTGGCTCAGGGCATGATCCCATAGTCCCTGGATTGAGTCCCACATCAGGCTTCCTGCGTGGAGCCTGCTTCGCCCTCTGCCTATGTCTCTGCCTCTCTCTGTGTGTCTATCATGGGTAATTAAATAAAATCTTAAAAAAAAAGAAGCCTGGATGAGATGTTATATTGGGAGCCGGTGGGTCACAGAGATAAATTCTAAGTTTTCCTTCATTTTATCTGAAAGTTAAATATTCAGATGAGGGGAAGGCCTTAGTCAGGCCCTGAGGTTGGTGGGGGGGGGGTAGTAGGGAAGGTGGTGGGGGGGAATGGTGGGAGGTAAGGAACTGTAGGGAGCAGGAACCACTATTAGGTGCTGTGGTAATCTAAACAGCCGTAATCTGGGAAGAAGATTCAGCTCGGGGACAACTGTGGTGACAGTGAGGAGATGCTTTTTTTTTTTTTTTTTTTAATTTTTATTTATTTGAGAGAGAGAGAGCAGAACATGAGAAGAAGCAGACTCCCCACCAAGCAGGAAGCCCGATGTGGGACTTGATCCCAGGACCCCAGGATCACCACCTGAGCCAAAGGCAGACGCTCAACCACTGTGCCACCCAGGTGCCCCAGGTCCACTGCTTCTGATCTCCAGCTGGAAAGGATTGATCTGGTGGTGTCGGGGCCCAGACCTGCCCCATCCAAGCCCAAGCTACCGCTGCTGCTCCCCTTGCTGGGAGCGTGGGGCAGGGGGGTGGTAAGAGGGCTGTAGGACTTGTGATTTCACAGAAGAGCTTAGGTCTCCATTTGAGGCACAACTTAGAGAAGCATGCAGGGTAGGAGCTGCAAGTATGAGAAACAAGAACATGGTATAGGACAAAGTAGATCCTCATGCTCCAACCTTCTTTCACCCTGAGATTTCTGTGTTTATTCTAGAATAGCCTACATCTTCTGATTTGTGGAAGGAGCCAATACATACCACACTCCTCCTGAACCCACAAACAGACCAGGTGTGAAGCTGCAGGAGAGGACCCTGGACCTTGGGCTATTTCCTTGGGGACCTCCACCTGTGACTGTTCTGTGAGCAACAGAAGTACTAGGACGAGGGAGACTAGGATATTGCTCCTTGGAGAAGAGATTTCTTGAAAGATACCATCACAAACAGAAAACACGATCTCTGGCTGTGACAATTAGGGGAAAGGCCTCAGGGGATTGGGTTGGCTTGAGAGATTCTCCTTGTGTCATTTTTCTGAGCTCTGGGCCTCTCCCTCTCCTCCTCGGTGCTAACCCAGATACCTGACATCCTCACCCTGGGGACCCTAGAGTCTAGGTATGGGGGGAATGTGATCTTCCCATGCCAGGGCCCGGTGAAGGGGGTAGGACACCCCACAACTTTTACTGAGAAGGAATTATCCTGAGTTACCCTCCCTCCAACACACTTCTATGGTTGTGATGACGCAGACGGTTCTGTGTGTGCTTGAATCTTCTCCACCTCAAGATAGGCTAAGGTAGGCCCAGATCCAGTGCGTGGCTATTGGTTCTGGGAAGGAGAATCCTCACCTGGATGCTCCAGTGAGCAGACATAACAGAATCTAAATGTGCAACAACAGGGCCACAAAAATCCACTTCCTCTGAGACCTCCAGACCAGCAACTGCTCCCAGAGCATGAAAGGTGCCAAGATGTGGGATGAGGGGACATTCAAGCTGTTTGTGACAACAGCAGGTACCAGCTGGAGCTAGCACTAGAAGAGGACATGAAGATGGGGTGCATGGGGATATAGGGGGTGGGGTGTGTGTGGGGCCTAGAGCAGGAAGGCATACGGACTCCTGATCCATCTATTGGGTGACTTGCTCCAGAGCTGGTACAGCTTCAGAGCAAACAATACTGTGGTCTGGCTCATGAGTTGGGGGTGGTTAGCTGGTTCTGGGAGAAACAAGACCTGTGGGGAGCCCCTCAGTGGGTGGGATCCCAGAACCTTCTGGTAATGGCACTCAGCACACATAGGAAGCTTGGCAAACTCTCTAGTTCAGGTGACACGATTCTGACAGTGGCCTGTCAGGGTATTTCAAACCAACCTTCCTTGTGGAAAAAAACAAATATCAGACAACCTGGATACAATTTTTCCAATGTTTGGAGTTGACAGAAAATTGCACAGTGAAGATGGAAGAAGCAGGAAGTTAAAAGACATGAGCCACGTATTTAAAGCCCCCTTTCCCCGCTAGATTGCCGATTCTAAGCAGTTACTGAGAAGCTACGTAGAACCTTACGAGTGTCAGGAGGGCTAAAGAAAGACAGTTGAGGGTTTACCAAGGGGGAGGGGCCCTGGCTCCATTACAGTCCTGTAGCTGGGACTATCAGGGAGGGTAGACTGGAAAAAAAAGTTCACCCCATAAGGACTGAAGCTGGGTTTTAAACTCCCTTGATCCCTAATTGCATTGAAATGCCCTGCCTGCTACAGGCAAGAAATATATTCTGGAGGAAGAGAATACTATACAGAATCTAAAATTGTCTCTAGAATTTGTCATAGCTGTATGAGTGGGTGCAGTTAGGGAAGCACCCAGGGAGGGAGCTAAGACGAGGGATTTATTAGAGCACTCAGCCCCTTTCTCCATGTGAGGAGCTGGGAAGTGTGTGTGTATGGGGTGGGGGGTTGTTGTGGAGGAGGCAGGCAAGGAAGAGAGAGCATCCCTTTACAGCTCTACAGGGCTACCCTACTCTTGCTTTCCAGCAGGGTAGGAATCTTCTTAACCTGGTCTGGGATTGAGTATTTGAAGCTAGGTTCTGGTGTTTTTGTGGGTGGGTCTACTTCTAGGTGGGCCTTACTTCTAACTTGTAACCTTACTGGGGTCCTAACAGGTGCTTACTGGGCCTCGACTTTTTACAAAACCCTGAACATCAAACTTTACCCTATTCCATGAGACTGCCCAGGGAAAATGCAGTGTCCGGCCAACCTCAACACTCTTCCCTTCACCCCAGATTCTGGTCCCTGGAGTCCCTGCCCATGTAGCCCTAGACTCCAAACTGTCTCCAGTCCCAGCACACTGTTGAATGCTCCACCGAGATCCCCGGCCTCTCAGCCTGTGCTTTCTGCCTATTCCTTAGCCTCCTGGTCCCTCCAGCAGAATGAGCCTCTTCTGTGGGATCCTGGCTGCCCTGGTAGCTCTTTGATGTCTTCAAATAGATCACTTTGTTATATATCTATTTTTTCTTTTCCAGTTGGTCTCAGCAGAAGTGTTGTTCTGACACAAGATACTCTGTCATGGCTAGAAACTGACCTTGCTTTATTTTGGTTTCTGTTCACTTTCTCAAAAGGGCCCTGACCTCCCAAACTGAAAGAGCACCCCCTCATGCCCTTTCCCCTTAAGCTGCTTTGTTATTCATAGCATGCATTATCAGATGCCTATTACATACTGATTTGGCTTTGGCTTTCTCCAGCAATACTGTAAGCTCCAGGAGTGAGAGAGTTGGTTTGTTTTGTTTTGAAGATTATTTATTTTTTCATGAGAGACACACACACAGAGAGGCAGAAACATAGGCAGAGGGAGAAGCAGACTCCATTTAGGGACCCCGATGCGGGACTTGATCCCAGGACCCCAGGATCACAACCTGAGCCAAAGCCAGACATTCAACCACTGAGCCACCCAGGTGCCCCTTTTTTAGTTTATTTATTTTTAGTAATCTCTACACCCAATGTGGGGCTTGAACTCACGACCCCAAGATCAAGAGTCACATGCTCCACTGACCAAGCCAACAAAAGCCCTGAGTGAGAGGATTTTGTATTTTTTTCCCCCCAACAATATCTAGAAACGCTCCTCCACACATTAGGGACTCAATACATACTGAATAAATGATGTTGGTTATCTGGTGGGGTGGGAGGTCTGCTCTTAAACCTCAGTCCAGTTAGGGAGAACAAGAACCAGATTGTGGATGGCCACATATGAGGGCAGGACTCAGGGGCTGGGACTTGGGAAGAGTCCTAACGTCCCAGGCTGGGCAGGTGAGAAGAGAGAGTCAGGAAGGTTTCTAGAAGTACCCTGGAGGATTTGAGAAGGTGGACGGAAAGGGAGGGCATTCCTGACAAGGGGCCAGGCCAGCAAAACTTGGAGGGGGTACTGAGAACTCCAGGTGTCTCTCCAGGGGTCATGCAAGGAAGCTTCTGGCCTCACACCCTTCTGGAAGTGAAGACTCTGAAACCCAGAGAACCCTGGTGGCCAAAATGTAATATGACCCACAAAGTTGGCCAGCATGTATTAAGGACACTACCAAATCCATCCAACGATGCTTTGATGGGGTGGGTGGGTGTTGATTTCATTTCAGAGGAGGAAACTGAAGACCAGAGAGGTCAAGTCACTGACTGAGGCTCACCCAGCTCTGCCTACATAATTTGAGGTCTGGGGAGCCCACCCAGCTGCTCCTCATGCACCACACAGAGACACCAGGAGAGATTCAGATGGGGGTGGGGAGCAAATCCACTGCTTTGAAGAGCTTTAGGCGCATATCTGCGTGTGAGGCTCCAGTATTATCTGTCTCCAGCTAGGTGACCTCTGGCCAGTCACCTGACCTCGGGCAACAGCCAGTGAGACTGTGGTGTGGATGAAGTCAGCCGGGGCAGCATCCACAGCACTCAGAGATAAGCATCCTGATTACTGTAAATGAGAGGGCCCATCAAGGGAAGCGGTTTTGCTTTACCCACTCCTGGCAAAGGTGACACATAGTGGGTCCTAAAGGAGGGTTAGGACTCTCCCGAGCATGCGCAGAACCTGGCAGAGTACTAGGCAAGCAGCCCTCTAATTTTTACTGCCTCTGGAATGTAAGGTTCTCTCCTCCCTGACACCAGTTCTGGCCTCCAGCCCCTCCTCCCTCAGACCTAGGGGTCCCTGCCTCCTACTCCCTCTTCCCTCACACCCAGGGGTCCCTGCCCCAGCCCCTCCTCCCTCAGACCTAGGAGTCCAGGCCTCCAGCCCCCTCCTCCCTCAGATCTAGGGGTCCCAGCCACCAGCCCCACCTCCCTCAGACCCAGGAGTCCAGGCCCCCAACCCCTCCTCCCTCACACCCTGGAGTCCAGGCCCCCAGCCCCTCCTCCCTCAGACCCAGGAGTCCAGGCCCCCAGCCCCTCCTCCCTCACACCCTGGAGTCCAGGCCCCCAGCCCCTCCTCCCTCAGATCTAGGGGTCCCTGCCTCCTACTCCCTCCTCCCTCACACCCAGGGGTCCCTGCCCCGGCCCCTCCTCCCTCGCACCCAGGAGTCCTGGCTCCCAGCCCCCTGCTCCCTCCTCCTTCCGACCCTGGCCCTGGTCCCGGCCTCAGCTTCTGCGGGGTCAGCGGGGTCAGCGGCAACCGGTCCCGTCCGTGCCCCTCCCGCAGTCACTCCCGCAGTCACAGGGAGGCCTGGGCGCAGCGCCCCTCACAGGCCGCCCCGCACTCCCCGGCGGCGGCGGGGCCCGGCGCCGAGCCCGGGTCTCTGGGAGGCGGAGGCGGGGGCGGGGGCGGGGGCGGGGGCGGCGGCCCCGCCGGCCCCTCCGCGTCGCGCCCCTTGCCGATGGCCAGGCGGGGCCGGCCGCGCTGCAGGCCGTCCAGGAGGGCGCAGGCCTGGCAGAGCGCGCGGCTGGCCAGCGCCCCGCAGCGGGAGCAGGCGCCGGGGGGCGGGGGCCGCGCGGCCGGGGCCAGGGCCAGGCGCTCGGCCGAGTGCACCAGGTCCAGCGCCGCCGACGGCCGCGCCGCCTCCAGGAGCTTGAGCAGGTGGCGCGCGTGGCCGCGGAAGGCCTCGGGCGCGTAGACGCACTCCTCGGAGAAGTAGTCGAGGCGACGGAAGTGCGCGTACAGCACCACCTCCTTCTGCGAGGCCAGCTGCAGCGGGCGGCAGCGCGGCAACGCGCCCCCCTCGCCCCGCGAGCCCAGGCCCCCGCCCCGGGCCAGCCGCCCCGCGTCGCCCCGCAGGAAGTTCATGAGCACGGTCTCTGCCATGTCGTCGGCGTTGTGGCCTGGGGGAGAGAGGGGGAGCCGGTGAGGTGGGGGCGCCACGCGGGGCAGCCGGGCGGGGAGACGGGGAGGGGCCCGGGGTGTGCGTGCGACCGACCGGCCGTGGAGACCCCAGACCCTGCGGGGCAGCCAGAACCCGGGGAGACCGGGAGGGGGCCCGGAGACCAGCAGGGAGGGCCACACGGGGCCATGGAGACCCCTGGGCGCCCCGGGACAGCCAGGTGGAGGCTGACGGTGGTCACAGTGAGAAAGAAGAGGGAACACACACAGGTTCCCGGGGAGCAATTCGGGGCGCCCTCATCTGGCACCCACTTATCGCCATCCCCGCCCTGTGCTAGTTGCCTTTTCAGGAAGGTAGTAAAAGTGCTTTAGGCTACAAACATTTCAGTCTCAGAAGTGTGCTTCACACTGCACAGGAGCCAAAGCAGCATTTAAGTTAATGGAGACTCTCAAGTGAGCCCTTGCCCCAGTGCCTCTGGGAATGCACATCATGGCATTCAGAAAGACCAGGGAGAAAGGGAATATTTACACAACAATCACCATAAAACAAGCTAAATCTCTTATTCTGCATCTTATTATTTTATACTGGAGCCTGTATAGTCCAGACAGTAGAACACTGGTGTTCTTAGGGCTTCTTGAATTGGCATATTAACCCTTCTCAGGGCCTTTGCATAAACTGTTTCCTCTGCTTATAATCTGCCCCTCTGTCTGCCTTTCACTGGTTACTGGGTGGCCTTCGGGTCTCAGCTCACTCTAGATGCTTCCTAACCCCTACTCTTCTCCCTTCAACTGGATGCTTCTATTAGAAGCTGGCAAAGTCTATGATTTTCCCTAGTAGCACTTCTCAGGTTCTAATTATACGTGTGAGAGAAGAGCAGGAAGAGATACCGTCTAGTGCATCATCACAATGGCAAACATTTCTGCAATACCTACTGGTTTCTGGTCTCTGGTCCAAGTGCTGCACACATAACCTAATTGCCAACAACCCTAGGACCTCAGTATTATTAACAACCCCATTTTACAGAAGAGGAAACTGAAATTAGGCATTGCTCTGGGCTTTGTAAGTGGTCAAGAATTATGTGTTGAAGTGATGACCAGGAGAGAATAAGGGTCATCACAGAGGAGAGGCCAACAGAAAATAAGGAATTCAAAGACAGTTGTATTCCAGACTACAGCTGGCTTCTGAAGGGTGGGACCACTTCATTCCCCTTCTTTTGTGAACGGGGACACAAAGAATGTCCTTTTATCTTAATGTAGGGAACCAAGCCCCTGGAGACTACACCTCCACCCTGGAGCTGCCAATGCCATCGATCACAGTGACTCAAAAGCTGGCCGCGCCCATGCCAGGCACGCACATCCCCTTCTCCATGTGCAGCTCCTCCTTCCAGGGCACACCCAGCGGCTCCTTCACCACTTAAGGGTACCCCCTTTGCCCCTCGGCCGCAGGGCCCGTGCTCACCTGTCACGATGTGCGTGGCTCCCACGAGGCGCGCCCCTTCCTCCAGCGCACGGCGCCGCAGCACCCCGCAAAAGGTGCAGCAGGCGCGGCTGCGGCCGGAGCCGGCGGTGCTGCGGGCCACGGCGTCCATCGTCCAGCCCCCGAAGAGGTCCGCGTAGGCCACGACGGTGAGCGGGAGGTCCCAGAGCGCTGCCTGGCGCCGCACGGCCGCCAGCGCCGCGTCGCGGTAGCCTCCGATGCCCTCGTCCACGGCCACCAGGCGCAGCGAGATTCCCAGGCGCGGCGCCAGTTCGCGCAGCACGTGCGCCAGCACCGTGGAGTCCTTGCCGCCGGAGGCGCCCACGGCCACTACGGCGCCGGGTGGCAGCAGGCGGCCCGCCTGCACCGTGTGCAGCACCTCGGCCTCGAAGGCGGTGCAGAAGCAGGCGCCGCACAGCGCTTGGCCGGAGCGCGGGCGGCGGAGGGCGGCGCGTGCCGCGTGGCAAGAGGAGCACTGCGGGGCGGGCATCGCGGGTTCCGGGCGGGCGGGAAGGAGTTGGCTTCTCCTGGACAGGGAGAGAGGGGAGGCAGGTTACATGCGGATTCCGATTTGTGGGGTTGTCGCCTCCGGAGAGGCGGCCTGGATAGCGCTGAGTACACCCATTGCCTGGAATATTCTCCCATCACTTGTGGAGGCTTGGCACCTTCAAGTCTCAGCTTAAGCGTTCATCATTCATTCATTCATTCATTCATTCAACGAGTATCCATTCATTGCCCCCCATCTACCTAACATGTGTTAGGCACTGGGCCAGCAGTGATCAAAATAGGAAGGGTTGCAGGCATCAAGTTTAGAGGAGGAGCCAACCCATGGATAAGTAAATAACCAAGATACTTTACAAATATAAGGAGTAACATGAAGGAATTGAGCCTCATATTACTGAGCTCAGGCTAGAAGGATGAGGAATCAGGCATTAGATCAAGGTGGGAAGAATGTTCCAGATAGAGCTAATAGCAAATGCAAAGACCGAAAAGGCAGGGCCTGTCTGTGTTCAGTTGTTTGGAAAGTGATTTATGGCTGAAGAGGGGAGAGGATCTAGGGCTTGGAGGCTGGCAGGGTGAGGAGCTTAGATTTTATTCTGGATGAGATGGGAACCATTGGATAGTTGTAATCTGTGCAGTGACAGGATCTGATTTATATTTTAACAAGATCCTCGGGCTGCTGCTGCGCGCAAATAGAGGGTGGAGAGTAGCGAGGGTAGACACGGGCAGACCAATGAAGAGGCTCCTGCAACAATCCAGATGAACAATAATGTGGCTTAGGGCTGAGTAGAGGCAGTGGAGGTGGAGAGAAGTGGTCTGGATCTCTTCTGGAAATAGAGCAAGTGGGACTCGCACAAGAGTTGGTTGAACGAGGCAGTAGGTGAGAGAAGCAGGGGGCTGACAAAGGTTCTGGCTTCAGCGTGGGGAAGCATAGGGGACCATTTCGTGGGGAAGGAGGTGGGAAGAGGGAAGAATAGGTAAATACTGTGCGAGCCAGGGGTTTAGGCCTCTGTAATTCTGTCTGGGCATGGTAAATTTTGAGGTCCTTTGCTCTGGAAGTCCTTCTGGGACCCTGGGCTGGGTCTGGCGCCTCCGCTGGGCTCCCACGGCCGCCTGACGCTCCCCCAACGCCGGCCCTGATCACTCTACAACTATCCAGGTTGTAACCAGGATAGAGGAGGGTGCGTTGGAACCGTCCTCAGGTTGCGGGGTGGAAAGGAGTCAGAACCGAGGCAGAGTCCAAAGCGGATCAGCAGGGACACCAGCTGCTTAGGGCACTTCCGCCCAGAGGGTCGCCAGAGATTGGCGCTGGGGGATCACGGAGAGGAGTGCCATGTCTCCAGGGACACCTACCGGAATGCGTGGGAGAAGACTAGGAGATCCTCAACTCCTAACACTCTAGCACTACAAAGGGCCAGGATCGGCCCATCGAGGAAGGAGGGACTCACGTGAGCAGAACCCGCGCAGGAAAGTCCAGGCTCCGAGAAAACGCGGAAACGGTGAAGGGACTACGACTACCAGAAGGCTTTGGGTTTCCCTGCCTACGACTCCCAGGTGCCCTTGGGGCAGTTTGGCCCAAAGCTCCTACAGCTCGGAAGCCAGCTGGGCCCACACCCTGCGAGCCTCGCAGTGACGTCATGCGCGCCGCCCACGGCTCCCCGGGTGCTCCGGGTCAGTCCCGCGCGTCTCCGGTTGCGCCTGCGCAAAGGCCGGAGCAGGGGCCTGATTCCTGTGTCCTGCAGCCCGCTGTGCACTTCATTCTAGAGAGGGGATGGTTGCCTTTTCGGTTCTCTGCCTTTATGGGAGTATGATAGGGCTTGAGGTGCGGGTGGAGAGTTGTCAGGGTGGAGGGGAGAAAGGGAATAGGGGTGCGCAAGGGAGAGGCAGCGCGACCGCGGCGTAGATTGCAGGGATGGGGCCGCGTCGCCCGGGGCACAGGGTGGGCTAATACGCGCGCCCCCACGGTCGTGGGAGTGGGCGTGGGTGCGCCAGCGAACGCGGTCCAGGGCCCTGCGGCCGGCGGGCTGTGCGTGCGCGGAGCTGACCCGAGCGGTTTGCGCTTCCCCACGCGCGCGCCAGGCTGGGGCGGGACCCGGTGAGCAGTTACCCGCAGGCGTGGCTCAGTGACAAGTGCGCGCCCCTACGGGCTTGTGGGGTTGAAGGCAGAGCTCGAGATAGAGGGCAGGTGAGACCAATGAGGGTTGGTCCCAGGGTTAGGGTGCAGCCTCCCAGGAGTCAGCACCCTCTCCCCCCCTCAGCCGCTTTGCAGCCCCCAAACTGCCCTCCTCCTGAGTGTTATTTCTTGTCTCCCCCTGTGAGACCCTCGATAGGGAGGATTGAGAATGAAGGGTGATGGGGGACATTTGGGTGTCTGAAGCTGTCAGGAGGGTTGACCCTCGGGGACACAGGAGTGTCAGGCCTGGCTGGAGAGATGAAGATGACCAGCTGTTAAAAGTGCTGCGAGCCAGGACATGAGGGATAGAATAGCACTTGCTGAGCAATTGGCATGTGCCCCTCCTCTGTAAAGTGGAGGTTAATAACAGAATGTGCCTCACAGACTGAGTTAATATGAGTTAATATGGAAAGTGTGTGTTCACCAAACAGTAAACTTTCATCCCATTTATTCTAATGACTGGGGCGGCTTCCCACTGGTGACCAGGCTTAATTTTTCTCTTAAAGAAAGGAGTGAGGTGAGAATGTCAAAACCTCAGGCAACCTACTGAGAGTCTTTAAGTCACTTCTCAGTTTGGGGGTGGTTTTGTACCTCAGAGAACAGTTGGCACTATCTGGAGACATTTGTGGTTGTCACAACAAGGAAGCAGGGAAGGATGTGACTGGCGTTTGGTAGGTAGAGGCCAAGGATGCTGGTAAACATAGTGTGTGCAGGATGGCCTCTCACTGCAACAAATTTTCTGGTTCAGAACAATAGTGCCAAAGTTGAGGAACCATGGCCTAAGTGGTATTCTGTTGTGCTGTACTTTGGTTTTCTAACCCCACAACTAGTATACAAATTTAGGTGGTTCTGTGTTGGTTTTAGTCTCCTGCTTTGCAAGTCTCTTTCACTATGTATTTGAGCAGATCTCAACACCACCCACACACTTTGTACTGAGAAATTGACAGAAAGGTTTATCTCAAACTGGACATCATTGACAAAAAGAGGTTGTGAAAGCCAGCCTGCCATTTGACTCCCTGTGCCACTTGCTTAGTTGTGTGACCTTGAGTAAGTTATGAAAAGTCTGTGCTTGAGTGTCCTCTGCCTAGTGGAGACGATAATAGTGTTGTTGGGTTAAAGAAGTAACTGAGTTAACCTCTGTAAAACATTAAGACCAGTGGTTGGTGCTTAGTAAGTGCTTGAGGCCGGGGTGTTCTGGTTCCTCATGTCACTTCCCTGGCGCAGCAGTAATTGGTAATCCAGTTGAGAACTGGACCAGTCCCACTAGTCCTTAGTGGCCATATTCACCAGTGTGTTGGCACAGTTTGGACAGAGGTATCTCATGGATGCTTTGCAAACATTTTATGTTTTGTTTGTTGCAACACAATATTCTGGTGGGAAAGACTGTAAGTTGGTGTCAGGGGCTTCTGGAGAGGGCAGGAGAATGTAGCTTCTCATCACGTGCAGGGTAAGGTTGAGTCTCTCAGCTTGGTGTTTGCAACCAGGCCCCTGATGACTTTTCAGCCTCCTGAGCCTCTGGCAGTTCCCCCACAATTGCCAGTGAAGTAACTTTTCTGCCAGGTGTTTACGCATGCCATCCTCCCTTCCTGAAGACCCTTCTTCACCCCTCCTCCTCACCACACTGATTCCTATTTCTCATCCAGGTAGCCACGTGGATGTACTCCCTCTAGAAAGCCTGCAGGACCTGTCCTCACTTGCACTGCATTAATAAACCATCTCTGGGCTCACACAGCCCCTGGTCCCTGACATTGTCAGAGGCCCTGTCACCTTGGGCTGTGGCTGTGACTTTCGGTGTCTCTTTGTATTGGGAGCTCCTTGAAAGAGGGTTTTAGCTGGATTTGCACCTGGGTCCCAGCATCCAGGCACAAGGCCAGGTACAGAGCAGGCAAGGCTTTCGAGGCCCTTCCTGAGCTGCCCCTAGCCTGCCCCTCTTTTCTTGTCTCCTGTGATTTGTACCCCAGTGAGCACAGAACCCAGGAAGTTTGCCGTGTGGTATGGTGGTTAAGGGCAGAAGCAACTTGGTTCAGATCCTGGGAGTACCATCCTAGTTGTAGAACTGTGGACAACTTACATTTTCTCACCTGTGAGATAGAAATAACAATAGTAGGGATTCCTGGGTGGCTCAGGGTGTGGTCCTGGAGTCTCGGGATTGAGTCCTGCATCGGGCTCCTGCATGGAGCCTGCTTCTCCCTCTGCCTGGGTCTCTGCCTCTCTTTCTCTCTCATGAATAAATAAAATCTTAAAAAAAAATAATAGTACAGCCCTCATTCGATGAGAGCACTGGTTCCAAACCTGGCATGATTTTGACTTCCAGAGGACATTTGGCAGAGACATTTTTGGTGGTCACAGCTGGAGTTGGCGGATACTGGCATCCAGAAGTGTTAGAAATCTGTAATATACAGGAGAGCCCCTATAGCAAAGAACTAACATGCCCAGAATGCCAGTAATGCTGAGACTGAGAAGAGGGAACGTTTGATGAGTGCTTAAAACAGCTCTTGGGCCATAGTAAGTGCTCCAAAGATGAGAGGTACCATTACCACCATGATTTAGGCATACCAGGCTCTCTGGTACTTCCATCTCTCTGCCTAGAGTGCCTTTCCCTCCCTGGGTATGGGTGGCGAATGTCTGCTTATCCTTCGGGACCTACCCAGAATGCTACCTTTTTGTGGAAACCTTCCCTGAGTTCTACCACCCTCATCCCCCAAGACACCCCCAGCCAGGCAATGGAAAGAACTTCGGAGTTGCACACACACAGGCTTGGGCTCAAATTCATGCTCTTTTTCTTGTTTTAGATTTTATTTATCTGAGGGAGCAGGAGGAGGAGCAGAGGGAGAGGGAGAAGCAGACTCCCTGCTGAGCAGAGAACTGGATGTGGCACTCAATCCTGGGACCCTGAGATCATGACCCTAAGCCAAAGGTAGATGCTGAAACAACTGAGCCACCAGGTGCCCCTAAAATTCATGCTCTTTTCTTACACCTGAGTGACTTTAGGCATCAATATCCTTACTTGTGAAATCAAAGGGTGGCTTTGAAAATGAAAGGCCCACAATGCGTTAGTGTTCTTTTAAGATCAAGACTACCTTTGTGGGTTATATTAGTTTATAAAATCTAAAAGCTTAGTATTGGTTTAGATTAGGGAAAATTTTTTTTTTTAAAGATTTTATTTATTCACGAGAGACAGAGGCAGAGACAAAGGCAGAGAGAGGAGAAGCAGGGTATATGCAGGCCCCTCACCCCCCTCTTCCATGTGAAACTTGATACTGGAACTTCAGGATCACACCCTGAGCAAAGGCAGGCACTCAACCACTGAGCCACCCAGGTGTCCCAATTAGGGGAATTTGTTAATAAATATTTTAAAATAAGATTTGCTGTAGGAGGGACACCTGGGTGACTTAGTCTGTTAAGTGGTTAAGCTAAGTGTGTCTGCCTTGGGCTCAGGTCATCTCAGGGCTCAGCAGGATGTCTGCTTCTCCTTCCCCCTGCCCTTGTACTCTAGCTCACTCTCACTCTCTCCCTCTCAAATAAATAAATAAAATCTTAAAAAAAAATATGCTGTGGGGGTGACTGGGTGGTTCAGTCTCAGAAAAGCATCCAACTTTTGATCTTGCAGTATAAGGTTGAGCCCCATGTTGGGTACAAGATTCCTCAAAAAATGAACATCATTTAATAAATAAGATTTGCTGTGAGATTAGAAACTAGCAAAATTGTCTCAATCACCAGGAGAGTTGAGAAAAAAGCTATGTGCTGTACACATGACACCCACATCTAATAAGTAAAGACTCAAAAGTGTGAACACAAGAGGAGAGGAAAAGACACCGGAAAACAGCACAAAGAAATCTAAGTTCAGCTACAACCACTAAACAGATTTTTGAGCCAAAAAGCACTGGGAGTAATAGTGCGTCATCCCAGATGAACAAGGAATAACCAGGATGACCAAACAATTCTAAACTTGGATATACCTAACAACACAGTCTCCAAAGAAATAAAACCCAAATTAGCAGGATGAGGAGGAGAAACTGACAAATTCTAGAAGCACTGCGATATTTAAATATAAATTTCTCATTAATTCATCAAGCAGACAAAAAACTGTAAAGCTATGGAAAATTTGAACAAGACGAGTGGCACCTGACATTTTTCAACATTGAGGGTTTTTTTGTTTTGTTTTGCTTTGTTACTCAGAGGTGGAAAATGTTACACGTTTTACAAGGTGATATGAGATGAAGATTGGCTGTTAATGGGATAAATATTTTATGACATGACTCAAATAGGCTTTAAGTACCTAAGAGAAAAATGCATACCAATTCTAACAGGGTTCATAAATTTTTACCTGGATATTTTATCCAGTGTAACTTGAAAAACTTGTCCCTGAAAACACTGTGGTTGAATTTTAAATTAACTCCACTAAACTCTCATGCTGTGGTGGTTCTGAATACAGAATGTCCCAACAGGAACCTGGCATCACCTTAAATGAGTAGAATAGAAACACATTCCCATGCAGGAAGTTATGTATACACACCCCACTTGGAAGACCTCTGCTACATAAAACAGATTCTATATACCAGAATACATTTCTTACCTTCTTGGAGGTCAGGAAGTTCAGGGATTGCCTTAGAGTGAACACAAAATCTGACCTGGGGCAGGTATTTCTGAAGCTAACAGATCCAGCTTGAAAGATAATTTCCGGATGAAAAGGAAAATTGGTTTCATTCCTAAAGAAGAAACTCTTTCTTTCTTTCTTTCTTTCTTTCTTTCTTTCTTTCTTTCTTTCTTTCTTTCTTTCTTTCTTTCTTTCTTCTTTCTTTCTTCTTTCTTTCTTTCTTTCTTTCTTTCTTTCTTTCTTTCTTTCTTTCTTCTTTTTTCTTTCTTTTCTTCTTTCTTTCTTTCTTTCTTTCCTTCCTTCCTTCCTTCCTTCCTTCTTTTTTTCTTTTCTTTCTTTCTTTCTTTCTTTCTTTCTTTCTTTCTTTCTTTCTTTCTTTCTTTCTTTCTTTCTTTCTTTCTGTTTTTGATTTTGTTTATTTCAGAGAGAGAGAGCATGCATGAGCAAGGGAGGGGCAGAGGGAGAAGCAGACTTCCTGCTGAACAGAGAGCCTGACATAGGACTCAATCCTAGGCCCCTGGATCATGACTTGAGCTGAAGGCAGATGCCTAAACCGACTGAGCCACCCAGATGCTCCAAGAAACACATTTCTAATATTAGAATTTCTTTGGAATGAGGGGCTTCTAGATGGTTTGGTTTCAACAACTTCCCTCTTGTTGGCAGTGTATTTTCATTCTGGAGAGTATGGACTTTGGAGGGCCAGTTGTGTATGGCAGGTCAGCCAAAGATCCTCTGTGCTTCTACCTTTCCCTTTTCATGAAAAGAGACCTAATGAGCCACAGTTGGGGCAGAAGATGCTAGGCATTGTCATCCTCAAATCACTGCCACCCTTAGTCTGACTCAGAAGACAGAGCTGGGGTGCAGGCATGTGTCAGGAACCCACCAGGAGGAACGGACAGCTTCCTAGGGGGATCCATGGGGAGACTCCTTGGGGAGACTCTGGGTCTCTGAGGTCATGTAGGCTCTTAAGGGATGTACACATATCACATGGCAGTCAGAAAAATATTGCTTTCCCCAAATGAAAATATAACTTATTATTAGACTTGGAAACATGTCAGTTGGAAAATGTGGGTGTACTAATTTGAATCTTGTAACATGCATGGGAGTTCCTGCTACTTTAAAATGTCGGGTTTTTTTTTTTCTTGAAATCTTAAGTAACTTTGGGAAACAATATGCAATTGATTTTATCCTACCTTGCTCACCTTTCAACAGTAGTGAAATGGACTCTATTTTTTGAGGGAGTAACAGGAACACACTCATGCTTCGATACCTACAGTCACATGATTATGCTTCCCCCAATTTCTTTTTTCAAATCATTGCTCATAATTAAATTTTCTCCACCAGGAGCCCAAATGACAGTAACACTGTGTCTTAAGTCATAACCCCTGTATTTGCAATAGGGATCAATGATAAAATGAGGAATCAGAGGATAATTGCTCTGTTGCAGTCTACAAAACGTGCCTGTCACATTTCCTGTGAAGTCAGAGGGGTCCTTTTTACTGGGCTCTCCAGGAGACAAACCACACTTTCCATAGTAGCCCTTCTTGTCCTGCACCAGGAGAAAGAAGTCTGGACACTGGGTGTCTTAACACTGGGTGATGTGTGTCCAACACATTCCCTTTGTTGGTGGCTCCACAGAAACCAACAGATGCAGCCGACTCCTGTGTGAAGAATCATGCTCCTGAGCACACATATGCCATGGAAGGCTCCTTGCTCCTCCAAGCTGCCGAGGAAGGGGAAATAGAGTCACCATCGAGGTTCTGCTGGCACCTCCAAATGTTTACAGAGCAGCTGGACCCTGGCTGGGGTGGCCGACTCAGGAACCATCCACACTTGTAGCATTCACCGCTGGGAAATAGGGATTAGTATGAGCCCTGCTGTTCTCATCAAATACATTCATAAATTGCTGCTGCGCCAACTCTACCAGGACCTTTCAAAGACTGGTTTTTGGTCCCAAAGTGCATACCAAGTCCAGCTGAGCTCCCTGAGACATACTTTTTAAAAATATTTTCTTTATTCAAGAGAGAGAGAGAGAGAGAGGCAGAGACCCAGGCAGAGGGAGAAGCAGGCTCCATGCAGGGAGCCCAATGTGGGACTCGATTCTGGGACTCCAGGATTATGTCCTGGGCCGAAGGCAGGCGCCCAACCGCTGAGCCACCCAGGGGTTCCCCCTGAAACATACTCGACAATCCGTTTTCTGCTGGGTGTGTGAACAGGGTGCATTTCCACCATATGTGGGGGTTTCTTCTCATTTTGATGAAAAGAGGGGCATCTAAATTTGAAATGTCACTCAAAAGTCTGTATGGTATTCTATGAAATAGCGCTCCTTTGTGATCTGGCTTTTCAGCTGAAAAGCTGAGAGACATTCTACCTTCAGGTAGTTTTTTCTTATTCCTGCCTCACAACAGAGAATTTGCTACTGAAATTGGGATTCATGTCTCCATGCTCCAGAATTGAAGGGTTTTCTGCCCCCAATCCCATACTGTCTTGTCCCACATTTGAGATGTAATACTGAGCCTATTTCTGTAATGAGATAATTTTCTGGTTTGTCTGAAAATTCGCTCACCAATTTAGTGACGAGGCCTCCAGCCTGTGTATGACTGTTCAGTGCCCTTTGATTCTCCCCTTGCCTACCTCACGGCCTTTCCACCTGCTCTTCCCTCTGCCCAGCCACCTAGAAAAGAGATAGCCTCCCTTTGTTTCTTTCCTTTCCATCCATTTCCTGCTCCACCCCTTTCGATGTGTAGGTTTTTATTGCTCTCTGAAATGACCTGTTTTCTTGCCTGTCCTTCCCACCAGAATAAGGGTTTCCTGGGGAGTAGAGGTTTCTATTGGTTTTGCTTGTGGCAGCTTCGTTGGTTTGCTCAATAATCCTGGCACAGAAGTGGTTCTTAGTAACTAGAGATGAACAAACACTCAGCCCTGGTGCTGGGTGATGCTGGGGACCCAGGGCTGAGCTGGGCCGAGGCCTGCCCCATTCCCAGGTGGGTGAGGGAGGGAGATGAGGGAGGAAGATCTGGACACAGATCATTCCTGGTCTGGTGTCAGAGCAGTGACAGCAGAGATACAGGAGACCAGGAGAGCTGACGCAGAGAGGGGAGGATGTGGAGAAGGCTCCCCAGTGAGGGGCTCTGGCAGTGGCTGAGCATGAGCAGGAGTCTGTCAGGTGGTGAGTCATTCATTCACTCACTCATCCTGTGCTCGGAAATGCTGGGGACCCAGAGATGAGTCAGTCCTGAACCCTGTTCTCTGCAAACTCCTACTCTGATGGGGGCGGTTGACAGGACAGCCACAAACCAGGATGATCAGACCGTGGTGGAGACGTATAGAGGCTGCATAAGCCTCTAGGAGATACCAGGTGCTCATTACAGGAAAGAGAAGGGCACCCAGAATAAACAGGAGTCAGGTCCCTTTCATACAGGGTGCTGGAAATATGAGCAGACCTGGCACAATCTGGAATAATGTGCAGCCGGGTCACATTGCACACTGCACATCCTAGCGCAACAACCCAGTGAGCCCGAACCCGCTATAGGTCCCATTTCACAGACAAGGACATTGAGCCTTAGAAAGATTGAGTTGCTCACCCAGGGGAGCTACCAGCCAGGGTCCACTGTGATCATGGGGCTTGGAGGGGACCAGGTGGGAAGAGATGAGGCTGCAGATATGCTCGTCAGGTTCTTCATGCAGGCGGCACAGCCTTGAGCAGCCTCGCTGTTCTTTCACCCTGACCTCCCCTCCCCTGTGCAAAGACAGTCAGGGAGGGGGTGGGTGCAGTGCTGTGGGACTGAGCTACATGGGGCAAAAGTGAGGGGTTTGCAAGATGGAAAGAATGACCTTTTGTTTCCTTCCCCAGCATGGAACAACAGAGGGGGCTCCTGTTATTATTTCTGGGGGTACAGCTGCTGCTTATGGGGGCATTCCTCTACCAGAACCGCCACCACCACAGCTTCACCTCCTTCTTGCACGTCCTGATACAGGACAGGCCAACGGTGGGAGAAGAGTTGCCCTTTCTGGTCTCAGTCTCTGCTGCGCAGACCTCTTCCCAGGATGTGTACACCAACCTAAGCCAGATCCACCCTGTGGGCGTTAGTGAGGAGGACCTGCCTAGCTGCCCCCTCATCTCACCTTACATCAGTAAGCTTGTCAGAATATCCTGTCCCCCGAACCCTGCCTCAGGTTTTGGGGAGCTAGAAAGACTCCTTTGGGGGGGTAGGGGAGGATCTAGAAGCAGGCCTGGCACTGATGACCCAAGGGTGACAGCATGTGTGCTAGTCATCTGTGGCTGCATCATAACGAACCACCCCAGAACTCTGTCTTTAAACAGTCATCAACTCTTTTTTAATTATTATTATTTTTAAAGATTTTATTTATTTATTCATGAGAGCCACAGAGAGAGAGAGGCAGAGACATAGGTAGAGGGAGAAGCAGGCTCCCTACGGGGAGCCTGATGCGGGACTCGACCCAGAACCCTGGAATCACAACCTGAGCCAAAGGCAGATGCGCAACCACTGAGCCTCCCAGGTGCCCAACAGACGTCAACTCTTAATGTGTATCTGGGTGGGGAGTTTTGGGAAGGGCCCAGTTGGGCAGTCGTGGTCCAGGTTTTTCACACAGTTGCAGTGAGATATGGCTGGAGCTAAAAAAGCAGGGGGTGGAAGCACTCCCACTCTCTGTACATGATCTTAGAGCCTCCGCAGAGCCCTCCCAGGGGGCTCGTTTGGGCTTCCAAACAGTATGGTGGCCTGAGAGCTTAGCCGGCAACTGCTAGCTTCAAGAGCAAGTGTTCACATAAAGCAGGCAGAAGCCATTTGGCCTTCTCTGATCTGGTCCCAAAAGCCATGTAGTGTCACTTCTGCCATACTCTGTTCATTGAAACTGTTATAAAAGCCCACCCAATTTTAAGGAGTGGGGACATACACTCATCTCTCTGTGGGAGGAGTATCAAAGTCATGTTGTAAGAGGGGCATTTGGGTAAAGAGATACTGTTGTGGCATCTTTGGAAGAAATATGTTCTGCTACAGAAAGGGGGAGGAGCCACAGCTGGGGCTGGGTGGGTGGGCAGTGGGGCCCTCAGAAGAAGGTGCTGGAAGGAGCAGTCTGAGGTGCAGGGAGAGTGGGTGGCCTGAGAACCACCCCAGGGGAAACACCCTTAAAACAACAGAGAGGTATTCTCCCATAGTTCTGGAAGCCAGAAGTTTCATGGTGTTGACAGTGTTGGTTCTTTCCGGATGTTCTAGAGAGAAAAACCATCCTATGCCTCTCTCTCTCCTAATTTCTGGTGGTTGTTAGCAATCCTTGGCTTTCCTTGGCTTAGAGGCACATCACTTTAATTTCTGCCTCCATGGCCACCTTCTCTCTGGGTCTTCACATGACCTTCTTATAAGGACACCAGTTGTTGCATTTAGGGCCCACCCAAATTCAACACTTCCACATTTTAATCACTTACATCTGCATAGACTTATTCCCAAGTTAAGGTCACATTCTGAAGGCTGGTGGACATGGTTGGGGGGGGGGGACATGATGGAACCCAGTACAACTGGGTTGTGGGGTTTCTAGGGGATCCCCTTGACCATCCATGGTACTTACCTCTCTCAGATGGCCCCTTGAAGGTGATGATCCCAGAGAACCTGACAATGGAGCAGGTGGTGGAAAAGAACCCGCTGGTGGAGCTGGGGGGCCAGTACCGGCCACCTGACTGCTGGACACGTCACCACACAGCAGTAGTGGTGCCCTACTACGGGCAAGTCCAACATCTGCAGCACCTGCTCTTCCATCTGCACCCCTTCCTACAGCGCCAGCAACTGCACTATGCCATCTATGTGGTGAACCAGGTGCGTCTGGGGTGGGGAGGGGCAGAGGCAAAAAGACCCACAAGGTGGGTCTCCAAGCACAGCTGTGGAGAGTCACGTCAGCATTTGGGCCAGAGAGTGGCTGGTTGGGGGCTGGATTTATGAGTCAAGAAGATCTTGGGGGAAATTAGAGCTGGGGCTATAGGTTTATAGCTCAGCTGGGGCTGAGTCTGGGGTTGGCTCAAGTGGCTGTCTGGAAGACTCAGTCCCACAGAGTCTAGACCTCCCTGAAACCAGGGCTGGCCAGGTTGGGCAATGAAGCTAAGTGGTAATTTAAAGCACTGGGTTTAGGATCCCTTTGGATGCTTGTTTGAATCTCAGTCTTGCCTATTACTACCTGTGTGGTCAGAGTGTGGGACCATCATCCATCCATCCATCCCATTGTCACTCATATAACTATGGATAAACTTGGGGAACTCAGTGTTATGGTTTTTTCATTCATGAGACAGGGATGATAGTAACCCTCCCATCGCTAGGTTGTGGGAAGCATTGAGTTAATAACTAAAGCAGTGAGGTCAAGGCCTGGTACATAGTAGCTACTTAGTGATATAGCTAATGATGATGGTGATGATGATGATGGCAATGATGGTTTTGATGGTGGTGAGGATGATGTTGATGTGGTGAGTGATGGAGGTGATATGAGGTTGTGTTGATGGCCTTGGAGATGCTGATGATGATGGTGCTCATGCTGGCAATGAACATAATAGCAAGTGTTGATGGTAACTAGGTGGTGATGAAGGAGAACATGATGATGGAGGAAGAGGAGGGAGAGGCAAAACCTGTCATGTTTTCTGAGCATCAGATCCATTCTTTGGTAGGGGCAGAAACAGATGTAGGTGGTCCCTGCTCTCCCTAACCCCTGCCTATTGAAGGGGGGTTTATAGTCTCTTGAAGGAGATAATCTTTGAGAATCCTGCAAATGGTTGTGGACAGAGCTGAGGGGCTGGAGATACAGACTCTGCCTAGGATGGGGGTGGGAATCCAGGAAAAGTCTTCCAGGAGAGGTAAACTTTGAACTGTGCCCTTGTGGATAGGTCTGGGTTTTGCAGCTCCAGTGGGAATAGGGCCCAGGCAGGAGAATGGCACTGGAAAGGGGGAGCAGATGGGCCTGGCAGGTGAGGAAACACTCCTGCCCACTGGTGAGTGAGCATGGAGCATCTCTGTCCATCCCAGGTACACACCACTGCTTTCAACCGGGGCAAGCTACGCAATGTGGGGTTCTGGGAGGCCATGCAGGAGGAGGAATGGGACTGTGTCTTCTTCCATGATGTGAACCTCCTCCCAGAGGATGACCGCAACCTCTACATCTGTGACATCTTCCCAGCCCATGTGTCTGTGGCCATTGACAAGTTCAACTACAAGTAGGTGGAAGGAGGGGGCCTCCTGGGGGAAACCATAGGCAGACCCTGTGCTTCCCTGGACTTCACCCTGCCCATCTATAGGGTCTAATCCTCGATCCCTGGAACTCAGGTGGAGAAGAATGATGGGGCCCAAGGAAAAGTCTTGTAGACAGGGAAGAAACTTCCTTTTAGATGTGGGTGTTAAGGGTGGAGGTCAGTGACAGGGTCATGGTGGAGGTCAAAGAAGGAGAATGTGTGAAAGAAGGGGCTGACTAGGGGACAGGAGAGGGTTATCTTAGGGTCTGAGGAGAAAGGGCCATTGAGGGGTCACACGGTGGGCCTGTCAGATGATTTAGGGGAGGAGATATCCCAGGTCAAGTGAGGGCCCACCTCAGGGGGCAGAGGAAGGGTTACTCCAAGATCAGGGAAGGGGGTACCTGTGGGGTTAGGGGAGAGGTGATCACAGGGGTGAGTTGGGAAGGGTAAACTCAGAAATAAAGCTTGGAGATCCTGGCCAGGACCCCTGTTGCCTGAAATTCCTTGTTCCCAACTCTCTCTGCCTCTCCAGGCTACCCTACCACGGCTACCTTGGGGGCGTGTTTGCTCTGCGCCCCACTCACTACCTGAGGATAAATGGCTTCCCCAACTCGTACTGGTACTGGGATCATGAGGACCATGACATCGCTGCTAGGTGGGGGGCCCTGTTTGAGGAGCCTAGCATGGGGCTGCAGGTCCCTCCATGGTGTGGGGGACACTGGCCGCCATGGCCTGAAGGGCTGGGTGTGGCATAGGGACCCTATCAGAGTCAGGCTTCTGGCTTCCCTGCCCTCTCCCTTGTAAGGCTGCAACTGAGCGGGATGCTACTCTCACGACCCCATCTGCTCTTTGGCCGCTACCACATGCTAGAGGGGCAGGACCCCAGCCACCAGCAAAGCCCCCAGAGGTAAGTTGGGGTTGGAGGTAGGATGTCCCACCTTGGGCAGTCACTAAGTCCTGGGCTCACGTAGCTGCCCCTGCCTCCAGCCCTGGCCTTCTGGCCTCAATCCACCACAAATGGCAGCAGGATGGCATGAACTCGCTGGGCTACAGGCGGCTCTCCAAGGAGCTGCAGCCCCTCTACACCAACCTCACCGTGGACATCAACTTCCCAACTTCCCAGCCCTAGCAGGCCCAGTGCCAAGCTGAGGGGGAGCTGGAGGCTGGAACAGAATCCCCAAGACCAGGGCTGTAGGGCAGTCCTCCCAACTGGTTTCTTATTAAAGTTTATTTTACTCACTTCTGTCAACCTTTATCTCCACCCTTTCATTTTCGCACATTCATTCAAAGTCCCACTCAGATTCCCTGGTTCTCTCCAAGTGTGCAGCACACATCTGCCTACCCATTCATTTCTCACAAAAACTTCTGCGATAGGCACTGCTGGCATCGTCCTGTGAGGATGGTTGAACAGTGTTCACCCGACAGAATACCATGCAACCAGATGCAGCACGAAAAGAACAAGGTACACGTGTATGGTATGCTCTGCTATTTATTTTTTAAAAATATGAGAGAGAGAGACATAGGCAGAGGGAGAAGCAGGCTCTTCACAGGAGCCCGATGTGGGACTCAATCCCAGATCCCAAGATCATGACCTGAGCCAAAGGCAGCAACACAACTGCTGAGCCACCTAGGTGTCCCTGCTATTCATTTTTTAAAAGATTTTAATTATTTGGCATAGAGCACAAGCAGGAAGCCTGATGCAGGGCTCAACCCCAGGAACCCAGGGATCATGGTCTGAGCAGAAGGCAGATGCTTAACTGACTGAGCCACCCAGGCGCTCTGATCTGATATTTATAAAACAGAGCTCCAACACAGGTATAGGATTATGAGCGAGTACTGAATGTGGATGTCAGATACTAATAATCTTCTATAAAAGGCCAGATACAGTTTTCGGCTTGCAAGCCACTGAAGCACAGGAAGAGTCACAGACTGTACATAAACACACGAACGTGGCTGTGTCCAGTAAACTATTTAAAAAGAACAGGTGACCAACCCTATTTGGCTGATGGCCAGTCTGTCGACTCCCAGAGTAAATGATCAGGAGCCTGTGTAAAAATGTTTAAAGTCCATACTAAAAAAGGTTGACCACTGGTTATTTATGGAGACATTCACCAGAGATGGGGGAGGTTGAAAGGGGGGCAGGGTAGAGCAGAGCTGGTCAGAGAAAAGATGTACTGTGAAGACCAGTATACATCACAAAATCACACTTATGCATTTACCAAGTGTACATTCACCTGTTGAGACAGGCATACCTTGGAGATACTTGGGCTGGGTCTCAGACCACTGTAGTAAACCAAATGTTGCAATAAAGGAAGTCAAATGAATTTTTTGGTTTCCCAGTGCATGTGGACGTCATGTTGGCACTATACTGTAGTCTATGAGGTATGCAATAGTGTCACGCCTAAAAAAGAGTGCATACTTCTATTAAAAAACTTTCTTGCTAAAAAATGCCAGCCATCATCTGAGTTTTCAGTGAGTTGTAATCACTGATCACAAAGAACTACGACAAATAATGAAAAATTTGGAAATAGTCCAAGAATAACCAACATGTGAAAGAAACATGATGGGAGCAAATACTGTTGGAAAAATGGTACTGCCCAATGCAGGGCTGCCACAAACCTTCAATTTGTAAAAACACAGTATCTGCAAAGCACGATAAAATGAGGTAGCTATGCCTGTGTATGTATAAAGAAATTAAATAATTACTGTGCAACCTCAGGATATATTCAATTGGGAATAAATCGGATAAACACAATCACAGCAGATCCTTTAAAAAAGTGTATCATCTCCCCACAATTCTGCTACGCAGTGAATCCTATAGCAAACACTACAGAACTCACAAAGTGTTAAGTAGGTGTATATACCTGACCATGTGAACACACACAAACACACACACACATACACACACCTGTCTGGTCATTCAGTTTGCCGGTACTTTGAAATTACTGATATTCCATATTCAATAGGGTTATCATTAATATAACCTCATAAATTTTCCTATAATCTGGCAAAAGTCTGTCTCACTACTTTCTAGAGAAATACGTTTCTCAATGTGTTAGGTGGGGGTTTCTTCCCAGATGAATTTTACAATCCTTAACAAGGCTTGTACAAATATCCTTTTGTTTTCTGAGTAATTTCTTACACATGAAATACTGTGTCACTTTGCAATAGGCAGTGCATTCCTGGAGTTTTTCATGGATTCTATAACCTGCAATTGAATCCAATGCTTGGGAGATATTTTTCTTTGAGAAATTTGGGGTTTCATTTATGTATATGCTGATGCATATTAGGAAGTGATTTCTGGGTAAAGCCTTTTTACACAATAACTGCTTTAATAAGACCTGCCTCTAGTATGAGTCATTTGGTGTTTATTAAAATTGGATCTGTTGTTGAAGGCCTTCCCACACTGTGAACATACATAGGGCATCTCTCCTGTGTGAATCCGCTGATGCACTTGGAGCTGTGGTTTCTTGCTGAAGGATTTCCCACAGTCACAGCATTCATAGGGCTTCTCTCCAACATGAGTTCTCTGATGTGCCATCAACTCTGATTTCTGGACAAAGGCGTTCCCACATTTGTAACAGGCAAAAGTTTTCTCTCTCATGTGTGTCATCTGATGTTTGTGGAAATTTGACCTGCCATTGAAAGCCTTCCCACAATCAGAGCATACGTAGGGTTTCTCTCCGGTGTGAATTCGCTGATGCTCCTTGAACTGTGATTTGGAAGTGAAAGCTTTCCCACAGTCACTGCATTTGTAAGGTTTCTCCCCAGTGTGAGTTCTTTGATGCATGCTGAGTATTGACTTTTGGTTGAAAGCTTTCCCACAGTCCTTGCATACATGTTGCCTCTCTCCCGTGTGAATTTTCTGGTGGATATTGAGGTGTGACTTTTGGGTGAAGGCTTTCCCACAGTCACTACATTCGTAAGGCTTCTCCCCAGTATGAATTCGGTGATGTATATCAAGTTGTGACTTGGAAATGAAGGATTTCCCACAGCTGTGGCATGGGTAAGGTTTCTCTCCAGTATGGCCTCTCTGATGTACAGTCAGGTGTGCCTTCTGGACAAAGGCCTGCCCGCACTCAATGCAAACATAGGACTTCTCCCCTGAGTGGATTCTCTGGTGCAAGCTGAGTGTTGACTTCTGAGTGAAGGCCTTCCCACATTCACTGCATGTGTACTGCCGCTCACCCGTATGAATCTTCTGATGTATGGTGAGGGTTGAATTCTGGGAGAAGCCTTTCCCACATTCACTGCATTCATAGAGTTTCTCACTAGAGTGAGTCCTCTGATGTCTGAAGAGGGATAACATCTGGAAAAAAGCTTTCCCACATTCGTGGCATTTATGGGGCTTCTTTCTAGTGTGAGTTTTCTGGTGACTAATCAGTTCTGATCTCTGAATGAAGACCTTCCCACATTCCTTACAGATGTAAGGAATGCTACCTGTGTGATCTGTCAGATACACACCAAGCTTTGGTTGTGGGGTGAAGCCTTTAGTGCATTTGCCACACTCTTGGAGGTTTTCTACACTATGGAATCTCTGTTGCTCAAGAGGTGGCTTCTGGGGGAAGCCCCTCCCACATTCAGCACATTTATCAGGTTTCTCCTGATTACGAATTTGATGTTGGCTATGCGACTGTTTATGGCTGAATTCTTTCGTACATTGATTCCCTTCACGGAAGTTCTCTCCTGGATGAATATGCTTGCAGTCAGCACTGGAAGAGCTATGGGTGAAGAGATGGCCAGGGCCAACAAGCTCATTGAGGTGTTTTGTGCTGTCAGTTTGATTCTGATGATTTACTTCTAGGTTAGGCTTCAAACTTTTTGCAAATGAGCAATGTTTATGAGATCTTTTTTGTGAAGAAACAAGGGAGGGCTTCAAATGAATGATTTTTCTGGGGTCCTTACATTCACAGTCTCTCCCTGTATCCAGTGTTTTCCTGTTGAGGAAAGCCCCATGCTGTGCAGGATTATTTTGCTTCTGCTGATCCCTCACTGCATAGCTGGCATCTTCCCGCAGGTCCTCTGAAATGCAACACCAGGAACTGTCTCTTATGACTTCATTGTGAAATAAAAATTTTTCAAACATTTTGTGTTGGGAAGTTTTAAGCCCAAATGCCCTTTCTAGAAAGAGAAAAAGAAGATGAAAGAGACACAAGTTAGCAGAGGATGAAGGAGAATAGGAGCAGACTGAGGCTGAACACAAATTGTGGTGTTATGATAAAAACAATGGCAGCGATGATGGCAATGATGAGAGGAAAGAGCCGCCCTGCCTTAGTTACTTGTCACCTGTCTGCATACAGCACAGAGCATGTGCCAGTGTTCTACATAGTGCACATGGAAAATCATTTAAATCCCCACTAACCCTGCAGGAGGTAACTGTGCTTACTCTACCTGTTTCACAGATGAATAGGAGGCACAAAATAGCTAAGTAATTGACCAAGATCATCCCACAGAACTCTGGGGAAAATGAGATTAGAACACAGGCAAGGTGGCTCCACTTATGCAAACACACGGTCTAGATCCTGTAGATACACATGCCTATAGGACGATGACAGAAAATACAGACAAGTGTGACAGGGCACCATCTGGGAACAGCCAAGGCTCGAAGGAGGGACTCAGAGGATAGCTCTTCATTAGCTTTCAGATCTAAAGTGTCACTAACCTCCCAGTTTCCTCTCCCAAATCCATCTGTCCTATAAATCCTCTGGAAAAGTAAGAAAGCACCAACCCTGACATGGCCAAGCAGTGAAAGTGAACCTATGCCCAAACTCAACTCTCCAGGAAGCTGAAATTTGTCTGCTTGAATATAGATATAAACTTACAGCCTGGTTCTCACAGCCATTGCAGTACCCTGAGCTCCATAGAGACAGCACTGGGGCAAGTGAGAGCCAGATGGGCACTGGGCGACACTGTGCCTCGCTAAGGAAAATCATTAAACATGAGCAAACAAAGAAAAAAAAATAAACATGAGCAATAAATAAATAAATAAATAAACATGAGCAAAGGAGATTCTAAGAAGCCGAGAGGCAAAATGTCATCATATGCATTCTTTGTGCAAACTTGCTGAAAGGAGCACAGGAAGAAGCACCTGGATGCTTCAGTCAACTTCTAAGAGTTTTCTAAGAAGTGCTCAGAAAGGTTGAAGACCACATCTGCTAAAGAGAAAGGAAAATTTGAAGACATGGCTAAGGTGGACAAGGCCCGTTATGAAAGAGAAATGAAAACTTATATCCCTCCTAAAGGGGAAACAAAAAAGAAGCTCAAGGATCCCAATGTACCCAAGAGGCCTCCCTCGGCCTTTTTCTTGTTTTGTTCTGAGTATCGCCCAAGAATCAAAGGAGAGCATCCCGGCCTATCCATTGGTGATGTTGCAAAGAAACTGGGGAAAGATGTGGAATAACACTGCTGCAGATGACAAGCAGCCTTATGAAAAGAAGGCTGCTAAGCTGAAGGAAAAATATGAAAAGGATATTGCTGCATACCAAGCTAAAGGAAAGCCTGATGTGACAAAAAAAAAAAAAGGGAGTTGTCAAGGCTGAAAAGAGCAAGAAAAAGAAGGAAGACAAGGAAGATGAAGAGGATGAGGAGGAAGAAGATTAAGAAGATGATGATGAATAAGATGGTTCTAGTGCAGTTTTTTTCTTGTCTATAAAGCATTTAACCCCCTTGTACACGACTCACTCCTTTTAAAGAAAAAAACTGAAATGTAAGGCTGTGTAAGATTTGTTTTTAAATTGTACCGTGTCTTTTTTGGTATAGTTAACACACTACCGAATGTGTCTTTAGATAGCTCTGTCCTTGTGGCATTTTCAGTAGCCACTAACCTTGCCAGGTACAGTATGGGGGTTGTAAATTGTCATGGAAATTTAAAGCAGGTTCTTGTTGGTGCACAGCACAAATTAGTTATATATGGGGATGGTAGTTTTTCATCTTCAGTTGTCTCTGATGCAGCTTCTACGAAATAATTGTTATTCTGTTAACTGAATACCACTCTGTAATTGCAAAAAAAAAAAAAAAAAAGTTGCAGCTGTTTTGTTGACATTCTGAATGCTTCTAAGTAAATACAGTTTTTTAAATTAAAAACAAGTTAATAAACAAACTTACAATCCTAGAGAAGTACATTGGAAGAGTAGACAAGCAAGCTGTCCCCTGAAATTTGTGTCACTCTCTTCTTCCACAGAAGTTTAACTGTGGTCAGGAACATGGCTGCCCAGCTACATAACAGTTCCGAATGTCCTTTGCAATGAGGTGTTGATGGATAGACCATTGTTGTTGATGGAATATGGATACATTATGTACCACTTCTGGCCTGGGTGATAAGACCACAGCTTCTCAAAACCCTCCACACCTTTTCTGCCTACTAGAACCTGCTTTGGATGTTGTGCACAGTTGGTAGTATCATAAAGCATAGGCAACAACACCAACAGAAAAACTTAGACATCTGAAGAATATAAGAAGTGAGGCTTCCTACTGACCTACCTGCCTTCTACAAGAGAGAAATTATTCTAGAAATTACTACACTGAACCTTGGTCTCTTTGAATAACTTTCAGCCTTATACTACCTAATATACCATTTTTTCTCCACCAAGAATGGGAGTCATTGATCAACAAATTTAGTAGTATAAAACACAAGATACAACAGATGCTAAAAAGAAAAAGGGGGACGTGGCTGGCTTAGTCGGTAGAGCACACAACTCTTGATCTTGGGGTTGTGAGTTTGAGCCCCATGTTTGGTGATTACTTAAAAACAAAATCTTTTTTAAAAATTGTGGTTAAAAAAAAGTAATATAAAATTTACCATCTCCACCATTTCTTAAAAATTGTTCTTATTTTAAGTACACTCATGTCCAGCATTGGGCTTGAACTGAGACCCTGAGATCAAGAGTTGCATGCTCCTCTGACCAAGCTAGCCAGGGCTCTCCCCCGCCATCTCAACCATTTCTAAGTGTTAGGCACATTCCCAGTATTGTGTAGCCAATTTCCAGTTGAAAAACTGAAGCGATGCCCCTGAAACAGCAGCTCCCCCTCGTCTTCTCCCCTCTGGCAACCACCATTTTACTTTGTCTCTGTGAATAGTAATACTCTCTAGATACCTCCTATTGTAAGTGGAATTGGAGACTATTTGTCTTTTTGTGAGTGGTTTATTTCACTTATAATGTCCTCAAGGATCACCTATATTATATCATGTGTTATTTACCTTTCTTTTTAAGGCTGAATAATATTCCATGGTGTATATAGAACAGACTTTGTTTATCCATTCACCTATCAATGGACAACTGTATTGCACCCATGTCTTAGCCATCATGAATAGTGCTATGAACACAGGTATGTATCGCTTCAGGATCCTGTTTTTTCTTCTTTTTTTAAAGATTTTATTTATTTATTCATGAGAGATACACACACACACACACACACACACACACACAGAGGCAGAAACTCAGGCAGAGGGAGAAGCAGGCTCCATGCAGGGAGCCCGATGTGGGACTCGATCCCGGGTCTCCAGGATCATGCCCTGGGCTGAAGGCGGCACCAAACCGCTGAGCCACCTGGGCTGCCCAGGATCCTGTTTTTTATTCTCCTGGATATATACATATACACAAAAGTGGAATTAATTGCTGGATCATATGGTAATTCTACATTTAATTTTCTGAGGAATCACCATACTGTCTTCCAGGGTGGCTGCACCATTTTACATTCCCACAAACAGTGCACAGGAATCACTAACTTGCCAACACTTATTATTTTGTTTTTTGCCAGTAGCCACTTTAATGAGCTGATTTTCACATTGTGGTTTTGCTTTGCATTTCCCTAATGTTGAACATCTCTTCAAATACTTGTTGGCCATTTATATATCATCTTTGGAGAAATGTCCATTCAAGTCCCTTACCTTATTTTTTAAATCAGGTTATTTGTTGTTTCATTTTTCACTCATATAGCAATTTTACCCAAACACTGGCTTTCATTTTTTTTCTGAAAATCTTATACTGAGTTCCCAGGCATGCATATGGAACATTTTAAACTCCCACTGCTGAAGATGTTCAATGTAAAATAACAGAACTATGCTGAAAGGCTTATCCTTAATTCTCTAACACAGCTAGCTAAACAATGCTGCTTTCAAAAAAGCCCAATTTATTTCCCAGCCCAAGCAATATTCATGACTTCTACCCTCATTCAGCTTTTTCTGCCTGTTCCTTTGCTCCAGCTCATAACTACTATGTGGAACAGCTACAAGTACCATGCCCTTCACATCACCCCCAGTGCTGCTCCTCCTCTGGGCTGATGACATCCCCTCTGACCTTCACAAGCACTCCCTACATCCCTTACTCTGATACTTATTTCTTGAGTAGCCTTCCATTAAATACATAAGATTAATGCCAAAGGCTAATGGTTTTAACACCTCATGCCATTACCCAATCTAATGACAATCCTCTGTGCCTTTGAATTTACCTTAATAGATTTTACAGTTTTCTTAGTATATATATTGTCTTCACTTATGTATATCATACGTATGTCTCTGCAGTAAACATGGAAGAAAATAGGAACCCAATGGAATAGAGCACAAATGACAGAACTCTTCAAATACATTTAAAATTAGAAATGTGTGGCCATGATGCTAATGTTACTGGAAAGACTATTTATTAATCCTATTAGTAAGAAATAACTATTTTTCCATCAAATCTCAGGCAAAAAAAAAAAATATCAGTAAAATCTACCAATGGCATTTTGACTGACCTCATCAATGACTGGAATCCACAAAACCCATTAGGAACAAAAACAGAGGCAGGAGGAACTGGGAACTAATTTATGAGAGACCCATTGGGATTAAGAAAAAGTATAAACTAAGTTGTACATCCAAAACAAAAAAATGGGGGCAGCCCAAGTGGCTCAGCGGTTTAGCGCCACCTTTGGCCCAGGGTGTGATCCTGGAAACCCGAGATTGAGTCCCACATCGGGCTCCCTGCATGAAGCCTGCTTCTCCCTCTGCCTGTGTCTTTGCCTCTCTCTCTCTCTCTGTGTCTCTCATGAGTAAATAAATAAAATCTTTAAAAAGAAAAAAGAAAAAAAATGGTTGGATTTCTAAGACTGAGATGGAAGGGCCAAGAAACATAGGAGACTCTGACAAAATGTATAAGGTGAGAAGAATGTCTAATTGGTGTAAGGATTCCAATTTCTGATCTCCCAAAAATAAAGGAAGTGTCATCCCACAGTCCACCAAATGGCTGAATAAGGTAAGAGAATGGCTGAGCCACAAGGACTAGAGGGAGTTGGTCTAAGGATCACCAGAAAAAATTGAGGCCTGTGTGTTCTGAATAGAAGGGCCCTTTAAGGTAATTCCTATATGAAGGGATGACCAGAGTGAAGCAGGGAGCGGAGCTGCAGGTGTCACAATTACAAGGAAAAGAAGAAAGAAGACCCAGCACAGAAAAGAAAAACCAATGAATTAAGGGAACAAATAAAAAAAGAAAAAAGGTTTTAAGAAAAAACTCTATGGACACAAATGGGTACAACAATATGAGGAAGGCAATGTACAGACGGAAAACCCAATCAGAAGACAGATCGGAGATGTTCCACTAGTTATTAGAAAAATGAAATCAACAAGAAACAGCCTTATCGGCTATCAAATGGGCCGTGAGAAATCTGATGTGCACCATGCTGGCAAGATGCACAAATGTGGATCCTTGTACATTCTCCGATAAGAGAGTAAATTAAACCCTACTAAAGAGCAGTACGGTATACTGAGTCACATTATAATAACACTTCTATCCAGGGGTGAGGGAATCCCACTCCTGAGTATTCACCTCTGAGAAATTCTTACACCTGCCCCTAAGGGGCATTTACAAGATAATGTATCAGTGTTAGAAACTGGGAGTCGGGGAAGCCCTGGTGGTGCAGCGGTTTAGCGCCGCCTGCAGCCCAGGGCCTGATCCTGGAGACCCCGGATCGAGTCCCACATCGGGCTTCCTGCATGGAGCCTGCTTCTCCCTCTGCCTGTGTCTCTGCCTCTCTCTCTCTCTCTGAATGAATAAATAAATAAATCTTTAAAATAAAAAAAAAAAGAAAAAGAAACTGGGAGTGGGAGGTGACATACCACCCACCACTGGGGGATGGATAGTGTGGCAGGTTGAATAATGCTCCTCTCAAGATATCCATGTTGGCTAGGTAAAATCACTCACCTTGATGCCTCTGATGTGGGAGCTGAACTTCTCTCATCCATGGCTCCTCTCCTTTTTCCATCCTAGAAATGATCTCTGGGTTGGGAATGTTATACCCTGTTAATGAAAAGAATATTGGATTTGGATGTGTCTTGGGCTTTACAGGCCATTCAACGAAGCTCTGTGTTGGCTCATCAGAAAAGTCAATATCTTTCACTAGAAACAAAGTAATATTCAAAGGTGTCCTAAAGGAATGAACAATCCAGGACAAATCAAAGGCAAACAGATTACATACTTCAGATGCCCTACTGTGTTCCACAACAAGGAAGGAAATCTCAACGAGGTCCATCCAAGATTCCCGGGTCAGGTGTGCTCACCCACGAAGAGGAGGTGGCTGTAGATCTCCAGCATTACATCCTGGTATAGGCATCTCTGGGCAGGGTCCAGTTGCTGCCACTCCTCCCTGCTGAAGTCCATGGTCACATCCTCAAATGACACTGATCCCTGTAACAACATACCCCACTGTGAATTAGACATTATTGGTGAATACAGAAGTTACATGTAGACTTGTTTTTAATGAGTTTTCACCATGATTTATATTGGCTTTCCACTAACTCCCATTTCATATTGTATTTTGGGGGATTAAAAAAATTTCTAGAAATATCTTGCCATCTACTACATACTTGTGATATTATGCTGGCTTTTATTCCAGTTTTCTGGAATTGAGCTCTTAAACCCTTTATATTTCTCAAGTGATGCAAGTAATAAAGGTGTCTTGTGTTATGTTTAAGATGTGTTTTGGGGGATCCCTGGGTGGCCCAGCGGTTTGGCGCCTGCCTTTGGCCCAGGGCGCGATCCTGGAGACCCGGGATGGAATCCCACATCAGGCTCCCAGTGCATGGAGCCTGCTTCTCCCTCTGCCTGTGTCTCTGCCTCTCTCTCTCTCTCTGTTTGACTATAAAAAAAAAAAAAAAAAAAAAAAAAAAGATGTGTTTTGGTAGTGGGGGCCTGGTTGCTAGGGAAACCTACCACATGATTAGAGGGTTAGAACTTTCAGCTCCACCCTACCTCCAGGGAGGGAAGAGGTGGAGGTGCAACCAGTTGCCAATGGCCAATGATTCCTTCAGTCATGCTTAGGTCATGAAGCCTCCATAAATATGTATTTACCCAAAGGGCAGGGTTTGGAGAGCTTCCAGGCTGCTGAACCAGATCACTTACATATGCCCCCTGGCCAGGCCTCAAATTGTATGGGGGACAGAAATTCCTTTAGAATGTTGCCCGATGGATGTCATGTGGCTGTTGATTCTTATCCTTTAATATCCTTTGTAGTGAACCAGTAACACGTAGTGAGTAAATGGGTTTCCTGAGTTCTGTTAGCTAGTCTTGAAAATTAATCAAACCCAAGGAGGGCGTTATGAGAACCTCCAAAAACCAATGAGTCAGAAGCAATGGTGACCAACTGGAGTTGTGATTGGCAGATGAAGTGGGGGGAGAGGTGCTGTCTTGTAGGACTGTGCCCTCAACCTGTGGGATCTGACCCTATTCATGAGTAGATAGTGCCCGAATTGAGTTAAATTTGAGAACAAAAGACCCCAACAATAAGACGATAACAGCTCATGGAGCAGATGTCAACTTCCCAAAATTTTAACCAGGCTGGATGACCGTGAGGAACAAAATCAGTCAGCACAGCTAGAGATGATGAGCTGGCACAAAATTCAGGAAAATTCATAGAAAAACCTTTTTATGCTCCTCATTGGCCACCACATCCTGAAGCCACTGCCAGAAACCACAAGGTGCATCCTGCTTGTCTGCTCCTAATGTTGAAGTCTGGGACCTGAGTCTGGTCACCCTTGTTAAGGGTACAGAACTTGTGGGTTTTGCCTATTTAACCCTACATCTTCCCCTTTGGAGCATACTTTCCTTTTATAGCAGAAGCCTGTGGTCACCCCAGTTTGCAAGCAGTAGGCCAATTAAGCTTTCCCATGCCTTGGACCAAATCTTTGCATTCTGGGAATTCCTGCTGACAAACTGTAGGACACCCAGCTGGTATTGCAGAGAAGTGCTTGGTATGGGAAAAAGTCCCACACATTTGGTGACCAGAAGCGCAGCGTTCTGTGCATATAAAGGAGACACGTAGGAGAAGTTATTTTCCTTTACAACAGGGAATACTGATATGAGCAAAAGCCAATTCCCTTCCTGGAAGGGTGGGCATGGAAAGCATGTGTGTGCTGGGGGTGGGAGTATATAAGAGCACTCAATGGAAACTCCAAGACAGTTCTTTGCAGTTCTGGACCAAATTCTAACATATATGTGAAAGGAGGGAGAATCCCTTCACATCACCAAGCAGTTCTGCAGTGGGGTGGCCCACAATTCAACTCCGTTCTGACACCATCTACCTGGAGGTGGTGTCAGATCCCAGAGGTGAAGGATTGGTCCTATATGGCTGCCCCACCCCTTCAGGTGCCAGTCACAAGCCCAGGCTGTCACCTGTAGCTCTGACTAGCTGGCATAAATTAGAGGTTCCCACATCCTCCTTCTTGAGCTCAATTAATATGCTAGAGCAGCTCAATCAATTAAGGAAACCCATTTACTCACTAGGATCACCAGTTTATTATGAAAAGATAGTAAAAGATATGGATCAAGAGCCAGATGAAGGGGACGCCTGGGTGGCTCAGCAGTTAAGCATCTGCCTTCGGCTCAGGGCGTGATCCTGGAGTCCTAGAATTGAGTCCCACATCATGGGGAGCCCACTTTTCTACCTCTGCCTGTGTCACTGCCTCTCTCTTTCTTTCTCATGAATAAGTAAAATCTTAAAAAAAAAAAGAAAAGAAAAAGAAAAAAGACCCAGATGAAGAGATGCACAGGGCAAGGTATGTAGGAAGGGAATCAGAGCTTCCATGCCCCCTCCAGGTGAATCACTCTCGGGGCAGGGCCATGTGCTCATCAACCCAGAAGCTCCCCAAACCCCATCCTTTTGAGTGTTTATGGAGGTTTTATTACAGTCATGACTGAATAAATCATAGGCCTTTGGTAAATGAGCCTACCCCCAGCCACTCCCCCCTTCTCTGGAGGTGGGACTGAAGGTCCCAACCCTAGGATCAGTGGGTTGGTTTCCTTGGCAAAACCCCCCCCCCCCAGTAGGGTTTCCAAAATTCACCTTATTTACATAAACCCAGTTGTGGAAAGAGGTCTGTTATAAACAAGACACACACTTCACCTTTAGGGCTCTGAAGCATTTTTCCCCCCAGGAACTGACAAGACCAAATACTGTGACAAAAGATGCTCCTGCTTATAGCTCAGGAAATTCCTGAGAGATTTGGGGAGCTGTGAGCCAGGAACCCTGGATGATGAACTAATATATAGGTTTCTCATAAATCTCCTATCACATAGCTTTGTAAGGGGGTCATTAAAAGTTTAGGAAGCAAATACCAAAACATTTAGTTATTGGGGTAAAAACTGATTGATATTGAGGAGAAATACAGTGTTGACCATGGTTATTTTGGGTTTTTTAAGCTGAACATGTGATCTTATGGAGAACAGTGAAATAGGTTATACCTTCTTGCTACATCAAGCTCATACTGTGTCAGACAATTTTGATCATTTGCCAGAGTGCTGCTTGCAAAGACAACTGTTTTTATTCATAAGCCTAGCAAAACAATCTTTCTTTTCTATGTACTAATAAGACTAAAACTACTTGCAAAGGAAAAAAGTGGCAAAAATGTTACAAATATATGCAGAGACAGGTTATTAGTATTATAAAATATATTTGAAAACCAGAGGCTGGGGCACCTGGGTGGCTTAATTGGTTAAGCAACTGCCTTGGGCTCAGATCATGATCTCAGGGTCCTGGATCCTGCTCAGTGGGAAGTCTCTTTCTCCCTGCTCTCAAATAAATAAATAAAATTAAAAATAAATAAACAAAAATAAAAGATTTTATTTATTTGAGAATGAAAGTGGGAGAGTGCACAAACAGGGTGGGGGCTGGAGGGAGAGGGAAAAGCAGACTCCACACTGAGCAGGGAGCCTGATATGGGGCTCTGATCCCAGGACCCTTGAGATCATGGCCTGACCAGAGGGCAGATGTTTATCTGACTGAGCCACCCAGGTTCCTCTAACCTTCAATTTTTAAAAAAAGACCAATAAAACAGAAAAATGTAAAGTGCAAATTAAAGCAACAATAGCATACTATTTATTTTTTATCAAATTCACAGGGTTATGGGGATCCCTCAACGGTTTAGCACCTGCCTTCGGCCCAGGGCATGATCCTGGGGTCCCAGGATCCAGTCCCGGATCAGGCTCCTTGCATGGAGCCTGCTTCTCCCTCTGCCTCTCTCTCATGAATAAATAAATAAAATCTTAAAAAAAAAAAAAATTCACAGGGTTGTAAAGTACAAAATAGCAACATACAGTATTGGCCAAAAGAGGGCACACTAGGTGAATGCTGGCAGCAAATATTCTAACATGAATAGAAAAGCTGACTGAAAAGGTGAATTAGCAAAGGAGTTATCTAATGAAATGGCAAAATGAAAACCAGGCCAAGCAGACAAAATGATTTTCATCATAAAAAAGGGAATGAGCTAATAGGAAGTAACCTGTATCATAACATCCACTTGAACATGCTTTCAATCACATTCTTAACAATTCAACCCATGTCAACACAAAAGTAAAGGCACTTTTCTTTTTTTTTTTTTTTTTATAGAGATCGAGACAACTTGGGCCTCTCTTCCCCCTTTTTTTTTTTTAATTAATTTATTTACTTATGATAGTCGCACAGAGAGAGAGAGAGAGAGGCGCAGAGACATAGGCAGAGGGAGAAGCAGGCTCCTCACAGGGAGCCCAATGCAGGACCAGGACCCAGGACCCAGGACCCCAGGACCCCAGAATCACACAGAGCCAAAGGCAGACACTCAACCATTGAGCCAAGCAGGCATCCTTGGAAACATGGTCTTTAATAAGTTCAAATGAAGTCAGTAGGTGGGCCCTATTCCAGGGGTCCTTATAAGAAAAGTAGATTAAGGGATATCTGGGTGGCTTAGTGGCTGAGCACTTGCCTTTGGCTTAGGGTGTGATCCCGGGGTCCTGGGATGGAGCCCCACATTGGGCTCCCTATGGGGAGCCTGCTTCTTCTGCCTAGCTCTTTGTGTTTCTCATGAATAAATACAATCTTACAAAAAAAAAAAAAGTAAAGGAGATTAAGACACAGATACCCCCCTCTTCCCCAGGGAAGATCATGTGTACGGACACAGAGGTCCATCTATAAGCCAAGGAGAAACCACAAAAGGAACAACCCTGCTGACACTTTGATCTTGGATTTCTAGCCTCTAGCACTATGAGAAAATAAATTTCTGTTTAAGCCACCCAATTGGTGGTACTTTTATAGCAGCCCTAGAAAACTAATATTGTCACACAACAAGGTCTCAACATTTTGTTTCAAATTTGGGTGTTTTACATTTGCATTTTAAGAATGACTTTTAGGGGCACCTGGGTGGCTCAGTTAAGTGTCTGCCTTCTGCTCAGGTCAGGATCCCAGGTCCTGGGATCAAACCTTGCATCAGGCTCCCTGCTCAGTAGGGAGTATGTTTGTCCCTCTCTCTCTCTGCCCTTCCACCCACCTGTGTGCTCACTCTCTCTCAAATAAATAAAAGCTTTAAAAAAAAAATGAATGACTTTTAAATACTTATGGTGGTATCTTTTAATTTTTAAATGATTTTTACTTGGCATTTACTGTAATAGTTTAATGTTCCTTTCTTTCAATGTTTTCTGTTAAATGTTTCTGTCAGGTGAAGATGACTTTAAACATTACTGAAATATGTAATTTCACAATGCACCAGTCACAATGGTAATAAACCATGCACTTATTATACTTTTTAAAAACAGAGTATCTCTCTGTAATTTTGATTATAAACCTATCACAGGTCAACAATTGTTATTAACAAACATCATTGTTTTCAAACATACAATGTCTTTAAATACACAGACTAGAGGTACCTGGGTGACTCAAGTTATAATCTCGGGGTCCTGGAATTGAGTCCTGAGTGAGTTCTGTGCTCAGTGGGGAGTCTGCTTGTCCCTCTGCCCCTACCCCCACTCATATGTACACTCTCACTCTTAAATAAATAAAATCTTTAATAAACAAATAAATAAATATACAGACTAACTTGGAATTTCAGCAAATCTTGAGTATACCCAAGAATCTTCCTTTCTCCCTCCCCAATATCAAATATTTTATCTATGGGCAATTTGGAAACATCATTCTCTGGCATTTTCATTCATCATTTAAAATATGAAAAACCACACATGTGCTTAAAACAGTTTTTGCTCTAGTATCCCATGATTCTAAAACCATGAGGACAGAGCGGAAAGGAGACAACCCCCACCAGGCAGGTAAGAAGTCAGAAGGGGACCAGCTGAGAATATGCAAAGACCCAATGGTGGATGAAGGATCTCCGGAGCTGAGCAGTCAGGAGTTAGCATTTCTCTGCCAGGGACTGGGGCTTCCCACCCAGATCAGGGGCTACCTTTTCTTCTTCCTTTGCCCCAGGGCCAACCCCTCTACAACATACCTTCCTCTACAGTTTCCTCTATTATACAGGTCTGTGAAAGAGGGGACATCAGCCCCCCTCCGGAGTCTGCTCTCAGCAGGAAGATGCACATGGTCTCAGCCACAGTGAGTCCAGAATCTGCTGCTTCTTGTGTCTGCCCTCAGGTTCTGGAAAACTGTCCATGGGGCTGCTCCTGCTTACCTCACATGGTCCATCCTGCTCCTGTGGACTCAGGGCCTGGGATCTTTGGTGCCAATTCTCTTTGGCAGGCATGTCTCCCCTGTGCTTCACTTCCCGGTTTCTCTTGCTGACAGCTCCACTTTTTTCAGGATCCTGAAGCTCGGTGGGCATCTAGGAGCTTCAATCTGAGCTGCTGAGGAGAGTCTGGCTGGGCTGTGGAGACCTGCAGCCTCAGTGATGTGGTCTGACCCAGGGGCCCTGCAAAGCCAGGAAGTCCTGGAAAGGCAATGGCCCACATGGTCACTCCTCTAACAGTTGCTCTATACAAGTATTTCTGAGGATCCTTAGGGGAAGGCCACTATGCTACACCCTATGGAATAAAAGTTCATAAGAACCCAACCAGTTATTAATCAGGGTAAAATAAAAGATGAAGAGTTCTGGGGCGCTTGGGTGGCTCAGTCAGTTTAGCAGCCGACTCTTGATTTTGGCTCAGGTCATGATCTTGGGGTCCTGGGATTGAGCCCCAAGTCAGGCTATGCGCTCAGCGGAGAGTCTGCTTTGGGATTCTATCTCTCCCTCTGTCCCTCCCTGCCCTCGCTCTAAAATAAGGAAATAAATCTTAAAACAAACAAACAAACAAACAAACAAAAAACAAAGTATTTGGAATACATGAAGGTTTATTTTTTTTAATATTTTATTTATTTTTCATGAGAGACACAGAGAGAAAGAGGGAGAGACAGGAAGAGGGAGAAGCAGGCTCCATGCAGGGAGCCCGAAGTGGGACTCGATCCCAGGACCTCAGGATTACACCCTGGGCCGAAGGCAGGTGCTCAACCACTGAGCCATCCAGGGACCCCCTACATGAAGGTTTAATTGTAGCTCTGCCACCTTTAAGCTTTGAGAACATGAAGATAATACTTTAACTGTAGTCTCCAAAATGAGGATGCAAGTTTTTATCACAGGCATCGGGAAAGACATGTGATAAGACTTATCAAGCTGTCAGCATATGTCCCGGCATGTGGTAAACACCCTGTTCAATTTTCACATAACACTGTCCACTAAACATTACGATCATTATTATGCCCATTTTGTGGATGAGGAAACTTAAGCTGTTACACCCTTGCCTTATGGTCTCAGTCAGCAGAGGGGAGAAAAGAAAATCAATCCTTCCTCTGCCTTGTTCCAAACTGCAGTTGTCTCTATCTCATGTGGTCCCCTATGTACACGGTCAGCTTCCATAAACACCATTTCCATTTCCTGTTGCCTTTACAGAACAGGGTCTCTGAGGTAGCCTTGCTGATATGCTGGTCCAAGCTTCTGGACATTTCAGTTCCCATCCAGAATCCCTTGACAGCCCAGGCTTTTCTTTTTTAAATATTTTATTTTGGGGGCACCTGGGTGGCTCAATGGTTGAGCGTCTGCCTTTGGCTCAGGTCATGATCCCTGTGTCCTGGGATAGAGTCCCACATCGGGCTCCCTGCAGGGAGGTTGCTTCTCCCTCCACCTATGTCTCTGCCTCTCTCTGTATGTCTCATAAATAAATAAAAATAATAAATATATATTTTATTTTTAAGTAATCTCTACAGCCAACGTGGGGCTCGAATTTAAATTTCCAGATCAAAAGTCACACGCTCCACCGACTGAGCAGCTAGGTGCCCCATAACAAAGATGAAACTTAAACTTACTGTCCTCAACCCCCACCATCACCTGGAAAACCTGCAGACATGCAGCAGGACCTCCAATCACTTACCATGTCTTAACTGTACATCATGAATTGCCTCCCAACACCACACTCACCCAAATGCAGTTCACCCACAGCACTGACCTCCAGATATCCCCAAGGAGTGGACCACAGGACTGCCTGAAGGTCACGGAATGCCTCCCCGTCTCAGACATAGCCAGGCTACGCTGGCTGCCAATGTTTCCCAGGGAGTGGGATTTCCACAGAACCTGGAATAATCCCGAACACGGGGCTCCAACTGATGCACCCCAAAAGGAAATCATCCTCCATCTGCTCATGTGCCAGTTACTGACCCTTGCCACTTTCCACAGGGAGCTAAGGAGGAGGCCTCAGAAAACCCCATAACGGACCTCCCAGCCAGACCTGCTGTCCATCGGCTCCCATACGCTGCCCTTAGCACCCTTCGGAGTTCTGTAGGTCCCCCACACTGCTTCCCGATGTTACAAGGGGCCCCTCGAAGTCCTCCCATCCCTGAAGCTCCTACTCCCAGTCAGTCATGCCTGCAGAGTCTCTCCCCGAACGTGCCGGTTCCACCTACTCCGGCTGCTCCAGAAGCACGTTCGCCGTCCTCAGGTGAACAAGTCTAAAGGACCAACACTACGAGATCTGATATCAGAACACACCTGGAGTTAAGTTCCCACAATACTTACACACACACACACACGAAATAGGCAAAAGCCTGAAAAGGACCGAACCAATCACCCAACTCAGAGAAGCCGCCACCAATCTCACAGCCCCCCTCACTAAGGGCCCCATCACTCACACCGCAAACCCTCGTCACTCGTCCCCCACGCCACCGACACTCACAGACCCCACAGAATCTCCACTGCTAATATCCCAAATCACCTCAGCCTCCCACACGGATGACGGACGGGCCAGAGCCAGTCAAAGCTAAGGCGAAATGGCCGCGCCGAGCTACTTCCGGTCTGGGTTATAGTCCCGGCCACATTTCTCAGCGCGCCGGGGTATGAGCGGTGCGCATGCTCGGTAGGAGCCGTGAAGCCACGCCCCGCCAATAGTTATCATGGCGCTTTTCTCGTGTGTTTGTGTGTGTGTGTGTGTGTGTGTGTGTCTGTGTGTGGCAGGAGATCTCTTACCTACTTGTTTCTAGATGTGTTTCTAGGAGGAACTGCCATTGCGCTTCCTGGAAAATACCATTCCTCTGTATTTTCACACTGATTTAAAACCCTGCACTCAGAATCCAGGTGTTCTGTCCCTTCCTACCTACCACGACCCACCCACCGTGCAGAGAGAGGCTAATGGGATAGGAGCCACTCCCCAGTGCGCTGCCGGTGAGAGAAGAGACAAAGCCAGACCCAGTGTTCAGAAGTAGTTTCTTTATTTATAAGTTCTGCAGCCATTTACTGCATAGTTAAGCACAAAGATTCTGGAGCTGGGCTGCCTGGGTTTGAAGCCAGATGTTTACGTTTGGGCAAGTTATTTAACCTCTCTGTACTTAAGTTTCCTATTACATAAAGTTGTGAGGATTAAATAAATATATTATCATAGGCAAAATGTTTAAAACAGTGCTGTGATGTAATGAGAATGAACTGCTAGGTGAGAAAAACATTCTATTTCATTCATTCAAGAGATTATTGGGTTCCTATGGTATGCCCAAGAAAAATTGTTTAAGGTCATTGTGTAACCGAAAGAACTGGAGTTCCTTGGTGAGTCACAGATAGAAACTGATGTGATTTGAAGTAGGATTCGATAGCGGAAGGTCAAGAAAGAACTCTTGAGGCGTTTTCAGTGTAAAAAATAGTGGTTTTATTAAAGCACGGGGACAGGACCCATGGGCAGAAAGAGGTGCACTGGGATTGTAAAGAGCAATAGATTATATCGTTTGGATTTGGGGGAGGTAAAGACAAAGGAAGTTTCCAAAAGGATTTTCATATGCTAAAGAAGACTTAGAGGATCCCGTAGACCTGACTACAGCCAAGGTTGTTTTTTACCCTCTAGCAAGGCATTAACTTTAAGACAGTTGGGAATTCCTGGAAGGGTGGCATACTCTCCTTGCCTCAAGTATTTGTCCATGGGCTGCCAGTTATAAGGAATTTAATTTTATCTGCATTTCCTTTTGTGTTTGTTTTCCAAGTCAGAAACTACACCACAAGGAATTGTCACAGAAAGAAACTTTCTTTCAGGAAAGGACAGAACTTCCAAAACTGACTTCCCAATCAGGGGTAAATAGGCTCCTTTTATTTAGAGTTAGGATGAATACTTTAAAAGGAGAGCTTTGTGGGGCACCTGGGTGGCTCAGGTGGTTAAGCATCAGACTTTTGGTTTCTTAGGCTCAAGTCATGATCTCAGGGTTGTGAGATCCACCCCACGCTGGGCTCCGTGCTCAACTCTGCCCCTCCTCTGCTTTCTCTCTCCCTCTCAACTAAGTAAATAAATCTTTTTTAAGTCTATTATTGGGGATCCCTGGGTGGCTCAGGGGTTTAGCGTCTGCCTTTGGGCCAGGGTGTGATCCTGGAGTCCCGGGATCCAGTTCCGGGATGGAGTCCCACATTAGTCTCCCTGCGTGGAGCCTACTTCTCCCTCTGCCTCTGTTTCTGCCTCTCTCTCTCTCTGTGTCTCTCATGAATAAATAAAAAATAATTTAAAGTCTATTATTTAAAAATTCAATGATGTACATAAATCCATTATTTACAAATATGCATTAATATATATTCATTTCATGTAAATTATCCACAATAAAAAAATGAAACAAGACACAGGCAATGACATATAATATGATTACTTTTATAAAAAGTTCAAAAATAGGTTTATCTGAACTATACTTTTCAGGGATACGTTATAAAAACAATAAAGAAAATGTAAAAATGGTTAATATAAAAGCGAGGAGCATGGATACTTTCAGGAGGGATATACAGAGTGTTGTGATCAGAGACACACAGAGAGGACATCTGGAAGGTGGTCATCAATCTCTTATTATTTGATCTGTGTTGTGTTTACACATGTTGGCTGTAGAGATTACTAAAACTAAGTAAACTTAAAAAAAACATTTTATTTATTTATTTGAGAGAGAGAGTGAGAAAGAGAGAGAGAGCACAAGCAGGGGGAAGAGGTTGAGGGAGAAGCAGACTCCCCGCTGAGCAGAGAGCTTGACCTAGGCTGGGCTCAATCTCCAACCCCGAGATCATGACCTGAGCTGAAAGCAGATGCTTAACTGACTGAGCCACCCAGGTGCCCCTAAAATTAAATAAAGTTTTAAAAATATTATTCTCTAATAAAATAAAGCCTAAAAATAAAAAAATATTATTCTCTAAGGCAAATAATAAGAATGAGATTAGTATCTTTAGAGAGGTTAATAAGGAAACTTAAAGGTCCCTCTGTGTAAATTCTATGAATAGATAATTCACAAAGAAGGATTACAGTTAATGAAAAAGAAAGAGATGAGAAAAGTTGTTTTTAATCACATCAATGCAAAATGAAGGATATAACACTATTTCTTGGATCTTGAATTAACAACGTGAGAAAAGTAAAGGCACTCTTTTTTTTTATTAAAGATTTTATTTATTTGACAGAGAGAGAGATTGAGCACAAGCAGGGGGAGCAGCAGGCAGAGGGAGAGGAAGAAGCAGGCTCCCTGCTGAGCAGGAAGCCAGACATGGGGCTCAATCTCAGGACCCTGGGTTCACGACTAGACCTGAAGGCAAGTGTTACGTTAACCAACTGAGCCACCCATGTGCCCCCATATAGGGGACTCTCAATGTGTTTTTGGGAGATTTAAATGAGTAGGGCACTTTTGGAAAATGTCAGATTGGCTTCATATGGAACTGGAAGAATCATCGACTCCACTCCCCACATGATGTAACAATAAGAAATGCAGGGACGCCTGAGTAGCTCAGTGGTTGAGCATCTGCCTTCAGCTCAGGGTGTGATCCCGTTCCCCCAGGACTGAGTCCCACATCAGACTCCCTGCATTATGGAGTCTGCTTCTTCCTCTGCCTGTGTCTCTGCCTCTCTCTGTGTATCTCTCATGAATAAATAAATAAAATAAAATCTTTTTTAAAAATGAGAAATGCATTTTGCTTTAAGTTACAAGAAGGCAAACTTTCAGGGACCTTAATACATGGGGCTTTATTTTTCTAACATAACACGAAGTCTAGAGATGGGATGCTATGGTCTTTGATTCAGTGGTTTGGCAGAGCCCACTGGACTTTCTGCGAGGTAGAGAAGGAGGAGGGAGAGGAGCGGGCTCCCTCCCGGTTTTCTCACTCCTAGGCCGGTCCGGTCCTGACTCAGCTGTTTTCCTGGGCTGAGACTTCAGCACAGCCCAGTTATTCCAGAACTCGGACCGAATTCTGCTTCAGCACCACGGACAGCGCCACCTCTAATTTCGGCGTCTTGGCTGGAGAGAACGCTCCCGCCGTGGGCAGACGCGATGGGAGAATAGAGAGGGCTTGCGGGCTGACAGATATGAACAGGATAAGTGCCCCCCAGTCCAGCTCTGCCCTTCCCAGTCTCCTTGCCACCCCCGGGAGTTAGGGCCTTATGTGCAGTCATAACCTCAGTGTGGAACTGCTCACATACATTTGGGTTCTTGCCTCTCAGGGCTGATTACACTCCCAATCTCTTCAGAGATCCCTCCGTCTGGGATAAACCTTTATCCTCTCCAACAAGCTTATCTCTTCCTCCCTGCTTCTTCTCCTCCCTCTTCCCGTCTACTTCCTGTCTCCCTCTGCCTCTGCCTCTGCCTCTTCATACATCCGCCCTCTCCTCCACTCTCTCTCTCTCTTTGTCTTGCTCAGTCTCTGGCTGATGCCCAAATAGAATTTTGGAGGACTGAGAACAAAACTCATGATTCTTTATTGACTCGAGTCATGTGCGTGCCAAATCCTGAAAGATTTTTTTAAAAAATTTGCTTCAGTGTCTGTCAGATAAATGAAGGACTGGAATATCTTCTCTCTCTCTTTTTTATTTAAAGATTTTATTTATTTATTCATGAGGGACACAGAGAGACACAGAGATATAGGCAGAGGGAGAAGCAGGCTCCCTGCAGGGAGCCTGATGCGGGACTTAATCCCAGGACCCCGGGATCACACCTTCAATCCCAAGACCCCAAGATCATGTCCTGAACTAAAGGCAGATGCTCAACGACTGGAATATCAGGACTGCAGTATCAGGAGGCTGACTGGGGCATTGTCTTTGGAAGGGAAGGAAGACATACAAAGTGTTTAGGCATGGGGTGCCTGGGTGGCTCAGTGGCTTGAGCATCCCCTTTGGCTCAAGTCACGGTCCTGGGGTCCTGGGATTAAGCCCCACATAGGGTCCTTGCTTGGTGGGAAGCCTTCTCTCTCTTCTCATTCCCCCGGCTTGTGCTCTCTCTCTCTCTCAAATGAATAAATTAAAAAAAAATGTTTAGGCACATGAGGGACCTTGCTTAGCATGGGAAGTTCTGTAATCTCAGAGATGGAGCACTATCAATGGGAGATCTAGAAGCTAAGTGAGGAGAGAGAAATTAGATTATCACTTTATGCTTAAAGTGATAATCTTTAAGCATGGGAAGTTCTGTAATCTCAGAGATGGAGCACTATCAATGGGAGATCTAGAAGCTAAGTGAGGAGAGAGAAATTAGATTATCACTTTATGGGGGAGAGGAATTGTGGCACCTGTGGAGAAGAAGGGGAGAGATGTTCTATATGTTCGGGGGTCATGGGAAATGTGAAGAGTGGTAAAGACTTAGTCACAAGTTTTATCTCACCCTGAACCCAAGCTGCATACCCAAGTCTGGGGCTGGAGTCAGAGCTCCAGGCTCAGTCCCAGCCTCTGTCCCCTAGGGTCTCTCCCTGTAGACAATTCAAGAGTTCACCCGGGGCTTCCTGAGGTCTCAGGGGTGGGTCCAACAAGGAGAGAATTTGTTCCCCAGAGGGTCTTGGTCCTCTATTCCTCCATCCTCATGATAGGGTTTCCAAGAAAGCTACCTGGGAAGAACAGACCCTCAAACTCCACATCTCTCTTGAGGGAAATGGATTGGTTTTCTGAAGTTAAGAGGCAGGGTTCTGGAATGTGGGAGAAAGGAAGGCCCACACTGCCATAGTCCAGGGAGATGAGAGCTCAGTTTTCACTTCCCCTGCAGTGGCCTGAGAAAGATTTTTTTTTCTGTTGAAGGAAGAAGCTGGGGACAGAAATCATACATTTGATCCAGAAAGCATCCCCTGCTCTCTTACCACCCCTCAGAAGCCCCCATCTCCAAGCTGGGAGAGGCTAACCAGACAATGTTAAGGGAATCTAGACTATATACTCCAGCCCAGAGATGCTGCTGCTGCTGTTTTGGTGGCTATAGCTGTGAGGGCAACAGACGTCTAAGAAGAGTTCTGGGTGGGGCTGTGGTCAGACATTCTGTTTGCTGCCGTTGTTGCTGGAGGATAGTGCAGGTATGATCTGTATCCTTCCATCAGTGATAGTGAATTAGGGTCTATACCTCCAATCCCATTCTGGACCGACTTTGACCTATTAACATCCACCTTCAGATCCCGGAGTTGGCCAAGAAACATCACGATCCTTCTCTGGCCACAGACCCTATCAAAACCAAAAAGAGAGAACTTCTTCTGGGACCCAAGAACCTCAATTGCTCTCTGAGCATCAGATTTTCAAAAATTCAGAAAAGTGGAAATACTTTAGGATAGAGAAATATGGGGACACCTGGCTGGCCCAGGCCGTGGAGCATGCAACTCTTGATCTCACAGTTGTGGGTTTAAGCCCCACATTGGGTGTAGAGATTACTTAAAAATAAAATCTTGGGATGCCTGGGTGGCTCAGCGGTTTAGCACCTGCCTTCTGCCCAGTGCATGATCCTGGGGACCCGGGATCGAGTCCCACATCGGGCTCCCTTGAAGCCTGCTTCTCCTCTGCCTGTGGTTCTGCCTCCCTCTCGCTGTGTTTCTCATGAATAAATAAGTAAAATCTTTTTTAAAAATTAAAAAATAGGGCAGCCCAGGTGGCTCAGCCATTTAGCACCACCTTCAGCGGGGGGCCTGATCCTGGAGACCTGGGATTGAGTCCCATGTCAGGCTCCCTGCATGGAGCCTGCTTCTCCCTCTGCCTGTGTCTTTGCCTCTCTCTCTCTCTCTCTCTCTCTCTCTCCCCCTCTGTGTCTCTCATGAATGAATAAGTAAATAAAAATCTTTAAACAAATTAAAATTAAAAAATAAAATCTTAAAAAAAAAGGATAGAGAAATGTGGTTCCTAAATATGACACTGTCTCTGAATGTGACAAATAGCCAAGGATCCCCAGGACTGGACCCCAGAAATGGGAATGCATCTCTTTATCTGGAGAGTGGGAGAAGATGTACAGATCCCTGAGGCTAATAGAGGAGAGACCTTGTAGAGGTTGTGCCTAGGATCACGGCCCGGGGTCTGAGTCTTTTCCTCCAGGGAAAAAGCTGACTTCTCCAGCTTGTACCAAATACCCCAAAACTATACCTGTAGTACAGAATCATTTCAGAATCTAAAGAGCACTTTGCCAGGAGCTTGCATAAGAAGATGCTTCTTTCCTCCCTGGGCCCCAAGGCCCCCCATCCCTTAGTATTCATCCATATCTTAAGTTCCCAAGATCATGATACCAGCACTATATATCAAGCAACGTTTCTAGGAGGTGGTAGTTTTGTAGACAGAACCATCTGAGAAGTTTGGCCCTTGGTTAAAACCTGTATGTGATTTTTCCAGGCCTAATCACAGGTAAATATGAAGGCCTTCCTCAGAGGGAAAGTCTCAAGTGGGAAAGCTGCCCTCTCTGGTCTAGACTTGGTGACAGCCAGTGCATCAAAGGCTCTGAAGGAAGTTGCCCCTTTAAGGACTCAGACCTCTCTGGCTGGTCATGCTCTTTGCATTTATCTGTATCTATAGGCCAGGTGCCTTCTTTCCTACCTCTCTTTATCTGAGGCCTTGGGCAGAGGTCTTCAGGCACCTCTACTGAGGCCTTCTTAAGGGAGGAGGAGGAGAAAAGCTTGAAGACATTTTTCTCCACTCAGAACTCAGAATTTTTTCCACTCTTACACCTCTACTGAGGCCTTCTTAAGGGAGGAGGAGGAGAAAAGCTTGAAGACATTTTCTCCACTCAGAACTCAGAATTTTTTCCACTCCTACACCTCTACTGAGGCCTTCTTATGGGAGGGGGAGGAGAAAAGCTTGAAGATATTTTCTCCACTCAGAACTCAGAACTTTCCCACTCCTACTTCCCCAACTCCACCCCTCACAGTAATCTTCCCTCCACTGATGCTAACCCTGCTCCTGGCTATAAATTCCCACTTTTCCTTTTATATTCAGAGTTGAGCCCAATCGCTCTCTCTCTCCTGCTGCCAAACCCCACTGAGGTGGCTCCTGTACCCTATTGCAATGGCCTTGGATATAGTCTTTACTGTTTCTTTTTTTAAAAAATTATTTTATTTATTTATTCATGAGAAACACACACACACACACAGAGGCAGAGACATAGGCAGAGGGGCCGGATCCTGGCTCCCGTGGGGAGCCGGATACAGGACTCAATCCCAAGACCCTGGGATCACACCCCGAGCCGAAGGCAGATGCTCAATTCCTGAGCCACCCAAGTGTCCCAGTCTTTACCATTTCTTAATAAGTGTCATGAATAATTTTTCCCTTGACAGTTAGAATCATATTTTTTTAGCACCCAACCACCCTTCTCTTTTCTTTTTCTTTTTTAAGATTTTATTTATTTATTTGAGAGAGATAGAGAGAGAGAAGAAAACAAGCAAGGGAAGCAGCAGAGGCTCCATCCCGGGACCCTGAGATCATGACCTGAGCCAAAGGCAGACGCTTAACTGACTGAGCCACTCAGGCGCCCTGCCAGCTGCCTTTCTGTGGGGGAAAGTGGAACAAGGGTGTTTTCTCCCCATTTAGACTCTTGTGCAATCTATCATCACAGTATGTAATTAAAGGCTTCATTGTTACTTTTATTTTGACTCAGTGTTGCTCAATTGCCTATTTAGACACTTGGGTTGGCTAAGCTCTTGACACCACCTGGCTCAATGTCTCCTACGGTTGTTGGTCAGGACACCTGTGTCCCTAAGGGCCTGTGTGACTCGAGGCCTGGCCAGAAGCCTGGCTTGAGGAAGGAGAAGAAAGCGTGACAGTCTCACTTCACCACCCTTCTGTGGATCCAAAGTGTTAGCCACCCCACCCCACCCCACCATTGAAATAGAGAATATTGTCATTCTCTGGTCCAAATATTCTAAGCAACTCGTTATTGGGTCCCATCCAAGGAGATGGCACAGGTAGGAAAAATTCTCTGGGGCAATGTTGGAAGTAGGGTTTCTGCTGCTCGGGACAGAAGTGGGGTCTCAGCTCAAATGAAAAAAGGCTGATGCTGCTGTTGAATGCCCCCTCGGCAGTCTGGCTGCTGCTGCCCCCTCCAGCTTCTTCTTGGCAAAACTCTCACCAAGGTCACCAAGAACCACCTTCTTCTGGTTCTTCCCTGGCCAGGCCATCTCAATCCCTCACCCCCATTCCCACAGTTAAGCTTGAGTGTGAGTGTGTGTGTGTGTGTGTGTGTGTGTGTGTGTGTCTCTGCAGCTCTGCCCAGCACCTCCCACCTCACCTCCAATCCTCACCCCCACCCCCACCTACCGAGAATATACCTGCCCCTGGAGCTGACTCTGCTACCTTTCCTTTTCCCTTTCCCACCTTCTGCTCAGCCCAGCCCTGCACATTTACTACTCCTGGCCATGGCACCTCCAGCCCCCACGGCTAGAGTCTGGGCTCTAGGTGTCACTGTAATAATCCCTCCCCCACCCACTGCACCTCTCTTTAAGTTTCACTTCCTGAAAGCATCCTAAATCATTCTTTCTTCCATCACCAAGTCCGCTGTCTCCATGTGGGCTTGGTTCTTCCCTTCTGCAAAGTCACAACAATTTCCTCCCTGGCCTTTTGGCCTCCAGCCTCTCCCTTCCAGTTCTTCCCTACACTGACTTTACAGGGACCATGTTGATAATTATATGACCCTGCCTTTTTCCTGCTCAAGAACCTTCCATGACTCCCCATTACCTTCAGATAAAGCTCAGACTTGTCTGTTTTCCCCTAATGCTTGAGCTAGTTGAGGGTCAGGACTGATTCAAATCTGTCCTTTCTTTGTGTGTTTTTTTTTAATGTTAGTTTGTGAATGAATGAATAAATGAAGTGAAGGCATGTGTTGCATCCCCTGCCTCATCTGGACTCTTATCCCTCTGAAGCTATGTAGGCTATCCTGAGACCCATCCCTAGGAGTCTGCCTCCATGAAGATCCTGAGGCTGTGACTCTCCTGGGGGCTGGCCAGGTGGGATCGTAACAGCACTCCAACAGGTCTGAAGAGTTAATTTGCTTCAAACTTATGCATTACTTGCTTGCTGACTTAAGTCCGTTAATCTGTAGCAGAACTAGCTTTCTTCTTTCAGGTTTGCAGATCACTGGCCTTGAGAACCAGACTTTGCCAGAAGAGAAGGCCTGACTACATTCAAACAATGCTGTTGTGGATGCCACCAAGTCTGTCCAGGGTCATGTTCACGTATGACTAACCACCTGGCACCTGCTTCTCTTGCACACGGCTCCCTTCCCTTCTTCTATGAGACATTAGTCTGCCATCTTCCCAGCTTGCCAGCTTCCTGAATAAAGCAATATCACTTGTCTCTCAAGTATTGATTTTTAAAAATTTTCCTTTAATTACAGTACACCAGGTGTACACGAATATTATTTTCAAGTGGCAAGCAGCCAAATCTGAAATCAGAGCAGGTTCAGGTCTCCAAGATAGACAACTGTGCATGAGCCCAGGATGTAGGACTTGGGGGGTCTCCTCTTTCCTTGCTGCCTTACCAGACCAAGACCTTTGCCTCCTCTGAGCCTCAGGACCCACCTGCTGCACACAGAAAAGGAACCAGAGTATTTCAAAGGTTAATCACAGTTGACTGTAGTTCTGAACTTCTCTATTCTAGGTTTGTGGCCTTTTGTTTCTACCACAGGCTTCCTGTCTAAGCTTCCTCTGCCCTCTCATATCCTGTGGCTTCCTTTCTCTGTCAGAGGGACTGCAGAAGGCAGACTGTCCCAGACATCACGGAGGGATGCTGCTGTGGTTGCAGCTCATGCTGTGTGGAGGTGAGTGAGCTGAGGGGAGAGGAAACCCCACTTGGGGGAGGCGCTGGAACTCCAAAATAAGTTTTTCCTTCTCTCTCCAGGGCCTCTGGCTCAAGTTCTGAGCTACCAGCTGGAACTACAGGAGTCGGTGACAGTGCAGGAGGGCCTGTGTGTCCATGTGCCGTGCAAATTTTCCTACCCCTGGCTGGCTTTTATAGGCTCCCACATGTTTTGGTTCCAGAAAGGGGCAGATGTAGACCACGATCCTCCAGTGGCCACAAACATACCAAGCCAGAAGCTGCATGAGAGGACCCAGGGCCGGTTCTTCCTCCGTGGGAACCCCCAGGCCCAGGACTGTTCCCTGGACATCATAGAAGTCAACATGGGGGACAGTGGAACTTACTTTTTTCAAATAGGGAAATATTCATATCTAGATAATATGCTTTCTCTAAATGTGACAGGTATGGTAGGGGCCTGGAGGAAGGCCCCAGGGTGTGGGCACCAAAGATAGAAAATGAACATTCTGTTCCTCTTCGGGGTGGTGAAGGATGGCCAGGCACTGGGGCAGATGGCAAAACATCGAGGGGTCCCAACATCTTCTCTATCCTCACCAGCCCTGACTCACACACCTGACATCCTCATCCCGAGGACCCTAGAGTCCAGCCACCCCAGGAACCTGACCTGTTCTGTGCCCTGGGCCTGCGAGCAAGGCATGGCCCCCATCTTCTCCTGGACATCAGCTGCCCTCACCTCCCTGGGTCCCAGGACTCACCTCTCCTCGGTGCTCATCCTTAGCCCCCGGCCGCAGGACCACGGCACCAATCTAACCTGTCAAGTGTACTTCCCTGCAGCTGATGTGATGGTGGGAAGGACCATCCAGCTCAATGTCACCTGTGAGTATATGGGGCCAGGACACCTGTGATCCTGAGGGTGTAAAACCAGGGCAGAGCTGGGCTAGAGCTTGACAATGGGGTCTCAGTAGCTAAGCAGGATGAGAACCCCTTTACCTCCTTCCATGGCTCCTGGGGGGAAGCCCGAGCACCCACTCCTTCCTTGCCACCAAAGCCAAGGCCGGCTCATCCTTCTGTCCAGATGCTCCACAGAACACAGCTATCAGGATCTTCCAAGGAAACAGAACAGGTAGGAAAGAACCTCTTTCCTCCAGGGCTGGGGTGGAGCATGAGACACATACAAGAAACCAGTCACTGAGTTCAGGCATGGGAAGAGCAGTGGAGAGAAGCCCCCACAAACTTCGACTCCCCGAAGTTAATGTTCACTCACCCACAACTTTCTTTGGTCAAATCCTCCTGCTTTGGGGCTCCTCTTTGGCGGATTTGCTGTCATATCCCTCTTTCTGCATCTCTCCCCAAAGTGCTGGAGACTCTGCAAAACACCTCATCCATTCTCATCCTGGAGGGCCAGGCTCTGCAAATGCTCTGTGCTGCTGACAGCAACCCCCCTGCGGAGCTGAGCTGGTTCCGGGGGTCCCCCGCCCTGAATGCCACCCCCATCTACAGAAGTCCCATACTGGACCTGCCTCAAGTAGGGGTTGCGGAGCAGGGAGACTTCACCTGCCGAGCTCAGAACTCGCTGGGCTCCCAGCACATCTCCCTGCACCTCTCTGTGGTCTGTGAGTGTGGGGACCCCTGGGGGCAGGACACCGGGACCTGGGGAGCAGGGGCACCGCTGACCCCTTCTCCTCCCTCCCCCAGACCCCCCGCGGCCGCTCAGCCCCTCTTGCTCCTGGGAGGGCGAGGCACTGCAGTGCACCTGCTCCTCCCACGCGCGCCCGGCCCCCACCCTGCTCTGGCGGCTGGGGGAGGGGCTGCTGGAGCGGAACCACAGCAATGCCTCCTTGACCGTCACCTCCAGCGCTGAGGGGCCCTGGGCCAACAGCTCCCTGAGCCTCCGTGGGCCCCTGGGCTCTGGCCTCAGACTCAGCTGCGAGGCCTGGAATGCGCACGGGAAACAGAGCGCCGCTGTCCTGCTGCTGCCAGGTCTGAGGTCTATTGGGGGTTGATGCCTGGAGGAAGAGACCGTGGCTCTTTTATTAATTTTATAGGGATGCTGCAACATAGTACCTTGTACCTTAAACCGGGCAGCTTAAACAATGGAGATTTACTGTCTTCCAGTTCTGGAGGCTGGAAGCCTAGGATCAAGGTGTCTGCAGATCAGTTCCTTCCGAGGCTGTGAGAACGTTTTCCAGCCTGTCCCCTAGCTCTTGGTGTTTGCTGGCAATCTTTGGTGTTCCTTGGCTTGTGGAATCAATCTCTGCCTTCATGTTTACATGGCATCCTCCCGTGTATGTCTGTGTCCAAATATCCCCATTTCATGAGGACACCTGTCATATTGGGTTATGGCCCACCCTAATGATCTCATTTTAACTTGATTACCTTTGTAAAGACCCTGTTTCCAAATAAGGCCACACACTAAGATGCTGGGGATGGAGGGGTGTCGCAGAGGGCTAGGACTTCAGCATATGAATTTGGTGAGGGATGCAATTCAGCCCCTAACAGCCCCCAGAGAGATGGGACTGGCAGGAGAAACACCAAGGCCTCAAATGGAGCAGCTGAAGGCCTAACATCCTCAGTCCTGAGGCCAATGGAAGAGGCTGGTCCAGCGTTCACAGGGCAATGGAATGCCATGTCACTGAGTCCTAGATGGGGAGTGGGTATACTAGTGGCACACACTGAGAGAGAGAGAGAGAGAGAGAGAGAGAGAGAGAGAGAGAGAGAGAGAAGTGGCCAGTTGGAACATGCCATGTGTTGGAGCTGCAACTTACACATAACTCAATTTTTTTTTAACTCAAAAATTTTTTAAACTCAAATTCTGTAGGTAAATCAGAACCCAGGACTAGTGGGGTCCTGGGAGCAGTTGGGGGAGCTGGCAGCATGGCCCTGCTTTCTCTTTGCCTTTGCCTCATCTTCAGGTGAGAGTGGGTCCAGGGATGGAGGGAGAGGCCTGGAGTGGATAGGGTTGTGGAATCTCAGAGAGCCTGAGCTAGAGCAACCTGGACTGGTTAGAAATCCAGGAGCCAGGGAAGGAGGCTGAGTGGTGGTGTGAATCAGCCAATACCCAACTGGGCCAAGCCTGGGGTCTCTTCCCAGGCCCTGGTCCAGCTTTTGGATTTGGAGGAGCACCTGGAGACTGGACCCACCTCTTACCTCATTCTATGCTCTTCATGGGTGCAGGGGATGGTCTCCCTACTGTATACCCCAAATAACCAAGCTGAAGGGCCCGGGGCTGTTCTCTTACTTAGAGTGAAGACCCGCAGGAAGAAAGCAGCCCAGCCAGTGCAAAGCATGGATATGAGCCCAGATGACAGCTCAGACTCTGGGGTGAGTGACAGGCTGTGAGGTCCTATCCAGTATATGCCTTTTGGAAGTCACCCCCAGCAAGGGCACTTGAGCATTTGCCTATTAACATCCAATACTCCCTGGAGTTACACATGTGGTTATTTTAAATTAATTCAACTGCTCTAATACTTCTGCTTCTTTTTTTTAAGGTTTATTTATTTATTTATTTATTTATTTATTTATTTATTTATTTGAGAAAGAGAGACAGCAGATCAGGGGGGAAGGGTAAAGGGAGAAGCAGACTCCCCGAGGAGTAGGGAGCCCAGCGCAGGACTCCATCCCAAGACTCCGGGATCACAACCTGAGCTGACAGCACATGCTCCACCAACTGAGCCACCCAGGCACCCAATACTTCTGCTTCTGATGGAAGATGTATATAGCCCAGTTGCTTGTTAGGAGTATTTATGCCTCCTATGTCAGAATATTACATTCCCTTGGAATATTAGCCTTTTCTTGTGGCGTTGATTGCCAGAAGTATAATAGCCCAAACTTAGTCTGTGTCAGACCACTGAGTACAAGGGAAGTGGTGGACTCCAGCCCTAAGGTAGAGAGACTGGGGCACCCCAAAGTCACAACTCATCACTCCCCCTTTGCATTTTTCAAATCTACTGTTGTGCTTCTTTATTTATTTATTTATTTCAATTCAATTTAATTAGCATATAATGTATTATTAGTTTTAGAGGTAGAGTTCAGTGATTCATCAGTTGCATATAACACCTAGTGCTCATTACATCACGTGTCCTCCTTCATGTCCATCACCCATTTACCCTGTCCCCCCATCCTCACCCCTCCAGCAACCTTCAGTTTGTTTCCTAGAGTTTACCATCTCTTATGGGTTGCCTCCCTCTCAATTTTTGTCTTACTTTATTTTTCCTTCCCTTCCCCTATGTTCATCTATTTTGTTTCTTAAAATCCACATAATGAGTGAAATAATATAGTATTCGTCTTTCTCTAACTTATTTCACTTAGCATAATACTCTCTAGTTCCATCCATGTCATTGCAAATCACAAGATTTCATTCTCTTTGGTGGCTGAGTAATATTCCAGTGTGTGCGTGTGTGTGTGTGTGTGTGTGTGTGTGTGTGTGTGTATACATATACCATATCTTTATCCATTCATCTGTTCATGGACATCTGGGCTTCCTTCGATAGTTTGGCTATTGTGGACATTGCTGCTATAAGCATTGGGATGCAGGTGTCCCTTCAAATCACTATGTCTGTATCTGTGGGGTAAATCCCTAGTAGTGCAATTGCTGGGCCACAGGGTAGTTCTATTTTTAACTTCTTGAGGAACTTCCATACTGTTTTCCAAAGTGGCTGCACCAGTTTGCACTCCCACTAGCAGTGTGAGAAGGTTCACCTTTCTCTGCATCCTCACCAACATCCATTGTTTCCTGAGTTGTTAATTTTAGCCATTCTGACTGTTACAAAGTGGTATCTCATTGTGGCTTTGATTTGTATTTCCCTGATGGCTACCACTGTGTTTATTTAATATCAACTTTATTGAGGTATACCTTCTGTATAATAACGCACCCATTTTAAGTATGCAGTGAAATGAACTTTGACAGATGTGTTCACCCTATGCCCATGTCCCCAATCAAGATGTGAAACATTCTCATCATGTCCCCAAATTCCTTTGTTCCCCTGCCCAGTTAGCTTGACCTTTCCAGCAATCACTGATTTCTATCACTATGGATTAATCTTGTCCCTTCTGGGACTTAATATAAATAGAATCATGCAATATTTACTCTATTTTTCTGGTTTCTATCACTTCATTAAAAGATGTAAAAATCCTAAACATGTATGCCTCCAGTGACAGAACATCATTCATCAAAATAAATATATGAAAACTGACAGAACAGCAAGGAGAACATATTGGCAATTACAGTCGATTATTCCTAAAACTTTTCTCTCAGTAACTGGTAGAACGAGTACACACAAAATCATTTTTAAAGTTTAATTTGTGTAATTCTCTCTCTTCTTTCTCCTTGGTTAACCTTGGGAAATGAAACTCTTAATGTGCCCTAAATCCCCATCTTGTCAGGAATCAGGATATACATCTTCAATTTCCTTACCTTCAAATTCTTGGTTTTTTTTTTTTTTTTTTTTTTTTTTTTTTTTTTTTATGATAGTCACACACACAGAGAGAGAGGCAGAGACACAGGCAGAAGGAGAAGCAGGCTCCATGCACCGGGAGCCAGACGTGGGATTTGATCCCGGGTCTCCAGGATCGCGCCCTGGGCCAAAGGCAGGCGCCAAACCGCTGCGCCACCCAGGGATCCCTTCTTTTTTCTTTTAAGTGAATGTCTTTTGCAGTCAGTATAGTATGGGGGCTCAAAACATGTACTCCAGAGCTAGACTGTGTTCAAATTCCATCTTCCAAAAAAAAAAAAAAATTCCGTCTTTCCCTACTGACAAGCTGGGAAACCTTGGACAAGTGATGCACCTTCTCTGACCTCTGTTTATTTTGGTGACATTGGAATATTACGAGTACATACAGTATCATACAGTACTTATGAGAAGTGTGTAACACAGTAGCTGGCATGGAATATGCACAGAACTCATTACTACATCTGAAACCATTCCCACCTCTAGCAGGTGAGTCCCAAGGGCGGTTTGTTGTTGCTATTATTTTATTCCCTGTTATATCTCTCAGGCCAGAGAAATATCTTGCCATTTCCTCTTAATCTGAGAACACCTCACCTCTTTCAGCAACTGTGTGAGGGCTTCTTGTTTCATACTTCCATAGCCTGAGGATGTTGTGGGTATGGAGCAGACGTGGGAAAGGGTGTCTGGTTGCCATCTTGACTGCAAACTTGACCTCTGCTCTGTCTTCTAGTGCCTGTCCAGAAATAGGATATACCACCCCTGCCCTGCTTTATTTTATTTTATTTTTAAAGATTTTACCCAGTGGGACGTCTGGGTGGCTCAGTGAGTGGGGCGTGATCCCAAAGTCCTGGGATCAAGTTCCACACTGGGCTTCCTGCATGGAGCTTGCTTCTCTCTCTGCTTATGTCTCTGCCTTTCTCTCTCTGTGTCTCTCATGAATAAATAGATAAAATCTTAAAAAAAAGATTTTATCCATTTATTTGACAGAGAAAGAGAGAGAACAAGCGGGAGGAGGGGCAGAGGGAGAAGGAGAAGCATACCCCCACTGAGCAGGGAGCCCGACTCGGGGCTCCATCCCAGGACCCTGGGATCATGACCTGAGCCAAAGGCAGTTGCTTAACCAACTGAGCCATCCAAGCCCCCCATTGCCCTGCTTTAGATTCAGAATATCTCCTATAAAAATGTAGAACTTTGGATGTATTTGTCTTCTATTTGTTTAGTAACTACCTCTCCTAGAAAACCATAAGCTACATGGTCTCAGGAACTGTACCTGCTTTATTCATCACTCTAGACAGTACCATGAACACTGCCTGGATAAAGGATGGTGCTATAGTTAGAAAGAATTGGTTTTGAGTCCTGGCTCAATCATGCATTTATAATAGATGTGTGTCTTTTTTTTTTTTTTAAGTAGGTTCCATACCCCGTATGGAGTCCAATGTGGAGCTTGAACTCACGACCCTGAGATCAAGACCTGAGCTGAGATCAACAGTCAGATGCTTAACCTGACTGAGCCACCCAGGTGCCCCTGTATAGATAGATGTGTGTCTTTAGGGCAATGTATATAATCTCTCTTAGCCTTAATTTTATTATTTGTGTAATGAATATGATAATAATACCTTCTCCCAGCCTTTTTCTTTTTTTTTTTTTAAGAATGTAATGCAATTAATATAAACACTGACTAAGGAGCACCTGGTGGCTCAGTGGTTGAGCATATGTCTTAGCTCAGGTCGTGATCCCAGGGTCCTGGGATTGAGTCCCACATCGGGCTCCCTGTAGGGAGCCTGCTTCTCCCTCTGTCTGTGTCTCTGCCTCTCTCTCTCTCTGTGTCTCTCATGAATAAATAAATAAAATATTTTTAAAAAACACAAAACACTGACTAAGGGCTAGCCAATCTTAGTTATTAAACATTTAAAAATAAATGAATGGGTAAGTGATAAAAATCCTGTCTTGATAAAAATGTGTCTTGATCCCCTTCTGGTCCTTGACTGCTTTCCCCCAGGCCCTATATTAACCAGCTCTGAGGTCCTCCTCTTCCTTCCACTCAGGCACATCAGGACCAGTCCTGGATGGACATCCCTGAAGACCACCCAGCTCCTGCTGGGGCTAGCCCCATTTCAAGAGAGGAACAGGAGCTTCACTATGCTTTCCTCCAATTTCCCAAGCTGAAGCTTCGGGAACAGGAAAGCATCAACACTGAGTATTCAGAGATCAAGACACACAAATGAGGAACTATTTTTCTCATAGTTCTGGAGGCTGGAAGTCTGAGATCAACGTGTCAGCAGAGGTCTCTCTCCTTGGCTTGTATTTGGCCATCTCTCTGTGTCTTCACCTGGTCTTCCCTCTGTGTGAGTCTGTGTCCTAATTTCTTCTTCTAATAAGGACACCAGATGTACTGGATTAGGGCCCACCCTAGTGACTTCATTCTAACTGAAATTTAAAGACCCTATCTCCTACAGTCTCATTCTAAGGTACTGGGGATTAGGACTTCCAATGTATTGTTAATCTTATGATTTTTCAGCCAATAATGCTCAGCCTTGACTATTTTAAAATCAATGGTCTTCTTGGTCATGGTTTGAATCTCCCAGTATGTATGGAAAACCTCAGGAATTGTGTTCAAAAGAACTGAGCTCAAATCCATCTATGCCATGGATTGAGAAATCAGGGAAGTCATCCTTATCCAGCCAGATGATCGCAGAAGATGGATGAGAGGCTACAAATAAAACAGATAAGTCCTGACACAAATGTTTTTGGGAACTCTGAACACATGGTATGTGTCAAGACTTCTGTTAGCGGCTTTAACAGAAAGTTTCTGCTAATGATTTCTCTGAAAGCTTGGAGGGGACAGTCCCAGAGGCCACACAACTTTCCCGCCAGGATCAAGGCAAGGATGGCTGCCCTTACTACTTCTATTAAACAGTATTTTGTAGTCCTTTCCAGTGCAATAAATGCAGGAAATAGAAATAAGAGTTATCCAGATCATAAAGTAAGAAGCAAAACAGTCTTGGGATACCTGGGTGGCTCCATCAGTTAAGCGGCTGCCTTCAGCTCAGAACATGATCTCCGGGTCCTGGGATGGAGCCCTGAGTCTGGCTCCCAGCTTTGCAGAGTCTGCTTCTCCCTCTCCCTTTGCCTGCCCCACCTACATTCCCTTCATGTTCTCTCTCTCTGTGTCTCTCAAATAAATGAACAAAATATTTTTCTTAAAAAAAGAAGCAAAACAGTCTTTTTTTCACAGATGTTATGGTTGTGCACATAGAAAATCTAAAGTTATCCACAAAAGAGATACTAAAATCAATAAGAGAGTTCAGCAAGGTATTAAGATACTAGCTCAAATTATAAAATTTCTTTGCAATTCTATGTATTGGCCAAGGGCAATTAAGAATTCAATATTTTTTAAAGATGCAACTTATGGCAACATGAAAATATAAACTAACTTAGATGAATTCTATGCAAGTCCTGTACGTTGAAAAAAATGTTGCTGAAAGAAATGAATGAGGACCTAAATAAATAGAGATATATAACATGTTCATTGGTTGGAAGATTCAGTGTTGCTGGGTGTAAATTTTCCCAAATGGATCAATAAATTCAATGTAATTTCAAATTCTCAGTGAGAGCTTTTATTTAGAGGCCCCAGGACCCACCTCTCCTTGGTGCTCACCCTCACCCCACAGCCCCAGGACCATGGCACACCCCTCACCTGTCAGGTGACCTTGCCTGGGGCTGGAGTGACTACGATGAGGACCATCCATCTCAACATGTCTGTAAGAGCCAGGCCAGGACCTCCCCCTTCCAAGTCTCTGATAGGGTCCTGAGGGCAGTGGGGTGGGGAGCCAGGGGCTAGGACACTGGATGCTGGTCCCAAAATCTGGGCTGAGAGGGGTCAGGAGGACACCTGTCTCCACCTTTTCCCCATGTATGCAGCTCATGGGGACAGAGGGCCAATGTCCACCAGCCCTCTCCATTTACATGAATCCACCATGTCTTTCTGTCCCAGACTCTCCATAGTTTGATGGTAACTTCTCCCAAGGAAATGGCACGGGTAGTTTGGAGCCTCCTCCTGGGGTGTGGGGAGTGAGGGCAGGGCCGGAACCCCCCCTGTGGGTGAACCCAGTGGTCCTCCCCCTTCCCAATCCCCATGGCCCTGTGAGCAGTTGTCCCCCTCAGCCTCCCCTTCCCCCATGTCTGCCCTCCCCCCTGTTATCAGGAGAACAAGGAGAACAGCAGATCTGCCCCTTATCATGTATCTCCTGGTGACTCCTCCTGCCCTGTCTTTTATTTTTCCTAACAACTGCTTATTTAGGTACTTCTGAACAGGTAATATATTCACATGGACAAACATTCAGAATGCACAGCAGAGTCTGTCCTCAGACACCCAGTCCCCTCCCGGGAAGTGACTGGTGTCCATAGGCTGCTCTGAGCCTTGGTGTGTTCGCCTAGAGGGGTCCTATGCTATCAGTAGTACAGACTGTCTACCTTCTTTTCTGTGACTGTGCACTGTTCCTTCCCAAAGATGGATTCTGCTTCTGTGTGCATCTTCTTCTAATGGAAAATCATGGAATTCATTTTATTTTAATTGAAATGCTGCAATCTTGCAGAGGTACCTCTTGCAAGAGGTACAAGACTCTTGTACCTAGTTTCTGATGTTTGTGCTTATGCCTTTGGGATAAATTCCTAAAAATTAAATACCTGGGTCATGTGTTGTATTTTTTTATTGGGATGTAATTGACACATAACAATAAATCAGTTTCAGTTATATAATGAAATGATTAGATATTTGTAGATATTGCAAAATGATCACCACAGTTATCTAGTTAACATCATCATACATAGTCACAAAATTCTTTTCTTGCTTTGAGGGCTTTAAGATCTGTTCTCTTTTTTAAAAGATTTTATTTATTTATTCATGAGAGACACACACAGAGAGAGGCAGAGACACAGGCAGAGGGAGAAGCAGGCTCCATGCGGGGAGCCCAATGTGGGACTCGATCCTGGGACCCCAGGATCACACCCTGAGCCAAAGGCAGCTGCTTAACCGCTGAGCCACCCAGGCATCCCATAAGATCTGTTCTCTTAGCAACTTTCAAATATGCAACACAGTATTGTTAACTATAGTCACCTTGTTGTACATTATATCCCTGGGACTTATTTATTTTATAACTGGAAGTTTATACTTTTTGACCTCCTTCACCCATTTTGCCCACCACCCTCCTACACCTGTTTCTGGTAACCACCAATCTGTTCTTTATATCTATGAACTTGATTTTGTCTTTCTTTTTTTTCTTCCTTTCTTTCTCTCTTTCTTTCTTTTGGGGAGGTGTGTTTTTCTTTTTCAGATTCCACATATAAGTGAGATCATATGTATTGCTTTTCTCTGACTTACTTCACTTGGCATAATGCCCTCAAGTTCCATCCATGTCCTCATAAATAATATGTCCTTCTTTCTTTTAATGGCTAGATAATATTCCCATATATATTCTATGATACATATATCATATGTATGATATATGATTTCTATATCTCTCACATTTTCTTTATCCATTCACCCATCAGTGGACACGTAGGGTGTTCCCATATCTTGGCTATTATAAATAATGTTGCCATGAACATGGGGGTCCAGTTTTCTTTTTGAATTAGTGTTTTCTTTTCTTTTTTTTTTTTCAGATAAACACTCAGAAATGGGATTACTGGATCACATGATAGTTCTATTTTCATTGTTTGACGAAACTCCATAACATTTTCATAGTTGTTGCACCAATTTATATACCCACTAACAATGCCCTGGGGGGTCTCCTTTTCTCCACCTTGTCTATTTTGGAGAAATAAGGCCAGATTATTTACTGCCCACCAGCTCTCCGTCAGAATACAGGTGTGCCCTGGGGTGAACGTTCTAGATCTCTGACATCAGGTGAAAGCTGGAATCTCCAGGGAGTTTTAATTAGCATTTCTCTTATTATAAATGATGTTGCACATGATTTTATATAATGACAAGTCATTTGTGTTTCTTTTCTCTTTTTTCTTTTTTTAAGTAGGCTCCATGCCCAATGTGGGGCTTGAACTCAGCACCCTGAGATCAAGAGTTGCACGTTCTACCAACTGAGCTGTGGGGAGCTTCTGTGCTTCTTTAATTTTGGCAAGTCTTTGCTCATATTCTTTGCTCAGTCTTCTACTGTGTGACTCGACTTTTATTATTCATTTTTGGACATTTTTTTTTCAAGTTAGAGAAATTAGCTGTTTTTCTGTAATAGGAGTTGCAAGCACTTAACTGGGTATGCCACTGTGATTGTTTGGGTTTTTTGTTTGGTTTTGTTTTGGATGGTCAATTATCTTTTGGTGCTTGGGGATCTATTCATATCTGTAGTAAACATTTATCAATCTTTTCTCTTACAGCTCTGCTTTTTCCCACTTTGAGTTCATAAAAACAAACTCTCTGCCTTTCCTCCTGTGCCCTGCTCTCTGAAGGCTTGCCTCCACTCCACACACTCTAGTTCTGACTCTGCAGGTCTTATTATATTTTCTCTGGGCACACTCAGGCCTTGGTCATCTTTGCATTCTCTAGTCTTCCTTCTTGCAATGCCCTGCCACAGCCCTATCATCATTTGGCTGTCCCTGCTTGCCCCTCCCACTTGACTTCAGAAGCTGCCTCCTCCAGGAGGCCCTCCAGGAGGAGACTTGCCAGTCTCATTTTGTTGCCATCTGCAGGGCCTGCCCAGCTCCGTGTCACTCACACCTCAACATGAGTCATGTGGTATTGGGAGCTCCTAGGTCCCTGTTCCCCACCAGACTGTGAGTTTCTAAGAGTGAGCCCCCTCAGAGATACTGCATTAAATCAGTAAACTCGTGTCAGGTGGAAATATAAGTAAAAGGACAGAGTTTTCTGGGTCAGTCTGGGTTCTGAATGAAGGACCTGGAATTTAGGGTAGGGCTGACAATGTGCATGGGTATCTTGAAAGCCCAAGACCCTCTGTCTGTGCTTCCTGGGGCCTACCTCCAGCCAGATTCCATCAGGGCAGGGATGAATCTGCATCAATGAGTGTAGAGAAAGAAGGACCTAGGCAGCCTCTTATGTTCACTCCTCCTCTCTGGGTTCCTCTCTGAGTCTTGATCTATCTCAGGCTATGTCTATGTGCCCGACTCTATCCCTCTCTGCTGGTCTCCATTTGTATCCATCTGCTTTCTCTCAACCTCTTTGTCTCTTTTACCCTGTCTCTTTCTCCAGCACCCACAGTCCTTGGAGAACAGTTTGTCTCTTTCAGTCCTAGAGAGCTAATATCTGCACCTGGTCTGTGTGATCAACAGCAACCCCCCACCAGAAGACTGGGCTGTACCTGGGGCAGCCTGACCCTGAGTGTCTCTGTGTCTCACAGCCCTCTCCACCCTGGGGTGCTGACACTACCACAGGTACACAGGGAGATGAAGGAGGATTCACCTGTTGAGCTCAGATGCTGTGGGTTCCCAGCCCGTCTTCCCCGAGTGTCTCTCTGAGGAGTGAGTGTCCAGGGACTGCACACTGGACTTTAATGCCAGTGCCCTTCAGCTCCCTGGACCCTGAGCAGGCAGTCCCAGAGCCCTCTATCCAACTGCTGGTAGGGCACGGGGTGGGGTGAAGCCCAGATGCAGGTGGTCCCACATCCAGGGGTGCAGCAAGGCCTTGAGAACCAATGTCCAGAGCCCTGCTGGGAGCAAAGGACATAGGGTTGTAGTCAACCACATGAACACTCCGCCAGGGGAAGGGGAGGCATGAGGAGGGCGAGGACATGTGGCTGAGTCCCAGAACCAGTGAGGAGGGACTGAACAGGTCAGAGAGCAGGGCAGGCAGGAGGCCCACCGGGTGGGGGGGAGGATTCCACTGAGTGTGCAGATGGAATGTGCCTCCTGGGCTCAAGGTGATCTGGGGACCAGACCTGCCCTCTCCTACCTCAATCACTCACTTCCAACCCCTTAACTGGGAACACGGGTGAGTCAGTTCACCCTGCACCACCACAGGTAGACTGAAAGACCCTGGTCTCTTCTCTCAGACTGAGGTTCCTCAGGAAGGAGACAGCCAGGCCTGCAGGGGACATGGAGGAGGCAAACACCATCCCCAGTTAATCCCTCAGCTGAGCGATGTGGGCAGCTCACCATCCAACATCCCACCAACACCTCCCCCAGGATGGCCCCAGAATTGCTCCACTCAGCATGGCCAGAGCTGAGCTGCCACATTCCTCCCAAGCCCACTTCTCTACTGGGTTTCCCTCACATGGCTGACGTGGCCCCCATCTCTAACACCAGAACCGGGGTGTGGCTCTCCACCACGACCTCCCGCCTTTCTGCCTGATCCAGTACCTCACTCAATCTTGCCCATCCTCCCTCCTAAGCTCATCCTGATGCTGGTCTCCTCCCCATCCTGACCCTGCTTATTCCTGTGGCCTCCTCTCTTCTCTGGGCCTCTAACCCACCTGCCTCCTGCCTCCCTCTCTCTCCTCAACACACCAAGCCCTTGGGAGATGTTTAGCGTCCACTTCCTCCCCATCATGAACAGCTATGATTCCTCTCCAGAGCCAAGACTGAGGTGCAAACAGTGGATTTGAAGGCCAGGCTTGGTCCATCCTCCACTGGACCCTCCACCCAGATCTCTACCTCTCCCTGCATCTTGCAATGTCTCCACACACAGCTGGACCAGGGCCTTCATGACTGTAAGACTTTGCATATGCTGTTCCTTCTCATGAAATGCCCTTTCCTCCCCATTTTTGCATCTCCAGAGCCTGATCATATTCAGGGTCAGTATTAAATACCACCCACCTGTGTGTGTGTGTGTGTGTGTGTGTGTGTGCCCGCGTGTATATATATATACACACATGTAGTTGTATGGTTTTGAATGGAAGAATGATATTCAGTCATTTATTCATAGACTCATTCAGCAAATACACCTGCTATGTGCCAGCCTTGTTATAGGTGCCAGAGGTACATCTATAAATACAGCTTCAAAATTCTCTGTCATCCAAAGGACTTGAATAGATGTTCTGCAAAGAAGATATACAAATGCCCAAGGATAACATGAAATAATAATTAACATCATTAGTCCCTAGAGAAATGCAAGTCAAAACCACAGTGAAGCAATACTTCACATCCATTAGGACAGATCTCCTTGAAAAAAGAAGAAAAAGAAAAAAAGGTAACAAGTGTTGGCAAAGACATGGACAAATGGGAACCCACACACTTTGCTTGTGGGAATGAGAAATGGTGCAGCCTTGTGGAAAACTCTTTGGAATCTCCTTTAAAAGTTAAAGAGAAATCAGGATGCCTGGGTAGCTCCATTGGATAGTATCTGACTCTTGATTTCAGCTCAGGTCATGATCTCAGTGTTGTGGGATCGAGCCCCATGTCAGGCTCCTTGCTGGATGGGGAGTCTGCTTGTGACTCTCTCTCTCCCTCTGCCTCTCCCCCTGCTTATGCAGTCTTTCTCTCTCTTTCTCAAATAAATGAATACATTTTTATATATTTTTAAGGTTTTATTTATTTATTCATGAGAGACATAGAGAGAGAGGCAGAGACATAGGCAGAGGGAAAAGCTGGCTTGCCGCATGGAGCCAGATGTGGGACTTGATCCCAGAATCCTAGGATCACGGACTGAACCAAAGGCAGATGCTCAACTGCTGAGCCAACAGGCATCCCATAAATAAATCTTCAAAAATAAATTAAACAGGGATCCCTGGGTGGCTCAGCGGTTTAGGGCCTGCCTTCAGCCTAGGGTGCGATCCTGGAGTCCTGGGACCGAGTCCCACATCGGGCTCCCTGCGTGGAGCCTGCTTCTCTCTCTGCCTGTGTCTTTGCCTCTCTCTCTCTCTCTCTCTTTCTCTCTCTCTCTCGTGTGTGTGTGTGTGTGTGTGTGTGTGTGTGTGTGTGTCTCTTATGAAAAAATAAATAAAATCTTTAAAAAATAAAAAAAATAAATTAAACAGAATTACTGTATGACCCATTACTTGCATTCCCAGGTATATACTCAAGGAAATTAAAAGCATCACCTAAAACAGATACTTGAGGATCATTGTTCATAGTAGCATTACTCACGGTAACAATGGAACCAGTCCTGATGTCCATCATCAGAAAAATGGATGAGCCAACTACAGTGTAGACACATAATGGAATATCATGCAGCCACAATAGGGATTACCCTTGAAAACCATATGCTAAAGGAAAAAAACAGACACAAAAGGACAAACACTGTTTGATTCTGCTTATCTGAGCTACCCAGAACAGGCAAGCTCATGGAAACCGAAAGTAGAATGGGAGTTGTTCTGAGTTTGGGGATGGGGGTGGGTGGAGGTTGTTGGGCAACTGTGCAGAGTTTCTGTTGGGGATGATGAAAAAGTTTTGGAAAGAGTTGGTGGTGATAGTTGCACAACATTGTGAGTGTACTTAGTGTCTCTGAATTGTACCTTATACAATGTTAAAAATGGCAAATTTTGGGACACTTGGGTGACTCTGGTTAAGCATCTGCTTTTGGCTCAGGTCGTGATCCTGGAGTCCTGGGATCAAGTTCCATAATAGGCTCCCTGGAGGGAGCCCACTTCTCTGTCTGCCTATTCTCTGCCTCTCTCTGTGTGTGTCTCTCATGAATAAATAAATAAAATCTTTTTTATAAAAAGATCCTGGGTCTCCAGGATCACACCCTGGGCCGAAAGAGTCGCTAAACCGCTGAGCCACCCAGGCTGCCCAATAAATAAATTTTTTTAAAAAAAAGCAAGTTTTATTTTGTGAGTGTTTTACCACAAAACAAAACAAAACAAAACAAGGGAACACTAAGCACATCTGTCATCAAGGTTCTGTTCTTATGAGACAAGAATAAAAAAGTAAATAATAAATAAAAATAGAGTATGTCACATATTCATAGAGGCCTGGAGAAAAAGCTCTCAGGGAAAGGAGCATGCGGTGCCTTGGGCTGGGTTTTCTGGAGCTGAGAGGTTGTGGAGGTTATGTTTGAACTAAGACTCCAACGTAGGAAGAAGCAGACTCTTTGCTTGCCTAAAAGGAATCCTCTTAGGGGAGCAGTGAGTGCAGTAGCTCCGAGACTGGCAGCACAGAAGTGCAAAGGTGAGGGAGCCCGGAGGATGATGCAGGTCCCGTGGAAGACCACTGCAGACCACTGCAGCCTTCAAGGAGAGCAGACACATGCTGGGACCCTCATTTAGGAGGATCCCCATGGCTACTCAGTTCAGAATCAGCCAGACTGGGTCCGTGGGAGCAAAAAACAGATGTGGCACAGCCCTGGGGGTGGGGGGTGGTTGTCCAGGTGCGCTGGGCCAAGGATACACTGCAAGTGGGGGAATATTTCTAGATATATTCTGAAGGTCAAGCTAACAGCATGTTCTAATGGAGGAGGGGGTGGGGGATAGAGAAGAGCAAAAATGATGCCCAGTATCTCCCCTGAGCAGCTGGAAGGGCAGAGTCCTCGTATGGGGCGGACTTCAGAGAGCTGGGTTTTGAGGATGATGTTCATTCTGAGAAGCCACTTGACATCCAACTGGGGATGTCAGGGAGGGCTGAGTTTGAACGTCCAGAATCACAAGAGTAGTCACAGCTAGCTTGACGTGGTAATAGAGAAGGTTCACAAAAGGGTATGGCCTTTCCTCAAGAAATTAGTAATAGAATTGCCATATAATCTGGTAATTCCACATCTGGGTGCATATGCAAAAGAATTGAGAACAAGGGGCAGCTTGGGTGGCTAAGTGGCTTAGCACCACCTTCAGTCCAGGGCGTGACCCTGGAGACCCAGGATCGAGTCCTACGTCAGGCTCCCTGCACGGAGCCTGCTTCTCCTTCTGCCTGTGTCTCTGCCTCTCTCTCTGTGTCTCTCATGAATAAATAAAATCTTAAAAAAAAAAATTGTCAAATTCCTGAAGACAAAGCATGCAACAGTGGTTGCAGGGACTGGGAGGAGAGGGGAATGGGGAGTTGTTCTTTAATGGGTATAGTTCAAGTTTTGCAGCTTGAAGAGAGTTGTTCTTGTTTACTACATGTCAAAAATAATCTCGTACTCGTATTTTTAGAAAATACCTAAGGACACATGGCAAAGTCACAGGTGCCTGCAGCTCTGAACCCCCCAGGGACAGTACTGTGTGGCTGGGGAGGAAGTGGCACCCTGGGTGGGGACCATGTCACAAGGTGGACCAGGTTAGGCCCAACTGGCTTGTCTCCAGGTCCCCCAACACAGATGTTCACTAAGTATTTGGGGAATGAATGAATGAATGAATGAATGAATGGCTCCTGCCTTCACTACACCCAGGACTCCTTCTTTTCTTCTGCTCCAGACACTCACACAAACCTAAAGAATCCTTTAGAACCTGGAAGCTCTAGATGAAGCTGTGACCCCTCCAGATTTAGCCAGGAATGGACTAGCTCCCAGGTATAGACAATGCTGCTCAGACAATCACCTCAGTTGGAGGTCGAGGAGACTCACTGTGTCTCATGCCTCACATGTCCTCAGAAATCCCAGTCCAGGCTCTGGTGCCATAGGGAAGTGCCAAGATGGGGGCAGGACACGCGGTCAGGTGCTGGCCTCTCCTTCCTGGGGAGGGCGTCTCCTGGGTCTCTGGCCAGGAAATGTGGCAGGCTCTGTGCAGAGAGGGGGCCAGCTCTGGGGCTGCAGTTCCTCTTCTGAGAACCACCAGGACTCAGGCTCCTCCCTGGCACCTCTCCTTCACCCACAAGAAGCCCACACACCCTCCATCTCAAATATGCTGCTGCTGCCGCTGGTGCTGCCCTTGCTGTGGGCAGGTGAGTGGGCCCAGGGGAAGAGGCTGGGCAGGCAGAAGCCACTGCCTCCATTGCCTCCACTGGCTCCATTCCCTCCAGGGTTCTCTAATTCCGATTCGAGGTACTGGCTGCAAGTTCAGGAGTCCCTGACAGTGCAAGAGGGCCTATGTATCTCTGTGCCCTGCAATTTCTTCTACCCCAAGAATGGCTGGGCTGACTCTGACCCTGTTCATGGCTACTGGTTCCGGGAAGGGGCCTCTACGTCCCAGGATGCTCCAGTGGCCACAAACAACCCACATCGTAAAGTACAGGAGGGGACCCAGGACCGATTCTGCCTCCTTGGAAACCCCCTGGAATATGACTGCTCCCTGGAGATCAAAGATGCACAGAGAAGGGACTCGGGGACATACTTCTTCAGGGTGGAGAGAGGGTCTTATGTGAGATATAATTACCTACAGAACCAGCTCTCCGTGCATGTGACGGGTAAGAAATGGGGCCAAGAAAAGGACATATGCCACTTGCATGGGTCCTGAGGGCTCCTGGGGCAGGACTAGGAGGGGATCCCTGATTTCCATCCTGTCTGGGGAGGAGACAGCTGGCCTGAGGGTAGAGGCTGCTTCTAGGGGCACACTCAGGTACCATCTCCAGGATCTGTCTCTCTCCTCCTCAGCTCTGACAAAGACACCTGACATCCACATCCAAGAGCCCCTAGAATCTGGCCACCCCAAGAACATTACCTGTAGCGTGCCATGGGTCTGTAAGAGGGGAACACGCCCCACATTCTCCTGGATCGGGGTCACCCTCACCTCCCGGGGCTCCAAGAGTCGCTACGCGTCTGTGCTCACCCTCACACCAGGGCCGCAGGACCACGGCACCAACCTTACCTGTCGAGTGACCTTCCCTGGAGCTGGTGTGAGCACAGAGAGGACCATCCAGCTAAACGTGTCTTGTGAGTGCTAGGGAGGGGGAGGCAGGGCTTGAGTGGGATACTTGGGAAGAATTCTTAGAGCCACAGAATCAAGATGGAGCAAACACCCAGGCTCCATCCCCTCGCTCACGGCCACCTCATCATACTGCAGGTGGCCAATTATTTGTTTCTGTTTCAGATGCTCCACACAACCTGACCATCCTCATCTTCAGGGGAAACAGCACAGGTGGGAGAGGTCTGAGGCACAACTGACATCTCAGAGGTCAAATAAGGGAATGTTGCAAGGGTCTGACGGGATGAAGCTCCATTGCTCCTTAATCGCTCCCTGGTCCCAAATCCGCCTCACCCCACCGCCTGGCTGGACTCTCTGGGGTCACTCTGAATCCTAGCTGACCACTCACTGTCACCATGGCTGCTTTCTCTCCCCTGATCTCTCTCCTCTCATTTTCCCATCGGACCCTTTTCATGATTCTCCACTCTTCCTGTGGCCATGACATCTCTGTCCCACCAGGAGCCTTAGATACAAGTTCCTATAGCTGGGCACTGGGCCCCTGGCTGCTTTCTGCATGACGCCGTGAATAAGCCTGTGCCCTGGTGCTTCCAGTCCTGTGTCTGCCCAGGGATCCTCCCAGTCTCTGTCCATCTCTGTCCAGTCCAGATCATCCTGAGCCCCCTCTGCACCTTGGGGAGGCCTTTCCCACCTGAGCAACCTGAGTCCATATCCTGGAAGTCACTTTATTTATTTTTAAAAGATTTTATTTATTTATTCACGAGAGACACACACACACAGAAGCAGAGACACAGGCAGAGGGAGAAGCAGGCTCCATGCAGGGAGCCCATTGTGGGACTTGATCCCAGGAATCCAGGATCACGCCCGGGCCGAAGGCAGGTCTCAACCGCTGAACAACTCAGGCATCCCTGGAAGTCACTTTAGACATTTCTGTGCCCCACCCAATGCTCCCCACAACCAGCGAGTTTTGCAAACTCAACTTCAGGAAAATGTCTTAAGTGGCTCTCTTTCTCCATCCCCACGGCAGCAGCCCCACCTCGGGCCTCCACCTTCTCTTACCTGGACATGGTGAGACCACCTGCATCTGGGCCAGCTTCCTCTCTGGCCTGCCAGTCTCTGCCCCCATCCCCACCGTCCCCTGTAGCCCACCCTGGCCCAAAGGTGCCTCCACCTGCCCTAGATCTGGCCCTGTTCCTCCCCTGTCTAGACCCTCCCATGGTTCCCTGTGGCTCTCAGAGGAAAGCCTGGGAGCAACACCTGTGTGCGAGTCTCCAGGTCAGACCTATGTGTGTCCATGACCCTCTTCAGAATCATACATCAAAGGGCACCGCCTGGGATGTTCTCTGCCATGTCCAGACATGCCAGCTCTCGCTCAGGGAGCCATTCACCTGTCCTGGGCTCATTGGGCACCATTCCTTCTCCCCACCCCACCAGATGGCTCGTCACTCTTACTTGCCTTTGCTGGTAACACTTGTCTGAGAGACACTATTTTCTACACCCGTGTCTGTGGAAGGCCAGAGGGAGAGAAGGGGTCCTCAGCTGTGCCCTTCTGGCTCTCTCTGTCCCCTAGTCCCAGAGGCCCTGGGCAATGCCACCTCTCTGCGAGTTCAGAAGGGCCAGTCTCTGCGCCTGGTCTGTGATACTGACCACAAGTTCCCTGTGATGCTGAGCTGGTCCCGAGGAAGCCTGACTCTAAGCCCCTCCAAGCCCTCGGATCCCAGGGTCCTGGAGCTGCCCCGGCTGGTCCTGGGCGATGAAGGAGAATTCACCTGCCGAGCTCAGCACTTGTGGAACTCCTACCACGTCTCCCTGAACCTAGTTATGCAGGGTGAGTATGTGCGGGACACCTGCATTCTGACAGGGGGCTGTGAATGGGACTAAGGTGTGGAATTCAGGAAACTCCCTCTCAGTGAGTGGGTGGCTCAGTCGGTTAGGCGTCTGCCTTTGGCTCGGGTCATGATCTCAGGGTCCTGGAATTGAGTCTATCATTGGGCTCTGCTCAGAGGGGAGTCTGTTTCTCCCTTTGCTTCTCCCTCTGCCTCTTTCTCTGTGATTGTCTGGCTCTCACTCTCTGTCAAATAAACAAATCTTTTTTTTTTTTTTTTTAAGGAAACTCACTTTCCTCCTCCTCTCTCTCCTCCTCCTCTAGGTACCTCCAGTTCCTGTCCCCAGAACTCAGGGGAGCAGGGGGGCACCTGGCCTCTGGTCCTCACCCTGATCAGAGGGGCCCTCATGGGGGCTGGCTTCCTTTCCACCTATGGCCTCACCTGGATCTACTATACCAGGTGAGAAGTCCTTTCTCACAGCATCCCAGATTTTGGGACACCTTGGGTGGTTTCACTCTTCTTGTCCTCTCCAGAGCAAGCTACCCACAGAACTGGCCTCTTATCTCAGAACTGTGTTTCCCCTACAGGTTCAGAGGCTCCAAAGAGGGTAAGTCTGCAAGTTGTAACTGAGAATCTGTCAAACCACAGTATCCTAGACTCACCCCTGCATTGCTCTGTGGAACAAGGAAATACTAGAGGACTCGACCCCACCTCCTCTCCAGAAATAATGCCTCTTCACCTCTGATCCTTAAGATTCTTCCTGATGGTTCCACATCCATGGTGGGGAGGGTGAATGAGGACATAGACAGATTTTTTTGTTATTGTTAATTGAATTATGTATGCTCCATGTAATATTTTGCTTCTGTGTGCTTATTGTAATTTGATTTGGATAAGCCCAAAATTCAACCCCATAATATATTGTTATAAATCTCATAATATTTCTCAAAGCAGTGAATTTTAGGACTGCCTGGGTGGCTCAGTGGTTGAGCATCTGCCTTTGGCTCAGGGCATGATCCTGGAGCCCTGGGGTCGAGTCCCAAATCAGGCTCCCTGCATGGAGCCTGCTTCTTCCTCTGTCTATGTCTTTGCCTCTCTCTCTCTGTATCTCTTGTGAATAAATAAATAATCTTAAAAAAAATAGCTAAGCAGTGAATTTTAAAGAGATTTTTTAAATTAGAAAAATAAACTATTTCATATTTATCCACATATTAACCATTCAGTAGCTTTTCATTCCTTCGTATACCTTCAGGTTTCACTTTCCTTTTGCCTGAATCTATCTTTCTTGTGATTGTAGGTATGCTGGTGGCGAATTCTCTCAGCTGTTATTTATCTAGAGGAGTTTCTGTTTCCCTTAGCTTGCAAAGATATTTTTTGTGGGATAAAGAACTTTAGGGTAACATTTTCTTCCCTTTCAGTTCTTCAAATTCTTTTGTCTTTCATAGTTTCTTGTGAGAATTCTGTAGTTTTTCCTTCCTTCCTTCCTTCCTCCTTCCTTCCTTCCTTCCTTCCTTCCTTCCTTTTTTTTTCGTCTGTAGTTTGTCTTTTTCTCTACCCAGTTTTAATATTTTCTCTTTTTTCCCCTCGGTTTAAATAATTTGATTAATATATGTCTTGGTGTGTGTGCGTGTGTGTGTGTGTGTGTGTGTGTGTTGAGAAGGGACAGGGAGAAAGGAAGAAAGATATTATCCTGTTTGGCATTTGCAGAGTACCTTGAGTCTGTGGTTTTACAATTACAATCAAATTTGTAAAAGTGAAGCCAATATTTATTTAAATGTATATATATATATATTTTTTCTATTCTTCCTTTCTCTCATCTTCTCTGAGCCTCTCCTTTTACATATGTTATGTGGCCTGATGCTATCTCACAGGGCCCTGAACATCTGTTTGCCATTTTACAGACCCTTCCCCCCTCTGTCTGCTGTTCGAACAGGATCTACTGCTACATCTCCAAGTTTGCTGATCATTCTTCTACAACGTTGAATCTATTGTTTATCTCATTCAATGGAACTCTCATTGCAGATAATATATTTTCTTCTTTAAAAATTACATTTCTTGGGGGCACCTGAGTGGCTCAGTCATTTGGTATCCATCTCTTGATTTGGGCTCAGGTCATGATCTCAGGGTCATGAGATCCAGCCCTGCACTGGGCTCTGTCCTTAGCAGAGTCTGCTTGAGATTTTCTCTTCCTTTCCCTCCACCCTCCCCCTGCTCTTTCACACACACATGTATGTGCTTTCCTCTCTCAAATAAATAAATAAACTCTTTTTAAAAAGTCACATTTCCAGGACACCTGGGTGGCTCAGTGGTTGAGTGTCTGCCTTTGGCTCAGGTCATGATCCAGGGGTCCTGGGATTGAGTCCTGCATTGGGCTCCCCTCAGGGAGCCTGCTTCTTCTTCCGCCTATGTCTCTGCCTCTCTCTCTCTGTGTGTCTCTCATGAATAAACAAATAAAAATCTTTTTAAAGATTTTTTTTTATGTGGCTGACTGCTTGGTTTTGTTTTATTCCTTTATTTATTTATTTATTTATTTATTTATTTATTTACTTATTTTTAAAGATTTTATTTTTTTATTCATGAGAGACAGAGAGAGAGAGAGAGGCGGAGACACAGGCAGAAGTAGAAGCAGGCTCCATGCAGGGAGCACGATGTGGGACTTGATCCCGGGTCTCCAGGATCACGCCCTGGACCAAAGGTGGCCTAAACTGCTGAGCCACCCCGGCTGCCCTAAAAATCTTTTTAAAAAGTTACACATCCTGTTTTTAATATTACACTTCTTTGCTCATTATATAATGGTAATTTTTTCCTTTACATCCTTCAATATTTCCGGCACATACTTGTAATAACTCTTTTAATGTCTTTGTCTCCTAGTTCTGCCCTCTGTGTCATGTCTGACTCTGATTCCACTGGAGGACTTTTCTCTTGTTGAGTGTGTTTCTCATGTGTTCATATTTCTTTCTGTGTCTAGTAATTTTTGTTGAATACTGGAAATTATCAATTTTATGTGGCTGCTTGGTTTTGTTGTATTCCTTTATTTATTTGTTTATTTTTAAAGATTTTATTTATTTATTCATGAGAGACACACACAGAGAGAGGCAGAGACACAGGCAGAGGGAGAAGCAGGCTCCATGCAGGGAGCCCGACGCGGGACTGATCCCGAGATTCCAGGATCACGCCCTGGGCCAAAGGCAGGCGCCAAACCGTTGAGCCACCCAGGGATCCCCTGTTATATTCCTTTAAAAACACTGGTCATTTTTTTAAAAGCAGTTTAGTTACTTGCATGTGGGACCAATTTTTAAAAATATTTATTTATTTGACAGAGAGAGAATGAAAAAGCACAAGCAGGAGGAGGGGCAGAGGGAGAGGGAGAACAGGCTCCCTGCTGAGCAGAGAGACCCATGTAGGGCTCAATTCTAGGACCCTGGGATCATGACCTGAGCTGAAGGCAGGTGCTTAACTGACTGAGTCACCCAGGCACCTCTGGGCCATATTCCTAAGATTCTTTAATTTTCAGCTCCTCCTAAGACAGGTCTAGTGTTTGACTAATTTTCTTTCACTTGAATGCCATGGCCCTTTTGGTGATTTTACTGAATGCCCCATGGATTCAAGAAGGTATTTTCACTCTGGCTGGAGGGAATATACACAAGACCAAGCCCTTTGTGAGCACTGGGAATCTCCCATCTAATAACTCTCCAGTAATTATTCTCCCCTTAGAAATTACTCAGGGCACCTGGGTGGCTCAGTGGTTGAGCAACTGCCTTTGGTTCAGGTCGTGATCCCAGGGTCCTGGGATCAGAGTCCCACTTCAGGCTCCCTTCAGGGAGCCCACTTCTCCCTCTGCCTGTGTCTCTGCCTCTCTCTGTGTGCCTCTCGTGAATAAATAAATAGAATCTTTAAAATATATATATTCTCATTTGGCCTCATTGGGTTTTACCCTGTGCACATGCAGATTGTTATTTTGCCAACCACTCAAGGACCTTTCTTGGAGACCTTGAACCCTTTCTTCACAATACTCTCTATTGTCTGAAACTCTGACCTACATATGTTAGCTATGTCAGTCTCCTTATCCCTCAAGTCTGTCTCTTCAACCCAGTGAAGTTTCAGTCCCCTTCTCTTTTTTAAAGATTTTATTATTTATTCATGAGAGACAGAGAGACAGAGACACACAGGCAGAGGGAGAAACAGGCTCCATGCAGGGAGCCTGATGTGGGACTTGATCCCGGGACTCCAGGATCACGCCCTGGGCTGAAGGCAGGTGCGAAACTGCTAAGCCACCCAGGGATCCCCATTTTCAGTCCGTTTTATTATGACCTCATCCCCTTCTCACTCTGCTAGTTGCAAACAACTGCCTCACAAAAAACCTGGTGATTTTATGGTTCACCTCATTTTTGTCTTTCTCTCAAGGATCACAGTTCTTCCCTGCCTGTGCTTCACGTATGAAAACAGAGGCTTCTTATATTTTGTTTGGCATTCCAGTTTTTTACAGGAGTAGAATTCTGGACCCTATACTCCCTTATGCTAAGAAGCAGAAGTCCCCAGCAGATCTTTTTTTTCTTCTTAAGATTTTATCCATCCATTCATGACAGACACACAGAGAGAGGCAGAGACAGGCTGAGGGAGAAGCAGACTCCCTGAAAGGAGCCCGATGTGGGACTAGATCCCGGATCCCGGGATCACGCCCTTAGCCAAAGGCAGACACTCAACCACTGAGCCACCCAGGTGTCCCCCCAGCAGACTTTTAATAACTGCTTTATGGAGGTATAGCTGATACAGTGTAAAATTAATTCATTGTAAATGTACAGTTCAATGATTCTTGGGTAAATTTATAGTTATATAGTCATTGTCACACATTTTCATTAGCCTAAAGAGGACCCTTATGCCCATTTGCAATAAATACCTCTCCCTCACAGCTCCAGGAAATCATCGATCTGCTTTCAATCTCTAATGAACTGATGAACTGTTTTTATAAATATACATATACATGGAATCACATAATATAAAGTCTATTGTGTCTGCTATCTTTCACTAAGTATTACATTTCTGAGGTTCAACCACGTTAGAGCACACACTAATAGCTAATGACATTTTGTTCTCAATATTATTACACTGTGTGAGTATATACCACATTTCATTTATGTGTTCACCAGTTAATGGACATTTCAATCATTCCCAGTTTTGGCTTTTAAGAATAATGTTGCTGGTTCCACTTCCATCCCTATTCCAGTTCAGGATAATGGAAACTCTATTCCAGGTAGGTAGAGCAAGAACACAAGGCTTCCTCTCCTCCAAGTCCCAAGTCGAGAATTATGGTACCTTCCCAGGAAAGGGCAGGCTGCCAGTACTTTTCATTCCCTGCCAGCTGTGTGTTAAAGGGACTAAATATCAGGTGAATATAGCTGAGAAGGTAGGGGCTCTCTTCCTCAAGCTGCTCCTTATCCACATGGCCAAGACTCTAGCTCTGAACACTGGCATTGATAGGAAAGGGCATGATGGGCAGTATTTTCTAGAGTCAGAAATGTTCAATTACCTTGGTAAGGGTTTTAGTTAGATGAATATATGCCAGCTTACCAAGTGATGTCTCAGCTCCAATAGGTATCTGTCTTAGTCAGTTCAGGCTGCTTTAAAAGAGCACTACAGACTGGATAGTTTACAGACATCAGAAATTTATTTCTCACAGTTTTGAAGGCTGAGAAATCCAAGATCAATGTACCAACATATCTGGCACCTGGTGAGAGTGCATGTCCTGGTTCACAGGGACAAGGGTACTTTCTGCAGTCTCTTTTGTAAGGGCACAAATCTCATTCAGGAAATGATCCTCACAACCAAATCATCTCCCAGGTGTCCCCTCTCCGAATACCAACGCACTGGGGAATAGGGCTTCATCATATGAATGTTGGGAGGAATACAACATTCAGTCCATAACAAAGGTTAAAGCTGTAATTGATAAATATTCTGCAGTCATTCATGTTATCCTGGACTGGGGTGGGGATGGAGGCTATGTTGTCATTTTGTGGCTTAGACAATGTGTCTGTGTTAAGGCATGAGTATGGAGTAGTCTTATCCTTATCTTATTCTACTCCAGTCACAAAGTGGGTTTGTCTGGTGTGAAATCCTGTGAAATCATTTATATTTAATAGGAGAACACCAGGGCCTGCCTGTCAATGCCAGCAGGGGCTGCTTTACACTTTATTAAAGGGAAAAAAATTAAAGTATTGGAGTAAAGAGATAGTAAGCTGGGGAAGTAAACAGGAACCAGATCACAGAGAGCCTTAGGTCTTCACGTAAAGAGTTGGTATTTCACTTTGGAAAATAGGTAGTTGGAGATCCGTGGGTGGCTCAGTGGTTTTGCACCTGCCTTTGGCCCAGGGCGTGATCCTGGAGTCCTGGGATCGAGTCCCACATCAGGCTCCCTGCATAGAGCTTGCTTCTCTCTCTGCCTGTGTCTCTGCCTCTCTCTCTCTCTCTCTCTCTCTCTCTCTCTCTGTGTGTCTCTCATGAATAAATAAATAAAATATTTTTTAAAAAAAGAAAAAGAAAAGAAAATAGATAGTTCACACGGACTGTCAAAACACATGCCAGTGAATAGCAATTACATCTGAAAACAAAGCACTGAACTTACAAAATTTTTCCTTATACTAGAAATTAGCAAATCCAAATTTATCCTGTAGTAGTATTTCTCTCACCTTCTTGCTTTTTAATATGCTATCTCCACTTGAAGAGAAAAGGGTGAAGGTCCAGCTGAGAACACAACCCCAACCTAGACAATTCGAGGATGGGACCTGATAACACCACATGCTATATACTGTGTCCCCCCCCCCAATCTGTATGTTGAAATTTACCGGACCCCGCATGTGATGGTAGTAGGAGGTGGTGCCTTGGAGAGGTGATTAGGCCGTGAAGCTGGAGGTCTCCTGAATGGGACTTAGTGCCCTTGTAAAAGAGGCCCCAGAGACTCCCTGGACCCTCCTATCACCCTGTGAGGGCAAGGCAGTCTAGAAAGTTGTCCTCTGTGAGTCAGGAAGTGGGCTCTTCCAACATACAGAATCAGCCAGCTCCTTGATCTTGGACTTGCGCCACCCAAGACTGTGAGAAGTGAATGTTCCCTGCTTAAGCCACCCAGTCTGTGATATCTCTGTTATAGCCCAGATGAAGCCATCACAGGAACATGTTTTCCCCCCTGGCTGTCACATGGTGAGTGTGCCTGGGCAGGACTCCATTTGAGAATGATGTGTGAGCATGGGACGGTACTGAAGTGTTTCATTTGTTTATTTTTAAATATTTTATGTATTTATCTGAGAGAGAGAGAGAGAGAGAGAGAGAGAGAGAGAATGGGAGAGAGAGAATGAGGAGGGAGGGCTGCAGAGGAAGAGGGAGAAGCAGGCTCCCCGCTGAGCATGGAGCCAACTTGGGGCTCGATCTCAGGACCCCAGGATCATATACTTAACTAAGCCACCCAGGCGCGCCAGGCGCGCCTACTTTAGTGTTTTAAATTTGGGGAGGGTGGGTTTGCAGTGAGGGAAGGAGAGTGGTCACGGTGACTTCTTTAATTGCTCCCCCCCCCCCCCCCCCCCCCCCCCCCGCAGAGACTCGGTCTATTGAGATGCAGTGAAAGAACAGTCATAATTTGCAGGTGCAATGAGAATCAACGTAGCCTCTTGGGAAGAGCCGCGTTTGCAAATATATGCAGCACCAGGGAAATAGTCCCCGTGGAGCTGCGGCTTCTCCAGCACCACCACCAGCAGCACCCGCCCCGGTGCCGGGGGCTCCGCGGGGGTCCTCAGCACTTCGGAGGTGGCGCGCCTCCTGGCGGCGGCGCCCTGAACTGCGGTGGAGGCGGCGAGGCACCCGGGACAGGTCCTTTGCGGACAGATGACAGGAAGAGGACGGTGCGTGTGTGTGTGTAAGGGCTGGGGAGGATAAGGTGCCCCTTTCCCCTACTAGAGTCTCCTCGGCACTCAGGGCCTCAACTGCAGCCAGTCCCCGACTCTTCATCCTTAACTGCGACCCTTTCCTACATCCCCTCGATGCTTCGCTCCAGTCTCAGGCCCACACCCCTGCTTCCTCCCCAGGCCCAGTTCGGAGCTAACTACCTCTCTCTTCCCTCTCAACTTCTCCCGCCCCATACCCGCCCGCCACCTCTGTCTCACTTCCTCTCAAAGTCTATCTTAGCGCCTCCGTTGTGCATCAGGGGTAGATGGAGCAGATGCAACATTTGTCAATGAGACGAGAGGGAAGGCCTGCAGAGCTGCGTAGTTTTTTGTCTTTTTTTTTTTTAAGATTTAATTTATTTATTCATGACAGATACACAAAGAGAGGCAGAGACAAAGGCAGAGGGAGAAGCAGACTCCCTGAGGGGAGCCCTATGCGAGACTCGATCCCAGGACCTGGGAATCCCGACCTGAGCCCCGAAGGTAGAGGCTCAACCACGGAACCACCCAGGCGCCCCTGTTCGTTTGTCTTAAAGGAATATGTTCAGAGAGAATCTGAACACTCCTGGGCAGAGAAGAGAGATGTTAGGATGAAGGAAAAAGATTTCTGGGGGCCTTGGGTAGCCACCTGGCTCTTGTCTGGGCAAGCCTGGGAGAGGGGTGGAGGTGGTTTGGTCACTTAGAGGAAGGGCCCAAGAAGCCACAGGAAATTCAGAAGGCTGTGGGGGATGGGAAACGTGGACTGAAAACTGAATCCAGAGGGGTAGGAGGGGCAGCCCCCCCCCAACAGCATTCTGGACAACTCCTAGGGTCATCCCCCCTCCAGTCCCCAGGTGTGAACAGACTTGCTGTGGGTGAGAAACACAGTGGGGATCCCTGACAGAATGCGGAAGCAAAGCAAAAGAGGGTTCAAAGTGAGCTTGGGGAGGTCATGGTGAGATAGGGTGAGCAGTTTGGGTGTTCTCATGAATATAGCAAGACACCATTGAAACGTTTAAGTAAGAGAGGGACCTGGATGGATTTATATTTGAAAAATAATAACTCTGTTGTGTTGAGAAGCCACCATTGAGGGGGCAGAGTGGGAGCAGCGAGAATAATCAATCACTGCTGTCACACGGAGGAGTGAAGGTGGTGGCTGGGATGCGGGCAGTCATTCTCCATCAAGGGGTAGGTTGCCATCGGGGGATAGGCGGCGATGTCCGGAGACATTTTTAGTTGTCCCAGTCCCAGCTAGAGTGGACGGGGTGCCACTGGCATCTGAGGGGTGAGGCCAGGGCTCTTGTTGGACATCCTGCCACGGTCCCTATCCCTCCCCTCCCAGAACCATTGGACTCAAAATGTCAATAGTGCTAACTAAGACCGATACATCTTGCAGGAGGTAACGAATGGTAGTGGGGGTGGGGGTAAATGGATAGACTTTTTTTAATACCTAAGAAGTTGAGCTAATGGGTCTTGTGGGTAGTTGTGTATGGAGTGAGGTAAAGGAAGCAGTCAGGACTTGGTGACACATAAAAATATTTAGATAGCCGGAAAGGTTTGTGGTGAGAAATAGGGCTGCACGAAGCATGTTAAGTTTGAGATGCACGTTACAGATTTCTGAGCAGGTGTCTAATACACTCATCAGACTGTTTGTTGTTGCTGTGCTTTGGGATTATCTATTTTGGTTTGCTTTAAAACATTTTTTTAATTTAAATTCAATTTGCCAACATATAACACCCAGTGTTCATCTCATCACATGCCTTCCTTAGTGTCCATCACCCAGTTACCTTATCCCCCCACCCACCTCCCCTTCTGCAACCTTTTGTTTCCCAGAGTTAGGAGTCTCTTATGGTTTGTCTTCCTTTCTAATTTTTCCCCACTCAATTTACTACCCTTTCCTTATGGTCCCTTTCACTATTTTTTACAGTCCATATATGAGTGAATATTTTAGTTTGCTTTTAACTTCATTTTGAAAAAACTATAGACTCATAGGAGGTTGCAAAGAAATGTACAGGAACATCCCAAGGATTCAAACCTTCTCCCCCTGCCATATTATCATCTTCTACAACTAAGGACAATATGAAAATCAAGGATTTGGGCACCTGGGTAGCTCAGTGGCTGAGCGGCTGCCTTTGGCTCAGGTTGTGATCCAGGGGTCCTGAGATGGAGTCCTACATCAGGCTCCCATCAAGGAGGCTGCTTCTCCCTCTGCCTATGTCTCTGCCTCTCTCTCTGTCTCTCATGAATAAAGAAATAGAATCTGAAAGAAAGAAAGAAAGAAAGAAAGAAAGAAAGAAAGAAAGAAAGAAAGAAAGAAAGAAAGAAAGAAAGAAAAAAGAAAATCAGGGAATTGTCAGTAGCACAATCAGAATAAGCCCATATGAGGACTGGGGCATCCTTCCCTCCCTCTCCCTCTTCTCTGTGGGAGGCCCTTCCTCTCTGAGCTTGCGTTGTAACCCCTGGACAGGAGGCTCCCTGGGAGAAGGGATCCTGGGTCTCCCCTGATAAAGCCCAGGTTGGGGAGCAGGGACCTGGATCAGAGCGCCAAAGATGGATATTATGGACTGACTGAATTGTGCCCCCTGCCCTGGTCATATGTTAAAGTCTTTTTCTTTTTTAAGATTTTATTTATTTAAATCATGAGAGTCACAGAGAGTGAGGCAGAGACATAGGCAGAGGGAGAAGCAGGCTCCATGCAGGGAGCCCGATGTGGGATTCAATTCTATGATTCTGGGATCACACCCCAAGCCAAAGACGGATACTCAACCACTGAGCCACCCAGGAGTCCCCATATGTTAAACTCTTAACCTCAGGATCTATGATTGTTACTATATTTGGAAATAGGACCTTTAAAGGGGTAATTCTGTTAAAATGAGATCATAGAGCAAGCTCAAATACAGTAGGACTGGTGTCCTCCTAAGAAGACATCAGAGGGGGCCTCTGGGTGGCTCAGTCAGCTTTTTGTCCAACTCTTGATCTCAGCTCAGGTCTTGATCTCAGGGTCATGAGTTCAAACCCTGCATTAGGCTCCACACTGGGCGTTAGCCCACTTGAAGAAGGAGAAGGAGAAGTAGAAGATCAGGACACAGACATACACAGAGGGGCCACCCCATGAAGACACAGCAAGAGGATGGTGTCTATACCCCCAAGGTGAGAGGCTTGAGAAGAAACCAACCATGCTGACACTTTGATCTTGGGCTCCCAGCCTTCAGAAGGATTAAGGATAATTTTTCTGTTGTTTAAGCCATTTAGTCTGTGGTGCTTTGTTATAGCCACCTGAGCGCATGAGTACAGTGAACATGAGAGCAAGGACAGAGGCAGCCACATGTCACCTCCTCCAGGAGACCTCTCCTGGCTTCTGCATGAACATCTGTCCCAGCATCGGCAGGGATGAGGGGGTAGGGGGAGTGGTTATGAGCACTTCAGTGCTTTTCTGTTTCTCAGAAGAAGCTTCATTTACCAAACTGGATCCCCTTGAGGTCAGACACTGTGTCTGATTTGTCTGTGTCCCCAGTGTGCAGCATGATACCCGCCACCCCCAGGTTCAGTGGTTGGAACCCTTGTCTCTATGTGGCCAAGGTCATCTCAAGGGGAAGGGCTGGGTGAGGAGGACATCTGGGAGTTTATCCCACTTGCTCCATATCCTCCTTACCTGTGAGAGCAGGTGTTCTTTTCAGAACGAGTATTACAAGTAAGTGCATCCAATCTTAGGGCAGAAGAAGGGGAGCCTGAGAGGAGGACTGAGGTCTTGGGGGTGGGAGCCTCTGGTGGACCAGGGGATCAGTGAGCCCACCAGCCAGGATGGAGGGATGGGACAGAGACCAGCCTAGGGTTACCAGATTTAGCAAACAAAAACACAAGGCATCTAGTTAAATTTGAATTTCAGATATGAACAACAAATAATTTTATTTTTTAAAGCTATATTTAAAAATAATAAAGCTATATTTATTTATTTGAGAGAGAGTGTGCAGGAACAGGGAGGGGAAAAAAGCAGAGTGGGAGAGAGAGGGGAAGCAGGCTCCCTACTCAGTGGGGAGCCTGCCTTCCTTGGGGCTCCATCCCAGGACCCAGGGACCATGACCTGAGCTGAAAGCAAGAGTCAGGTGCTTAACCAACTGAACCACCCAGGTGCCCCACAACGAATAATTTTAATACAAGAATGTCCCATTGCAATATTTGGGACATATTTCGTTAAAAAAATTCATTGTTAAAAAAAAAGAAAGAAAAAGAAAAAAATTCATTGTTTAATTGAAAGTCAACTTCAGGGGCGCTTGAGTGGCTCCATCGGTTTAGTGTCTGCCTTAGGCTCAGGTCATGATCCCAGCATCCTGGAATCGAGTCCCACATCAGGTTCCTTGCTCAACGAGAGAGTCTGCTTCTCCCTCTCCCTCTGCCCTTTCCCCTTTCTCATTCTCGAGTCCTCTCTCTCTCTCTCTCTCTTATGCTCTCTCTCGAATAAATAAAACCTTTTAAAAAATAGAGAAAGTCAACTTTATTATTTTTTTTAAAGATTTTACTTACTTATTCATGAGAGACAGAAAGAGCCAGAGACACAGGCAGAGGGAGAAGCAGGCTCCTAGCAGGGAGCCAGATGTGGAACTCGATCCCAGGACTCCAGGATCATGACCTGAGCTGAAGACAGTCTCCCCACCACTGAGCCACCCAGGTGTCCCAGGAAAGTTAACTTTAACTGGACATTCTAAATTTCAAGACCAGCCCTTCCTCCACCCCCAGAATCCATCTCTGCACCAACCACCATCCCCAGAGGCACCTCTCTCTGAAGAAGGGTTCACTGTGCACTTTCACTTCTGCTTCCTCAGTGACCCAGGGCCAGCCCAGTGGGAGAGCCCCTATCTTCCACCTGCCCAGACCCCATGGCCTCACATGCCCTCCAGGCTCTCCCCCAGAGCTGGCTCCCCGAAGGACCAGCTCTGCAATCCTCAGCACCAGGTAGGCCTCTGAGGGAAAGACCCAGTCCTAGTGGATGAGGTGGGGTGGGGAGTGGAGAGGACAGGGACTGCCACGTGGGGCCCAGTATCAGGAGCAGTTTACACATCACGGGAAGCTCAGCTTCCTCTGTCTTCTCTGCGCGGTGCTTCCTCTTCTGCCCTGCCCATTGCAGTCACAGCGTCTGGGGAATGAGCCAGTCTGAGGGCAGGTCCAAGGACCTCCTAGTGCAAAGATGCTCCTGCCGCTACTCTTGGCCCTACTGTGGGGCGGTGAGTGGGTCCACGGCCAGCAGGGGCCTGGATGGGTGGGGGTGGGGTGGGAGATCCCAGGCAGGGTGGGTGGGGTGGTCTGGGCTGGGGGTGTAGCTTGAATCTCTGTCTCCTTCAGGGTCTCAGGCTCAGGACCCAAGATTCTCACTGCAAGTGCAGAAGGTCGTGAAGGTGCAAGAGGGCCTGTGTGTGCATGTGCCCTGTACCCTCTCCTACCCCCAGATAGGCTGGAGGGATGATACCCCAGCTTTCGGCTACTGGTTCACAGCTGGGTCGGACTCGGCCATCGGAAGGCCGGTGGCCACAAACGACCAGTATCGAGAGGTGCAAACTGTGCCCCCGGATCGATTCCAGCTTATTGGCGATCCCAAGAGTCAGAGTTGTTCCTTGCTCATCAGAGAGGCCCAGGTGGAGGACACAGCCATGTACTTCTTTCGGGTGGAAAGAGGCAGACACGTGCAATACAATTTTGTGAGAAACCAGTTCTCTCTGCAAGTGACAGGTATAGAACTGGCTCCAGCTGGGCAATGGGGTGGGGTCTCTCCTCCTCCCTGCCTTCCCCCGCCACCACTCCCCACACTGGGAAAGGGGAGTCTGTGGGGGAACAGACCAGGGGTCACCCCTTCCAGGGCTAGGATCCTGCCCTCTCTCTGTCTCAGCCCTGACGCAGAAGCCAGAGGTCTTCGTCCCAGAGGTCCTGGAGTCGGGGCGCCAGGTGACCCTCATCTGCGTGTTTAACTGGGCCTTTGAGGAATGTCCAGCCCCTACTTTCTCCTGGATGGGGGCCGCCGTCTCCGACCAAAGGAGCAGACCAACATCCTCCTACTTCTCCATGCTTATTCTCACCCCGAGGCCCCAGGACCATGGCACCCACCTCACCTGCCGTGTAGAGTTCGCCCGGAAGGGCGTGAGCACAGAGAAAACCGTTCAACTTAATGTTGCCTGTGAGTCTGGTGGCGGGGCATCAGGGTGCGCAGGCAGGAACGGAGAGGATGTGCAAGTGGAGGGATGTGTCTGGCGGTGGGTCCCGAGAGGCCAGTGTTGAGCCCCACCATGCTGCCTCTGCCCTGGAGGGGCTTGGGGATGCAGTCTGCTCCGTGTCCACAAGCATCTTTGGCACTTGTCCGTGGCTTGTGTCCCGCGGATAGTCATACTTTCTTTTCCCGGAGGGTGCTCTCTCTTACTGTGAGGAACTCCTCGTCCCTCCCCAGAGCCAGATCTCAATCTTGTTGCAGATGCTCCCAAAAACCTGGTGATCAGTATTTCCCGTGACAACACGTCAGGTACCTCGGGCCTGGGAGGGAGGGGCTGGTCCTCCTGGCGCCCGGAGGACGAGGGAGGGAGGGAGGGAGGGAAGGGAGGCGGTGCTCCTCCCTGCAGACTTCCTCTAGCTGCTTCTGTCTCTACAGCCCTGGAACCCCAGGGCAACAGCCCACATCTAGAGGTTGAGAAAGGCCAGTTCCTGAGACTGCTCTGTGCTGTGGACAGCCAGCCCCCGGCCACACTGAGCTGGGCCTTGGAGGACAGAATCCTCTCTTGGTCCCACCATCGGGGCCCTGGAACCCTCGAGCAGCACCAGCTGGTGCTGCACGGGGTAAAGCCTGGGGATTCGGGCTGCTACACCTGCCGGGCGGAGAACAGGCTTGGTTCCCAGAGCCGCACCCTGGACCTCTCTGTGCAGTGTGAGTGCCACTGGCCGGGGGCCTGGTTTCCAGAAAGGGAGAGGGATGAGGGGGGCTGGCCAGGGCTGGGGGCAAGGTCCCAGAGCTCTAAAGGCACTCAGAACCCCAGGCCTTTGGGGACTGGCAATTCTCTGACGGCCAGCCCAGTGTTCTATAATTCAACTCCACTGAACGCTGTCTACCTGGAGACATGTCAGATCCCACAGGTGAAGGGGCTCAGTCCAAGACCCTCCCTCCTCTTCAGAGGCCAGTCACAAGCCCAGGTGGACCAACTGGCTATAGATTGGAGTTTCCCATGACTCTCTCCTTGGATTTAATTTGATAAAGTAGCTCACTGAACTCAGGAATATTTTACTTCCTAGATCACGGGTTATTATGAAAAAAAACAAAAAACAAAAACCAGCAGGTGGAAGAGATGTGTAGGGCCAGGTGTGGGGTGAGGGCCCTAAGCTTCCATGCTGCTCTCCGGGTACGCCCTCATCCCTGCACCTCCACCTGTTCACGGACCTGGAAGCTCTCCAAACCTCATACTTTTGGGTTTTTATGGAGGTTTCAATACAAAGGCAGGATTGAGCAAATGATTGGCTTGACTCCACCTCCAGCCTCCCCGACCATGGAAGTCAGGGGTGGGGTCTAAGTCCCCAAGCCTCAGGTCACAAGGTTGGTTCTCCTGGCAACCAGCAACCAACCTGAGGTGCTTTCCAAAAGTCCCCTCATTTACATAAACCCGGCTGTGGTGGATAGGGGTTTGTTATGCATATCAAGAGAGTTTTATTGGTCTCTTCCTTTAGGACATTCCTAGGGTTTTAGGAGCTCTCCCTACCAGGAACAGGACAGAGGCCAAATATATTTTATAAATTCCAAATCACAGAAACCAGTCCTTCTTACCAGTCTATTCCCTCCGGCCACTCAGGGGAGAATCTGTCAGCGGATGATTCGACCCCCGCTTCCCCTCTCTGTCCAGAGGGATGCCCCTGGCCAGTCTAGAGCCAGTACCCTGTCTCTGTTTCAGATGCCCCAGAGAACCTGAGAGTGATGGTCCTGCACAAAAATAGGACAGGTAGGAAGGGGAACAGAGAAACTCGGTACTACACAGAGGGCATTGGTATCTGGAATATTGGCATGCAAAGGGGTCCCTGTGCCCTTAGCTGACCATCTGTCCTGCCTCTTCCCTCCCCTAGTTCTGGAAAACCTCGGGAATGGCACATCTCTCCCAGTCCTGGAGGGCCAAAGCTTGCATCTGCTCTGTGTCACCCACAGCAACCCCCCAGCCCGGCTGAGCTGGGCCCTGGGGGGACAGACTCTGAACCCTTCGCAGCCTGCAGACCCTGGGATCCTGGAGCTGCCTCAGATACAAATGGAGCATGAAGGAGAACTCACCTGCCGAGCTCAGAACTCGCTGGGCTCCCAGCACGTCTCCCTGCACCTCTCTGTGGTCTGTGAGTGTGGGGACCCCTGGGGGCAGGATGCCCAGGGCCTGGGGAGCAGGGGCACCGCTGACCCCTTCTCCTCCATCCCTCAGACCCCCCGCAGCCGCTCAGTCCCTCCTGCTCCTGGGAGGGCGAGGCGCTGCAGTGCACCTGCTCTTCCCTCGCCCGCCCGGCCCCCACCCTGCGCTGGCGGCTGGGGGAGGGGCTGCTGTCGCGGAACCACAGCAATGCCTCCTTGACCGTCACCTCCAGCGCTGAGGGGCCCTGGGCCAACAGCTCCCTGAGCCTCCGTGGGCCGCTGGGCTCTGGCCTCAGACTCAGCTGCGAGGCCTGGAATATGCACGGGACTCAGAGCGCCTCCGTCCTGCTGCTGCCAGGTTAGGGGACCAACTGGGTGCCCCCCCGAGGTGGACACTGAGTGGGACCGGAGCCAGAGTCCTGTGGTTGAAGCAGGAGCTGGCAGAGGACAAGCAACTCCTGTGGCTGGGGATACGAAGGGAAATCCAAATGGGAAGGCCTGTCACCTGGTCCTGGGGTGCAGCAGGGTCTCCATGACTTGGACATGAGGGGTTGCAGATAAAACCTCTGGAAAGGGAGCTGAAAGCCTGAGTGCCCAAGGGCAGGTGGGTGTGAGGCCCCACGTTCATGGGACAGGCTCAGAGATGGCTGTTTCCTTGTGCAGATAAGGGGCTCGTCTCAAAAGCATTCTCCAACGGAACATTTCTGGGAACTGGCATCATGACATTTCTTTTCCTCTGCCTCCTCCTGGTCATGTGAGTTAGGAGCCAGAGCAATGGCATGTGGGATCTGGGGCTGGGGACAGGGGAGGTGTTGGGGTGTACTTGCAGGTGGGTTGTTTCCCTGGCAGGAAAATTCTGAGGAAGAAACAGACCCAGGCAGGGACTCCGGACCAGGCAGGGATCCCTCCAAGGCCCAGGGCCACACGGAGAAGTACGATCCTGGATTACATCAACGTGGTCCCTAACTCTGGCCCCCTGGTGAGTGGCTCATGCTGCCTGCCTGTTCTTTTCCTGCTCAGACTTCTACCCTGGCCCCTCTCCTGTCCCAACCCAAGATGGTCCCATCCATCTTCCCAAGGGACAGCAAGGTGGAAAAGGTATGAGTGTTGGATTCAAGTCCTGATTCTGGCACCTACTATTTGTAAGACTTGGACCAAATCATTTGTATCCTCTGAGCCTCCATTTCTCCCCCTGCTTCCTTTGAGAATTGGTTTGAGACTTAGAACACATACACTTACTCAGAATGGAGCAGCTGTCCCATTATTACCACCTTGATGGTGTTACTAATTATAATTAATGATGTGATAATTATTAATATCACTGAAAAGCAGATTATATTTAGTGATTAAGATCAGGGCTCTGAAGCCAGCCTGTCTGGGTTCAATCCTGGTTTTAACGCTGTGTGTTCTTGGACAAGTCTCTTAACTTCTCTGTGTCTTAGTTTCTTGAACTATAAAATGGGGAAAATAGTAGTATTTATTACCTAGGATCATTCTTCATCTTTTTTTTCCACCTAGGATCATTCTAAGTATTCACCTTGCTTATTGTACCTGTAAAACATTTAGAATAGTGCCTGGCACCTAGTTAGGTGTTCTACAAATGCTGGATATTTTCAGGAGAGAACATTTACTGTGATGACTCTAAATTTTACATCTCTCAAGCTCACCCCTGAATCTTAGACTCACAGCCAACTGTTGAGGCAGCATCTCTGTTTGGATGTCTACTAGGGCATCTTGGACTTAGCCTGAGACAGAACTTATGACTTAGTAGGCTTCTCCTCCACTGGGACCATCTTAACAAATAGCACCATATCTGCCCCATTGCCTAAGCTGAAATTCTTGAGGTCATCTTTTGCTCTTCTCTTCTCTACCACCCCACAACCAACACATCAGCAAATCCCCTTCAGAATACACCCAAACTACCTTCCCCAACTCCTGCAGTTCCATGCACCTCCTCACTTCCTGTGTGTCCTCCCTGCTTTCACTCTTGCCCCTCGCCCCTGCACCCCCTCTTTCTCTGTGCCTGGTATTCTTTAAAAGTCCAAACAAGTACATCTAACCCCGTGGGATATTTCTCAGCGATCAAAAGGAACAAACATTTTAAAGAAGCTACCAGTTAGGGGCTCCTGGATTGAGCATCTGACTTTGGCTCAGGTCATCCCGGGGTCCTGGGATTGAGTCCTGCATCAGGCTCCCCGCAGGGAGCCTGCTTCTCCCTCTGTGTGTGTCTCTTCCTCTCTCTCTCTCTCTCTTTCTCTCTCTCTCTCTCTGTCTCTCATGAATAAATAATGAAATCTTTTTTGTAAGATTAACAAAATTTTTTTTAAAGATTTTATTTATTTATTCATGAGAGACAGAGAGAGAGAGAGAGAGAGAGAGGCAGAGACACAGGCAGAGGGAGAAGCAGGCTCTGTGCAGGGAGCCTGATATGGGACTCCATCCCAGGACTCCAGGATCCTGCCCTGGGCTGAGGGTGGCACTAAACCGCTGATCCACCCAGGCTGCCCAAATAAATAAAATCTTAAAAAAAAAAAAAAAAAAGCTACCAATTGGAAAAACTTAGAGACCAAAAAAGGGGGAAAAAAAGCCAACCTCAAATGGTCTTATATGCATCACTCCATCTTTATAACACCCTGGAAATGGTAAAATTATAGAGATGGAGGACAGATTGGTAGTTGCCAGGGTTGTTGACAGGAGGATGATGAGGACTTTAAAGGAATAGGAAGCAGGGGAACTTGATGGTGATGGAACAGTTCTCATATTGAATGGTGGCGGTGACATGGAACTGCCTGTGCCTGTTTGCTCAGGCTGGCACAGCAAAGAACCACAGAAAGGTGGCTTACACCACAGACATTACTTATTGCCTGTTCCTGCCCCAAGATGTAATCCCCAGTTCCTCAATCAGTGCCTGGCACGTGGTAAGTAGTCAAGCATTTGTGGAAGGAAGGAAGGAAGGAAGGAAGGAAGGAAGGAAGGAAGGAAGGAAGGGGAAGGAAAGGAAGAAAGGAAGAAAGAAAGAAAGATGGTTGTTTTTCCCTCAGGCTCAGAATCGGAAAGCCAAACCAAGCAGCCCTTCTCAGGCCCCTCCTCCGGGTTCCCTGGACTGTAAGAAGAACCAGAAGGAGCTACATTTTGTTTCCCACACTAGCCAAGGACCCAGATCATTCACTCAAGCCTCAGAATCAAATAACCGAGAGGAGCTCCATTATGCCACCCTCCACTTCTCAGACCCCAGGCCCCGGGAACCCCAGGAGCCCCAGGATACCTATTCAGATTACGCAGACATCAAGTTCCGTTGAGGGTCTCCAGGGTGGGAGCTGCAGGGCGGGGATCCAGGGTAAGCAGAATGGAGAGGGTGAGGAGAATGAGCAGCCAGTCTCTCTCTCTTTAAAGAAAATTAAACTATCTCTTTGTGAGGTGAGCAAGCTAACCTCAGAGGTTAAGTCCTACTAGCTTGCTACCTATTTTTGAGCATAGTGTTTTTTTACACTTTAAATGGTTGGGGGAGGGGCACCCTGCTGCCTCATTCAGAAGAGCTTGTGACTCGATCTCCCTATCCTGAATTCGATCTCCCTATCCTGAATTCGAGCCTCATGTTGAGTGCAGAGATTATTAAAATAATAATAATAGTAATAAACTTAAAGAAAATAAGTGGTTGGTGGGAATATCAAAAGAAGAAAGATATTTTGTGATACGTGCAAATGATATGAAATTCAAATTTCAGTGTCCATAAATAAAGCTTTGTTGAAGCACAGTCGTGCCCATTCTTTTATGTATGTCTATAGCCAAAGTCAGGCAGAGTGGACTCTGAAATATTTGCTGTCTGGTTGTTTCCAGGAAGAGTCTGCAGAATCTTTAAACTCGGCCACTTATTTTTACAGAAGAGGAACAGAAGCAGATGTTCAGAGTGAGCTCAAGAGCAGCCACTGCAAAAGGAGGCTAGCTGAGTGACAGGACAGGAAGTCCCCAGAGTGAGGTCTCTCTGGGCTAGAACATGGAGGGTGGGGGCAAATGCATTCTCTGACCCATCTAAGGATGAGCAAACACATGAGGGGCATGGAGGTGGAAAGACTTTCAAAATGGAATAGAAAACAAACTTCACAATGTGCTCTGAATCTCTGCTGGTGAAGAGAAAAGATGGCTCTATTTCTCAGAGAGGAACGTTACCCTTTCCTTCCTCCCTCCCCCAGAGATCTGTCCTAATTGCCTCATAGAAAGCTCTCTTGGGGGATGGTTACTCCTTGTCAGGCTGAAAACTGAGGATCCCAGCATAGATGTTGGGATCTTTGCATTTAAAAAAAGAAAGAATGTGTTTTTTTGCCAGCTCCATGCCCTGCGTGGAGCTTGAACTCATGACCCTGAGAATGAGATCTGAGCTGAGATCAAGAATCAGATGCTTCCTTTTTAAAGACTTTATTTATTTATTCATGAGAGATACACAGAGAGAGTCAGAGACATAGGTGGAGGGAGAAGCAAGCTCTCTGCAGGGACCCTGATGTGGGACTCAATCCCAGGACCCAGTGATCTTGTCCTGAGCCAAAGGCAGATTCTCAACCACTGAGCCACCTAGGTGCCCCCAAGAGTCAAATTCTTAACTGACTGAGCCATCAGGCCCCTCTCCCCCCAAAAAACGTTTTAAATTATACAATAGGATGACCAGAAGAGCTGGGGGGGGGGGGGAAACCCCCACAAAAGTAAAGCAGAAGAGGTTAAGGGTAATGCTGAAAAATATGTATGGGGGTAAAGCAGGTCAAAGAGAGTTTTCTCAGGTAACTCACCTTGTGTAAGTGGCAGTGAAATAACAGGAAAGGAAGGGGAAGGAAGGAGAAAATGACATTTTTGAGCATCGTATCACATCGTAAGCCAATTATTAGTAATTACCTCCTTCAGTAACAACTGGTGTCTGGTAAAGAGTGATGAAATTTTGGAATATAGGTGAAGTCCGGAGCCGACGACCAAGAAAAAAATTCTTGAGACGTCTTTGGTGCAAAATGGTGGTTTTATTAAAGCCCCGGGACAGGACCTGTGGGTAGGAAGAGGGGCTGCCCCAGGCCTGTGAGGGGTGGCTGATTATATACCTGGGAGTTGGGAGAGGTTTGAGGATAGCTTACTGTCTAAGGAATTTTGGAAGTAAAGTTTCCAGGGCCAGAGGGAGCTAGCTATTGTTGGGAAAATGTCACTTATTACCGTCTAATAAAACCTGAGTCATGAGACACTTTAGATGTGTATCAGTGGGCCATGTGCTTGGAGGATGATCGCCAACATGTATCTTGGGGGTTTACAAATAAAGGAAATCTCTTTTTTTAAATATGTTATTTATTTATTCATGACAGACAGACAGAGAGAGAGAAAGAGAGAGAGACAGAGAGAGAGAGAGAGAGAGAGAGGCAGAGACATAGGCAGAGGGAGAAGCAGGCTCCCTGCAGGGAGCCTGATGCAGACTCCAATCCCAGGATGCCAGGATCACAATCAGAGTCAAAGGCAGATGCTCAACCACTAAGCCACCCAGGGGCCCAGAGATAAAGGAAATTTCTAAAGGAATTTTTTATATGTTAAAGTAGACTTACAGGGTCCTGAGGGTCAGGCTAAGATTGCCTTTTGCCCTTAGCAAAGTATGAACATCAAGGCAGTTGAGTCTGTAAAAGAATGTCCCTTTGCTTGTTTCAAGGACTTGTCAATGTGCTGCCCCAGACTCTTGTTTCTTGTCCTCAGCTAATCCTGTGTTCTGCCATCAAAGAGTATCCCCACTGGGGATGTCTGGGAGGCTCAGCAGTTTGGAGCCTGCCTTAGGCCCAGGACGTGATCCTGGAGTACTGGAATCGAGTCCCACATCCGGCTCCCTGCATGGAGCCTGCTTCTCTCTGTTTCTCTCTCTTTGTGTCTCTCATGATTAGATAAATAAAATCTTTAAAAAACGAAACAAAACAAAACAAACCCTAAAGAGTATCCCCATTGTGGAGATGTGAGACTCAGAGAGGTGAACTAACTTATTTAAAGTCACACAGGGGGCAGCCCAGGTGGCTCAGCAGCTTAACACTGCCTTTGGCCCAGGGCGTGATCCTGGAGACTCAGGATCGAGTCCCGCGTCGGGTGCCCTGCATGGAGCCTGGCTTTCTCCCTCTTCCTCTCTCTGTCTCTCATGAATAAATAAATGAAATCTTGTTTTTTAAAGATTTCGTTTATTTATTCATGAGAGACACACAGAGAGAGGCAGAGACACAGGCAGAGGGAGAAGCAGGCCCCATACAGGGAACCCAATGTAGGACTATCCCGAAACTCCAGGATCACGCCCTGGGCTGAAGGCAGGCGCTTAACCGCTGAGCCACCCAGGGATCCCAAATAAAATCTTAAAAAATTATAAAATAAAATAAAGCCACACAGGAGAAATCTGTGAAATGAGGGGTGCATCCACCCCCAGCAACGGCCATCTGGCTCTAAAATCACAGCTTTTGGGGATCCCTGGGTGGCTCAGCAGTTTAGCGCCTGCCTATGGCCCAGGGCGCGATCCTGGAGTCTCAGGATCGAGTCCCGCGTCAGGATCCCTGCATGGAGCCTGCTTCTCCCTCTGCCTGTGTCTCTGTCTCTGTCTCTGTCTCTCTCTCTCTCTCTCTCTCATGAATAAATAAATAAAACCTTAAAAAAAAAAATCACAGCTTTCTTCACTGTTTTGCAATCCCTCCTGAAGGAGGCGCTCTTGAGTGGAAAGGACTCAGAGCCCCAGGTGGGAATCCTGGGCACTTAGCTGGACTGAGATGTAAAAGGCCCATCACTGACCAAGTTTAGAGTGAACAAGGTCACGAACTAAAGAGCAGGAGTGCTTGCGTGGCTCAGGGGTTTAAGCATCTGGGCTCAGGTCCCAGGACCGAGTCTGAGCTCGGGCTTCCTGCTCATCCGGGAGTCTGCTTCCCCCCGCCCCTCCCCATTCCTGTTCTCTTTCGTACTCTGTGTCTCAAATAAATAAATAAAATCTTAAAGAAAAAAAAAGAACTAAAGAGCAGGGAAAGGTTTAGAAGGGAAGCCATATAATTTCAAAAGGTTACAACATCGATGAAATGGAAGAAGCTGGTGGTTGGTGGTGGATATGTTAATGCTTTCCAAGCCTGTGCAGAGGTGTTTGGCTGAGGTCCTGAGGTCCTGAGGCTTCGTGTCCCAAGTGAGAGAATAACAGGATGTTCACAGATAAACCCCACTTCAGCTAAACCCCGCTCAACTTCCAGAGCTATTTCTTTGTGGAAATGTTTGGAACATTGACTAACGTATGTTGAGCACTTAGCCCACATGCTTTGTTTAATGCTTATATTATCCCACTCAATACATAAACTCTTTTTTTTTAAAAAATATTTTATTTATTTATTCATGACACACACACGCAGAGGCAGAGACACAGGCAGAGGGAGAAGCAGGCTCCATGCAGGGAGCCGGATGCAGGACTTGATCCTGGGTCTCCAGGATCACACCCTGGGCTGAAGGTGGCGCTAAACTGCTGAGCCACCCAGGCTGCCCCATAAACTCTTTTTAAAAAGGTTTTATTTATTTGTTTGTCAGAGAGAGAAAATGAGCACAAGCAGGGGAAGGAGCAGAGGGAGAGGGAGAAGCAGAATCCCTGTTGAGCAGAGAGCCCGACTCAGGACTCTCTCCCAGGACCCTGAGATCATGACCTGAGCTGCAGCCTGACCCTGAACTGACTGAGCCACCCGGGCACCTGTTAATAAGAAACTCTTAAGGTAGGGACCGCTGCATCCGGCTCTCTGCGGGGAGCCTGCTTCTCCCTCTGCCTATGTCTCTGCCTCTGTGTGTGTGTTTCTCATGAATAAGTAAAATTTGAAAAAAAAAGAAAGAAACTCTTAAGGTAATTTTTGACCGAAGACTGGGGAGGTCTCCATCTTGCGAGATTCTGATTAACTGGTTCATATAAGGCAGCCAGAAAAGTTTCAGAACTTTAAGAAAGAACAGATATTAATCCAAAAGAGTTCAACAAAACCTCTTAATTTGTCTAAGAAAATAGTCAATAATAACGAGCTGATTCTTGCTCTGGTTTCTTAGCCGCTACTGGCAAGATTTCTTTATCTAATTCTGTTCATTCTTTTGAGGAGTAAAGACCCCTTCTTCCCACCCCTACCACCATAATCTTAGAAAGACAAAAACAAAACAAATTGTCAACAGTGACCAGCTGCATCCTCCCCCCTCTTTTTTTTTTTAAGATTTTATTTATTTATTCATGAGAGACACAGAGAGAGGTAGAGACACAGGCAGAGGGAGAAGCAGGCTCCCTGCGAAAAGCCGGTGTGGGACTTGATCCCAGGACCCCGGCATCATGACCAGATCAGAAGGCAGATGCTCTACCACTGAGCCATCCAGGCGTCCTGACTCTCCTCTCTTTGTATCTGAAATGATTGACAGGTCTCATGTCCAATCACAACTTTCCCCCTCATGTGAGCCAGTTTCTGACTTTTCTCTAATATAAAAATTACAAAGAAGTTAGCATGTAAAAATTCTTATGACATAGGGCCAGATGTGAAAACTGAAGAATAGCTCACAACTTTATTCCTTTTATTAGTCACAACTTATAAAACTTCACTCCTGTGAATGAAATGCCTGGAGCTTTGTGGTACCAAGGATCTCTTGGTGACAGTTTAACAAATCACAAGATCACTACACAGCAAATAATGAAGAAGAAGGAGAGAGAAACGGGGAGGGAATGGGGTGCTTAGGTGGCTCAGTTGGTTAAGCACCTGCCTTCAGCTCAGGTCAATATTCCAGAATCCTGGGATTGAGTCCTGAGTCGGGCTCCCTGCTCAGTGGGGAGTCTGCTTCTCCCTCTCCCTCTCCCTCTGCCCACTACCCCCCCCCCCGCTTGTGCTCTCTTTTTCAAGTAAATAGATAAAATCTTTTTAAAAAAATCCTGTAAACCATCACCCAGACATTGACTATGATTATCTGTTTATCACTAAGTGTTTTTATTTAAGTACGGGGCGGGGGGGGGGGGGGGAAGTACTCTTCTTTGATGCAGAAGAATCGAGAATGTATCTATTGAGATCAAATATCAAATAGTTCGTTTAATGACAACTATAACATTTTACATCTTCTCAGCTTATCAAAAAGCCTGTCTAGTTGCATTAGGGTCCTCCAGTCTGCAGGGGGGAATGCAAATAGCTTAGGAGAGTAAGATAATAGAGCAAGGGCGAGCGCCGTACTCACTGTCTCCTGTGCTCTATTCTTCCTCCAGAGTCACCCTACGAGCCCTGGTTGGGTCGCTACTGGGTGGCTGATGGTATATATGGTAGGGAGACCCCCTCAGACATGCTTGGTCTCTTCAGTGCTCCAACACCTGCTGGGGACCGCCCAAGATAATTAGCTTCAAGGACTGAAGTTGGCCACTAGGGGCCAGCATCCACAGAGCAGAAGAATAGAAGACAGGATGAGGATCACCCAATGCAACCACCTGTGTTAGAGACGGGCTTAGAGAGGGACGAGGTCTTGCCTAAGGCCACGCGGGGAACCGGCAGAAGTGAAATTCAAACTCAGACCGGTCCTAGAATGGATGAGCATTGCACATCGTGAATTCCTTTTAACAGACTTGAGAGTGGGGAGGATGCTGCAGGGGCTTTCCCACTCTGTACCCACAAATCCTACCATGAAAGCCATCCTTCAAAGTTTGTGTCACCTGGGAAATTCCAAGAGTGTGTTGCTAGGGCAACAGGTTCAACCAGGGGTCAATAATTTTGAAATATGTGAGTTAAGGTCCTGACTCCTGCAATAATGACAGGACTTGGAGGTGGGGGAGGGTGTCATTGGGGATTTCTGATGCAAAGCTGTGTAAATGAAAACAACAAAAGAGATAACAGGCTTGGAGGCAGAAGTCTCAGCGTGAACTTTCCACATTGCCAGATACTTCCTCTAATTACCTGGGAACTTTCAACCCCGGGAAGTATAAATACAAAACAGGTCTACGTTTCTGATCACTGACTCAATTGTTCTCTGTCAAAACATTTTTTTCTTGGCTCCTAATGGTGTCTCAGATACTCTAGTTTTCCAATCAGTTCCAATTACTTTTTTTCCCCAAAGATTTTATTTATTTTTTCATGAGAGACACAGAGGGAGAGGCAGAGACAAGGCAGAGAGAGAAACAGGCTCCACACAGGGAGCCCGATGTGGGACTCCATCCCATGACTCCAGGATCACACCCTGGGCCAAAGGCAGACACTCAACCGCTGAGCCACCCAGGCATCCCTCTGATTACTTTATTAAAGATTTTATTTATTTATTTGACACAGAGAGAGTACAAGTGATGGGGAGGGACAGAGGGAGAAGGAGAAGCAGATTCCTGGCTGAGCAGGGAGCCTGGAATGGGGCTCCATTGATCCCAGGACCCCAAAATCATGACCCGACTCCAAGGCAGATACTTAACCAACTGAACCACCCAGGCATCCTGTCAGTTCTAATGATTAAAACTCAGCCTGATCCTACACTGTCCCCTCAGATTCCCTCTCTATCCAATGGAGATTCAAGCTGGGACTTGCCTCCTTAGAGAAGAGAGGGAGACCTGTTGTCCTGAACACACTTTTTCTCCATTCCCACTTAAAGCCCTAGCTTTCCAAAGTTTGGGGGCCTGGAAGAGAGACAGGCATGGGGACAAGTAACTCTTGGCCCAACTGGCCACAGCAGTGACCTCTTGTTGGCTGAAGCTGCTTCTCTGGCTAACCTTGACTGTGCCCTGCCTGGCAGGTGTCCAGAGATTGGCTCTCTCATGATGCAAAGGTGTGAGGACTCAGGTGGGCCCAGTGAGGTTTCCTAGATCCTCTGTTGACATGAGAGTGGTAGCCCCACTCTCCCACCCTGTATGTCTCTCCTTTACCCTTCCCAGATACAACATTTCACTTCTGACACCAGAGGTCTGAGTTTTCCGCACATTGAGCCATTTTCTGACACCAGGTGGGTGTCCTACAATTTATTATTTTATTTTTTAAAAGATTTTATTATTTATTTATTTATTTATTTATTTATTTATTTATTTATTTATGAGAGACAGAGAGAGAGAGAGAGGTAGAGACATAGGTAGAAGGTAGAGACATAGGTAGAGGGAGAAGCAGGCTCCCTGCGAAAAGCCAATATGGAACTCGATCCCAGGACCCCAGGATCACTCCCTGGGCTGAAGGCAGGTGCTCAACTGCTGAGCCACCTAGGCTTCCTGGGTGTCCTACAATTTAACTCAATTCTGACACTATCTACCTGGAAGTGGCATCAGGTCCCACAGGTGAGGGCTCGGTCCCACAGGGCTGCCCCTCTCTCGCTTCAGATGCTGATCCAAGCCCAGGCTGTCCCCTGTGCTGGTAGTAAATGGGGGATTCTCACCACCCACCACTTTTTGGGTTTGAGAATTTTCTAGAATAGCTCACAGAACTCAGGGAAACTCTTACATTTACTGGCTTATTATAAAAGGATACTAGGGTGCCTGAGTGGTTGAATTAGTTAAGTGTCTGCCTTGGGCTCAGGTCGTGATCCCAGGATGCTGGGATCAAGCTCCACATTGGGCTCCCTGCTCAGTGGGGAAACTGCTTCTCCCTCTTCCTCTCCTCCTCTCCCTCCCCCTACTCATGTTCTCTCTTTCATGCTCTCTCTCAAATAAATAAATAAAATCTTTTTAAAAAAGGATATGATTAAGACTACAGATGATCAGTCAGATAAAAAGAGACACACAGGGTGAGGTGTAGAGGAAGGGCCCTGAGCTTCCACGCCTTCTCCAGAGGGACTACCCTCCCAGCACCTCCACATTTTCACCAACCTGGAAGTTTCCCAGACCCTGCACTTTTGAGAGTTTTATAGAGGCCGCATCACATGGGCATGATTAAGCACTAACTCCATTTCCAGCCACTCTACTCCCCTGCATGCCCTGAGGATAAAGGGAGTGGGGTTGGAAGTTCCAAGCTTCTTTTTTTTTTTTTTTAAGATTTTATTTATCTGTTTGTTTGTTTATTTATTCATTCATTCATGAAAGACACAGAGAAAGAGGCAGAGACATCGGCAGAGGGAGAAGCAGGCTCCCTGCAGGGACCCTAATGTGGGACTGGATCCCAGGACCCCGGGGATCATGACCTGGGCCAAAGGCAGGCGCTCAACCACGAGTCCCAAGTTCTAAGCTTCTAATCATGGCTTAGTCTTTTTGATGACCAGCCCCCATCCGGGAGCCCACCCAGATACCTCATTAAAAAGGAGGCTCCCATTACCCAGGAAATTAGAAGGATTTTAGCAGGTTTGTGCCACTATCCAAGGCAGAGACTGTAGATATAGTTTCTATTTTTTTTTTTTAAAGATTTACTTATTTATTTATTCATGAGAGACACAGAGAGAGGCAGAGACACAGGCAGAGGGAGAAGCTGGCTCCATGCATGAAGCCCAATGTGGGACTCGATCCTGGATCCCGGGATCACGCCCTGAGCCAAAGACAGATGCTCAACCGCTGAGCCACCATGGCGTCCCTAGTTTCTATTATTTTACATACACTTTTCCAACCCACCACAGGCAGACACCACATGGCCTCTTGCTGCCCTGTTGGGGGAGATTCCTTCCTAGACAGCTAATCCTAGCTACGCTCTATGGGACCCACTTGACTCACAAATCCTAACAATGCTGGACCATGGAGGGTGCAGGATGTACTACCCCTACTCTCTTCGGACACCAGCCATGAACTTGAGATCCTCAGACCACCAGCGCTTCTGAGCCACTGGCTATAAATTCAGGGATTCCCATAATCACCTATTTAATAATTCTTTGTTAACAACTCACAGAACTCAGGAAAGCACTCCTTACACTTATGGCTGTATTTAAAGGACACAAATTCAGCACTCCTTACATTACACTTACGGCTCTAAAGGACACAAATTTGTTTCTTTTCTTTTTTTTTTTTTTAAGATTTTCTTTATTTATTCATGAGAGACACAGAGAGAAAGAGAGAGGCAGAGACACAGGCAGAGGGAGAAGCAGGCTCCATGCAGGGAGCCAGACATGGGGACTCAATCCTGGGTCTCCAGGATCAGGCCCTGGACCGAAGGTGGCGCTAAACTGCTGAGCCATCCGGATGCCCCCAAGGACACAAATTTGTACTAGGTCAATGAGATGCACAGTGGGATGTCAGAGAGGGTCCCAATTGTGAAGCTCCTGTGTCCTTGAGATGTGTTGCCTTCTCTGCATGTCTATGTGTGTCACCCACCAGGAAGCTCACCTAAGCGTTGGTTTCTAGAGGTTTTAGTGGTTTGTTTTGTTTTGTTTTTATGTAGCCACAATGGATTGAATCATTGAACACATGACGTTGAACTCAAACCCTAGTCCTTCCCTCTCAGGGGGTCAGGTTGATATCACAAGGCTCAAAGCCCCAAAGCCCTAATGACATGGCTGGTCTTTCCAGCATGGTCAGCCCCCATCTTGGAACCATCTAGGGGCCCACCATGAATTGCCCTGTTACCATAAATTTAGGTATGGTTTTAGGGCCCACCATAAATATCAAAGACACCTCTATGGCTCAGAAAATCACAAGGGTTTAGAAGTTCCCCCACAAAAGCCAGGAACAAAGCCCTGACAAAATCTATCGTACAACATATGCCAGCCTTGGACTACCATTTTTTGCCTTAAATCACAGGTCATCTCCTGTTCCCTCTGAGCCACTTGCTTTCCCAGAAGCTATCACTAGCTCTAATTCTCCACTGATGGATTTCCACCTGATTTGTCACCTCAAACTTCGTTTTCCTCAAGGCCCCGAGAGAGTATAAAACCTAAGAAAGAAGGTAGCCAGAGCAGCTCAGAAAGGCCACACATTTAGCGGTGACTTTGGGCAAGTCATTAACCTCTCCGTGCCTTTGTGTCTTCATCTAAAAAATGAGACTAATATCTATTTGGGTTGCTGTGAGATTGAGGTAGATAAAAGCACTTGAAAGAAAATCCAGGACCTATATGTTTTCAAAAAATGTGTTGTTTTCTCCCACTCTGACATCATTGTTACCATGATCATCACCATCATTGGTCCAGAATGCAGCATATGCAAGAAGAAAAGGCTCTGGATTTACAATGATAGTTTTGATCCTAGCTGGTTTTGTTTGCATGTTTGCCAATATGACATGGGTAACCTCTGAGCCATTATTTATTGGTCAGTAAAATGTGGGGGAATAGAGGTCACCCGGGTGGCTCAGTTGGTTAAGCATCCAACTCTTGATTTCAGCTCAGGTTCTGATGTCAGAATCCTGGGATCAAACCCTGCAGGCTCCTTGCTCAGCAGTGAGTCTGCTCAAGGATTCTCTCTCTTCCTCTGCCTCTCCCCCTGCTCGTGTTTTTTATTTTTTTTATTTTATTTTTTAATTTTTTAAATCCTTTCTCTCTCTCAATTAAATAAATCTTTTTAAAAACTCGGGGTAACTAATCCATGCATAGGTAACCCACTGGCAGTAGTAATGTCAGGTCTAAAGGGCTGTGCCTCTAAGTTTGCTAGATAAGGACAAACCATTCTCCAAGAGATGCTGGTTTTTTTTTTTTTTTAAGTCATTATAACAAAGGGGCAGCACAAGAGAATTTGGGGAGGATAATAGAAGTATTCTGTGCCTTGATTATGATGGTCATTACATGGCTACGAATTTGTCAAAACTTGGAACTGTACACCAAAGAGTTCATTTTGCTGGATTAATAGAATATGAATACAAAATAGATTGAGCACTATTTATTTATTTATTTTAAAGATTTTATTTATTTTATTTTTATTTTTTTTTTTATTTTATTTATGATAGTCATACAGAGAGAAAGAGAGAGAGGCAGAGACACAGGCAGAGGGAGAAGCAGGCTCCATGCACCGGGAGCCTGATGTGGGATTCGATCCCGGGTCTTCAGGATCGCGCCCTGGGCCAAAGGCAGGCGCCAAACCGCTGCGCCACCCAGGGATCCCCAGATTTTATTTATTTATTCATGAGAGACACAGAAAAAGAGAGAGTCAGAGACACAGGCAGAGGAAGAAGCAGGCTCCCTATGGGGAGCCTGATGTGGGACTTGACCCCAGGACCACAACTTGAGTGTGAGTGTGGGAGACAGAAGAACAGCAGGGAGGGGGGGAGGGTAGTGCTGGGTCTTCTGAGTGTAAGAGGAAACCCAGGAGTTAGGGGATCTCTGAGGCTGAGGGAGGAGGATTTCTGAGGCTGAGGGAGACCCCGAGGGTCACTCTCTGAACCCAGAAAGTTCTGCTTTGAGGGCGAAAGGGGACTGTCACTGAGTTGGGGAGTGCTGTGTGGGAGCTCTCCAAATGTAGGGAAGCTCTGTAGTTGACCCCCTGAATGCAGGTAACCCTGAACAAAGCTGACAATACACAGACCCCTGGGTGGTTCAGTGGTTGAGCTGTCTGCCTTCTGCTCAGGTCATGATCCTGGGGTCCTGGGATCCATTCCCACATCAGGCTCCCTGCTCAGTCTGCTTCTCCCTCTGCCTGTCTCTGCCTCTCTGTTTCTCATGAATAAATAAATAAAATCTTAAAAAAAAAATGACAATGAAAAAAAAAAAAAAGACAATGGAAAGGATTGTCCCAAATATACATCCCAAAGGGGAAGCAGCAATTCCAAAGGGGAGAGACTGATTTTTACAATTTTACAAGTGTGGGAATCCTGACCTGTGGGCTGGGAACCACTCCTCAGTCAGCAGTATTCTGTTAGGAAAAACGTAGAAGTCTTGGGTCAACGTGTAAAGGTGACCCCTATGCCTTGAAGCAGCTGGGAAGAAAGCAGTGAGGTCAGAGAGGTCAGAGCCCCCAGAGGTGGGGAGATTCTCCAAGGGGAGGCAAGGAAGGGAGGTAGGGGGGACTTTGGGGACAGGGAGGATGGAAAGGTAGGGGTGGCAGTGAGAGGACCCAGAGGCCCTGATGCCTTCCCTGCACTTGGGAGGATCCCCAAGTTGGAGGGATTCAAAGAATTGGTAAGGCTCAAGCGAAGGCATCCCAGGGTCCCGCGGGCGGGGGGGGGGGGGGGGGGATGGAAGCGGAGACCTGAGGGAATCCGTGAGCCCAGTAGGCTGGAGGACCTTAAGGTCCAGTCTTGGGACTTTGTCCGAGGCACGTGGAGGACAATGCAAAGAAGGGGATCCTAAGGTGGGGATGAGGCAATGGGGCTCCCTGGTGGGCCAAGGAGACCCCTGCAGGGATCCTTCCGCTCAGCCCAAGGCCGGTCTCCCCTCCAAGCTTCGCTCGTCATCTCTAGCCCTGGGACGGGTCTCCCAGACGCAGCAGGTGCCGCACAACAGTAACAACGGCAACCGACAACCCTAGATGCCGCCTCAAGAGAGTCCGGGGAAGGTCCCGATAAACGACAGCCAATCAGGGAGCGAGGGCGAGGGCGCGCTCAGAAATGTAGCCAATCAGAGAGCGCGAATGCTGGCTCGCGGATCTGACGGCGACGGGGAGGGGACTCGAAGGCAGCGCGAGCTCCCTCGCCAATCAGAGCCAAGGATGATGCTCTCGCGCCGGGATCTGTAACGCGGAGGGGCGGAGCTTACACGTAACGCCGCCAGAGTTCCCCAGCCAATCGGAAGTTTTGCTGCCTCCGCCTCAGGAGTTGATTGGTCACTTTCGGAACTTGCCTGTGGCAGGCCCAGGGGCTGTTTAGCGCCACCTTCGGCTTGAGGTGTGATCTTGGGGACCTGGGATTGAGTCCCACGTCGGGCTCCCTGCGTGGAGCCTGCTTCTCCCTCTGCCTGTGTCTCTGCCTCTCTCTCTCTGTCATGAATAAATAAATAAAATCTTTAAAAAAAAAAAAAAAAAAGAACTTGCCTGTCAATTTTGGAAGATGAATAAACGACTTTCTCCTAGAGAGGCTAGAGCCCGCAAGGGCTCTCAAGTGTGGGAGGAGGGTCTTAAAGGGCCAGGTGCTTGGTTAAGTTGATGTGGTACCCTGATCGCAGACATAGGAGTAACAGGGGCGCCTCGGTGGCTCAGTGGTTGAGGGGCTGCCTCTGGCTCAGGTCATGATCCTGGGGTTCTGGGATTGAGTCCCATCAGGCTCCCTGCAGGGAGCCTGCTTCTCCCTCTGCCTATGTCTCTGCCTTTTTCTGTCTCTCATGAATAAATAAATAAATAATGCATATATTAAAGAGCAAATAGAGCAATTCCGTTATGCTGGAATGGAGCAGGAAGCGCCAAGTCACGAAGAAATGGGAACCCGAAAAGCTTAAGCAGCTTGCTTTAGATTACGCATTTCTAAGTAGCGGAGCGTAGATTCAAACCATCATTTCTGAGCCCCATTTCCACAAAATAGTCTTGCCCTGCCTCTTTGAGATACAACATAAGGGATGGATGAGACCTGAATCCTAATCACACTGGCCAGGAAAGGAAAGCCCTCGCTTCATGATAAAAATATTTTGGTTCCAGCCACCTGGCCTTTGCTCACACCATTTCTTCTACATCAAATACCCACTTAGTCTAGACCTAGTCCAAAGTCTACCTCCCCTAAAACCAAAAAACAAAACCACCAGAGAACCACCCCTTGCCTGCAGCAACAAGGTTTTCCTGCCCCCCCCCTCACCGGACATCAGTCCTTTGCCCTCAGGCAGCATCCCCACCCATTTGGGGCTCTCATTGTCCTTTACCTGTTTCTAGGCCCTGATCACCCTGGAATGTTACCATCCCTCTCTGTCTGTCTGCCACCCTTCACAAAGCTTTTTGAGGACAGGTGACATCTCTGAGTCACCAGCATCATCCTGCACAGGGCCTGGATTCCAAGGAAGTCAAAAAGTGAAAGGTGGTATCTGGGCTTTCCCATCCTTAAAATGGGATGTTGTGGACTTCTGTTAAAAAAAAAAATCATATTCGGAGACACTGCTCTGGCTGAAAACTTTGCATTATCCTTGATCCTCATTAGTCACCCCCAGGAGCCCTGCAGCAAATTCTGATGGTTCTTCTTTCAAAACACATCCTAAATCCACTGACATCTTCCCATCCCACTCTCCTTGGGAGTCACCACCACCACCCCTGGCCTGGAGGATAGCAATATCCTCCCTGGACTTCCTGTGACCACTCTAGCACCGCTCTTCCACCAGGGCCTGTTTTCCAAACCACTGACACAGTGCTTTTCTTTTCTTTTTTATTTTTTTTTTAAGATTTTTTATTTTATTTATTCATAGAAACACAGAGAGAGAGGCAGAGACACAGGCAGAGGGAGAAGCAGGCTCCATGCAGGGAGACTGACATGGGACTTGATCCCGGGTCTCCAGGATCACGCCCTAGGCTGCAGGCGCGCTAAACCACTGCACCACCGGGGCTGCCCTTTTCTTTTCTTTTTTAAAGATTTTATTTATTTATTCATGAGAGACACAGGGACTCCTGGGTGGATCAGCAGTTGGACAACTGCCTTCAGCTCAGATCATGATCCGGGGATCTGGAATCGAGTCCCACATGGGGCTCCTGCAAGGAGCCTGCTTCTCCCTCTGCCTATGTCTCTGCCTCTTTCACTCTCTGTGTCTCTCATGAATAAATAAATAAGTCTTTTAAAAAAGAGAGAGAGACAGAGAGACAGGCAGGGACATAGGCAGAGGGAGCCAGGTGTGGGACTCGATCCCAGTACCCTGGGATCACGACCTGAGCCAAAGGCTGACACTCAACCACTGAGCCACCCAGGTGCCCTCACAGTGCTTTTCTTAAAACATTAATCAAATTACGTGTCACATCTCAGCTTACAAATGTTCGAAGTCATCTCAGTGTTCTAAAATTTTAAAACATAGGCACAACCCCCCCAAGACCCAAAGTCTTCACTGCAGCCTACCAGGTCCTACAAAATCTGGCTACTACTTGTGTCTCCATTAGGAGCGCAGATTTGAGCCAGGCTGCTGGGATTCAAATTCCACTTGTGCCACTTCCTAGCTCTGTGACCTCAAGCAACTTTTTTAGACTCTTCTGAGGCACAGTTTGATCACCTGCGGAGTGAATTTATTAGAATTCTAAAACAACAACAACAAAAAAAAGAATTACTAATGAAAATAGACTCCTATTTTATAATGTAACTAGTATTCCTCAAAATTGATAAAGTTGTGAAAAGCCAGGAAAGACTGAGAGGACACTAGGGAGGTGTGGCGATAAATGGTATCCAGCAACAGATTCTGAAACAGAAAAGAAAGGACTTTAATGTGAACACTGGTAAATTCCAAATAAAGTCTGGAGTTAGGTAAATAGTCGTGCTAGTTTCTTAGTCCAACAAAGGTTCTATAACAATGTAAGAGGATAACATTAGGGGAGCTGGGTGAGGATTGTATGGGAACTCTGTATTATCTTTGTAACTTTTTCTGTAAATATAAAGGTATTCCAACAGAGGGATGGATGCCTGGGTGGCTGAGTCTGTTAAGTGTCTGCCTTAACTCCAGCTCATCTACTTTTCCTGCTGCTCCAGGAGTGTACAGATGTTCCGATTTCCCTATCTAAATATCCCTTTAGTCCTAAGGAACACCAGCGGGCCCCCTGAAGAAATGGCCATAAATATAGACTGAGAGAGAAGAGGAGACTGAGGGCTCCACCTGCTGGGTCTGAGGGAGGAGGGGCTGGGGGGGACTCCTGGGTCTGAGGGAGGAGGGGCTGGGGCCTGGACTCCTGGGTCTGAGGGAGGAGGGGCTGGGGCCTGGACTTCTGGGTCTGAGGGAGGAGGGGGTTGGGGGCCTGGACTCCTGGTCAGAGGGAGGAGGTGGCTGGGGCTTGGACTCCTGGGTCTGAGGGAGGAGGGGTTGGGGCCTGGACTCCTGGGTCTGAGGGAGGAGGGGTTGGGGCTTGGACTCCTGGGTCTGAGGGAGGAGGAGCTGGGGCCTGGACTCCTGGGTCTGAGGGAGAGGGGCTGGGGTCTGGACTCCTGGGTCTGAGGGAGGAGGAGCTGGGGCCTGGACTCCTGGGTCTGAGGGAGAGGGGCTGGGGTCTGGACTCCTGGGTCTGAGGGAGGAGGGGTTGGGGCTTGGACTCCTGGGTCTGAGGGAGAGGGGCTGGGGCCTGGACTCCTGGGTCTGAGGGAGGAGGGGCTGGGGCCTGGACTCCTGGGTCTGAGGGAGGAGGGGCTGTGGGCCTGGACTCCTGGGTCTGAGGGAGGAGGGGCTGGGGCCTGGACTCCTGGGTCTGAGGGAGGAGGGGCTGGGGCCTGGACTCCTGGGTCTGAGGGAGGAGGGGCTGGGGTCTGGACTCCTGGGTCTGAGGGAGAGGGGCTGGGGCCTGGACTCCTGGGTCTGAGGGAGGAGGGGCTGTGGGCCTGGACTCCTGGGTCTGAGGGAGGAGGGGCTGGGGCCTGGACTCCTGGGTCTGAGGGAGGAAGAGGCTGGGACCAGGGCTGTTGGGTCTGAGCAGGGAGAAGCTCAGTGGCCGTACTCCTGGGTCTTGGGGACGTGTGAACTGTGGCCTGAGATGGGGGGTGGGAAGCTGGGGGGGTTGGGGGGATTTGAGGAATTAGATCTCGAGATCTCAGCGTAAGATCCCAGCGTACTTTTCCGCGGCTCCGCGCACCGACAGGCCACGCCCCCTCTGGACAAAGTCCCACCCACTTCCTTCCCGACTCCTCCGCACCTCCCTGGACCTGGGATAACTCAAAGGGAAGGTTCTAGAAGAGACTTGAGAGACTCCTGTAAAGATGGAACAGCAGGAGGAGGGGACTGAGCCCGAAGGGTGAGAGACACAAGACCTTCTCCACGGGGAGGAAAAAGACCAGAGAGGGGAGGGGACGGAGAAAATCAGAGACAGAGTGGACAGACCCAAAGAAAGTACCTGAAAGGAAAAAAAAAGTCAAGTATCATCAGTTAGAAACAGAATCTTAGCGATTTTGTTGCTAGAGCTGAGCGAGATACAAACAGGGATTCAGTTAGGAACAGATACTCGCGGAGCAGGGAGACATTTCAAGAGGGAACCAGGAGAATCAAAGATCCCAGAAACAGCGGTAGAGCTGGAGACAGCACAATAATTGTCAGACCCAGGCCTTTCGTATGCGCCTTTGACACTACCTCTTTTGGTGTGAAAAATTAAGGTTCAGCACAGGGAAGTGAGGGGCCCAGAAACATACCCTGAGGGAAGTGGCCCTGGAGCTGGAACTGTGTTTTATATATATATATAATATATATATAATTTATTTATTCATAAGAGATCCAGAGAGAGAGGCAGAGACATAGGCAGAGGGAGTCCGTTGCGGGACTCAATCCCAGGACCCTGGGATCATGCCCTGAGCCAAAGGCAGTTGCTCAACCACTGAGCCACCCAGGCACCCTGGAACTTTGTTCTCTCTGGTGCTAAAGTTCTGCCAGAGCTGGCTGTCCCTCTGTAGAGAAATGGGAAGAAAGAATGAGAGAGAGATTGAACCGGCAGGGAAGTCAGAGGTGGATGCAGGACTCCCAGGAAAAGTGCTGGACTATAGTAGGAAGGATAGAAAGAGTTGGCAAGACCTGTGGACCTGTCCTCTTGTCATTCCAGGAACAGCCCGCCCTTGTCATCCCCTGGGACGGAGTTGTGGCCACCTGCACCTTTTCCAGCCTTGCCACCTTTTCCCCTGGGCACCCCAGATCCAGCCCACCTGGGGCTCCCTGAAAGCCTGGCTTCTGTCACCGTCCCCATCCGCCTGGACGCCCTCTCTTACCTCCTGCACAGTGCTCTGCTGGGGGCCTACAACCTTCAACAGTCCTTGCCCTCCTGCCCCTGCACCACCCAGGCATGCTGCCCCCAGCCAGGCACCGCCATCAGGCCATCCAGGGGACGCAGGGGCTGGGGCGTCCAGCGCAGGCTAGGCCGGGGCCAGGGCCCACAGCAATGGCGACCTGGCAGGGCTGAGAATCCAGAGAGGGGCTGGCTGGAGAGGTCTGGGGCTGGCCCCAAGACTCCTCCAGCGATCCCAGCATCACCACCAATACTGCCCAGACAGGATGAGAAGAAGGAAGACAGAGATCAGGAGTCATCATCCCAGGACATGCCGCCTGCTGTAGCAGAAGACTGGGAGGCAGAGTACTAGGACCTGAAGGTCCAGCTCCCCAAACTCCTGAGTGGGCCCACCCAGGGTCACCAGGAGGGTTTTCCTGGTGCCCAGGGTGACCTCAGCTGAGGCAGAGATACTCCAAGAAACATCCTGTTCCCATGTGTCTTCTCCCAAAACCACAGCTTCAGAAGTGGGTCCTGCGAGCCACCCCATGGAAACTGGAGCTGACTTAGGATTCCACGCCAGAAAAACCCTGAGCCTCATGCCCATGCCCAAAGCCATACCTCTTCCCATTCCAAACACCATCCCCAACTACAGTGATGACCCTAACCCCATCCCCACCTGCCCACCCCCCACTCTCAATATCATACCCCTAAACCCACTCATTCCCATTTCCATTCCTACCTCTCCCCTCAGGCCCAGCTCTGCACTCTCATTCTCTACCTACTTCAGGCCAACCCAATCCTCCCTCATCCTTAACTGCCTCCTAAACTTGACCCCAAACCTAGCCCATGTGTGACCCCAGCCAACCCTGTCCCATTCTTATGCCAGTCCCAGCCCCAAATGTGACATGCCCTGTGACCCACGTGCAAAGAACCCCATTGGCCCAGCGTACCCAGACACCTGCCGCTCCCCACTCCCTTTCCTGCCCCTGGGGATGGGGAGCCCTGGTTGAACAATAAATGGATGACTGGCCCTATGTCTTGTGTCTCTGTGTGTGTGCTTACGCAGCTCAGGCTAACCCAGTGGGTGCTGTGAGCAAGGCCTGTGAAAGGGTGGGAGGGTCGCTGGGAGGGTCACAGAGAGAGGTCAGTGGAGCCAGGGACTGCATGGAGGGAGTGCTTGGATCCCTGTTTCAGCGAATTCCATTTGGGGCCTCTGCCACCACTGCACTTCTGCCCGCTGGAAGCTGCTGGGCCATGGGGTCATTGTGTGGGGAGGCTTAAGGGATTTGGGGGGCCCAGGGAGCAGAGAGGCCAGTGACCTGGCTCGGCTCAGTCTGCACAGAAGGGCCGAGGCAGACAGAGGGCTTGTGACAGGCTCTGCCATTCAGGTAGGGACCAGGCATTGGACCTACAGGCCCCCTCCTCCACCACGACCCAGGGGGCCATCCTCTAGCTCCTTCCTCTCCCAGGGGCCTGCTGGGGTCCCAGCCCCTAGCCCCCTCCTCACCCAGGACCCGGAAGCCCAGGCCTCCAGCCACCCCCTCCCAGGATCCAGGGGCCCAGGTTCCAGTCCCTTCCTCTGCCAGGACCCAGGAGTCCAGCTCCTGACCCCATCTCTCCCCTTCTTCACAGATCACCATGTACAGCTTCATGGGTGGCGGCCTCTTCTGTGCCTGGGTGGGAACCATCCTCCTGGTGGTGGCCACAGCAACAGATCACTGGATGCAGTACCGGCTGTCAGGGTCCTTTGCCCACCAGGGCCTGTGGCGTTACTGCCTGGGCAACAAGTGCTACCTGCAGACAGAGAGTATCGGTAAGGCTCTGGGGCGGGGTTAGAGGCCCTCTGGGGATAGAGCCAGAGCCCCCCACCCACCCACCCACCCACCCACCCAGGACACAGTCTCTCCGCCTGTTTTGCAGGTGGAGAACTCTGTGCCTCAGAGAGGTAAAGGCACCAACCAAAGATCACTCAGCAGAACTGGGATTTCAGGATTTTTTTCTAGTACAATTATGAAATGTCCTAGAGGTTAAGTAGAGACGTGACATTTCCTGGCATGAAGTCAGATAGGGCAGGTGGGGTTAGGGTTGTCAGACTAGCATTTTCTAAATATCTACTACGTATCAAGAACTAGGTTGGAAACTGGGTTACAGAAGAAATATAGATCCTAAATTTGCTAAAGACTGGATGGTAGTATTTAATACGTACTGTGTGCCAGGCTATGTAATCTATCTGTCTATATGTACATGTGTATGTATATATGTGCATGTTACAATATATGCTGTAAAAATGGGGAAAAATAGCTCTCCCAGCATAGAGTTCTTGCAAGCTACATTATAATAATATATATTTTATATAAAAAATAATACATATTATATAGTATATTATATAATATATATCTGTGTATCTCTCTCCATATGTATATACATATACCTATGTGTATTTATACATATATATGGAGAGATACATTCATTGTATATTATATATAATGTGCATTATATATTAATATATTAATAATATATAAGGTTACATATTTTATATTTACTAAACAGTAGTAGTAATAATAGTAATAACAATAATGATGACTGGCATTTATTGAATATTATTGTGTCCTATTCACTATTCTAAGTGCTTGACATGAATTAATACCCTTTGGTCGCTCAACAACACTGAAGGTGGTACCACTGTTTCTGGGAATAAAATATGAAACTTGCCCTCAAAAAGCCAGACATTGGGGACCCGTGGGTGGCTCAGCAGTTTAGCGCCTGCCTTCAGCCCAGGGTGTGATCCTGGAGTCCTGGGATCAAGTTGGCATCGGGCAGGCTCCCAGCATGCAACCTGCTTCTCATTCTGCCTGTGTCTCTGCCTCTCTCTCTATGTCTTTCACAAATAAATAAATAAAATCTTAAAAAAAAAAAAAAATCCAGACTTTCTCTCCAGGGAGTTTTTGAGAGGAAGAGCCAACCCCCCTGAGCCCTGTGATGGGCCAGATTTCAGGCATCCCATCTCATTGAACCTGCCTGGGAGAGGCAGCAGGATGCCCATCTTCAGAAGGGGTAAACCAGGGCAGCAAGCAGTGGAAAGATTTGCCCCAGCCTCCAGCTTCTGAGCTCAGTTGGCCTCCTGACTTCATGTTTCCCTTTCATTTCTGGAGGTCTCATTCATGCCTCTACCTACCATTTCTCCCACTTCAGTCTGGGAACACCCTGGGGGACACCCATATCCCCTGTCTTAACTCTGCTGGGGATGGGGAGAGGGAGGCATGATGGAGCTTTGCAAGTGCATTTGACCTCAAACCCAAGATCCTCAGGGACACACCTTACCATGATGGATTGCTGAATATCTGTCCAAGCAGTTGGCTCACTTTGCACATCAACTCTCAGGAGCTCATGAGAGTCAAAGCAGGAGACATGAACTTGCAGTGGCCGAACCCAGCTGCAGACGTGGGTGTATAGAGTTTTTAAAGTTTCTGAAGTCTCTGCCAGAATTTAAAATTTTGTATAAAAATTTTTATTACAAAATCTGGGCTTGCAGCTCACTTAGAAAAATCCAGTTTTGCAACCTTTAACTGTGGTATATCTGTCAGGGGCCCCTCAGGGAAGCACACTGCAATTTAAACAGGAGAATTTTCTCTGAAGATGGAGCAGAGGGCCATAGTGGGTAACTGGTGATGGGATGTACATGCCCAATTCACAGCAACACCCCACCGTAGCCCACTGGACTTATTTGCAGCTTTAGGCAGGCCTCAGAGACATTTGCTCTTTCCAATCCCACCTCAGCACACCATGGGAAGGGCATAGACTAAAATGTACCTGGTAAGTCCTCCAGGTTTGCATTTATTTATTTATTTATATTTATTTTTATTTGTTTATTTTTAAAGATTTTATTTATTTGTTTATTCATGAGAGACAGAGGGAGAGGCAGAGATATAGGCAGAGGGAGAAGCAGGCTCCCTGTAGGGAGCCTGATGCAGGACTCGATCCCAGCACCCCGGGATCACAACCTAAGCCAAAGGCAGAAGCTCAAACACTGAGCCACGCAGGTGCCCCTATTTTTATTTTTTTAAAAGATTTTATTTATTTATTTGAGAGAGAGAGAGCAAGCATAAGCGGGGGCGGGGGGTGCGGGGAGGAGCAGAGGGAGAGAGAGAAGTAGACTCCCCACTCAGCAGGGAGCCTAGTGTGGGGCTTGATCCCAAGACCCCAGGATCAGGACCTGAGCTGAAGGCAGAGGCTTAATGGACCTGGCTGCCCAGATGCCCCTCCTCCAGACTTTTAAATACCCAGAGGCATCTGTAGTTTCCTGGGGCTGCCATTACAAAGGACCACAGACTGAGAGGCTCAAACCACAGAAATGTACTGTCTCCCAGCTCTGGAGGCTGGAAGTCCAAAACCAAGGTGTCAGCAGAGTTGGTTCCTTTTGAGGCTGCCTGGGAGAGTCTGTTACTTGTCTCTCGCCCAGTGTCTGGTGGTTTGCTGGCAGTCTTTGGTATTCCTTGACATGTCAATGCATCATCCTGATCTCCATCTCTATCTTCATATGGTGCCCCATCCCTGCACCTGCCACCCCACCCCATGCTGTATGTCTGTCTTTTTCCAAATTTCCCCATTTTATGGGGATACTAGTCATTTTGGATTAGGAATACACCTACTCCAGTAGGACCTTATCTTGACTAATCACATCCGCAATGACCCTATTTCCAAATAAGGTCCTATTCTGGGGATTAGAGCTTCAATGTCTGAATTTGGGGGCTGGGGGAGAGACACAGTTCAACTCTGTAACAACAGCCATGGAGAAACAGCCAGCAATTTTTCTCACTGACATTTGCACAAAACAAAAGCGCATTTTGCAAAGATCCAGACTTTTTATTTATTTTATTATTTTTTAAAGATTTTATTTATTTATTCATGAGAGACACAGAGAGGCAGAGACATAGGCCAAGGGAGAATCAGGCTCCCTGTGGGAAGCCTGATGCGGGAGTTGATCCCAGGACCCCAGGACCCCAGGATCATGACTTGAGCCAAAGGCAGACACTCAACCCTTGAACCACCCAGGTGCCCTCAGACTTTTTACTTTTCAAGTGGCAGGACCTAGGCTCTGTCCCAGCTGCAGAATTGTCCTGGGTGTTCTGAGAGACAGACTAGGCAAGCAGTTAACAACAAGAGCTTTGGTGCTTGACTTTCAATGCCTGTCCTACTGCCAGTTATGAGACCCTGGGTGAGTCACTTTACCTCTCTGAGCCTTAGTTTTTCACCTGAAAAAAAAAATGAGGTTAAAAATAGTATGTACAGCATAAGGGCTCTCAGAAGGAACAAATAGGCCCATTCACAGAATGCATGCCTGGCACATATTTAGCAGCTGCTAAACAGAAGATGAGATCATAACTATTATTCTCAGGACATGTCCTATAGGGCAAGCCCAGAGCTAAGCACAGAAGAATGATTCTCAGGTCTCCACATTCATTCATTCAGCATTTGCCCTGAGCACCCACTATGTGCCAGGTGCTCTGTGCTAGGGATGAAGCAATGAATGAGGAAGCAAGACCTTTGTCCTTGCAGAACTAAGAAATCATCAGGGAAAGACAGATATAAAGTTAAAAATAAATAAATAGGCCATTTTCAGGTATGGGCAAGTGGTATCAAGGAAATGAAAGACAGTGATGGGGCACACCTGGGTGGCTCAGTGGTTGAGTGTCTGCTTTTGGCTCAGGTCTTGATCCCAGGTCCAGGGATAGAGTCTCACATCAGGCTCCCTGCAGGGAGCCTTCTTCTCTCTCTGCCTGTGTCTCTGCCTCTCTCTGTGTATCTCATGAATAAACGAATAAAATATTTTTTAAAAAGACGGTGAGTATAGGAAGTAAATAGCAGGAGGATAGCAGGGAATCAACACTCATTCATCATTCATTCATTCATTCATTCATCCAACAAACATTTCTCCACACCCATTAGCAAACCAAACTTGAGCTGGGGTGTTCTCCATGTAGAATCCTGGCCTCAGGGAGCAATCAGGCTAGAAGGGAAAACAAGCCAAGAGCCACAATCCAGAGCAGGAGGGAAAGACCATGCCTGATGGGTGAAAGGGTGCTTCCCAGAGGGAATTTGGGAGCTGGACTGTGGAAGATGAATAGGAGTTTGCCAGGTGCAGAGAGTGTTGGTTTGCAGAGAGGCGAGGGAGAAGCTGGGTCAGGATATGGAGAGAGGCAAGACATTACAGCCCTCAGAGGTAGCAGTATTCGCCACTGAGGGCAGGAGTGGCCTGGGAGCCTGGGAGTGACTGTTCGGTGCTACCACAGCTTATTGGAATGCCACCCGGGCCTTCATGATCCTGTCCTCCCTGTGCGCCACCTCGGGCATCATCATGGGCATCCTCGCCTTCGCTCAGCAGCCCACCTTCACCCGCCTCTCCCGGCCCTTCTCCGCAGGCATCATGTTTTTCGCTTCCAGTGAGTGGACCCACCCTCCCCCATCCCCTCTCCCACCCCCAACTTCCCTGCCCATTTCCATCCCCAGCACTTCTTTCTGGGGGGTTTCTTCTCATTCTCAGCTCCATGACCCCAACCCCGATTGATACCAACAACCAGAGAGTTTCTGGCACCAACCACCCAGAATTGATGCCATACCCCACAGGATTAAGGGCATGACCCCTAACAAGGCTGTGCCTACTTGGGTGGCAAGAGGGGGCCACAGGCCATCTGCACTTTTGGCCAACTGGCTATAGATTCAGGGGTTCCCAGAACCCAGGCAGATTAAAAAATTCACTAGAAATCACAGAACTCAGGAAGGAACTACACTTAACAACGAACAGATTAATAAAGGCTCCATCTCAGCACTGGATAAATAAAGAGATGTCTAGCATGAAGCTGGAGAGGGTCCTGAAGACAGAGCTTCTGCACCCTCCCCCTTGGGGTCAGAGCACAGTCCCCTCCCAACACACTGCTGTGTTAGCAGCCAGAAAGCTTCTGCACACTTGGACATCCAGAGTTCCTGCTGGGGTTTCATTGCCAAAGCACAACTCAGTCATTGATTGTGTGAGCGAATTTAATCTCCAGGTTCTTTCTGCAGAGGGTGATCTGATAGCTAGTGGCTCAAACCCCCACTGTCTGTTCTGTTTCTGTGGCTGGTCTTTCTGGTGACCAGTTCCTACCCTGTGTCATCTCAGCTCCACATAAATCCAATAATAACAAAGATACTCCTATTACTCAGGAAATTCCAAGGATTTAATTTTTCCCTCCCAGGAACCAGAGACCAAAACCAGCCCAGTCCAATTCTATTACACAGCACTGGCCTGACCCATCCTCATCCAACCCTACTCCCCAAGCCTCCTCACCTTTTACACCTTCCCTCCCCTACCTGGGCCTCCCCCTTCCTCCATCTCATTCCCATCCCATCTCCAAACCCCATTCCTGCCCCCTTTCCCACCCATTACCCCCTACCCTCTCTCCCCAGCCTTTTTTGTCCTGTTGGCCTTGGCCATTTACACTGGAGTTACTGTCAGCTTCCTTGGTCGCCGCTTTGGGGACTGGCGCTTTTCCTGGTCTTACATCCTGGGCTGGGTGGCCTTGCTCATGACCTTCTTCGCAGGTACGAGGGCTTGGGGGTGGGAAAGTCAGTGTCCTTGGCAGAGTGGGCGGCACTCCAGAGGGCAAGATGATGGGGTGTCCCCTACAAGTCCCCTAGCAGTGAGCCAGAAGACAGACTCCAGGTTCTGCCAAAACCCAAGGAAGAAGGGAGTGCTGTGCTGGGGTCTTGGGTTGGGAGCCCAGGTTAGGAGGACTTGGGAGGTCAACTGGGATCTCTTCTCATGCAGGGATTTTCTACATGTGTGCTTACCGGATGCATGAATGTCGGCGCCTGTCTACTCCCCGCTGAGCCCAGTGTACTCCCAACTTCATCTGGAAGTTAGAATGGGGCCACTGAAAAGGAGGGGGAGGGTCTAGAGGCCTGAAGTCCCGGTTCCTGTGGGCATGAAGGGGTTCAGTCCTGGACTCCGGGTGGGGACCTCTGACTCCTGTGTCCCAAGGGGTAAGGAGGAAGAATGGGGCCTGGTGGGAAGCAGCTGAGAAGACCCAAGGCCCAGCCCACAAAGGGGGGTGTTAGAGAAATGGGATCTCCATTAGAGCGACTTTTTGAGAGTCTAATAAAACTGATGTGAAACTACTAAGGTGTGGTCCCTGAGGGGCTGGGGTGCTGAGAAACACGTGTGAGAGGTGGATGGGGTGGGAGTGGTTGGATTACTGCAGGTGAACCCACTCAGTCTCTGTAGGGATGGGGACAGACATGAATCACACAGTCCCCACCAGGGGTTAACTATGACTTCTAGGAAACAGATGTATAGGTCCAATTCTGACACCTATTCTAATGTGTGTATGTGTTTTTTTTTAAAGATTTTAATTTATTTATTCATAAAAAGCAGACAGAGAGAGGCAGAGACATAGGCAGAGGGAGAAGCAGGCTCCCTGCCAGGGAGGACCCTGGGATCACAACCTGAGCCAAAGGCAGATGCTCAACCACTGAGCCACCCAGGTGCCCCTGATGTGGTTTTTTTTTTATTCTACATCACCAAGCAACTCCATTCTGACACTATCCAAGTGGAGGTAGTGTCAGATACCACAGAGGAAGGACTGGGTCCTAAAGACTGCCCCACCCCTTACCTCAAATATCATCAGAAGTGAAGCTTATCACTTGGGCTTCTGAAGGTCAACCAGCAGTAGTTGGAGATTTCCATGACTCACTCTTTGGGTTTGATTACTTTGCTAGAGTGGCTCACAGTACTCAGAGAAAGCTTCTACTTACTAGAGCACCAGTTCTAGTAATCACTAGATCACTAGATCACTAGATCACTAGTTTACTACAAAAGGATCTAAGTCACGAACAGCCAGATGGAAGGAAAGTGCAGGGCCAGGTGTGGGGAAAAGGCCAAGGGCTTCCATGCACTCTCCAGGAGGCCACTCTCCCCATTATGCATGCATTCACCAACCTGGAAGCTCTCTGAACCCAGTCCTAGTGGGTTTTTATGGTGGCTTCATTATACAGGCATACTTGAGTACATCATTGGCCACAGGTGGTTACTGAGTCTCCAGCCTCTCCCTCTCCAGGTTGGGGGCTGGACTCCCTCTAGTCACCTGGTTGGTTCCCCTGCCACCTGCCCTTACCCTGGAGTGCAACCCACTCCCCCCAGTCTCCTCATTAATGTAACAAATAGACCTTCAAGGCCCTTATCACCCATGAAATTCCACAGCTTTGTGCCAGGAATAGTACAAAGACCAAATATATATTTCTTATTATGAATCATATCAGTGGGATAATACAATAAAAGAAAAGATCTCACTGTCCACTCGCAGCATCTCCAGGCAGCATTCCTAACAGGCCCTCCCCTCCTGGATGGCCCCCTCCATCTAGAAGCACCAGATCTCTGATCTGCACACCCTCCTGCCTCTTTGCACACCATTCATCATGACCTTGATCTTCTCTTCATTACTTTATTCAATAAGCTGCACCCAATTGCCATGAGATTTACTGATATCTATCATAAAATAATAAGGCCATTTAGCAAAGCTAATTCTAATAATAAGAATATTAATTACAGGGATCCCTGGGTGGCTCAGCGGTTTGGCACCTGTCTTCAGCCCAGGGTGTGATCCTGGAGTCTGGGGATTGAGTCCCACGTCGGGCTCCCTGCATGGAGCCTGCTTCTCCCTCTGCCTGTATCTCTGCCTCTCTCTCTGTGTCTCTCATAAATAAATAAATTTAAAAATCTTTAAAGAAAATAATATTAATTACATCCTATGCTAAAACTGTCATATTAATAGAGGCTTACTCCCTAGAAATGTTTATTGAGGCATCCACAAATAACAATAGTACCATATTTATAGAGGCTTCCTCTACTAATAATGGCAATTGAAGCCTTCTCTAATCATAATTTATTGAGGCCTATTTAAGGAGTCATATTCACTGAGGCTTATTCCAGTAATCATATTTATAGAGGTTTATTCTAGCAATAATAATGATGTTGCAACTCCAGACTCATCTCCAATATCCGCTGGAAGAGCAGAGGCATCTCAAATCTCACGTGTCCTAGTTTCTTCCACGTCCCACACTGACTCCTCCCATATCTCCCTATCCTGCCCCACTGTCATCCAGCTACTCCAGCCAAGAGTGTTGGGAACATCCTCAGCTGCTTTGTTACATCGCACATCTGATTTATCAGCAAGCAGCTTTGGCTCTACCTTAAAAATGTGTCCAGAATTTGATTCCTTGCCCATCCAGTTACCAGTCTGATCTTATCTCCCTTGGCTTATGGCCTCATCCTCCTAACCAGCTCTGCTGGTGTCTCTACCCTCCTCCTGCCACCCCCACAGTCCATTCCTTACACAGCATTTAGAGGGATTTTTGTTAAAGCTTGATTCAAGTCATGTCACCCCTCTGTTCCAATGAAAAGCTAGTCTATAGGGGTGCCTGAGTGCTCAGTGGTTGAGCATCTGCCTTTGGCTCAGGTTGTGATCCCAGGATCCTGGGATGAAGTCCCACATCGGGCTCCCTGTAGGGAGCCTGCATCTCCCTCTGCCTATCTCTCCCTCTCACTGTGTGTCTTTTATGAATAAATGAAAGGAATCTTAAAAAAAAAAAAAAGCTAGTCTAGCAAGACCATACAAGGTGCCACATGTTCCAAACCCTGCTAGCTCTTTGACTAGACCAAGACCACTTTCAATTTCAATAATTCACTAGAAGGGACCACTGGAAAGCTGTTATACTCATAGTTACAGATCATCATAAATAGCCAAAGGTTAGAGATGAAAAGCGGCGAAATGAAGAGGCTTGCAGGCAGTGTCCAGGGGACCAGGCCTGGGCTTCCAGTCGTCTTCTCCCAGCGGAGTCACACAGACAGTGCTTACTTACTGCTTCCACCAACAATGTATGACAATATACACAGAGTCCTGCGCCCCGGAGAAGTTCACCTGAGCCTTGGTGTCCAGGGGTGTCACTGTCCAGGGTCCAAGGCAGTTTTGTAAGCATGGAGAAATCATGTGGCTGACCTTAGCTACTCCAGGGGTCATCCTGATACCGTATGGCCCAGGGTCCCCACCATATGCCACATGGACAGTATATACCATCTAGTGTGGCCCAAGGACCCCAGGTAATCAGAGACACTCTAAACAGGCAGGACATGCCAAGGATTTAGAAGTTCCTCCCTCAATCTCTTGTCAAGGCTAATGTTTGGCTTCCCACTCTTCTCTGAGCCTTGCTGGCCACCATGTTGGCACAGGCCTGGGCCACCTCTTCCTGGATGGCTCTTTCCAAGTGTCTGTCAGTTTTTTGTCTCAAAGTTAACTTTTTGCTGAGATTCCACTGGCCACCTTATCTGAAATCACAACACACTTCCTCTCCCACTTCCCTACTTTTACTTAGCTACAGCACTTTTCACAGTTATGCTATTTTTCATGGACACCATGTTTGTCTATCCCCAGCTGGAATGTAAATGTTACCAAAAGGGAGATTTGTATCTGGTTTTGGTCACCGCTAGAATTATCACTCAAAAGAATGTTGCTAAAAGAAAAAAAAAGAATGTTGCTTAAAATACATTTATTCAGGCCAATTAATGATACTATTTATCATCTTAGAAAAATATTTGTTGAGCTCTACCCTAATGATATTTATTGAGATTTAGTATATATGTATATTTTTATAATTAATCTGCTTATTTAATATATATATTTTAAATAGATTTTATTCATTTATTCACGAGAGACACACAGAGAGAGAGAAAGAGCGAGAGAGAGAGAGAGAGAGAGAGAGAGAGGCAGAGACACAGGCAGAGGGAGAAGCAGGCTCCATGCAGGGAGCCTCCTGCAGAACTCGATCCCGGGACTCCAGGATCATGCTAGGCCAAAGGCAGGCGCCAAACCACTGAGCCACCCAGGGATCCCCTAATATATATTTTTTTTCATTTATTTTTTTAAGAATTTTATTTATTTGAGAGAGAGAGTGAGAGAGAGCACAAGCAGGATGTAGGGACAGAGGGAGAGAGAGACACAGACTCCCTGATGAGCAGGAAGCCTGATTTGGGACTTGATCCCAAGATCCTAAGATCATGACCCAAGCCAAAGGCAGATGTTCAACCCACCCAAGTGCCCCTATATTTTTTCATTTAAAATAAACCAAAAAAGCAAAATAGAAGTGGAAGAGCATATAATCACTTTATGAGTTATAGGCTACACAACCAGAAAACATTATTTTTCCAAAGATAATATACAAAATACATATATTTCCTGTTTTACATATGTAGCAGACACTTTTATTACTATTAATTTTATAGTGAGACATTTCATAAGATCCTGACACACTGTATAAAAAACCTACTTTACTTTTTTAAACTCTGAGAAGTTAAGAGAGGGACCCTGAGAGGAGGGAGTGCTTGTTGTAAAATTGATAAAGCTGAAAAAAGTAACCACAAATACAACAGCAAGGAGAGAGTAGTGCTTGCTTGGGAGAACGTCGCCCATCTGGATCAATCTGCTTTTGTTTGTTTGTTTTGTTTTGTTTTGTTTTTAAAGATTTTATTTATTATTCATGAGAGACAGAGAGAGAGAGAGAGAGAGAGACAGAGAGAGAGAGAGAGAGAAAAAGAGAGAGATAGGCAGAGACACAGGCAGAGGGAGAAGCAGGCTCCATACAGGGAGCTTGACTTGGGACTCGATTCTGGGTCTCCAGGATCAGGCCCTGGGCTGAAGTCGGTGCTAAACCGCTGAGCCACCCAGGCTGCCCCCTGTTTTGTTTTTTAAAAAGATTTTATTCATTCATTTGACAGAGAGAAAGAGAGCACAAGCAGGGGGAGCAGCAGGCAGAGGGAGAGGGAACAGGCCTCCAGCAGAGCAGGGAGCCCAATGTGATGTGGGATTTGATCCCAGGACCCCAAGATCATGATCTGAGCCATCAAGGTGCCCTTGTGTGTTTCAAACTCACAACCTGGAGATCAAGAGTCACATCCTCCACCCACTAAGCCAGCCAGGCACCCCTCAGCTTACTATTCTTAGCAGAGAGTTTCCATCTAATGAGTTATTTTTTATGTCAGAGCAGATACATTAAGCTGCATTCTACTAGACAACAACTAAACTAACAGATTTAGTACATTTTTATTATCATAATAGACTGCCTTAAATATTGATGGAGTAGGCCTCAGTAGAAATGAGAGTGTCTTCCATAATAACTGTTTATAAGCAGCATTCACATCTTTTCTATAGGTTCAGTGAGGGTGAGGGCCTCATGTGCCTTGGGCACTGCTGTTTCCTCAAGGCCTGGCCTATAAGCAGTGCTGATTGAATTCACTATTTCCAGGGGCACTTGAGTAGCTCAGTTGTTTGGGCATCTGACTCTTGATTTTGGCTCAGGTCATGATCTCAGGGTTGTGAGATTGAGCCTGGCATTGGGCTCTGCTCTGAGCGTGGAGCCTGCCTGAGATTCTCCCTCTCCCTCTGCCCCTTGCCCTGGTGTGCAGTCTCTCCTCAATCAAACAAAACAAAACAAAACAAAATTAAATATTTCCAGAGGCCTCCTACAGGGGAGCCCCCGAGTCCCGCAAATTCATCAGACTTTGTTTCTGGAGTTGTTGAGGTCTGAGGACGTGTGGAAAGTGGTGGAAGGCAAGACACTTTGGATCAAGCCAAGTGAGCAATGTCCTGGGAGATAATAATTGGGCTAGGGCTATGGAATAGTGCCCTGGACTGAGGGTGGAGCCTGGAGCCTTGGCACTGGGGGACCTCAGGTCTGGAGACAGAGCCCATAGAATAAAGACCAGGTGTCTAGGTGGTACAGGTGAGCCTGAGGACTGGGCAGAGCTTCTGCAGGGTGGGGGCCTCAGAAGGAATTCCCTGAGTCTGGGAGAGGCTGGGAGCTGGGGACTTGAGGTCTGGGGAAGAGCTTCAGAACACACACACATCTTGTTAAGAAAAAAGATGGAGGTTCTGCAGGACAAGTGCATCTTCAATGTCACATTGAGTTGCTTCGGGCTCTCCTGGTGGCCTTAGTCTGATTCTACTGGTTTGAGGTGTATGGTCTGGTGGGCACCAAGATCATGGGCCTGTAGTCAGCCTGTGATGCCTACAAGTGCAAGGAACCTGCAGGAGCACGGTATGGCCATGTGTGTGCATGTGTGTGCTCCTGTGTATGTGTATGGTGTGGTGGTGATGGTGGGATTTACAGATATGAAACAGGAGGGGTGCCTGGCTGGCTCAGTTGGGAGACCACGTGACTCTCAATCTTGGGGTCCTGAGTTCAAGCCCCAGATTGGGGCTAAAGATTACTTAAAGAAACAAACTCAAAAGTAAAGGGAGATGAAACAGGGTTACAGGCATGGGCCTGGAGGTGGAATGGAGAGAAAAATGAGTAGGGTCGAGATAGGAATTATGGGGGGTGAGGTAGGGGATGAGAAAGTGAGGGTGGGCTATAAGTGTGATCTGGCATGGGGATGGGAATGTGGATAGGGTTAAGTCTCTTGGGATGAGGATGGGTTTGAGTTTAGGGCTAAGCTTAGATTTGGAGATGGGGTTGGGGCAGAGTTTTCTTTCTCCAAGAAGTTGAAGGTTAGGTTAGGTTGGAGGATGGGATTAAATTAGAGGTTGGGACTGGGGTTAAAGAGTGGGTCATATTTAGGGTTGGGAATGTGACTGGCTTTAGAGCTGGTCTTGATGATGTAAATAGGGCTTGCTTTAGGAATCAGGTTGGGGTTGAGTTTGTGCGTAGAGCTGGGTTATGGATGGGGTTGAATTTGGGGTTAGGTTTGGGAATGAGAATGGGGTTGGGTCTTAGATGGGGTAGACATCACAGAAGGCCTCCGTGCCCTGACATTCCCTTCACCACACACCCATGGCCCAGACTTTCTGAAGCCTGTCTGCTGCTCTTCACTAGAGTTATATGCACCGCCATTTTTGTATTGGTGCCCCTGTTATTGCTGACCTGAATTTGCCCCTGAGAGCCTGTCCTTGTGAACATGTTCTCAGGAGTGGCCAGTTACGTCAGTGGTGAGGGTCTGGGTGAGAGATGGGGGACTGCAAACTGGAGTCTCCAATGATGGAAGATGGAAGGAGCCCTGGCCACTTGAGTCACTCTTGGGTCTCCATTTTACCAGCTGTTGTGGGACTGCTGGCTTCATGACAGGGGTCCTTTTCTAGGCCATGAGGAATGGCCTGCACCTTCTACCTGGGCTATGGCACCTTTACCTTATACCTGCTCATTGGTGAGGTGAGGCACTGCTTAGGGCCCATTGCTGGTATGGGAAGAGGCGGCTAGTGCTTGGAGGGTGGGTGGGTCCTGTGTGCCTGCCTGTGTCCCTCAGGCACCCTGATCCTGGCAATGAAGCCCATCACACTAGAGGCCCTGCTCAAAGCAGAGCTCTGTGAACTCTCATCAGAGGAGGATGTGGGCATGTCATGCTCTCCACAAACTTTCAGAATTGTGATTCTCCACTGTTTGCTTGTCTTGGGTAAAAGCTCCAGGCAGGGTCCAGGAGTCTGAGACCCTGCTTGCTCGCCTCTTCCTCAGGACCCAAGTCCAGGCCTCCAGCCCTCTATGCCTTCAGTTGCAAGCATCCTGGCCTCCAGGCCCCTCCTTCCGCAGAGACACTAGAGTTGGGGCCCCCTCTTCCAGAATGGAAGGTTGCAGAACCCACAGGAAAGCATGACACAACCCCTAACTGTCCCCTTTGGCCACATCCCCCCCATTTAACTCACACCCTGGTCTCATCTGTCACCTTCCACCCTGAGGCCCCCAAGCCTCTCTCACACCTCTTCCAGGAAGAAGTCTCCTCTGATGTTGAGGGTTCCAAGGGTGGGAGGTATAGAACCTAAAACAGAGGTAAGTTCTGAACCACCACCCAAACCACTGATGATATGACACCCTCCCCCACCACACACTATGAGGAGAACCGGACCTCTGCGGGGGGAGGACAGGGCAACCAGGAAGGGAGGGTGTAAGGCAAGAGTCAGTTACCCGGAACTTCGTGTAAAACCAAACCAGCTTGGTTTTAAAGTCTTGAGTCTCTTTCTTGAGCTCAGAGGACCCATCCACCCAGGTTACCAGCCTCTTCATCTCCAGGACCCAGACACCCAGTGCTCACCTACATGGAGCCCTATCGGTCCTTGGCTCTACTCACTGGCTCCCTGGGCCTGGTGTCCATCCTGATTGCTCTGAGTACGGATTTCTGGTTCGTGGCCATGGGGCCCAGCTTTACATTTCACTCGGGCCTCTGGCCAAAGGGGGTTTATAACAAAGTAGCAGGTAAGGGAGAGGGGTCTCTTGTTGGGGGCGGTGGGCTGCCAGAGGGGCAGGCACCAAAATCTCACCTCCAAACAGACTACATCCGTGCGACGCAGAGCCTCACCATTCTGGCTGGTCTGTCGGTCCTGGTGTCGGTGATCTTCCTGGTCCTGTCCTACATCCCCTTACTGTCCCTTCCAGGCCACGGGCGCCTTGTCTCCTCTGTCACAGCCTTTGCTGCAGGTAGACTCTGGGCTGTACTTGGGCACTGGGGACCGGAGTTCCTGCAGAGGGGCTGAGCCCTGTCTCTCCTCTGCATCCTCAGGCCTTTTTGCGATGGTGGCCATGGTGGTCTATACCAGTGAGCGGTGGAACCAGCCTCAAAGCCCCCAGGTCCAGACCTTCTTCTCCTGGTCCTTCTACCTGGGCTGGGTTTCGACTGTCCTGTTTCTCTGTACAGGTGACTGTTGCTCTGGGAACTGGAGGCGGTCTGGGGTCTGAGAGAGCAGAGTGGGGGCAAGCGCTAACCTCTCTCTGCCACACCAGGTAGCCTGAGTCTGAGTGCTTATTGTAGAGCCTCCCGGCCTGGCTATGACACCTTGTGAGCTGAAGGCGAGACCAGGAGGAAGAAGCAGTAGTCACAGAAGATGTCGTCAGGAGCCGCAGGCACCCACAGGCCTCCCTCTAGCCCTTACCCCTAGCCCTCCTGAGACCCCTTCATTTGTTTCTTCATCCATTCAACAAAAATTTGCTGGGATCTGGTTATTCTTTCTTTTTTCTTTTTAAGATTTTAGTTATTTATTCGTGAGAGACACAGAAAGAGGCAGAGATACAGGCAGAGGGAAAAGCAGGCTTCCTGAAGGGAGCCTGACGTAAGACTCGATCCCAGGACCCTGGGGTCATGACCTGAGCAGAAGGCAGATGCTCAACCACTGAGCCACCCAGGCATCCTGGAATCTGGTTATTCTGAGATTAATTCTGACACGACATAAGCTGAGCTCCATGGTGGGGACACTAGGCACACAGAAAGGAGTCAGAACCCCCACCTGTGCTCAGGTAGCTCCCGCACACGACGGTGTGGATTCAGGCATGGTCCCATGTCTTTTCCTTCTCTTGCCCTTATCTTTCTCCCTGTTTCCACCTCAAGACTCTCTGTCCTTTCTCTTTCTTCTTTATCTTTCCATCTCACTCTTGCTCTGATTTTGTCACCCTGGTCTTCACTCTGGTTCTCCTTGCCCACTTCATTAATTCACTTACTCCTTCAGCTGGCTTTTCCTGAGCTCATCTTTCCTGCTGGGTCTCACTGGGGTGCTGATGGTAATCTGACCTGGGCCTTGCCCACTAGGGCTGCTAGTCCTGGTTGGGGAAATTGAGACCACAGGTAGAGTCCAGGATGGTGGGAAGAAAGACTGTTGGGGGTGGTGAAGGTGAGCTTTTCTGGGAAGAGCATTTTTAGGGGCTTCTTGAGGGCCAAGGAGAGGTCATCCAGGCAGAGGGACACAAAGGTGGAGGTGTGGAATGGCTGGACGTTTTCAGGGATGGAAAACAGTGCTTTGTGGTGGAATGTGGAATGCAGGGTGGTGGAGCATGAAGATGGAGAGGCAGGTGGGAGGGCCCCTAAGGCCACTCCTGGGGGCAATGGGGATCTAGGAGAAGGTTATGAGTTGGGGAGGGGTGACACCAGTTCTAGGTGCCAGAAAGACACCTCTGCGGCATGCAGGGAGGCCAGAGGGAGAGAGAAGTTTGGCAACGTGACGGGTGTGACTGCGACCAGGGCATGAGATGAGAAAGAGGGAAGGAGCCAGAAAGATTGGGGCAGGAGTGGGTGGTGGTGGCAGAAGGAACCAGATTCAGGGATCCAAGGGCTTTGTGGAGTGATGGGCAGGAGGGGGAAGGAGACTACTCAGGCGTCTGGCATGGGCGATGGGCAGGATAGCAGGGTCATCCCTGGTTTGGGTGGGGGATATTGAGCTCAGTTGGGATATGTTTGTCAGGGGTCTGGGAGGGAGACTTGGGCTGGAGATGGTTTGGGTTGTTATCAGAGAATCGGTGGCTACCAGTGGAGGTGAGGGAGGTCCTCTTGTGGGAATGTGCAGGATGGAGGCTCCAGGAAAATCGGGAGGATGGGGAGCAGGAGTTTGCATGGGCATCTAAGAGGGCAGTCAGAGAGCTGGGAACCTGGAGTGCTTATGTGATCAAGGGAAGAGTTTTCAGAGGGATACGGTCTACCATGTCATGGCCTTTTGGCTCCCCCTAGACTCTGAGCTGTCTCTGTGCTAGAAGAGTTGTGTGTGTGTGTGTGTGTGTGTGTGTGTGTGTGTGTATGTGTGGGTGGGTGGGTTGTTATCCCTTTAAATGGCTGATGGGAGAGGGAATTCTGGAACTCTTCCTGCCTCACAGAGACCCAGTCTCCCTTCCCCCACCCCTCTGGACTCTGTGTCTAAGAAGCCTGGGAGTTAGGGGTGAGTCACTTGTCACTTAGGTGGGTGTGTGCATGGGGGAGGCAGGGAGGGCACTGGACAGGCTAAAGGGACATTCCACTGGGGCATGAAGATCTTTGAAAGACAGGGAGGTTTCTAAGCGGTGACTCCTTGGGGGTAAGGTCTTAAGGCCCCCATGAAGAGCAGTAGGCCAGGGGGAAGGAGGTCTTGGAAGGAGGTTTGGGGAGGGCCTGAAGAAGGGGTCCACAGACAGCAGTGCCCGGGGTGCAGTCAGATATGGAGAGACATGTGGGAGGGGATCTCAAGGAATTGCAGGACCTGGGAGAGGGGTCTAGGGGCGGGAGGAGTGTTGGCCAATCTTGCATGTGTGGCCCTTGGCAGCAGCCTCCTTGGCATGGGGGTGAAGCGGAGCCTTCAGAGAGGGGGCATCTATCTTGCTGGGCTTCTTGGCCAAAATCCTCATGATTCTCTCCACTGCCACCAACTACTGGATACGCTACCCTGGGGGCCACCGTGGCCTGTGGCAGGAGTGTAATGCCGGCACCTGCTCCAACATCCCCTGCCAGAGTGAGGCCCGGCCGCCCAGGTCTCCCCCACTGGACAGACAGCCCCCAGCACAGACCACAGCTGGCACAACAGCTGGGCACATCCCGAGTTGCCCCCACCCTCACCCCTTCCACTCCAGTCTCAGGCCCACCTGCTCCTCCACGACAGAGACTACCACAAATCCCCACTTTGGGACCTGCTTCCCTGTTGTGACATTAACTGCCCCTCATGAAGTAACTTCCAAGTCCCCATCCAAATCGTCAACTCTGCTCCCGCCCAGTACCGGGCGGGTCGGGGTGGTGGCCAGGGGCCGGCGCAGGGCTGAGGCGCCCCCTTTCCCCAGCCATGCTGGCGGTGACCGGGGCGTACATGGTGCTGGCGGCGGGCTCCGGCATCGTGGGTTTAGTGATGGGGCTGCGGATCCAGTGCCACGAGGGCGACGCGCGGGGCCAGACCACAAGCAGCATCTTCTTCCTCTGCGGTGAGAGGGCAGCGGGCCCTCAGGCATAGGGCGGGCCTGCCGCTTGCACGGGGTTAGGGGCTCACGCGTCAAGCTTTCAGGCGCTGAGAGGGGAGTGGGAGGAGGGGACCCAGAGGAGGCGGCGTGGCCCGGGCGTGGACGCAGTCTGGGTGGGGCCAGGGTCCGCGCCCCCCTCCCTCTTGGGCCCCGGCCACGCTCACTGCGTGCGCGGGGGCCCAGGCCTGCTGCTGCTGATGGCCTTGACAGGCTACACCGTGGAGAACGCGTGGAAAAACGACGTCTTCTTCTCGTGGTCCTATTTTTCGGGGTGGCTGGCTTTGCCCTTCTCTATTCTCGCGGGTAAGCTGCACAGCGGGAAGAGGGTGGAGGAGAGGACCCCCTCACCGCAGACTCTCGGCCGCCACCCCCTCCCCCGGGACTCCCCAGCACACTCCGCTCCCGACCCCCGCAGATCCCCGGCAAGGGCGCCCTGGGGGCTCCCACCCGCCCAAGGGCCCCCACCCGCCTTCCGCTCCCCAGGCATCTACTTTCTGCTGGCGGACATGGTCGTGCAGAGCACCGATGCCATCAGCGGATTCCCCGTGTACTTGTGAGCCTGCCTGGGGCAGAATAAAGGAACCGCTTTCACCACCGCGGCTGCGCGTGCCTTTCTAGCGGCCGTGAGGACGCGGACACCGGGGGCACAAAAGCACGCGGGAACACGGATAGGAAAAGGACGGGGGACTGGGACATGGGGGGTACCTGGGGTTGGGGGAGACATAAGCACAAGAATCTATAGGGAGCAAGGGACATGGGGACACGAGCATGGAGTGGTCAAGGCGCGTGGGCTAGGAGGGGGAACGGGGCACGGGGGTTAGGGGATCAGGAGAGCACAAGGGCGCGTGGAGGGGATTTAGGGACATGGACGCGGGAAGACGGATATAGGGGAACGTTAGAGGCATGATCAGGGGACTAGCGACATGGCAAGAAGAAAAAGGGGAGACAGACATAAGAGGCCGGGGTGGGTGGTGAAACACAAGCATGGCGACTTGCAGAAGCGTTGGGAAAAGTTTAGAAGGCTCGGGAGGAGCTCCACCGCGGGAGCTCCAGCCTACGCGCACGACCTTTCCCCTAGTTCCCGGCCACGCCCCCTTCCCTGAGTCCCGGTCCCTTCCCCTCAGGTCCCGCCTCTTTCTCCGGGATCCGGTTCCCATTGGTCCGGGTCTTCTTGCCACACCCCCTCCCCTCCGGGCCTCCGATTGGTCCTCTGTCAGGACGGAGGAGGCACCGCAGCGGTTGACTGGCTGGCGGCGCGGGGCGCAGACGCAGAGAGGGGCGGTGGGAGGGGTGGGGGGGCGGGACGTCTGGATCTGGAGGCCGAGCGAGCCCCCTGACCCCGCAGGTGGCAGCAGGAAGATGGCGGAGCTGCGCGCGCTCGTGGCTGTAAAGAGGGTCATCGACTTCGCCGTGAAGGTGACCGGGCCCCACTCCCCACCTCCCCGAACCCCGCGGCCATGTGCTTCCGGGGTCACTGGCTGGGGGGTCTTCTCGTACATCTGATCTCTGCCGCTCTTCCCCCAAACGTCAAAGTCACACCTGAGGGCAAAGATCAAGGACTGTGAGGTTCAGACTTCAGATCCCTCTTCATTCAGCCCCGGCCCTTCTGGGGTCATGACCCCGTGCCCTTTTCTCAACTTCTGGACTCACTGTCTTAATAATCGTGTGCAGTACGAGTTGCCTTCTCTATTTTTAACCTGCTGGAGGTGCCATGGCCCCTGTGGAACATATTGGAGAAACTGAGGCGCGGAGAGGTCACCCAGCTAATGCGGTAGAGCTGAGATTCCCCTCCAGGTCCGTCTGGCTCAGCCCAACTAGTGCTTTGCACGCAAGCCACACTGTCATGGCACGCACACTCAGTTGACTGTTACTTGGGAACCCAGGAGCTTTCACCCTACATAGTCTCTTGGTGAGCAAGGAGGCTCTAGCCAGGAAGGGAGGGAGAAGTGTTTGCTAGAGATGAAATCCTGTTTGAGCTGGTGGAATGGCTCCCACTACCCATGAGAGGGCTTGGGGGGGCAGTGTGTCTGAGGGTCTGGCTTGCCCCAGAGAAAAGCTGGTCCAAGCAGAGGTGAATCAGATGCAGCCTCTCAGGCCAGTTTCTCAAAATACTTGGCTTTTTTTTTTTTTTTTAAAGATTTTATTTATTCATTTGAGACAGAGAGGGGTTGAGGGAGAGCGAGCAAGCATGAGCAGGGGGAAGAGACAGAAGCAGAGGGAGAAACAGACTCCCTGCTGAGCTGGGAACCCAAAGTGTGGCTTCATTCCAAGACCTGGGATCATGACGTGAGCTGAAGGCAGATGATTAACCATCTGAGCCACTCAGGCACCCCTTGAAATACTTGGCTTTAAGCAGACTGAAGATGGTGACTGCCCATCCGTGTCTGTCCCCACTATTAGACTGGATTCCACCTCTCTGTCCCCAGCATTGCCCAGCACAGGGCCTGGCATGCCAGAGGCCTCGGGGTGCATGAAACCAGGGCCCCTATGGGCTTGGGGAGTGAGGTGGGGAGGAGGGCCTGGGAGCCGGACCTGGCATGGAAACTTCAGTGATCATAGCTGCTTAATGGTTAGTGAGTGATTATTCTGCAGGGACAGGGACTGACTCATTCAGTACTTTCAGTATCTTCTTGATGTTATGAATCCTGTTGGACCGGTGAGGAAACTGAGGCCTGTGGAAGTTCTGTGACTTGCCAGATCACCCAGCTCCAGGCAGCCACAAGCAGGATCTAAGTGCAGGCAAGTCCTGCTCCAGTCTCTGCTCCTCCTCCTCCCCCCACCACTCCCACCGGCTTTTTAAAGATTTTATTTGAGAGTGAGAGAGTGTGTGCAGGTGCACTTACAAGCAGGGGAAGGGGCAAAAGGGGAGGGAGAAGCAGGCTCCCCGCTGAGCAGGAAGCCCTACACGGTTCTCAATCCCAGAACCTGGAGATCATGACCTGAGCCAAAGGCTGACACTAAACTGACCAAGCCACCCAGGCGCCACTCTTCCCCTTCTCACTCCATAGCTAGAGCACAGCCCTGGCAGCAGAGGGCAGGGATATTGTCTTTAGCTGCTCTTGGCGTCCTGGGACCTTCTCTCTTGATTTCCTCCCACCTGTAGCTGTTGCTTCGGGCTCTTTCTGCCCCGTAGGCCTCCCTGGGCCGCAACCCTGGTCTCCATGGCCTGAGATGCCTGGGTAGCATCTGTTTCCCTGACCTGGCAGACCCGAGTTTGATGGGCTTTGGGTCCCAGCATCACCCAGCACAGCGCCTGGCATGGGGGTGTGTGGTGAGAACAAAGTTCGGGTATCAGCCTCTGACCTATCCCAGGGGTGTGTGCTTCCTGCTCTGCCATCCACGGTGCCCTGTCCCTCCCTCACCCTTTGTGTGTCCACAGCTCCCACCTGATCTTTCTGGACATACCAGACTCCTTCTTGCCTTGGGCCTTTGCCCCTACTCTGCCTTCTACCTGGGTACCCTTCCCTCTCCACCTCTGTTGCTTGTGCCTCCCTTGTCCTGCCTAACTCTGACCTGTCAATTGTATCAAAGTTTAGTGATTCTCTGGTGTCACCTCCTCCAGAAAGTCCCCCTACCCCAACCCTCTCAGGCCTCTCCATGTGTCCTTGAACACTCCTGCAGCCCTCCCACCCCCACCCCCGGGCTTGCCTCTCTCAGCTCTGCTTCCATGCTGGATTGGGATCCCCTGGTTCACCCGTGTACCCGCCCTCAACTGCCCCTGCCCAGAATGGTAGCTCCTCGAGGTCAGTGCTGGGTCTCATTTGCTCTGTTCCCAGTGTGGCTTTTTCACTTCCTTCCAAGCCTTTGTTCAGATGTCACCTTCCCTGTGAGACCTTTCCTGGACACCGACTTAAAATTGCAGCTCCCATCATCCCTGTCTGCTATCTCATGGTGATTCCTCCCATACTCTTATTGCTTTGCAATCCACAGTGTAATTTAAAAAAAAAAATTTTTTTTTCTACAATGTAATTTATAACTGCTCACTTTGGTGTCTGTCTCTCCTTCCAGACAGCTCAAAGACTGCTTTGAGCTCCAGCATTCGAGAGGAAAGTCTGTTTAATGTAGTCACCATTGTCTGAGATAGCAGAGACCCTGCAAGAGAAGTTCAGGGCCATCTGCCTGGGTCTGCTTCCTGCTGTGTGGCCTTGGGGCAGTTGCTTAACCACTCTGAGCCCTATTTTCCTCTTCTTTACAATAGGGATGACAGTAATACCTCCTGTATCAGGTGGCAGTGAAAATTAAATTAACCCTTTAGATAATGCCTGGCCTATAGTAACTGTTGGCTTTGGCTAGCACTCAGTGAGTGTGGTTACTATCGGTAGAACTGGTAGTAGAAATTCATTTGCTCATCTGTTCAGAACACAACAAACACTCTGCTCAGTGTGTTTGTGTATGTCTGAGATTGTGCGCCTGGGGTATTAATACATCAGCATTTGGCAACCCAGGAATGCTCAGTTCTGGCCAGGGATACATTTTCCATGAGGCTGAATGAGGCCGTAACCTTCAGAGTTTCTTTCAAGGCCCAGGAAGAGATTGGATCAATTTTGCCTTCATGATTTGGTGTGTGTTTTCTCTTTTTTCTTTTTCTTTTTTCTTTTAATATTTTAAAAATTTATTCATGAGAGGCACAGAGAGAGGCAGAGACATAGGCAGAGGGAGAAGCAGGCTCCCTGTAGGACTTGATCCCAGGACTCCCGGATCACCACCTGATCCACAGGCAGATGTTCAACCACTGGGCCACCCAGGTGCCCCTGGTGTGCATATTCTTAAAGAGCCTTCTCCAAAAGGCTGGAAACCTCAGACCCCAGAAAACCTGTTTTGACCTCTGGGCCTAACTCCAACCAGCCATGCCTTCTCTCGGTTCTGGGAACACATGGCCTTTTCTGCATCTCCTGGCCCCTCCCGGTTCTTGGCAAGGCTGGCACCTCCTCATCACTCCCTCAGGTCACACATGTCAACTCCGGGAGTTTTTGATCCTCTTTGCCTGCCCCACATGTGGTCTCCTGTAGAAGGGTCTCAGAGCACTGACCACTGCCTTAGTCATCTGTCACTGTCATCACTCCCTGGCCACCATCTGCCTATCTGGCCTTGGCTGTCCTGATCACTGTGTGTCCTGGGTGCTCTGTGCTCTGCCCAAAGCTCTAGCACATGCCCAGTGAGTGACTCACTTGATGGAAAAAACTAGAAGACAGAACCATAGAGAAGTCCTTGAGCTGTGTCAAGAGCTCAGGGAGAGCTTTTGGAAGTCATTTTATAAACACCTGCTCTGATACAGTGGGCCATGAATAAAAGGACTGGCTACCCTACCTCTTGAGAGCCCATTTTATGTCCTGGAGAGTCTTGTGATTCCCAAGTCAAACTCGGAGTTAGGCCCCTTGGTCCTGCTGTGTGATCCTGGGCAAGGCCTTGGCCTCTCGGTGGTTGTTCTATCTGTACAAAGGGAATGGTAATGGCAGTAACTAACCTCTAGGCGATTAGGACAGTTAATTAAGTTAATACACATAAAGCCCTTGGAGCGATGCCTGCCTGACTCATGGTTATTTTTGTTAAAGGTTAATGTTCTACACTTTTATAAAAAAAGATTTTATTTATTTATTTGACAGAGAGGGAAAGGGAGAAGCAGGCTCCTCTGAGTAGGGAGCCGGACATGGGGCTGGGTCCCAGGACCCTGGGACCATCACCCCAGCCTAAGGCAAACATTTAACCTACTGAGCCACTCAGGCGCCCCAATATTTTGCACCATTAAGAGAAAGGGTGGAAGCTTCATGATCATCTCTGATTTATACAAGCTCGTTACTTAAAATAATAAAAAGACTGGCACTAATTTTTCAGACTGACCATGCTTTCCTGACTTACGTAATTTAACTAAACAGTGGTTTTGAAGCTTGAAATCAACTCAGGCTAAAGGGTCTTCCATGGAGAAGATGAGCTGGCATGTTTCCCTGGTGTGGAGGGCTCTTGTCTCATTCTGCTTGGGAGTCAGGAGGTTGGTGCTGGGAGTCCTGCCAGAGCAAGAGCAGGCCCAGCGCCCTCCACTGGCCCCTGGCTCACCAGCACTGGCCTTTTGCTGTTGGGGGCTGCTTTTCTGTTGAAAGGGGAAACCTCTGACTTGTATTTTATTTTTGTAACCAGAGGGCTTTTGTGTTTTAGTTTCCTACCGTTTTCAAGTCTTGAATGGTTCTAACACGGGTTCTCATGTGTGTGTCTGGCGAGTATTTAACTGTGTGCCTGCAGTGTGCCAGGCACTATGCTAGGCCTGCGAGTTTAGTTGTGAACAGAGCTGATGGAGATCCGTGTCCTCGGGGAGTTGACATTCTGGTAAGGAGAAAATTGACTCTTAATATGACCAGCGTGTGTTGATTGTCAGGGGTGGTCAGTGCTATGGTGAGAGTTAAACAGGATAAGGGGGTGGGGAGAGTCGGGAGGGACAGGGTTTACACAAGAGGAGGTGGGACAGGGACAGCAGAGGAGGTGGGAGTCAAGCCAGGGCATATTCCAAGAAATTCTGGGGATCATGTGCAAGCCCCACGGTATGGTTTGGGAGAAAAGCATGGATTCGGAACATGGTGTTTCTTCCAATTGGATTTCTGTAGAGTGAATTTATTCAGGTCTGAAATTTGAGCCTATTTTGGTGCTAAAATGACTTTTTTTAAAAGAGAGATTTTTATTTATTTATTTGAGAGAGAGAGGGCACAAGTACGGGGAGGGGCAGAGGGAGAGAGAGAAGCAGACTCCCCACTGAGCAGGGAGCCCAATGTGGGGGTTGATCCCAGGACCCTGAGCTTGTGACCTGAACTGAAGGCAGATGCTCAACTGGCTGAGCCACCCAGGTGCCCCTGACTTTTAAAAAGAAATAACAGTGATGGCAAATGATAGTTGTCCTTTTCTCCTCTTCCCCCGCCTCAGTATTACTGGTCCATGAGGCACATCCAGGCTGGGAAGAGAGAAATGTGTAAGAAGATAGAAAGAGACAGTGTCCCAGTGTCCCCGGCTGGGCCAGGCTATCATCCCAGGTCTGCACTGGCTGAGGCCTTGGCAGCAGCCACAGGGAAAGAGAGAGGCAGGCCAGATCCTGGTGGATCGTGCAGGCTCCCGAGCAAGGCTCCTCTAGGCATCTCATGGGCTTCTCAGACACAGAACCCACCTCTTCCCCTCCCCTGGCTTCTAGAAACCCCACTCTGTCCCTGTCACTCCCACCTCCAAAGGCTTCTCCAGTCCATCCACTTCTCCATCCCTGCTGGCACAGCTGACCAGGCCACTGTCATTACTTATTTTGTTGACTAACAGCCACCCAGCTGGCTCCCTATTTCTGCCCTTACTGTGTTCCCGTTCTTCTCCACCAAGAATCCAGAGTGATCTTGTGAAAACTTAAGTTGGATCCACTTGCTTCTTGATCATCATTGTTCTTTGGATCGAGACCCAGCTCCCCTTCTGTAGCCTGCTGGGCCCTAAGAGTTGTGTTCGTTTCCTGTTACTGCTTTAGCAACTCTGACAAACTCAGTTGCTTCAAACAACACAGACTGGTTCTCTTATCACTCTGCACATCTGATAACTGAAATGAGCCTGCTGAGCTAAGATCAAGGTGTCCTCAGCCCTACATTCCCTCTGGAGGTGCGGAGAGATGCTTTTCCAGGTTCAAAGTCAGCAGCACAGTGTCTTCACTGTCTCTCTGACCCTGACACTACCTCTCCCACTGACCTCTCTTCATTGACAGCAACCCTTGTGATTATACGGGGCCCATTCCCAGACAACCCAGGATAGTCCCCCTCTCAAATCCCCCTTGCAAAGTCCTTTTTGTCATGGTGGCGACATTCACAGGTTTTGGGGATTAGGATGAGGACATCTTGTGCCCATCACAATAGTCCCGGCTCTCTGGCCTGATGGCAGACTACTCCTGTGGTCACACAGGCCTCCTTAGACTCCTTATACCTCAGGGCCTTTGCACATGCTCTGCCCGCCACTGACCGCTTTCACACTTAACATATTCAGCTCTATTTCATCTTTCAGGCGTTAGCTCTAGGGCCACTGACTCAGGGAAGCCTTCCCTGATAGCCTCCAACCTCAGACTCGGTGAGGCCCCCATCATCCTCTCTCAGAGCTCCCCAGACTTCCTCATGGATTGTCAAGTGGCATAACAGGGAATTTGAGTGCTTGGGTCCTAGAAACCAAGCCAAGTACTTTGCTTGAGTGCCTCAGTTTTCTCATCCGCCCATGGAGATAATGACTGCTCCTCCCTCATCAAACGGTCACCCATGAGATGAATAAGTTAGGATAATTGCTTAGAACACGGCTCCTGCCTGAGGCTCCTTCAGTGTCCGTTGGCTTTTAAGAGGAATGTGATAGGCTAGGAAGTGCCCTCCCCCCCCCAGGCTATCCAGGCCCTGATCCCTGGAACCTATGAATGGTAGCTAATTTGGAAGTGGAGTCTTTGCAGTCGTGGCTGAATTAAGGCTCCTGAGATGGGGAGGTTATCCTGGATGGCCCGAAATGCCATCTCTAGAGTCTTCACAAGAGAGAGGCAGAGGGAGCAGGAGGAGCTGAGGGATAGATTCTCCCCTAGAGCCTCCAGAGGGGCTGCGCCCTGCCAACACATGCTTGCAGCTCCCTGAAACGGATTGTGGACTTCTGGCCTCCAGAGTGGTGAGACAGCAAGCCACTGGGTTAGTAATTTGGAAGGGCAACCACGTGGAAACTAATAGGAGGATGGTTAGTTGTTTATACTGTCCTCCCTTAACTAGACCCGGAGCTCAAGGGCCGGTGGGCCTCTCTCCCTTGCTCATGGCAGTATCCCCAGAATCCAGCTCTGGGCCCACATACAGTCGGTGCTCAGTAAAGACGGACCCTTTGAGGAAAGGAATGAGCAGAGTTTGCCTCTTTGGCAGAATAGGCCTTTGATACTGGTGTTTTTCAGACTAGATCATGACCATGTGTCAATCATGAAATCCCCCAAGAGGGCTGACATTTATTTATCTTTTTAAAAAAATTATCTTATTTTTTAAGATTTTATTTATTTTTTATTTTTTTATTTTAAAGATTTTTATTTTATTTATTCATGAGAGACAGAGAGAGAGAGAGAGAGACAGGCAGAGACACAGGCAGAGAGAGAAGCAGGTTCCCCACGGGGAGCCCAGGGCCCCAAGATCACGACCTGAGTCATAGGCAGACAGTCAACCACTGAGCCACCCAGGCATTCTGAAGGCTGACATTTAAAGAAAGAGTAGAAAATGTCAGGGTATGGTGTATAAAGTAAGGTTAAGTATTGTTTTTTTTTAAAATTTATTATTATTATTATTATTATTATTTTATTATTATTATTTTTTTTAAGGTTAAGTATTGTTCACTGAATCTCACATTGCAGTGATATTCATATTTATATATAAGTATATGTTACGCATTTGTGATATACTCAGGTGTATCATAAAATGTGTTTCACACTGGATTATGGGAAATAGAAATTTGAGAAACGTTCTCCTCTCAGGCCCAAGCAGAGCAACAGAGTCTGATGAGCCTGTCAGATGTCCCTGGTGCTCAACAAATGTCTGAATGAGACCATGAGAGGATGACCCTCTACCTACCTGAAATTCTCCTCTGCTGTGTCCCCAGAGCTGTGGAACCCTGGACAAGGCCCTGCCCCTTTCGGGGGTCCCCCTCTTGCCTCCTTGCCTGTTTCCTTTGACCCCGCCCCTTCCCTTTCTGGCTGGCAGATCCGGGTCAAACCTGACAAGATGGGCGTGGTCACAGATGGCGTGAAGCACTCCATGAACCCCTTCTGTGAGATCGCAGTGGAGGAGGCCGTGAGGCTCAAGGAGAAGAAGCTGGTCAAAGAGGTCATCGCTGTCAGCTGTGGGCCTGCCCAGTGCCAGGTGCCCAGATCCTGGGGAAAGGGTGCCAAGGCCCTGAGTCCTGGGTCTGAGGGAGGAAGGACTGGGACCAGGCTCCGGGATCCCCTTGGGGCTGGAAGCCAAGTCAAGCCCCTTCTCCTGGCAGGAGACCATCCGCACTGCTCTGGCCATGGGTGCAGACCGAGGTATCCACGTGGAGGTGCCAGCTGCAGAGGCAGATCGCCTGGGTCCCCTGCAGGTGGCCCGGGTCCTGGCCAAGCTGGCAGAGAAGGAGAAGGTGGACCTGCTGCTGCTGGGCAAGCAGGTAAATGTGCCCCCCCCACACACACACACACAGGAGCTGAGACTACAGGGGGCCCAGGCTGAGTGGAGGGCAGGGTGACCACAGATGCAGAAAGACTCCTAGGATCCTGGGGGTACGATCGGAGCTCCAGAGACTTTCAGGGTCCTAGGGGCTATGATTGGAGATCTGTAGACTCCCAGGGTCCTCTGGAGTACAATTGGAGTTCTGGAGACTCCCCAGAGTCCTAGGGGTATGATCGGAGCTCCAGAGACTCCTGGGGTCCTAGGGGTTATCATTGGAGCCCCGGAGGCTGTGGTGATGGCCTGTGTGGAAGAATAGGAAGCCAACATAGAGCAGACAGATGGATAGAGCAGATATATGTGGCTGGAGGGACTGGGCTTGAGCTGTAGGGAGTGAGGGGGAGGGAGGAGGTACAGACAGTGCTGGGTCTGGCTGGGAGACGCAGAGGGGCACTCCTGGAAGAACAATCAGGAATTACAAAGAACTCAGGAAGACACGGGGATTTGGTGTGTGGGGAAGACAGCCGTGTGGTTCAGACAGCCTGGGCTACAGCAGAGACCTGAGGCTTCTGGAGGGTGCTGAGGAGCCTCTGGAGGCCTATGAGCAGGAGAGGGACGGGATCAGCTCTGGGTACAGAAAGACCTCTCTGAGGCCATGAGGAATGAATTGGAAGGGGAGAGACTGGAGGTTAGGAGTCCTGGGAGGGGAATGGGGGCTAATGGGGAGCTGGAACCCTGCCTACTATGTGGTACCCCCAACCTGAGGAGGATGTGAGTCTGGCTCAGCTGTTCTTTCAGGAGACCAGGCAGGTGACACCCTCTGGGTAGCCTGTCCACCCCCTCCTATTTGAGGACAGACCTTGTGGCCTCACTCAGGGTGGGGGCAGAGGGTCATCAGAAGAGCTAAGCCATCGATAGACAGCAGTGGGAGGGGAGAGACCAAAGGGCAGGGACTCAGGGACAGAGGTTGAGAAAGAATTATCAGAGCCTGGGAAAGAAGATGAGGCACATAGATGGCACAGGAGGTTCAGATATAGAGGCTGAGCCCTGGCAGGAAAAGACAGTGATTCCAGCAGGCTGGATCAGCACCTGAGGATACAGGGAGGCTGATGGGTCTATGTAGGTTGTTGGGTGTCCTGCACAGCCTTGCACAAGTCAGGCAATAGAGAACAAGACATGACAAACAATAAGGGAATCAGTGTAAGTCAGTAAGCTGAGGCAAAGGGCCTGGTCAGAGGACAGGCCAAAAAGGCATGGTTTGGATAGGGCTCAGGGCTCTGAGGACCCAGGTCTCACACCAGCTCCCCAGGATACTGCTGGTGGCAGCATGGCCAATGGAAGCCCCCCTTTTGCCTGTCCTGGTTGTCAGGGACAGTTCCTGGGGCCAGGACCTCCAACTGAGAAGATAGAGGATAAACGGGTCAAGACATTCTTCATTGTAGGTGACAGAATCAAACTGGCTTAAGCCAGAAAGTGAACCTGTTAGTTTATACAAGCAGGCTTCAGGCATAGCTTGATCCAGGGTCACATGTCAGCTCTAGGCTCTGTTCCTCTGTCTTATCTTTACTTTCCACATCTCCAGGCTCACACCCCACAAGTCTAGCACCTTCAGTGAAAAGAAAAGAGCCTCTTTCCCAAAGATTCCAGCAAATCTTTCAGGGCTCCAAAGAGCTTTCAGGGCTCTTCGTTGGTCCAGCTTGAGTCAAGTACCCATCCCTGAACCAATCACTAGGGTCAGGGGATAGAATGTTCTTGGCCCAGGTCCTGCTTATTCAGTTCTCCAGTGTGGCTGTCCCAGGTCCTGGCTTCTATGAATATTTGTATGGTGGGCAAAGACCCCTGTTTGGCATTGAGGATGCTAGATGTCCTTTGCTGCCCCTGGACAAGTGGCTGCCTATCTTCAGACCCAAGTGAAGGGATGGGATCATTCTAGACCAAGAGTCAGCAAACTGTGGGCCATGACCACTGCTGATTTTATAAATAAAATTTTATTGAAACACTATCACACTTGTTGCTTTATATAAGCACATTGTTGTGGCTGCTTGTGTACTACTGAGGTGGAGTTCAGTAGCTATGACAGAGACTAGGTGATATTTGGAAAATGTTGGCCAAACCCCATCGAGACCAAGGCCCAAATGATATGTGAAAAGACCCGTTGTCATATAGTCTTCTCTCTTTTTCCACTCAGGCCATCGATGATGACTGTAACCAGACGGGGCAGATGACAGCTGGATTTCTAGACTGGCCACAGGTGAGGCTGGAGTGGAGAGCACCTGCTGGGGGTCAGATCTGGGAGCTCAGAACAGGGCCACCCTTGTCCCTGTCCTTTTGGAAGGAGGCAGGCTTAGTAAGACAGGATGGCTACTCTGGCGGGCAGGAAGGAGATGTGCCCAGCCAGGACACCATGCTTCTCATCTGGGCATTTGGTCCTCTGTTTTTACCTGCCCTGTCACTTGTCAACCTCACTGAATTCATCCCTGCTTCAGTGCCTTTGCACTTGCTGTTCTCTCAGCCAAGACATGGTTCCCCCAGATTGCCTCATGGCTTTCCCACTCTCTCCTTTAGGTCCCTGCTCTGTTATTACCTCTTTAGAGAGGCCTTCCTTGCCCACCCTTATGAAATCCTCAGACCCCCTCCTCAATGTCAGATTCCCTGCTCCCCACCTATGCCAGCCCAATAGAAACACAAGCCACCTAGGTAATTAAAAATTTAAAAAAAAATTTTTTTTTTTCATAGCCAGATTAAAAAAAAAGTAAGAAGACACAGGCAAAACTAATTGCAATAATATTTTATTTAACTGAAGACATCTAAAATATTCTTAGCATATGATCAATATAAAAAATACTGAGCTATTTTACATTCTTTTTTCTTTTTGTATTAAGTCTTTGAAATCCAGGGTGGATTTTTATATGTACAGCACATCTCAGTTCAGATGCTGAAATTCCATCAGAAATACTTAATTTAGGGATGCCTGGGTGGCTCAGTGGATGAGCATCTGCCTTTGGCTCAGGGCACGATCCCAGGACTCCTTCTCCCTCTGCCTATGTCTCTGCCTCTCTCTGTGTCTCTCATGAATAAGTAAATAAAATATTTAAAAAAAATACTTAATTTAGATTCCTAAAATTCACAGTTGAAAAAGTAGGTTCAGGGTGCCTGGGTGGCTCAGTGGTTTAGCGTATGCCTTTGCCTCAGGTCGTGATCCCGGGGTCCTGGGATCGAGTTCCGCATTGGGCTCCCCATGGGGAGCCTGCTTCTCCCTCTGCCTGTGTCACTGTCTCTCTCTATGTCTCATGAATAAATAAATAAAATCTTAAAAAAAAAAAAAAAAAAAAAAAGGAAAAGTAGGTTCACATACCTAAGTTGTTCCAAATGAACTTAAAAATTTTCCAGGGACTGCATTGAGTATCTTTTATTTTTTAACCAGCATTATTGAGATTAAGTGACCTACAATAGCTGCATATATTTAGAGTGTACGGTCTGGTAAGCTTTGACACATGGGTACACCCATGAAGCCATCACTACAATCATAATGTATCTGGCTTGTCAATCTTTAAATTTATTTATTTGTTTATTAAAAAAATTTATTTATTTATTTTAGAGAGAGAGAGAGAGAGAGAACGAGAGAACACACAGGAAGGGGCAGAGGGAGAGAAGCAGGCTCCCTGCTAAGTGAGGATCCCGTCACAGGACTCGATCTCATAACCTTGAGACCATAACCTGAACTGAAATCAAGAGGTGGGCACTTAGCGAACTGAGCCACCCAGATTCCCTTTGGTCTTTATATTTAAATTAAGTAAGATGAAAAACTCTATCCCTCAATCATGGTAGCCACGTTTCTTGTGCTCAGGAGACACCTGGGTCCAATGGCTGCTGTGTATCTCTATGGTTCCCGGTGGTCTTCCTGGCCGGGATAGATGCCCATGAAAGCCAGGGTCTTGTTGGTGGGGGTCACAGTGTATCCCCAGGACTGGCTCTTGAGGCACTCAGATGACACTGGGAATGATGGAACATTCCAGCTAAGACTTGGAAGGTTTGTCTAGTGAATAGGTGAATGGAGAGAACAGGTTGGTTGGACAAAGAGGGTGTAAGTACATCAGGAAATGTTGATTCAGAGCTGAGGGCCAGAGGGGTTTTGGCCAGAGCATTGGCACCGAGTGAAGAAGATGGGGTCCTAGTGGAGGTTACCAGGGTCAAGGTGAACATAAAGCTGTGGTCAGCCCCACAGGGGGCCTCAAAGGGAGCTCCAGGGGACAGAATGGTGGGTAGTGGGAGCCCCGCCTTGAGCCTAGAACCAGACTGCCAGCTCTTGGATTTAACAGTGGTGGGTGACAGTGAGCACATTTTGGAGCCTTCCTCTGCTTCAGTTTTCTTCATCTGTAAGGGGGATAATAACATTTACCTTATAGAGTTCCTGTGAGGCCTGATGACTTAGTGCATGTAAATTGTTTAGAACAGTGCCTTTCCTACTCCATATATGTTCATCATTATTAATTTAGGTTAATAGTAGGAAGGAGCCTAACTGGCAGGTTCAGATCATTAGGACCCACACCTTGGCTCCCAGGGAAAGTACAAGATACCTTCCCTAGATTACTGAGATCTCTTTCTGTGGCTTCCTCATGTTTGTGAACTTGATGTCTACAGGTTGCCTTGCAGGACTTTCTTTTCTGTTCTCTTATTTGTTCACTCACCTGTGTGCATGCACACCTGCAGCTCTGTTCCTGCCTTGAGTTAACCTTACCCATCCTCTCATCTCCCCAGGGCACATTCGCCTCCCAGGTGACAGTGGAAGGCGACAAACTGAAAGTGGAGCGGGAGGTTGATGGGGGCCTAGAGACCGTACGGCTGAAGCTGCCTGCTGTGGTGACTGCTGACCTGCGGCTCAATGAGCCCCGCTATGCCACATTGCCCAACATCATGGTGAGCGCTTAGTGGACGGGTTACAGAGGGCCCGGGAACGGGTTAGTGCATGGCACGCCCAGTGCCTCCCTGATAGGAGAGAGGATCTAAGGCTCTTCTTATCCAAAGGGAGTGATCACCTGGCTAAAAGGAAGAGTTCACTGTTCATCATGGCCGGTAGGATGGGTTCATTGGGTCCTCTCAGCCAATAGGAAGGGTATAGTGGGTCATCTCATCCAGTAGGATGGATTCAAGGAGTTATCTCAGCCAACAAGGAGAATTCAGTGGAGCATCTCTTCCAGTGGATGGGTTCAGTGAGTTATCTCATCCATCCAGCACGGTGGGTTCAGTGGGTCAGCTCGGCCCAAAGTTCATGGAGTCATTACTACCAGAAGGTTGACTTTGCCAGTGTACTTCAGCCAGTGAAGGGCTTTCCAGGACATCCCTGCCAACAGAAATGATCTATACCAGGCTCTGTAAGAGGTCACAGATGTCCTGGCTAGTGGGTAGGTCCAGGAAAGTTCAGGCAGTGGCATTTGTTCTGCAGATGTGGCACTCATGGGTAGGAGGCTGTGGGAGGGTGGGCAGCGCCTTCAGCAGCCTGTAAACTGTGGCCACCCATGTGCAGAAAGCCAAGAAGAAGAAGATTGAAGTGATCAAGCCTGGAGACCTGGGTGTGGACCTGACCTCCAAGCTCTCCATAGTTAGTGTGGAGGACCCACCCCAGCGAACCGCTGGCATCAAGGTGGAGACTGTGGAGGACCTGGTGGCCAAGCTGAAGGAGATTGGGCGGATTTGAGCCCCTTCCCTGAAACCCAGCAATAAAACTATGACCCTCTCGACGACTGTCTCTGTTAACTCATTCCCTGGAGACCTGTTCCTTGATTCATTCAACAGACATTGACTTAAGTCTCCTGTGTGCCAGGCCCTGTGCTGGGTGACGCCGGGGACCCAGGTGAGTCACATCTAGTCCCTGAGAAGCTTCCATGTTGGGGGGGTGGGGGTGGACATGGGCAGAGGCAGCTGTAATGCAGAGTGCTATGTGCTCTAAGCACAGGTGACACCACACACTTGGGAGCCACCTGGGGCACCTGACCTGGCTCTTGGGGCCAAAGAGCTTTCCTAGGGAGTGGCTTCTTGGTTGAGTCTTGAAAGACACTTATCAGTGAGGTGGGAAGAAGAAAGGCTTTCATCTGCAGAGTTTTTGCTGGGGACTCCCAGGTGCCAGGCCCTTCTGAGAGTCGGGATACAAGAGAGGACAAAGCTGGAAGCTCAGGTTCTGGTTTGGGACACAGACATACCACAATCAAAACCCCTGTGGGAATAAAGAGCGGGCCCTGGAGTCAGACCTGGTGATTTTAGAGCCTCTCTCGCATTTACCAACTGTGGGATCTTGAGTGAGTTACATTTGGTGTCTGAGCTTCAGTTTCTTTATCTAGCTGATCAAAATAGTAAGAGCTTAGTGTAATGGTTAGGGCTTGGGGTCTGGCCAGGCCACTTCCTGGCAAGTTCCTATTCTCTGAACCTGTATTTCCTCCTCTCTCAGGTGGAGTTAGTAATAAGATCTGTGTTCTGGTTGTCTGGCATGGCATAACGAACCACCCCAAAACTCTGGTGTAAGCCAGCAGTAATTTATTTTGCCCATAAACCTGAAATTTGGGCAGGGCTTGGCAGGAGAGCTCACTGCTCTACATGGCATCATTTGGGGTCTCAAGAAGTGGCCAGAGGATTGACATCCAAGATGATTCAGTCATGTGACCCACAAACTGGCCAGGGTTGTTGGCTTGAGCTGACTGTTGACCAGAGGCCATGATTCCTCTCCATGGGGCTGCTTGAGCTTCTTCACAATATGGTGGCTGGGTTCGAAGAAGTGTTCTTTTTTTTAATTTTTTATTTATTTTTTATTTTTATTTATTTATGATAGTCAAAGAGAGAGAGAGAGAGAGAGGCAGAGACACAGGCAGAGGGAGAAGCAGGCTCCATGCACCGGGAGCCCGATGTGGGATTCGATCCCGGGTCTCCAGGATCGCGCCCTGGGCCAAAGGCAGGCGCCAAACCGCTGCGCCACCCAGGGATCCCCCCCCCTTTTTTTTAAAAAAGATTTTATTTATTTATTTATTTATTTATTTATTTATTTATTTATTTTTTAATTTTTTATTTATTTATGATAGTCACAGAGAGAGAGAGAGAGAGGCAGAGACATAGGCAGAGGGAGAAGCAGGCTCCCTGCAGGGAGCCTAATGTGGAGTCGATCCCAGGACCCTGGGATCATGCCCTGGGCCAAAGGCAGATGCTCAACCACTGGGCCACCCAGGCACCCCCCAAGAGGGAGTGTTCCACCACACATGAAGTGGAATATGCCAGTCTGCAGGCTGAGATGCAGACATTGGTGTGGGGTCACTTCTGCTGTACTCCCTTGATCTGGTAGTCCGAGTCTACCCCGATCCAAGGGGAGGGGGTATAGACCCTACTCCTTCAGGGAGGAGGGTTGAATTTACAGGCATCTTGAAGCTATAAATCTTACCCCATGAAGTTTTGAGGGAATTAATGTAGCTCCCCCAGAACCACATCTGACACACAGAAAGTGCTCACAATGTATTATTACCATTGTTGTTACCATCAGCATGGTTAGAACTCCCTGGATAAGCTCAGAGGACTGACTGGGAGCTTGAGCAGAGCTCTGGGTGGTAGAAGCTTTCAGGAGGAGTAAGCATTCTGACCACCCTGAGCCAAAGCCCAGCTCCTCTCTCTGGCTGTGCAACCTCCTGCAGGTCCCTTGACCTCTCTGATCCATGGTCCCCTGGCCTGTAAGATGACGATAGCGATAACGACACCCAGCTCTGAGGGCATTTGGAAGTGTTTGGGCAGATAATGCCTGGGTAGCATTTTGCATGGTTCCTGGCACAGAAGTGGTAATTATTGTTATGATTCTTAAGCAGGTGAGGTTGCAGGACAAGTTGGGGGTGGGGGCTGGGCAGGGAGTGAGCAGAGCATTCCAGGTAGGAAACCCGCCTGCAAATCTGGGAGGGGAGAGATGGCGCAGAAGAATGGCAGGATGTTCAAAGAATTAGAGGGTGGAGGGCGTGGCCAGAGTGGGTGGGTCTGAAAGGGCCCTTAGATGTCTCTTGAGGGCACAGGGGAGCCACAGGAGGGGCAGGGACAGAAAGGGTTTAAGTGTGGATCCATAGGCTGGCAGAGGCTGGAGGCAGGAGGCTGGAGGAGAGGATGGGATCTGTGCTAGGATCTGGCCAGTGGGAATGGAGAGGAAGGGGCAGAGGAGGGGGAGAGAGGAGGGAAGAAGGCTCCCCAACCTGTGCATAGATGTGGAATGGCACTTGAGATGGAGAGCCCAGGAAGGGGTTGTATTGGAGGGAAGATGCTGAGTTTAGTGGGATGCAGGGCATTTGAGGCCGTGGGGGGCACAGAGATGCAACTCTAGGTCTCAGGAGAGGGTAGGAGACAACCAATTGAGACATATTCTGAGGGCAGCAGGGAGCCATAGGAGGAGTTGAAGCAGTTCGGCAATTGCAGGTATCTGAGGCTGCAGGGAGGACAGAGGAGACTCAAGGCCAGAGGGTGGGGAGAAGGAAGGCTGAACTGAGGCCAAGGCCATCAGAAGTGGGGCTCTCCAAAGGGTCACCTCACCCTCCTCCAAGAAGTCTTCCTGGCTTCTCTTCCCCATGGGTTTGCTACCCAATTTCCGCTGGGACTCAGCAGCTTTCACTATCTTCACCCTGGGTGTGGGGAGTGCAGGGGTCATATGGGACCAGCTGATGAGGACCAGTCAGGTGGGGTGGCTGGCTCTGCCACTAGATTGGGGTTGGGGGATCCTGGCACCGCCCACTGGGTCTGGCTTCCTTCCCCGCCCAGGAAGCTACCAGTCCTGTCAGACTTGTTGACCAGGGAGGCACTGGAGTCTCGCTCCAGTGTCCTCACAGGTGCAGCCAGCACCATGGACACCTCATGGGCTCTGCTGCTCTTCCTGTTTCTGGGTAAGTCCCCTGCTCAGCCCCTTCCCACCTGTTCCCCTTCTCGGGACCTCCTCAACACCCTCCCCTCCTCTCCTTGCAGCCTCTGGAGGAGAGGTCCTCACCCTTGGAGCCTCTTCTGGAGTTCAGCAAACCAATTTCTCCTTGGACTCAGAAAGCTCTTCCCAGGGCCCAGGTTCAAAAGTCTCCTACATCAACCCCCCCAGCTGGAAACTTCCAGATCAGTCTCCAGGTTCAAATGCCACGGCTGCTATCCCTCATCCCAAATGGTTTTCTGAGGCCTCAAATTTTAACGATATGCCTAGGTCCGTCTGGTCAAATGTTTCTGCTGAGGGCCAAAAGTTGAGCCTGGATCCTACCTTCTCTGAAATCCCTGATTCTGAAGTATTTTCTGATATCTTGGGTTCTCAAGTTCCTGCCAAAGACTCAGAGCCCTCCTTCTCTGTTAAGACCCCAGCTTTGAACATTTCAGCTCCGGTCCCAGATACTGAAGTACCTATTGAGACCCCAGGTTCAAAAGCCTCCCCTGAGGATCATAATCTTGAAATCTCTGCCCAGAAACCTGAGTCCAAAGTAATTGCAGGAGCCCAGCCAGGGGAAAGCTTCCCCCAGCAGGTGGGGAGGCCTCTCTCGGTGTTAGTGGGGACCACCATCCAGCTTCCTCTAGTTCCAATTCCCAGCCCTGGCCCTCCTGCTCCTCTGGTTGTCTGGCGCCGGGGCTCCAAGGTGCTGGCTGCAGGAGGCCTGGGGCCAGGGGCGCCCCTGATCAGCTTGGACCCTGCTTACCGAGACCGCTTACGATTTGACCAGGCCCAAGGGGGCCTGGAACTTGCTTCTGCCGGGCTGGAGGATGCTGGTCTCTACACTGCTGAGGTTATCCGGGCTGGGGTTTCCCGGCAGATTCGGGAGTTCATGGTGGGTGTGTATGGTAAGTGGGCACTGAGGCTCAGAGTGCAGGCTGCAGGGTCTGCTGTGCCAGACCTTTGGGCAGGTGGCTGCTGTCCATGTTTTCTCCCTTGATGAAGGGGTCCTTTGACAGGGGAGAGAGCACTTCTAGGTTGGAGGGATAAGAGGGGCTGGGGGTCAAGACAGGAGTTCTTGAGGGGAGGTGGACCTGGGGATCAAGACCCCTGGGGGCTTGGAACCCTGAGTCTCTGAGAGGACAGAGTGGGGGACTCAGACTTATGGGTCTGGGAGGAGGAGGACCCCTAGGGCTGGGCCTCAAAGTCTTGGGTGGGAGGAGTGAAGGGTGAGGTCTGGAGTCCTGGATCTAGGGGACCAGGGGGCCAGAGACCGGGTCCTGAGTCTGCTCCCTTCTCCAGAGCCCCTGCCCCAGCTGTCGGTGCAGCCCCAGACCCCCGAGACAGAGGAGGGGGCGGCCGAGCTCCGGCTGCGCTGCCTGGGGTGGGGGCCTGGTCGTGGAGAGCTGAGCTGGAGCCAGGACGGACGCACCCTGGAGGCGACAGTCCCTGAGGGAGCGGAACCACCCCGGATCCGCACAGAGGGCGACCAGCTGCTCATCGTGCGACCCGTGCGCAGCGACCAGGCCCGGTACACCTGTCGCGTCCGCAGCCCTTTCGGCCACACCGAGGCTGCGGCCGACGTCAGAGTCTTCTGTGAGTGTGGGCGTGCCTCGGGTTCGGGTCCCTGAGCTGGGAGCTCAGGTTCCTGAGTCCCTGGGGCCGAGGGGGGGTGGAGGTCCAGCGCCCCGGGGTTGCGGCGGGGTCCCGGGTAACCCCGCCTCTCCTGGTCCGGACCCTTTCCTCCGTCCAGACGGCCCGGATGCGCCGGTCATCAAGATCTCCTCGGACCGCGACGCCGCCCCCGCCCTCTTTGTCACTGCGGGCAGCAACGTGACCCTGCGCTGCACCGCCGCCTCGCGGCCGCCCGCCGACATCGCGTGGAGCCTGGCCGACCCGGCCGAGGCCGCGGTGCCCGCCGGCCCGCGTCTCCTGCTGCCCGCGGTGGGCCCGGGCCACGCCGGCACCTACGCCTGCCTGGCCGCGAACCCGCGCACTGGCCGCCGCCGCCGCTCTCTGCTCAACCTCACGGTGGCGGGTGAACGCGGTGGGGGCGGGGGGAGTGGGGTACCTGTGGGCGGGGCCTCCCCGGGGAAGGGGCGGGGCCAACAGGGGCCCGAGGGACTGGGCGGGTGGGGCGGGAGGGCCAGGGAGGGCACGGGGCCAGCGTTAATAGGGCAGCGATTCCTGGGCAGGAATCTCAACAAATTAAGCAGAGCGTCGGGTGGCAAGAGTGGAGGCCAGAAAGGGAAGGGGCTTAGGGCACTTGAGCCAGTAAGTGGGATCAGCAAATAAATTGCCTGGGAGTTAAGTCATAAGAAAAGGGGGCTGGATCATTCTAGAAATGGGCGGATTGGTCTTAGAAGAGGGACTGGGCGCACCAGGAGGGGCGCAGAGGTCTGGCTGAAGGCGCGGAGTAACTTGGTGGAGGGGGCGGGACTAGGAAGAAAGGGGCGGGGTTATGTTTGCAAGGAAAGAAATCCGTGCAGAAATGTAGTTTCCTTAGGAAAGAGGTGCGGTCAGGGGTCTGCAGCTGCCCACTCAGCCCGGAAGTTTCTGGGAGAGTGCGCTGGGGTGACTGGAGAATGGGGCGCGGGCGGCGCCTACCGGGCGGGGCCAGGTGCCGAAGGGTTGGTGTGCGGCGCGGAGAGGCGGGGCTGGAGGGCTGAGCGGAGAGAGGCTGACCCCGGGATCTCCCTCCGCCCCACAGATCTGCCTCCCGGGTCCCCGCAGTGTTCAGTCGAAGGCGGCCCAGGGGACCGCAGCCTGCGCTTCCGCTGCGCGTGGCCCGGCGGGGTCCCCGCCGCCTCCCTGCAGTTCCAGGGTCTCCCCGAAGGCGTCCGCGCGGGGCCGGTGGCCTCTGCGCTCCTGGCAGCGGTCCCCGCCCACCCCCGGCTCAGCGGCGTCCCGGTCACCTGCCTTGCCCGCCACCTGATGACCACGCGCACCTGCACTGTCACCCCGGGTGAGAGCCGGTGGGACTCCTCTCCTGTTTCCTGAAGGGGGTGTATTTCTTAGCTCCTTTAGGAAATGAGAAAGGCAGACTCGAAACTCCCGGAAAAGAGAGTTCCTCTGTCTTAAACCCTGCAGAAGGACTAAGGTTTTCCCATACCTCAAACAGGAGAAGGGCCACAATTTCTTTCCTGGACCCAGGAAGAGACACCTTCCTACGTGTCCAGTGCAATAAATGGTTGAGAATAATACGAGTTCCGCAGTCTAGAACCTGGCTGCTAGTATGTATGTAATAAGTCGTCTTTATTAAAGAAATCATAATGGTGATTGGATGAGAGTGAGTGAATGGGCAGTGCTTCCTTGTTTGGCTAGAGTGCTGGGGTCTCACAGCAATTTACTTCACCAAAGGGTGCAGGACTTGGTCTCCCACTCCAGGGGAAGGTCTTGACTCAGCTGGGTTTCTTCTACCTGCAGAGGCTCCTCGGGAAGTGCTGCTGCATCCCACAGTGGAGGAAACACGGTCAGGGGAGGTGGAGGTGGTGCTAGAGGCCACTGGCTGCCCTCCACCATCGAGAGCCTCTTGGGCCCGGGCAGGGCAGCCTGTGGCCCCAGGAGATGGGAGTCGCCTGCGGCTCAGCCAAGATGGGCGCAGGCTCCTCATTAGCAACTTCAGTCTGGACTGGGACCTGGGAAATTACTCCGTGTTGTGCAGCGGGGCGCTGGGTGCTGGGGGCAACCAGATCACTCTCACTGGTGAGTCCATCCTTTCCCAGAACCTCCAGCCTTCTCTTCCCTCACACTCGGTCCCCAGCTCCTTTTGCCTCAGATCCAAGAGTCCAGCCCCTCAGTCCCTTGCTCTTGTAGGCCTAGAAGGCTCCCCAGCAGACCCTCAGGACCTATGAGCCCAGGTCCAGAGCCCCCTTCCCTCTCCCCTCTAGGACCCATAAATCTAGCCTTCACCTTAATCTCCTCAGGACCTTCCATCTCCTCATGGAGGCTGCAGAGAGCCCAGGATGCAGCAGTGCTTACTTGGGATGTGGAACGTGGGGCCCTGATCAGTGATTTTGAGATCCAGGCACAAAGAGAAGGCCCTGACCTGGGTCGAGCCACTACCTACAAGGACTGGATTTCTCTGCTCATCCTGGGGCCTCAGGAGCGGTCAGCCGTGGTACCCCTTCCCCATCGGAACCCTGGCACCTGGGTCTTCCGTGTCCTGCCCATGCTGGGGGGCCAGCCAGGGACCCCATCACAGAGCCAAGTGTACCAGGCCAGTGAGTTGGGGCTACTGGAGCCTTTTCCTGGGCTGTTTCCTCAGTTTGTTGCATTGTATCCCGCTTGTCTGCTTGTATCCATTTTCTGGGGCTAGTGTAAGAAAGTAGCTTGGACCCAACAGAAATGTATTCTCGCCCAATTCTGGAGGCCAGAAGTTGGAAATCAAGGTGTCAGTGCTCCCTCTGAGGGAAATTGGGGCCATGCTCCCTCTGAGACTTGGGGTAGACTCTTTGTCACCTCATCCAGCTTCTGATAGTGGCCATCAATCCTTGGCTTATAGCTGCATCACTGTGATCTTTGCCTCTAGCTTTCCACAGCTACCTCCTCCCTGTGTGTGTGTCTCTGTCTTCTTTTTTCTTTTCTTTTCTTTTTTTTTTAAGATTTATTTATTTATTCATTCATTCATTCATTCATTTATTTATGAGAGACACACAGAGAGAGGCAGAGACATAGGCAGAGGGAGAAGTAGGCTCCCTACAGGATGTGGGACTTGGTCCTGGATCTCTGGGGTCATGCCCTGAGCTGAAGGCAGACACTCAATTGCTAAGCCACCCAGGTGTCCCTCTGTCTTCTTCTTGTAAGGACTCTAGTCATATTGGGTTACAGCTTATCCTAATGATCTCATCTTGAGTTGATTGGTTGAGATGTGTCTCCTCCTGAAAAGATATATTACGTTTTAACTCTCTGTGCCTGTGAATGTGAACTTATATGGAAACAGATTCTTTGTAGAAGATTGACTCTATTTCTATGATAGCACATTACTTCTGGCATAGCACACTTACTTTCTTTTTAGTGCCACCTGTAATTGTTATTAATTTGGGTATTCATTTCTGATTTCCCTAAAAATTAATCCCCCTGAGAGTAGATATCCGGGTTTGCTCATCAGTGGATCATTACCATCCGGTAGAATGCCGGACGCACCACAGTGATTTAGTAGATGCAAAATGAATTGGGAGTCTGGGATCCCAGATTCCTGAGTTCCAAAATAGTTGGAGCAGAGAGCTTAGGAAACTTGGGTCCAGCCCTGGCTCCTGCTTCCTTATCCTCCATCTCTTTGTCTCTTCCAGGTCCCCCCCTGGGCTCTGGGGCCATTGCTGGCATCGTCCTGGGTTCCCTACTGGGCCTGGCCCTCCTAGCAGCGCTTCTCTACAAGTGCATCCGCTGCCTGTGCAGTTTTAGGGGTAAGTGAGGGGCCCACTGGCTGAGTCAGTCAACCCAGTCATAGGTCATTCACCCTGTCTTCTACCATTATCAGCCAATCAGAGTAAGGCCCCGCCCCTCAGCCCAGCTTCCCTGGTCATTGGCTGGGTTGGAATGTTGGACCAGCCAGTCACGGTTCCTGTTTCTCTTCCTTCTCTTTCCAGAAGACACTCTAAAGAAAAACAAGTGTCCTCCCTCCTTGACTCCTGTGGTTCCCCCACCGGAAAAAAAGATGCAGAGCATAACCCCAGTGCAGACACCACAGCCTCTGCCCTTCAAAGTGCCGCTGGAGGACCCTAGCCCAGACAGGGCCCACCAGGTGAGTGTAGGTGCCCCAATGTCCAAAGGGCATGGAACTTCCTGTGTTTTATTTTATTTTTTAAAAAAAGATTTTACTTATTTATTCATGAGAGACACAGAGAGAGGCAGAGACATAGGCAGAGAAGAAGCAGGCTTCCTGTGGAGAGCCTGATGCAGTACTCCATCCCAGGACCCCAGGATCACCACCTAAGCCAAAAGCAGATGCTCAATCACTGAGCCACCCAGGTGCCCCCTTCCTATGTATTAATCAGGGAGAGAACACGGTCTGAGTCTTCTTCTAGCTTTACTTGTTGATTTACAATGTCGGTAAAATCCCCCCTCTTCCCATCCAATTTTTGTTATATTAAGAGTGAAATTCCAGTTTTAGGGATGCCTGGGTGGCTCAGCAGTTTGGTGTCTGCCTTCGGCTCAGGACGTGACCCCTGCGTCCTGGGATTGAGTCTCGCATCAGGCTCCCTGTGTGGAGCCTGCTTCTCCCTCTGCCTGTGTCTCTGCCTCTCTCTCTCTCTGTGTCTCTCATAAATAAATAAAATCTTTAAAAAAAAAATTCCAGTTTTGGAGGAAAAACACCTTATTCTTTTCCATAGCAATTGGCAAATTTCCTTTTTCTATCAGATGTGGGATGGAATATCTTCCCCATAAAAGCTGGGTTGTTGCTTGTCTTCTCTCTCCCAAGGGTAGGTGGACATTTTTTCCTTTGGTAAATGGAGGTAACCTGGTTAATGTCCAACTGGTGTGAGCTCACCCTAGAAAAGCATAAGTTGTGTCACATTCAGGGTAACCCCTGAGATGGTCCCCTTCCCTTCCTTTCTCTTCCAGGTCACTGGCCCCAGTCCAGTCATCTCTCCGGGTGGGGGCCTAAGGACTGTTCGGGCAGCCACACAGGTGTGACGGGGCCCACTCTGCACAGGACTTTTTGGTAGGACCTCCTGTTTCACCCCGACAGCAGGCAGGGCCTTCCCGCCCTGCTGAGATTGAAGACTGGCCATAGAGCATGAGACTTCCAGTCTCCCTGTCAGCACAGAAGACTCTACTCATATTTGTGCAACTAAGGAGCTGTGGTTCCCAGGCTGGGAGATACTCCTTGCTGATGTACCAGTGTGATTTGCACAACCTCCAAGCAGGCAGGACGTACAGGCTTGGTGGTGAACAGGCAGGGCTTGTCCTTGCTGTTCCGAGCCCCAGAGAGGGCCCTGCCTCATTCTCTCAGAAGATCTTCCTATGTCCATTTGTCTCCTCCAGGCCATTCCGCATCCAGTACCCAGAGTCTTCATCTTTAAAACAGCCCAGATCACATCCACTTCTCTTTGAACCCTTTGATGGCTGCCAATTGCCCTTCAGATATTGTCCTGATTCCTCACTGTGATTTTCAAAGCCTTGTGGTTTGGCTTTTGTTGGCCTCTGACCTTCCCTTCCAGTCCTTTCACTCCTGCTACTCAGAATTAACAACAGATTTTCTGTCCACACAGCTCTAGATTGCCTCCAGGGCTTTGCCTCAGAGTTTGCTTTGCCTAGAACACCACTCTTTGCCCTGGGTCGTCCACTTCTCAAGTATAATGGGAACTGAGATACAGTGATTTATAGGACATGTATATTTGATTATCATTTGGTTTCTCAGATAGATTTGGTCTTGATCCACAGTTCTTGAAAATGGTTCAGAGCCATAAAGGTGAAATGAGTGTCTTATTATTAATGGAGGTGACTTTTTGGGTTGCACCCAAAGGCAGGACTGGTTGCCTGGAGGACCAAACCTGTGATTAGAGGATTGGAAATTTCAGTTGTACACTCTCCCCACCCCCACCTCCAGGAGGAGGAGGGACTGGATGTTGAATCAACCAATGGCCAGTGACGTAGTCAATCATGACTATAAAATGAAGCCTACGAACAAACCCCAGAGGACAGCTCTTTGACCCATTTCAGCAGAGCTTCCATGCTGGGGGAACCAGAATGCCCCCATGTACCACTAAACTGGGTCCCCAAGCCCCACAATGACAGAGATTCCTTTGGGAGCTTGCCCTGTGTATCTCTTCATCTGGCTGTTGGTTTATATCCTTTCTCATGTCCTTTAATAAACTGGTAAATGTAACTAAGTGTTTCCCTGAGTTCTGCTTGCCAGTCTAGCAAAATAATCAAATCCAAGGAAGAGGTCTTTGGAACCTCCAGCCTGTAGCCAGTCAGTCAGAAGCATGGGTAGCAGTTTGGGGCTTGCAGTTAGTGTCTGATGTGGGGAATAGGGGTGGCAGTTTTGTAGGGCTGCATCCTTCACCTGTAGAATTTCATGCTATCTTTGGGTAGACAAGTCAGAATGGAGTTGAATTGTCAGACACCAGCAGGTGTCTGACAATTGCTTGTTGTTGTTGTTGGGGGAGGGGGGTGGCGGAGAACATTAGAACATTCCTCTAATGTTGGAATCAGGTGCAGAAACCCTAAAAAAGTAACATTACCAGCTTGGGAGACCCTTCCCTAACCCATGACCTTAATCTGCCTTAGTCATGGGTTAAGTCCCACAGCCTCTGAACCTCTGGCCCCTCTCACATAAATCTGTACATACATGTTTAGCCTCTGACTCGTTCTCCAAACTGAGAACTTCATGAAGGCAGAGACAATGTCATTATCCCCAGCTTTTAACATAATGCCTGGCACACAGCAGGCAATCGATAAATATGGATTGACCGAGCAATTGTTTTGGTGCCAGTGGAAGGCTGGGCTTGCAGCCACTCTTGCCAGCACGATGCCTTTCTTTCTTAGCTGGGTTTCTCATTAGAAATTTAGGGAGTGCGTCAGTGAAGATTCCCTTGGCTGCCAGTGACAAAATATATGGTGGCAAAATAAAGTGGTGGTGGTTTCAGGCTGGCTCAGCAACTTCGAGACCCCGTCAAGGACCTGAGCTCTCTGCATCCTTCTGCTTGACCACCCTCAGTGGGTTAACATATTTGTCTTATGTGGTAAGATGGCTGCTGGAGCTCCAGGCATCACGTCTTCACACAACTGTATCTGAAGACAAAAGGAGAGGGGTAGCTAGAGTCCCTTCCTACACCCCTTCCCTTGACCAAACTCATAATGAGGAAAAAAACTTTCCTGGAATCCCATCAGCAAACTGCCCATATTGGTCCAAAACTAGCCACATCACTGCAAGGGAGGCTGGGAAACCAAACATCTCAGCCTGCATCATGGGAGGTGGGTCTGATAGCAAAGGAGGAGGAAACAACTAAAGCGTCTGTCTCAGGGAAGGAAAGGATGGGAGGTATTCTGGTTGAAGACTGGGATGAAAGAGGCCTTTAGGGAAATAGAACTCTTGATATTTTCGGAAAGATGAAGGCTGGGGTCCTGGGTACCTGGATTCTCTCTGTCTTTTCTGTTTCAGAGCTTTCATTTCCTTTTTGATTGAAAAGGAAACGAAAGCTAATAACAAACCTAGCACAACTTGTTTTATACAGATAGGCAACTGTATTGCTTATGTAAATAAAGCTGGGTGTCAGGTCAGTTTTGATCCAGCTACTCAATGTCACCATGGACTCAGTTTCCTTCCTCTCTGTATTGTGTAGTTTCTATCATTCTCAGGCTCTATGTGCCATCTTCCCCACCATTGCTATCCCCACAGACCCAAGATCTTCCATGTAATGGAGAAAAGCAACTATGCAGATCTAGATAGATCTCACATCATTGAGCTACATTATCCAGTGGAAGAGCATCTTGTGAAATCCATGCAGCTATGGTACTGTCTCATTAGCTGAGGGGCTTAAGTCAATCAGGGGCCCCCTCTGTAATGGGTCAATTCCAAATCTACCAAAAGAGAGGGTAGAGATGATGCTGGGGAGAAACCACCGATGACCCTTCACTCTCAACTCACCCAAATCCTCAATGACACTGACATTTGCAGGCAGAGACTTTGGAAAAAGGCGTTTATTGGTGTGGTGGTCTCAACACTCCCCATGAATCGGAACACACGGCCCCCAGGGCCCCCCCGCCCCCTTCCTCGCATCCCTCCCCCACCCCTCCCCAACCCCTGGACCCTGGGAATGGAAGACAATGTGGGATGGGGCCCACGCCCCCGTCTGAGGTACAGTCACTGCCCCTTGCCCCCCTGCCCCTGCTCTGAGCTCTTCCTCCCCAAGCTCTGGGTAGTGTGATTTGGGGTGGGTGTTTATAGCGGGTCTCCCAGGAGTCAGAGCTGGTGACCTGACATCTTGGTCTGGATGGGGGATGTTTGCGTGATGCCTCTCTCTTCCCCACGTTGTGTGGTGTGGTGTGCCAGGATTGCATATTCCTACAATTGGAGCTGAGAGTTATGGCCTCTCAGCACCCCCTCCTGACAAGCTGCCCACCCTCCGGGGAACTACAGCTGGTCACCAGCTACAGGGCAGCTGGAGCCAGGAGCTATTGCTGGTCATTCGCTGGTATGTGTGTGTGTGTGTGTGTGTGTGTGTGTGTGTGTCTATCTGAGTGTGTGTGTGAGGGCAGTTGGGTCAGCCTTTGGGAGGTGCAGTTGTTGGAGAAGCCAGGGAGTGGTAGACCAGCAAGCCCACACCTGGGGGTGGCTACAGGGGCACTGAGGGCAGCTGGTTGGTGCTTGCGGGGGGGCCAAGGGAGTCAGGGGTGGGGTAGGGCAAAGCACTGAGACAGACAGGTGACCACAGGCACCTGTCTGACAGTTGGATGGAAGCACCGATTGGCCCAGAGGGGGCCAGAAAGTCAGGGGGCAGGGGAGGGAGGGCTGGCAGGGAAAGTGGGAAGGTCTCAGACTGCTGAGCCAGTTACGGGGACTCTGGCTACAGGCAGCTGGTGGTTGACGGCAAGGAGGCCCAGAGCCACGATGGGGATCCCCCACCTGCTCACAAAGGCTGAATGTTGAGCTCGACAGGTGAGCGCGACAACCCTCCTCACTCTCAACCTGGCCAGGAGACGCTCTTTCAACAGGGAGGGGAGAGGGTGGTGTGCGTGCATATATTGGGAACGCAGGGAGCCTGGAAACCTCTCCTCACAGCTTCTGCCACGAAGCCCACATACCTACCTCCAGTCAGAGGTGAGAGGCAGCAGCATTGGGGGGCAGTGGGCGTGTGGGTGTTAGGGGAGGGAAGATTGCTGAGCCCCTTCCCTCCACACACATACACATACGTGCAGGCTCATGCTCACACACACCCACTACATACACACGATCCAGTTGACAGCCTGAGCTAAGAGAGGGGTGTGGGGTGGCCGGGGGTGGGTCACAATCGGAAACGTGAACAGTGGCGACAATGGCTGTAGAAAGATGCATAATTTTGCGTTATCCCTCACAGTGATGGGTTCTCTAAAGAGCTTTCCTCCTCTTCCTCCTCCTGCTCCTCCTCCTCTCTTCTTCCTCCTCGGTGGCAGAGAGCTCTTCCGCCCCCTCGAGACCCACGGTGCTTGCTCTCCCTTTTGCTCTCGCTCCCGGCCTCAGGCCCCGCGCAGGGGGAGGCGAGCTGCACTGGGTTCTTCCTACATCCTCCACCACAGCCAGCCCAGGGCGGAGAGGAGGGTCAGGGGCCCCGGGGGCCTTGGGGCTGAGTTCTCCAGGGATCCTGGGCCTGGGGAAAGAGAGAGGGGGTCACGGGAGTGACCTGGGAAGGCGAGACTCCGTGTGCGTCCTGCGGGGCTTTGGGTCTGCCAGGTCCTGGTCTCCGAGGGGCTCTTGGAGCCTTCCTCTCTAGGGACCTTTCCGGGGCTTCCACTCTGCTCCTCCCACTCGGTTCCGAGTCATCTCGCTGAATATCTGTTTCTCTCTGCCACTCGGTCCCTCTCTCTTAAGAAAGGGACTTAGAAAGATCTGTCTTTCTCAGATCTTCACGTCGTATGGTTTGGATCTACCCAGTACCGCCATGAAGCGTCTCGCAGTTGGCACGCCTGGAGTGGTACTCCTGACGTTTCTCCCCAAGACTAGGTACTGCCCCCACCCCAACATCTCTCCACTTCAATACTTTGTGACCACATCCCCATTCTCTCGGCTGCCCGAGCCAAACCTTGGGATCGCCTGGACGCCACCTGCTTCTTCCTGCCACCCTCAAAACATCTCCCACCGGCAGATGTGCCACCGCCCCCCCCACCCCCCTCCCTCGCCTCGGATTTCTGCAGCCACCGCCTCCCCGGTCCTCCGGCGCCCATCCTGCGCCCCCTACAGGCCATTCCTCAAATAGCAGTCAAAGTGATTATAAGCATCAACCCCTTGGTCATACTCCCCTGCTGAATAGCCTCCAGGGGCCTCACCCTGCGGTAGAATAAAACCCCAGATCCACGAGACTCTGCCTCTGCCTCCCCCCTCCTCTTCAGCCTCAGACTCCACGGTGATCACTCTGCTCAGGTCATGCTAGCCTCCTTGCTGTGCCTTTGCACACAGATACTGTTCCCTCTGCCTGCAAAGCTCTTCCCGCAGATCTCAGCGGGGCCGGCCGCTTCTTCCCATTCCCGTCTCAGTTCCGCCCCCTAGTGGGGGCTCAATGAATCACATTCATTGAAGGAATGGGTTTCTCGTTTAGTCGCTTTGCTCGGGTCTCAGCGTCGGTCACTTCCCCGAGCTCGCGGGGGTCTGGGGCAGTTCCGGCGCCGGCCCCGCCCCGCCCCCACCCGGCCCCGCCCCTCCCTCTCGGACGCACGCAGTAGCCGCATGGAAGCGCTGGACGTTCCCAGCCGGTTGGCGGCGCGACACGTGTAGTTGCCGTAGTGCCGGGCGCTCACGTTGGCGAAGAGAAGCATCGAGCGGGTGCGCTCCGTCTGCACCTTCAGGCCCTCCGCGGTGCCGCTGATCAGCCTGCCGGGGATCCAGGTCAGGGACCGCGCCGTGGGACCCTGGCCCGGGACCCCCTCGTGGCGCAGAGCCCCACTCCCCGCGACTCTCAGGTTCCCCGATTTCCCGGAGACCCCGAATCCTGCCCTCTACCCAGATTCGGGCTCTAGCTCCCCGTGGGTCCCCAGGCCACTTCCACAGACACCCCTCTCCAGGGAGCCCTGCCCCTCACGGTCACTGGACTCTCCCAGTGTGTCCCAGACCCTGCTAGACCCCAACCTCAATGGTCCTCTGAAGCTTCCCCACCCCATTCTCAGCATCGACCCCCGAACTTGTCCCTGAATAGCCCGAAGAGATGAGGCTCCAACATTCACCATGGGGGGACCAAAGTCTCCAGTAACCCTCGAGATCTCTCTGGGGCGCACCAGATTCCATCCCCCAGAAGCTGGACCTCCCAGTTCTCGGGACCTAGGGCTCGGCTACCTTCCCCACCCCACTCCCTCGGCCCGCCGCAGTGCTGTCCTCACAGTCTGTCATCCTTGTACCACTGGAAGTCCGCGGGGGGCACCGCCATGGCTTCGCAGCGCAGGAGGGCGGCCCGGCCCAGGGCCGTGCGGGCGCTGGTCACGTCCGTGATGGTCGGAGGATCTGGGAAGGGCGAGAGTCCGCGAATTCCAGCGAGCTGGAGATGAAGGGGTTCTGTCCCTGTCCCCCTCCTCCCTCCTTCGCAGGGGTCCAGCACCCCCTTCCCCCTCCCCAGGGACTGCCCCCCCTTTCATGCCCGGTGCCAAGGGGCTCACAGTTGACTGTGACCAGCACACGGCGGCTGTCGGGCGCCGAGTTAACGCCGTTGTGAGTCACGCACTCGTATTCCCCAGCCTGGCCTCGCTGGATGTCGGAAATCTCCAGGATCTCGCCCTCTGAGGTGAAGCCGTCTGTGCGGGGAGGGAAGGGGAGGGGGCGAGGCCGGACACAAACACTTAACACGGGACAACACGGGCACAACACGGACATACATCAGCGGGGCAGGCACCGCAGGGCCTGGAGTGCCCGGGGCAATGAGAGCCAGGAGGGGTTCGCAGGGCTTTGGGGTGGGGGTTTGGATCGGTAGGCCTGGGATCTCCTGCTAGGGGTGGGGCGGGGAATGAGGGTCTGGCGCCTAGTAACTAGAACCCAATGGGGAGGGTCCTAGAATTTGGGGGTGCAACAGATCCAGGGATCTGGGAGCTCACAATTCAGATCATGAGGCTCACAGTACCCAGTAGGGAGGATCCCAGGTTCCTGGACCTCAGAAAGATCCAGATCATACAGACCCAAGGGGGGGTGGGTCCAGAGGTCTGAGATCTTATTCTTGGGTTCAGGGAATCAGGATCTAGTAATTGGGATCCTCAATCTAGATATTTGGGGTCTGATGACACATCATCAGGCTCAGAAGACCCTTTGGGATCCAAGGACCTCCAAAGATCCAGAATCTCAAGCCCAGGATTGTGGGGCTCAGATGACCCAGTGGGAAGGATCTAGGATCAGAGACCTAGTTTTTGGGTTCTGGGGTCTCGGGGGATAGAGTGATTGGCACCATTGGTCTCTAAAGACTCAGTGAACAAGGCCTAGGGATCTGGGGGAGTGGTGGTGGAGATCCAGGTAAAAGGGGTGGTGGATGTCCAGGATCTGGGATGTCATGTTCAGGTGCCTTGGTGATATGTTTGGGGGAAGCCTAGAGTAGTGGTTCTCAGCTCTATCACCAGAATCACCTGAAGGGCTTGTTAAAACAGACTGGTGGTGGTGGTGGTGGTGGTAGTAGGCGGAAGTTCTAATTCCTAAGGCCTGGTATGGGCCCAGAATGTGCATTTCTGACCAGCTCCCAGTGATGCTGATGCTGCTGGCTTGGGGACCACACTTTGAGAACTGCTGGGTGAGAGCATCCAGCAGAGGAGATACAGTGAGGTGACCAGGAGATGGAAACAGGGGCCGGGGCCACTGTTATTGTTACTGTTACTGTTGTAAACTGATTTAGGATTAGTGATAGGGATTCCGCACCCAGAATTATGTGAACTGGTGGGGAACATGGGGACAGAGGGCAGGCTGCGGTCTAGCGGGTGAGTTTGATGAAATGGTTCAGGCCAGCAGGTGGTGAAGACCCTAAGGCTCTGGGGGCTGCTGGTGAAATAATGGGATCAAAGTGGGAGGGGGAAATCAGGTCATGACAAGGATTGGGGGGTCAGGGGAAGGGGGACTCTGGGAATCTAGCTAGGGACATGGGGAATCGAGGGGCCCAGATTGTGGAGTGGGGAAGGGGCTTTGGGCCAGGGGTGGGATCCTCACCTCGGAGCTGCCTCCAGGTGACTGTGGGCTCCGGCCGTCCCACGGCCAGGCAAAGCAGGTTCACATTGCCCCCCTCATTCACCGTCACAGGTGAGGAGATGTTCACAATGCGGGCGGGGACTGTAGGCCGGGAGGGGAGAGGGCAGTGAGAGGCTGAATATGGCCTCCCAGGACCCAGGAGTCTAGGCCCCCAGCCCCCTCTTCCCTCAGACCTAGGAGTCAGGCCCCCAGCCCCTCCTCCCTCAGATCCAGGGGTCCAGACCCCAACCTTCTCCTTCCTCAGACCCAAGGGTCTAGCCAACATTCCCTCTGTCTTTCTAAGAATTCCTCTGTTTCTCCCTTGCTTCTGGGTCTGGCTCCTTGTCTAACTGTTGGTCTCTCTTCCATTCTTTCTGTCTCTGTCTCTTTCTCTGTCTCTGTCTCCCTTCACCCTAACTTGGTTTCTCTGCCTTCTCTTCTGAATTCCTCCCACCTTATCTCAGTCTGCTTTTATTTATTAATTGTTATTATTCTTATTTTAAACAATTAATTTCTATAACATATTCATATGGGGCTTCCAGCAATGGTAACCCTGTTCTAAGTGTTTTACACAAATTAGCTCATTAAACCTTCACCACTCTACCACCCTCTGGGGTAGATGTTGCTATATTCATCAATTCTAACACATATGGCTGTTTCTCCCTCCCATCTGAACATTGTTCCAATCAGGATGGCCTGCCTGACAACCTAGGATGCCAGAGTTTAACTGGTAGGATTATTTTTCTTTTCTTTCTTGGCAGAGGGTAAAATAAAGATGCCCTTTTCTGTTGATGATGCTTTGGATGTGATGCATGACAGAGTCATCCTCATTTTGCAGATGAGGAGTCTGAGGCCACCCTGCTTGCTCAGGGTCCCTCAGCAGCTGGATGGTCTGGCTCCTGAGTTGGGGCTTGTCATGGCCCGGCTGGGCTGTCTCTGTCTCTGGGTTCCTATCAGTCCAACTGTTCCCTGCCCTCCAGACCGTTTCTGATGCCATGTGGGGCAGCCACCTGAGCTTTTTCCCCCATTTATCTGTCTTCTGCCCACCTCTCCCTGTCTGAATTCTGGGGCATCCAGCCCTGTGGGACCCACTCTGCACATCTGACTCATTTTCTCCCCAACCCCTGCAGTGCCACTTTTTTTCCCAGTACCAGTCTGTGGGTCACTGGTCTCAGCTCAGACACTATGTCTGGGAAGCTACCTCCTTAGAAAGTCAGCTTCAAAAGGTCAGGGGCAGCCTGCCTGGCTCCTTTATCTTCAGGGCCTAGAGCAATGCCTGCACATAGTAGGTGCTCAATAAACAGAGCTGAGTGAATGGCTGCAGTCTTCTCTGTGCACTTCCTGACCTCTGTAGCTCTCCTGTCCTAGAAGCTGTCATGCTGAAGGGTCACTCTCCAAGTGACTGTCCCTCCTGTTTGGCTGAAATCTGCAAGGGCAGGGTGTGTGTCTGCCTTCCACACCATGTATCTCCAGGATCAGAGAGCGGGCAGTTGGTAAGGATGTGCATATTCCCTCTCCTTCATGCTCTCCACCCCCTTTGCCACCCTAGGCCCAGTGGAGGGCTCACCGTGGACGATGAGGTAGACCTGAGTGGTGTACGGCTGGTGGCGGGTCTGGAAGGAGCAGGTGTAGAGGCCCTCATCGCCGAGCCCCACCTGGGTGATGAGGATGGAGAACTCCTCAGGTGTGTTGATGAGCAGCCTCACCCGTGGGTCACTGGTCCAGCGGTCATTGCCCGCGTACAGGATGTTGGAGCGGTTCAGCCAGGCCACGCGGGTCACATGCTCGTCAATGAAGCAGCTTTAGGGAGGACAAGGGAGGAGGGCTCTTCTCTCTCCCACCCCAGAAGGCCCTCTGGGTTCTGCCATCTTGGGGGCTTGGAAGTGGGTAAACTCAGCCTTAGACGGAGTTTGAGCCCAAGTGCACAATGAAGGGGTAGCTAGTGGTTACTGAGTGATTGTTGTGTGCTAGAGACTGGAAAAGTACTTGGAACACTCTGGGAGAGACAGAGATGCTGGACAGATATCCAGAGACAGGAGGACAGAGATCCAGAGAGTGGAGACAGAGATCCAGAGAGAAAGGGGATAGAGATCCAGAGAGAAGGGAGGCAGAGACCCAGAAAAGGGGGGACAGAGATCCAGAGGGAGAGGGGACAGAGATCCAGAGAGCAGGGGACAGAGATCCAGAGGGAGGCAGGACAGAGACCCAGAGGGAGGGGGGGACAGAGATCCAGGGATAAGGGGACAGAGATCCAGAGACAGGGGGACAGAGACCCACAGAGAAGGGGGAACCAAGATCTAGAGAGAGGAGACAGAGATCCAGAGAGAGGGTACAGAGATCCAGAGAGAAGGAGGACAGAGATCCAGAGAGGGGGGGGAACTGAGATCTAGAGAGGGGTGAACAGAGACCCAGAAAGAGGAGGGGTAGAGACCAAGAGAGAGGGAGACAGAGACCCAGACAGAAGGGGGGCAGAGACCTAGAGAGAGGGGACAGAGATCCAGAGAGAAGGACAGAGACCCAGAGAAATGGGGACAGGGCCAGAGAGCATGGCTGACCCAGTGTGGGGAGCAGCATTGATCTGGGGAAATAAGCCTGGCTCCATCTGCTAAGCAGTCAGTGTGCTGAGCTCTCTGAACTGGGAGTGTGTGTACAAAATGTTAAATCCCTGTGACAGCCAATATAGTGGTTATCTTTCCTCCACCCACTTGACAGATGGGGAGACTGAGGCCCAGGCATGGAACCAGGCCCAGAGTCCATGCCCCTAACCACCTCTCCTGACTGACAGGGCCAGGCTGTGCCCCAAGGAAGGTGAAGGAGCAGGACTGGGTGATTTCTGAGTCCCTGAGATGGAAGGTACCTGAGGGTGGCGTTGTCACCTTCGCACACTGTGTAGTTGTCCGCAGGAGAGCTGAACTCCAGGCTCTGGGACAGCAGCCCTGCGGAGGGGAGGGCCAGCTCAGCTTGGCAGCTCAGCAGGGACTGTACATGTCTGCACATACACACACATGCCCTTACAGACATTTCCCACACTCACTGGCACACAGTCATGGATGTTTCCAGAGACACACGGCAGATGTGCTCAGAGCAAACATGTGCAATGTGTTCCTTTCCACAAGCTCACAGAGACTCAGACAGACTGGGACACACAATCCCACATACCTCCAGAGACACTGAGACAACATGCCAATCACAGCACACAAATTCACATATACACACGCATACCTATTCACAAATGCAGTGTACAGAGGAACACACATATACATATGCACAGATACACAACTGCATAAATGTATATGCAGATATACACGTACACAGGAGGCACATGTACACAGATGCATATGTACACATTCACAGTATACAGACACACACTCAAAGTTCAGGAACACAGATACATATACAGATACACACATACATATGTGCAATAAACACAGATACACACAGATTCCATGTACATGGGCACACACATATTCAAACTTATGACACATATATATATACACAGATGCACACATGTACACGTCAATTCAGAAATATATGGAAATACACAGAGCTCCCCATGTATGTACACAGACGTACAGACACATAATCGCAAACACATGCACACGAACACAGATGCATGTGTATATCCACTCAGACACACATCTGTCACAGATGCACAAATACATCCTTGGGCCCTTGGGCCTTGGGTTTGTACAGCCACACAAACCTTCGCAGACACATGCGTCTACAGACACACCCGCCTGCCTGCCTGCTCACGAGGCGCGCTTGCAGGTGCACGCCCACGCCTGCCCGCACCCTCCAGCGCAGCTCAGGGGCACCATCGCCTGGCAGAGCCCCCACCCCCACCCATTCATCTCCATGGACCACGGCCAGTGGGCTGGACCAGGGCCAGGGAGTGGGGGCTGGGCATGCGGAGGCGGAGGATGGAGCCGGCACAGCACCAGGCGGGGGGAGAGGAGACTGGATGACCTTGGATGCCTGGGAAGGAGGGCCTGGCGTGGGGTTGCCCTGCCCCCGCCCTGGCATGAGGAGCTAATTAATCTAATGAATTAATTGCCCGTGCCGCCCCAATGACTCCCGGGGGCCCTCTCCATCAGCAGCCCCTCAGGACAGAGCTGGGGCAGAGCCAGTGCAGTGGGCTCACCAGGTCCTGGGGTTTGGGGCGGGCCCTGCAGCCCCTCACGGTGGCCGGAGTCACTTCTGGATGCAGGGAAGGGGCCTGCCTGCCCTGAGCTGTGCAGAGTGGATGCTGCCACACACAGCCCTGGTAAGAGAAGGAGACCGCTGGGAGGTGGACACACGCAGAGACAAGACACATCGCTGGGGCCCAGGGAGGACACCCAGCGCCAGGGCTGGGCCAGGAGACCATCCCACACTCCAACACATGGAGGGCCATGTGGCCTGCTCGGAGGCACAGGTGCACACACGCTCCTGCTGACACACAGCCCCGAACACACACCCAGCAGAAGGTCACCCCACCATATACAACTAGATGCACACGGTTGTACTGACACTAACAGTCCCAGATGCAGTCTACATACAGGCAGTTAGAGCCCCATCCAGAGGGCCATCTCTCTCTCTCTCTCTCTCTCTGTCTCTCTCTCACTCTCTCATACACACACACTCACACTGGCCTAATCAGTCACGCTGACACTACCAGCCCAAGGGCTATGCTCACCATCCCCCGCCCCTGCACTCTGGAAAGTCGTGCAGAAAGCTACAGCGTGCAATGAAACAGCTATACTGTCACAGCCTCTCCAATACAAAGGAGCTGCCCTGGGCCAAGAATCAGGCGCATGCAGTCACACTGTCACCTATGATCAGATCATACACAGCCACATCCACACACACACATCCACACACACACCACAGGACCTGTCATACTCCTGCTCACACATTCCTAGATCAGGGCCTCTCCACTTTGGCACCACTAACGTTTGGGGTCGGATGATTCTTCACCGTGGGGACTCTCCTGTCCCCACAAGGGGACAGTGGGGACTATGCACTGCAGGATGTTTAGCAGCATCCCTGGCCTCTACCTACTTTGCAGTGGTGACAACCACAAATGCCTCTTGACGTTGGCAGGTGCCCCACGGGGGGCAAAATCTCCCCTCATCGCCCTGGGACAGCCACTGTCCAAGGCTACAGGAGGAACATCCGGCTCGAGTTGAAGATGGAGCTGTCCAAGGTCCCCCAGGCTTCGGGACCCAGGGCTACTGGGCTGAGCCCTGGACAATACCCAGGTGCTGCCCGCAGGAGCTAGGCTCACAAACCCAGGCAAGTAGGACCCCAATCACATGTCCTGACATACAGAAACACAGACAGACACACACTCCTTCCAAGGGGATCTTTCCAACACTCAGAACTGCCCCCAGGACAAAGGCCCAGACCCTGTCCAGGGCCCTGGGGTCACTGCGCGGCCCAGCTCTGTGTTCCTCACTATTCTCATCCCTCTGTCCCACCGTTTATGACAAAAATGCTTCTCCTTCTTCAGGGGTCTAGTATAATGAGGCCTCTCCTAGGAGAGACAGCCCCGTATGAGCTCCTGCCCTCCTCTCAGGGCAGCTTGGAACAGTGTCATCTGCCTCCCCCACCTGCTCCTCCAGGGCAGAGCTTGGTCCAGACCATCTGTGTCCCCAGCACACCCAGCTCCAGGCTCAGCTGAGGGCAGTCCCAGGAGGTACATGATGAAGGAATCCATGTCTGAGGCAGGTCTTATTCTTGGTCCCTGTGTCTATAAACGTGGATATCCTGAGTCTGCATTCCTGTCTCACACAATTCCCAGACTCCAGGATCAGGAACTCCCTCCCTTCTCCCTGCTGTGTGACCTTGGGCAAGTCCCTTCCCTTTTCTGGGCTTCCGTAAGTGGAGGTAGGGGTCGGGTTAGTCATTTCACCACCCACTCTGTCCCTGAGCACAGCTCTTCATTCGGTCTCAGTTTCGGTCACCCCAGGATCCTGTCTGAGCCTGTTTCCCTCACCAGATGGGAGCCTCTCAGGGTGGAGCTGGGGTCTGACCCACCTGCAGGGTTCCAGCATTGCTGGCTCTGGGTCTGTCCCACAGAAGACCACGAAAGATACATAATGTATAAAAAACAAGCTGGTGCACATGAGATCCACTCTGTAGGAATTATGCTTGAAAAACTCTCTCTTAATTCTGGGAACTCTCCCTAACCCTCTCTGAACCTGATCTGTATTCCCACAATGCCTGGACTACCTCCAGTAGAGCTCATATCACGCCATGGTGACCATCTGTGCCTGTTTCCCCCAATAGACTAGAAGTTTCTTGAGGGCAGAGCCTGGGTCTGACTCAGGTCTGTATCCTCAGGATTTCTCAGCCTCGGGCCTGATCCTGGAAGGCCTTGGGAAATATTTGCTGAGTGAATGTAAATAGATACCTACAACTTGTGCCTCCAACTCTTGAACTCCTACTCATTCTTCAAGACCCAAACTCAAATGCCCTTTCCTCCAGGAGGACCTCTCTGACTGTTTAAGACGGAGAGTCTCAACCCTTTCTACGGGATACCCTCTGACTCAGCTGGAACAATGTTCAGGGGTGCCTCCCCCACTTGTCCAGGAGTTCCCCAAGGGCCCAAATCTTGGCTGTGTCCCCCAGAACCGGGTTTAGCTCAGAGCAGGGAAGTGTTTGTGGGGAGAATGAATGGTCTTGAGAGGTTGGATAAGAAAGCCCAGAGGAATCTGTGCTGGGAGACCAAATGTCTGCCCTACCATTTCCTGTCGGGGTGACCCCCAGATAGCCTAAGCCTCAGTTTCCCCATCTATTAAAGGAGAAAGTACCAACAGTTCTTCCCTCTGAGGGTTTTGTGAGGGATTCTATGAGGACATGCAAGCAAAATGTTTAGCTCAGCGCTTAGCATGCAGAAAGGGCCCAATAAATGCTGGCTGTTCCTAAGAGCACCTTTTTAAAGAAACACCTACTGCTATCCCTGGTTCGGTGTTAGTCCCTTGGGGGTGGGGGTGGGGGCGAGGGCAGAGCGGCTGTTGCTCTGTGCCCAGCACCCACCAGAGTCGGCAACTCATGTACAGATGCCCTGTCAGCTTCTGCTCTGACGCCACCAAGCCAGCATAACCAGGCCACTCGAACAGACTGGGGACCTGGGCTGCCTGGGTTTGAGTTCCAGCACCGCAGTTTAGTTGCATGAATTACTTCACCCTGCCAGGACTCATGTTTCTCCCTCTATGAGTGGGGATGATCATTGTGCCTCCCTCATCGCATTGTGGTGGGGAGGATGAAAAGAGGTCACCCCAGCAACAGGTTCAATGCAGAGCCTGCTAGCTGAGTGCTTGCCAACAGCTGTACATGTGCTGACTGATGGGATGATGATAATGTGGTAGGTGCCCCAGCCTGTCTGGGGGGCGGGGGCAGGGAGTGATCCTAGAAGGACCACTCAGGTCTCTGCCAGTCTGGACTGGTAGCCCTCATCCCTGCTTGATAAATCAAGGGATGGAGGTCACAGGTAGGTGAGCTTCCTCCCCTAAAGAGAGAAAGAGATTTCGAACCAGATGGAGAACACTGGGTTGGAGATAAGCACCTCCCACCCCCCCCCAAGGGGGGAACTTTGGTGAAGCTGGGACCCTCCAACGGGGCCTTCCCAGGACAGATGCCTGGACTCCTAGAGTTCAGATGCTGAGCCAAGAGCCCTAGAACTTTCCATTACATGTTGGCTGCTCCTTTTTGCTGGTTCCCACCTCAGGACCTTTGCCTCTACTGTCATTCCCTCGGGATCTTTGATAGGCTGAATTCTCTTCTTTCAGTGTGAACTCCACTCCCGGCAGCTTAGAGAGGGCTCCCTCAACCACCACACCTCACATGCTCAGCTCATCCCTGAAGTCACTCCCAACTTCTTTACACTACCTGTCACTCTCTGAAATTACCTGTTTACTCATTGCTTGTTTTTAGGTTTTGATCTCTCTCCATCCCTCTAGGCTAGAAGCTCCTTGAGAGCTCCTCGACTTCATCTGGCTTGCTCAGTGCCCTGTGTCTATAGATCTCCAGTGCCCAGAACAGAGACTTTGTGCTCAGTAAATATCTGTCACATATCCAGTCCAGACAGACCAGGTGCCCAGAGGGCGGGGGACAGTGCCCCCCATGCTGCCCCCTGCAGTCAAACACCCCTCACCAGCCGCCCAGGGCTGCCCTGCACCGCTTCCTGCAGCTACCTCTGCAACTGAATAGATACATGTGAGTGTGAGTGTGTAAGTGTGTGTGTGTGTGAGTGTGAGTGTTGGCATAAGGAATTTACAAAAGACACTAAAGACAGAGCAATATCTACCCATGCCAGGGAGCTGAAGTTAAGTGGGAAAAAGCCAGTTGCAGGGAAATGGGCTGATTTTGTTTCTATCTCGGGAAGCAACATTCCGGAACAAACCAATACCTTACATATGTTCAACTCGGTGTGTCTGCCTGTGTGTGAGCGAGGGAGAGCTGTGGCCCTGGCTCTCTCAAGAGAGTGTGTTTGGGCAGGGGCGGGGCCAGGGTAAGGTAGGTTTTGCTCTGATACATATTTGTAGTGGAATGCTCACTTGCATGCATTCCTTCTGGAATTTGGCAAAGAGCAAATGAATCAGAGGAGAGAAGAATGCAATTTTGTCTACGTGGCCCCCCTGCTTTTTCTCAGAGCGCCCCAACTGGCAGTGGGTGCAGCTGCCTTGCTGCCACCTAGTTTGGTCTCAGCCTACCCCTGCCCTGTCCCTTTTTCCCCCCACCCCCACCCCGATCTCCCACAGAGAACCCAAGGCCCAGGAGTGGGAGAGGACTTGACCTAGGTCACCGGTGGCCTCCGGGAGCCCAGAAGCTCCCCCCCAGGTGTGTGTACAACAGTGATTTCTGGGATCTGGAAGATCCAAAGTGGAAAGTGAGAAGTTATCTTGAGACTGGAGGAAACAAGGAGGTGGTGAGGGGGCAGGGGAAGAAGGACAGTGGGAGTGGGGGGGCACAGAGACAAGGTGGGATGGGGGTTACGAGGAGCAGGGGAAGGAGAGGCAAGAGACAAGGAAAGGCCAAGGACAACAATGGGAGCCGCCAGTGATGGTGAATTCCCAGGAGTGAAAGGAGCGAGGGTCAAGGGACATGTGAGGAAGCGAGGAGAGGACACAGACACGCGTGTGTGACGACGGGAAGCAGTTCCCGAGGCAGGGAGGGACAGATGTGAAATTGTGCTGAGACCAGCAGGGACAGAGAGACAGGGACCCAGAGACAGAGACAAACGGGATGTCCCCCAGAGCTAGGGAGCCTCTGGAAATGACCTAAAGAGACAGACAAGTGAGAGACAGGGCAACGCAGACAGCCAGGCAGAGTCAGACCGTGATTCAGACAGGTCAGGCCAGGGGAACGCTCAACCCACCGAGGCTCCAGCCTGCCAAGGCCCTAGGGCTGGGGGGCCCGGGTGCGTGGACAGGCGTCCCGCGGGCACAGAGCCATGTTGGTGTGGCTGTGGGCGTCTGCGGGTGCGGCCCTGGGTCAGCCTCGGTGACGGTGTTTATGTGTCTGTGCGTGACCCAGTGTGTGTGGGTGGGAGGCTGAGAGTGGCTGCCTCCTTGAGGCGGCTGAGGACTCTAGGTTGTCCCTGACTGTGTGTCCCTGACTATAATCCTTGGTTCAGGGCAGGGCCTGGGGGAATCCTCCAGAAGCATTGAATTAACCCTGATCTCCTGCCTCAGTGCTCTGTTCTCCCCTCCTCAGGGGGGCACCTCCCGGACCATCCCTGGGCTGCCAGCACTGGGGAGACTTAAGGTCCCGCAGACATCCACATCCTCTGTGCACAGACAGCCCGGGGTCACCCCTCCCCAATCCTCCCCAGTCTCATTAACCCTTTGACCCCGTGTTAACCCTTCCCTTCCTTCCTTTCTCAACCTGTCCCTCTTTTATCCTCAGTCTCTGAACCCTGCTTCCTACATCTGAGTCCCCAGCCCAGTGTCCCCAACTTCCTGGATCACCAGCTCCATTCCCCTATATAACTGCAGCTTCCCAAACACCAGCACTTTCTCCCAATCTACATGACCCAGCTGGGAGGCCAGAGCCCCTCTTCTTTTCCTGGCCCTGGGATGGGGGTCTGTGGATACCCTTGCCACCTTCTCTTACACCATCCCCCCACCTTTGCCCAGAAACGCCTACCCCAGTCCTTAGGCCAGGACCCCCTCAGGGACTGTCTCCGCTCAGAGATGAAGACCCCCCGACGGGGCATCCCACTTCCCCTCCACACCCCAACTCAGTTCAGGGATCCTGCCCAGGGACCCTTAACTTCAGCTTGATCCCATTCCCTGATCGGGAACCGCAGACTCCCGCCCCCAGGCCGGGATCAGGTGTCCGCGACCCCCTCGCCGGCCCCGGAGAAGCCGACCTCCGCCCCTAGGCCCAGGCTCGAGCCCCAGGACGCGGAACCCTGCCCCTGGGCGCGAATCCAGATGTCCAAGACCCCCTTCCCAGCCGGGGGGCTGCAGCCCCCGCCCCCGGGCCCAGACCTCCGCGTCCGGGAGCCTCCCGTTCCCCGCCCGGGATGCAGCCCCCCACCCCCAATCCCCGCTCGGGACCACGGCGTCCCGGCCGAGCCCCCCGCCCCCCTCCCCCCGCCCCCGACGCTGCGGTACCTCGGCTGATGACGGCCAGGCCGGCCAGGGCGGCGGCGGCGAGAAGCCGGAGCCGGGCCCCGGGCGTAGGGGGGGGCATCGCGGCAGCGGCGGCGCGAAGGGGGAGGGGATAGGGGGGGCCGGTCCGGGGCGCGCGAGGCCGGGGGGAGAGGGGGAGGGGGAGGGGGGACCCCGCCTGCGGCTGCACCGGCCCCGGGGGCGGCGGGGGCGGGGGGAGGGGGCTGGGGGGGCGCGACGAGGCGGCCGGAGCTGCTGCAGACCCGGGGAGGGGGGCGGCGCTGACGGGCAGGAAGGCCGACCAATCAGGGGAGGCGGGGGGCCGGGGAGGCGGGGCCGAGGGGGGGTTGCTTGTTGGAGGGAGAGGCCTTTGTTACTGCCGCCCGGCCCCTACCCCCTCCCGCCCCGGGCGTCCCCGCGTCTTCCCACCTCGGATCCCCAGAACCCCGGGTCTGGGACACTTCCTGAGCCCACCTTCTTTCTGCTTCGTGTACTAACATCATCCTCCCTCAGACCCAGGAGTCCAGCCCCCCAGCCCCCTCCTCCCTCAGACCCAGGAGTCCCACACCCAGCCCCTCCTCCCTCAGACCCTGGAGTCCAGGACCCCAACCCCCTCCTCCCTCAGACCCAGGAGTCCAGCCCCCCAGCCCCTCCTCCCTCAGACCCAGAAGTCCAGCCCCCCAGCCCCCTCCTCCCTCAGACCCAGGAGTCCAGGACCCCAACCTCCTCCACCCTCAGACCCAGGAGTCCAGTCCCCCAGCTCCTCCTCCCTCAGACCCAAGAGTCCAGGACCCCAGCTCCTCCTCCCTCAGACCCAGGAGTTCAGACCCCCAGGCCCTCCTCCCTCAGACCCTGGAGTCCAGGACCCCAACCCCTCCTCCCTCAGATCCAGGAGTCCAGTCCCCCAGCTCCTCCTCCCTCAGACCCAGGAGTCCTACACCCAGCCCCTCCTCCCTCAGACCCTGGAGTCCAGGACCCCAACCCCTCCTCCCTCAGATCCAGGAGTCCAGGACCCCAACCTCCTCCTCCCTCAGACCCAAGAGTCCAGGACCCCAACCCCCTCCTCCCTCAGACCCAGGAGTCCAGGACCCTAACCCCCTCCTCCCTCAGACCCAGGAGTCCAGGCCCCCAGCCCCTCCTCCCTCAGACCCAGGAGTCCAGGCCCCCAGCCCCTCCTCCCTCAGACCCAGGAGTCCAGGACCCCAGCCCCTCCTCCCTCAGACCCAGGAGTCCAGGACCCCAGCCCCTCCTCCATCAAACCTAGAAGTCCAACCCCCCCCAACCCTCTCCTGTCAGACCCAAGAGTCCAGGACCCCAACCCCCTCCTGCCTCAGACCCAGGAGTCTAGGATCCCAGTTCTTATGGGACACAGTTCAGCTTCTCCATCTACTTTCATGAATAACAGACTTCTGGGGTGAAATTTCCTTTTTCTCTTTACTCCAGTACTCATCCTCAGGATAACAGGGGGAATAAGGCAGGACCCGGAATCTGGTCATGGGAGTGGGGAGGGGATGGTAAGGTGCAGAAAATCTGGATTCCCCATTCTTTCACTTACTTGGCTGTGTGACCTTAGATGAGTCACTTCTTTTCCTAGAGCCTCTGTGTCTGCCCTGCAAGAGGGAATCATCTCTATTTCTCAAGCTATTGAGAAGAGGAGAGATCCTGGGGAAACTGCTGGCTCTGTCCAGTATCCCAACAACCTGTGGTTCATTCTTCCCACCTGGTCCCACCATGTACTCACTTACTAGGTGATGTGGGAAGCAAAGGCAGAAGAAAAATTATTAAATTTCCTTATGATCTACAGCCCATTGACAAGTCCTTAAAACAGGCAGAGTGACACATTCCCCTAGGAACTCAGTTGCCTTGATGTTAACACTTTGCTAAGCCCAACAGGCAATTCTTGCCCGACCCCCAGGATCCTCTAAGTCTACTTTTATAAAAACTCCTTTGGAAACTTCCTTTATTTCTATTCCCCCAAGATACATGTTGACAATCATCCCCCAAGCATATGGCCCACCAATATACATCTGAAGGGTCTCATGACTGAGTTTTTATGAAACAGTAATAAATGACCTGTTTCCAATAATAGCTAACCCCTTTCAGGATCCTGGAAACCTTGTTTCCAAAATACCTGGGACCTTACCCTATCCCTAACTCCCTTCCAACTTGAAAGTATATAATGGGCCACCCCTTATGACCCCAGGGCAGCTCTTTCTGCCCACAGATCCTGTCCCTGGGCTGTAATAAAACCACCTTTTTGTGCCAAAGGCATCTCAAGAATTCTTTCTAAGCCATTGGCTTTGAACCCTAACATCGTTCCTACATCACTAGGTAGGATTCTCCCTCTGGGCCTACCAGGTGAGGTGTCCCCATCCCCTGTATTGGCCTCTGAGGCAAGAGAAGTCTCAGCCTCCTCCATGTCTGGCAGTTGCAGGCAGGAGTTTCTGAAGCCACCCTACAGGGGCTGTTTTGCCTCACAAATACATCCATCCTTCCTTCCTCTCCCCACATCCCATCTGTCTGCAAGAGCAGCAGGCCCTGCCTTTAAAACCAGTCTCTGTCCACTTCAACCTGTCCTGGGTCCCTCACAGGTCTGAGCTGTCACCATCGCCCATAGGACTGCTCTGACTACAGCAGTCAGTGTCCTGCTCTACCTTTGCCTTCACCTTCAGAGCCACAGCTACTGAACAAGTAAACTAGCTGATACCACTGCTCCCCCTTAAACTTTCATTCTGCTGCAGCTGCTCTGGCCTTCGTTCGGTTCCTCAAACAAGCCAAATTTGTTGTAGCTACCGGCCTTTGCACTGGCATTTTTCCTCAGCTGGAATGCTCTCTTCCTGCCATATTGGTACCAGACTCTTTATCGGTTGTCACCTTTATTTATTTTTAAAGATTTTATTAGAGAGAGAGAGAGAAAGTGCAAGTGGGAAGAGGGGCAGAGGGAGAGGGAGAAACAGACTGCCCGCTGAGCAGGGAGCCCGATGTGGGGCTCGATTCCAGGACCCCAGGATCATGACCTGAGTCAAAGGTAGACACTTAACTGACTGAGCCTCCCAGGCGCCCCATATCACGTGTCACCTTTAAGAAGCCTTTGTCAATCATGTTAGCCAAAGTAAACCCCCTCTCAACACAAGAGCTGTCAGACCTGCTTTGCTTTCTCCGTAGCTCTTATGATTCCTTTATTTCATGTGTTTGCTTGTTTATTTTCAAGCATTACACTACCCTCAGCCCCTATCTTCAGAATATCTTTGCTAGAGAAGGTCTTCTTGTCTGTTTTTGCTCAAGTCGGTGTCTCCAGAGCCAAGCCCAGTGACTGACACATAAAAGATACTGAATAAATCGGTACTGCATGAATGAGTTGGATGACTTGCCCCATTTAGACAGATGGAGGATATGAAGATCCACAGAGAGGAAGAGATCCACCTAAGTTAACCCAACCAGGTGGTACAAGAGCTAGTGGTACACTGCAGATGGCTTGCACTGGCTCCAGAGACCTGGCTGTTAGATTTCCAGTAATTTTGCAAGCTGGATGTTAAACCATTGTTAGTTTGAAATTGGCTGTGAAGGGAGCATTTACACTATGGCAACTAGCAAATACTATAAATCAGAACTTTTTTTTTTTGGAGGGCTGTTGTACCAGTACACCACTGTACAAAATCTGCTGTGGCCCTGGCCAAAGACCATTTATCACTCCCCTTGAATTCAGGACCATCCAAATTTAGGGTGAGGATGGCATTCCTCCTCCTGGATTGGCCCATGCCAGGCCTCATGACAACATGAGTGCTTACTATGAGCTGGCATCTCTCTGAGCACTTTTTTGATATTACCTCCTTGAAGCCTCGTGACATCCTTACAAGGTGTGTCTTGCCTTTATTTCACAGAGGAGGAAATAGAGACACAGAGAAGTAAAAAAATTTCCCAAAGCCTTAGATATGGCTGAAGATATCTGTCATATGTGTATCTGATAATGAACTAGTAGCCAGAATATATAAAGAACTACTACAAATCATTAAGAGACACTCATTTTTAAACTCAGCAAAGACTTGAATAGGCACTACACACATGCACAAGAGGATATCTGATAATCACATAAGAATATCCCATCTCTCCCAGACCAGGCACAATGAATGGATAATCATACTACTTGGCTATTGCTTCTATGCTCCAAAGCTACCCTTTGTTACCTGCTCTGCAAAAATAGAGTTGGAACCTTTAAATATTCCTCCTTGCAGGGCAGCCTGCAAGGTGGCTCAGAGGTTTAGTGCCACCCTGGAGACCCAGAATCGAGTCCCACATGGGGCTCCCTGCATAGACCCTGCTTCTCCCTCTGCCTGTGTCTCAGCTTCTCTGTGTCTCTCATGAATAGATAAAATCGTTAAAAAAAAAAAAATTCTTCCTTGGAGTGAGTGGGCTGCTAAGCTTTGTCAGTAGAGGGAGCCTGAAGGACACTGCAGAAGGAACAGGGCTTCTTCCTTGTTCTAAATTTTCCCTTGGGCTTCCTCTTGCTCTTATCCTGTGGTCATCAGGGACACATGTGGGGCATATTCAGTGGTGTTCACTTCTATCAGGTTTCGGTGGTGTCCACATGGACGACGGCATCTCACTAGGTTTCAGTGCTGTCCCAGTTGATGCCTTCCCAATGTGTCCTAGAAGCTGGCTTCCCAGCCTCACCCTGCCAGCACTTGGGAGAGGTGTTCTCTGCTTGCTCAGCATCTGTGGACAAGCTCTGGTCTGGGCAAGCTAGCTACCTTCCTCACCATCCAGTGATTCACACCCACATCTCTTACAGTGTGGGCTGAACCTCACTGTTGGTGAGGGGGCCCCTTTCTAAGTTCCTTCCTTCCTCAGACATCCTCCCTGAATCCTACTGTAGTTACTTTACCCCTTTATAGAATACTACCTGTTATGGTTAATAATTTCTTATATTAAAATTTCCCTGTTCAAATTAAAAAAGAAAATGCTTGGCAGGGCAAATTACTTAATATTTCTGTGCCTTAGTTTCATCATCAAAAAAACCTGGAGGGTGATAATTCCTGCTCCTAGGCACCTGGGTGGCTCAGTGGTTGAACATCTGCCTTTGGTTCAGGTCCTAATCCCAGGGTCCTGGGATCGAGTCCCACATCAGGCTTCCTTTGGGGAGCCTACTTCTCCCTCTGCCTATGTCTGTCTCTCATGAATAAAATCTTAAAAAAAAAAAAAAAATTCCTGCTCCTGGAGTTCTCTGAGAATGAAGGGAATTTCCTAACACAAGAATAGTACTCATCCCAGCACCCAGCCAGAAGGGAGAGCTCTCCTGGTTTCTGCTGTGCTGCTCTCTCTCCATGTACCACCTTCCCCATCTGCCCGGGCGTCCCGTGGCTGCTGTAACAAATGACCAAAACCACAGTAGCTTAAAACCAGTGTTCCCTCCAGATTGTGGAGGCCAGCCCAACATCAATTTCGCAGGGCTGAAAGCAAGATGTCAACAGGGCTGTGCTTCCTTGAGAGGCTTTTGGGGCTGGGCAGGGGAGAATCTGTTCCCTGCCTCTGTCAGCTTTTGGTTGCCACCTGCGTTCCTTGGCTTGTGGCTGCGTGGCTCCAAGCTCGGCCCCTCATGTAAGGATACACATGATTGTATTTTGGGCCCATTTGGATTATCCAGGATAATCCCCTCATCTCAAGATCCTTCATTTAATTGTATCTTTTTTTTTTTTTTAGATTTTATTTATTTATTTATTTATTTGAGACACACACACACACAGAGAGAGAGAGAGAGAGAGAGAGAGAGGCAGAGACACAGGCAGAGGGAGAAGCAGGCTCCATGCAGGGAGCCTGACGTGGGACTCGATCCTGGGATCCAGGATCACGCCCTGGGCCAAAGGCAGGCACTAAACTGCTGAGCCACCCAGGGAACCCCCATTTAATTGTATCTGAAAAGATCATTTTCCCTTCATAAAGTAGCATTCACGGGTCTCAGGCATTAGGATTGGATATCTTTGGGGACTGTTACTCAGCTTCTCACTACGTCCCTCCTCTATCCTTCACGGCCCTAATACATGCCTGGGAGGCTGACCTCTAGTGATCACATCAACAAGCTCCCCTGCCCTTTGACCTCAGGTGGGTCTGGCCAAAGGGAGGCACAGGCTGAACGCTGGAAGGTGGCTGGAGAATGCTGTCCTCTCTGCTCGCTGCCCTCCCTTCGTGGTGGGTAGCCCCTCTGCCTTGTCACTGGTTCTCAGTGAGACACTAGTGGCACCCCACCCCCCTCTGACTCCTCTAGGGTGCAGCAGAATCTGGAAGGAGCTCTTTCCTTCTGTTGCTGGATCCTGGGCGTCCTAACCCTGCTCATACTTCTGTAAGTGACATCTTTGTCGGGGTGTGTTTAAGAATCTTACTGAAGGGGGTTATCTCTTTCCAGCCAGGCCCCTGCAGTGCTAGCATGGGCTTTGTTATCACTCAGTGTTTACCAGGTGCTGGGCATTGCAGGGGGTAGAGCAGCACCAGGGACTTGAGCCCTAGATGTCAGGAGCTCTCCTGCCACCAGTAATGGTCAGGACAACCCAGAGTGTTGCCCAGGATCGGGGATATTGCTCCCATGAAGAACCACCACTCTGGGAGGAAGCACAGGAACCAGGGACCCATGTGGTCGTCTCTGGGGAGTGGGATGAGGCAGGGGTCTTGCCTTTTCATTATGTCCCCCTTTTGTAACTTGTTCCTGCAAAGGCTCTTTGAAAATGAGGAATTCAGGGTGCCTGGGTGGCTCAGTCTGTTAAGCAGCAGCATTCAGCTCAGGTCATAGTCCCAGGGTCATGCGATTGAGCTCCACGTGGAGCTTCCCACTCAGCAGGCAGCCTGCTTCTCCCTCTTCCTCTGCTTGTGCCCTCTCACGTTCTCTTAAATAAAATCTTTTTTTTTTTTTTTTTAAGAATTCATTAAAACCAAAAGCTGGAAGTTAGAATAAGAACAGGTGGTGCTGGAAGTGGCCCACGCCTTGCTTTTGTGGGCTTTTGGGTGGGTTCTTCTGGAAAATTCTTACACTGGCTTTTTCCTCTCTGTGAACACACCAGGCACTCAGCCCCCAGACTCTTGCTCATCTCTGCCCTCTGCCTGGACTCTCTTCTCCTAAGACCTTCACCTCCTCAGAGAGGCCTTCCATGGCTACCCTTGGCTCCTTGGCCAGGGGCACCCACTGTCTTCCCTACCACCCCTTATCTGTCACGCATCCCATTTATTCCTGCCCACTTGCTCTGTGTCTTTCTCCCACAAGGGATTCTGAGCTCCCCAAGGGCAGGGACCTTGTCCATCCCATTCACTGCTATGCCCTCAATGCCTTCATACACAGTAGGGCTCTCAGTACATTTTTCTTAAAAATTTTACTTATTCATGAGAGACAGAGAGAGAGAGACAGACAGACAGAGAGACAGAGAGACAGAAAGAGGCAGAGACACAGGCAGAAGGAGGAGCAGGCAGAAAGCAGGTGCTAAATCGTTGAGCCACCCAGGGATCTCCTCACAGCACATTTTTGAAAGAATAAATAATTCCCTACCCTCTTCCCTGGCTTCCACCCCATAACAGGTCAGGCACAGTCACCCACTTTGTAATATACATTCCTCTTTCCTGCCACAGTCAGGCCCCTGGAACCATGCTGGGTATTAGTAACAGTAGGTGCAGACACTCCCTGCCTGGGGCAGGGGGTGGGGGGATCCAAGCACCAGCTCCAGCGCCTTGACCTCTGTACAGTCATGTGGTCTCCTTAAGTGTCTCGTCCCTCTCTGTAGGATGGGGAGGACACTGGCGCCCACCTCACCAGGTCGGGGTGGGGATCAAATGTCAGGATGGTCATATCTATGTGTGAACGTGGGTGGGCCAGAGTTCCCCATTGGTCCAGCCCCCGGCTAGCGTTGCCCTAAAGGTATTTTGTACATGTGACTGACATCTCTAATCAGTTGAGATAATTCTCAATAATCTGGGTGGGCTCAATTCAATCACTTGAAAGGCCTTCAAAGCAGAACGGAGGATTCCCAGGAGAAATTTCTGCTTGGGGACATAGGCTTCCCATGCTTAAGAGCCTCCTGCCTGCCCCATCAACCTGCCTGCTGGATGGATGTCAGACCTGCCCTGCTAGCCTGACAGTCACATAAGCCAATTCCTTGCAATAAATCTCTTAAGAGGGATCATCTACTGGTTCTGCTTCTGGGGTTGAACCCTGACCGATGCAAAGACAGGAGGATCTTAACGTGCTTAGAGTAGGACCTGGCGGGTACAAACAGCTCAACAGATGTGAGCTGCCATTCCAGCGCCCTCAATGCCCTGCCAGGTGCCAGGTGAACCCATTCTTACCCCACGGTGATGAATGATGTTATGCTCCCATTCTGCAGATGAAGCTAGGAATGGGATACATGACTGGCCCACACTGGGGGCAGTGCTGGGGTCCCATCATAGATAGCCTCAGCTCCAGCACCTAGGGGCCCACCCCAAAGGTTCATGCTCTGGAGGCCCTGCAGCGACCAGTGGAAAGCCCTCCTCTGGGGAGGCCGGGACCATAGCAGCCCTGTCCATGGCCATCCTTCAAACCTATTAAGTTCAGGCATACAAAGGGTTAACTGAGAATAGAACCAAATTGGGATGATGGTGTTGAGTGAGCTGAGTGGAACAGGGTGAGCAGGGACCCCAGCCTGTGCTCCAGCCTTCCTGTATCCCAGATCAGTAGAAGCCATCCCAATGGACTGGGCTCCAAGGACCTGGTAGGAGAGGGTAGAGGTGCAGGACCAGCGGGGAAGGACCTTCCCTGGTCTGAATGCCAGCTTCCTTATGGGAAAAGGTGGGTTGAGGTGTGACCTTAGGGAGGTTTCTCTCTTTTTCTCTCCTGCATGGAGTTTTTGTAACCTCTCTGGGCCTCAGTTTCCTCTGCTGTAAAATGAACCTGATGACCAGACCAGTTCCACAGTGTCACTGAGATATGGGACCGAAGGAGGCCTGAGGGCTTGGAGTGCCACCATCATCCTCCATCATGGTAGTTCCCATCATCTCCTGAAAGAACAGGGGAGGGTTCTTTATAAAGTCCACCTCCCCTGTGACCTCTTCCTTGGGTCGAGGGAGGAAATGGCGAGATTTAGCCAGTGACATGAATGACTGCTGACCACATAACCAAGGACTGGGAGTTTGTTCTGGAGACTCAAACCTGCTTTTTGGTCCAGACGGTGTGACCCAAGGAGTGATGACTGAGGCCCATGAGCAGGGGAACTTACTCTGGCTGGCTTGTGGTGCCTTGCTGGACTCCTTTCTCCCTGCAGTGGCCTCCTGTTGGTGCTGCCCTTGCTGCAGCACTCCAGGCCCCCTGGTTTCCATCCCATGGCTTCCCAGTCGCCTCAGCCTGTCTGCCCAGCTCAGATGGCAATGGTCCAGCTCTCTCCCCAGTGCTGGCCCCTGCCCCTCCCTGAAGCTCCCTGTACACAGGCATAGCCCCTCAGGCTGGGATACCTGGAGGGTCCTTGTGGGCAGGGCCTGGATCTCACTCGTCTGTGTCCCCAACCCAGGACAGGCCACATGGGGGCCACTGCAGTTGTTTGTGGCAGTACAAGTGAATGAGGTCCTGGAACTCCTTCTCCATCTAAATAATTCCACCTCATCCTTCCAGACCGAAGCCTCTGGCCAGGGTCTGGGGATTCTGTTTCCACTGGCCAAGGAGCTTGCATTCTGAAAAACAGCGCCTTTAGGCAGGAGGTGTGTTCAGAGAAAAGATGTCTCTTTCGGGTCTGTCTTCTGATCCCTCTCGCAAATGATAGGTCCATATATGGCTTTTCCTGGGCCCGTGCTGCTTTTTAAAAACAGCTACTAACAGTTTGAATCCAGAAATTTCACACTGAAATCTAGATGTCTGGATTCTTCTGAAAATAAATAGATAAAACCAAAACCAGGAGGCCCAGCAATGCAGATCTCATTCCTGTGGGGGTGGGTGGGAACTAAGAGTTGGAGCCGAGTTTGCTGCTGCTGGTGCCCCCTTTCGGTGGGGCACCTGCTCTTAAGATGGACTTGGTTTCCACCAGGTCAACTGTACTCATCTTGTTATGTGCAGGGCCCCGGTGGGCTTTTGAGCTTGCAACCTCTGCACTACAGTCTTATAAGGTCAGGAGAAAATTGCCAGGGGACAGGGACAGCTGCTCCAGGGACTAACAATCCTGGGATGGAGGTGTCCTGAGCAGTGCACAGTCTTGCTGTGTGGCCTGAGGCCTTCTGAGCCTCCATTTCCCCATTTGCAATGTGGGGGGTGTGGAGGGCAGGCCTCATGACCCCCAGTGTCCTTGCAGTAAGACCACTGGGGCTTCCCTCCTGTGGGTCTCAGTTTCTCTTCTTAGAACACTGAAGTTAGCTTTGCTTGGCAGTGCCCGAGGCTGCAGGAAGGTCACTGTCACTCTGGGTCACATTGCCTTGTGTGGCCCCTGCAATAGCAATAGCATTAGCTCATCTCCTAGTGCTACCTCCCCCTGCCCTCCCCACCAGGCTCCTGTGTAATGTCATCTGTCCTCCTGGACGTCAGGGTGCCTGCCCAGACCTCACAGTTCAAGGGTAGGGAGCAGGTGTGTTGCTGGGAGGAGCTGACAAACAGGCTCAGCTCGTGGGAGTCCTCGGGGGATGTCTGTTCAGTGAATGCGTGAGCTCCTAGCCCTGGTCTCTGGTCTTAGAGTCTCCAATGGAGCTGCTGCTCCTGCTCTGTAGGTCTTTGAAGTTTATAGTCTGCGAGCCACGCGTCGGTCTTTATCCGTTTGGGAATTTGCCTGTCCATGGTGGGTCCTTCTGTTTCAAGAGCCCTAGACTGTGGGAGAACAAGATCCTGGCATTCTCCTGCCTTGGCCAAGCCTTTCCCCGATCTGGGTCCCCACCAATGGAGGGACATGACTAGCATCTTGATGCTTCTGTTACAGGCTGAACTCTGCCCTCCCCTTGTGTCCCCACTCTCTACCCCTTGCACAATTCATATGTTGAAGTTCTAATCCTAGTACCTCCCAGTGTGACTTTATTTGGAGACAGGGCCTTTAAGGAGATACTTAAGTTAAAATGAGGCCATTAGGGTGGACCCTAATCCATTATGACTTGTGTCCTCATACAAAGAGGAGATTAGGACACGGACTCATGCACAGAAAGGCCACGTGAGGATACAGGGAGAAGGTGGCTGTCTAGAAGGAGAGACGTTGGAAGGAACCAACTCTGCAGACACCTTGTTCTTGGTCTTCTAACCTTCAGAACCATGAAAATATCTGTCGTTTAAGCTCCTGGGTCTGCCATACTTTGCTATGGCAGCCCCTGAGCAGATTAAGAAGGCCCACTCCCTAGTATTTACTGTCCTCTCCTGGCAGGGCAACAGCCACTTGTGGCCAAGTCTGCCTCCCTAGCTGGGGCGGGGGCTGGGCCTGGAGCCCCTCTGGGTCCTCACCATCCAAGAAAGGGGCTCTGCCGGCAGGGGACTTGGCCTGAGGAACCAGACAGACACTCAGGTAAGGCCCTTGTCTGGCCAGTGGCCACGCCTCAGAATGAATAGGAGATTGCCACCAGCACAGACCCTCTGGGCTCAGACCCTGAGGTGTTGGATTTGCAGGTCCAAGGGCCCCTGACAATCTTTGTTTCTAACGAGTGTTCCCTGGCAGTGCCAGCGGGCAGTAGGTGAGTTCAGGCAGCTTGTTGAGCTCAGCTGGCCTCAGCTGTGCATCAGCCTGGCTGGTGGCCAGTCTGAGCCCAGGGACTTACTTCCAACTGAGGCCCAGTAGTTTTGGCTTCAGACTGCACATCTATTTCTGGCTCCTCCAGCAGCTCTGGCTTCTGGATGATTGGTGCCTCTTTGGCCTTGGAGATGTGACTGTCCTTCCACCATTTAAGCATCTTCATTCTAAGGTAAAGAGTGCTGTGGTTAATACTGTGCTCAGTCTCTGCCTGCCCCCTCCCTCTTCCTAGAAGGAGCCCTTGTCTAGGGGTCAGAAGACACTTTGCCTTCATTTGCTGGTTCTGTGACCAGCACCACCGTCTCCTCAGCAAATGGGCATACAAATCCCTACTCTCTTGGCCTGGATCCTCTTCCTAGCCTCTTTTCTGGCTTCTTGCCCCAGAGCTGGCCTGCATCTCCCCTGCTTCCAGCTCTCCCATGGCTCCCCAGGACCTCATGACGAAGTCCCAGCCCTCCAGCCCAGTGGCTTTTCATGGCTGTGCCTTTCCTCAGCTTCTCTTCCAGTCCTGTCTCAATATGTGTACGCTTTTTTTTCTAGACCAATTTTTTGGTACTTTTCCTCTTTTCCTTAATATTTCTGGTATATTTGTGCATATTAGTACACAGACAGCCTCCTCAGTCTTTTTTATGGCTGCATAGTGCTCTGTTGTATAGCTGTACCATTGATTACATAACTGGCCCCCTTCCTTTCTTGCCCTGGCAACTACGACTGCCCTGCTCGCTGGTCCCCCTGCTTTGCCCAGTCTGGCTCTTCCCCAGGAGTGGGAATAAACATAGGATTTCATTTGTATTCAGGTGTGGGGAAGCCAACAGATAAGGGGATGACTGCCATTGAAAAGATAGTTATTTAAAGTTTCCAAGAGGGGGCAGGCCATGCCACACAGGGCCAAATGGGGAAGCACCAGGGTTGGTCAGAGGTAGGAGTGAGGGGCAAGCACATGTGGGAGCTGTTCTTGTTGTTTCCATGGGACTGGAATGGCACAGTAGGTAGGCTTAGGACTGGCCCACCAAAGTACCTCCCCACCTGGACATTAGTTGAGGACAGCCCCGTGACTGAAGCTAGGACAATCAGAGTCTTCTCTGGGATTGATATATCACCAAGGGGAAGACAAGTTTTCTTTCAGCTAGAGTTGCAAAGATGGGATATAATCATGGGGCTGCTCCTGGCCATCTTGCCATTAGGTGGAAAATGCTCCAGGGGTCAAGGGAACACAGAAGCAGCAGAACAAAGGCACGGGGAATAGCAGACTCTTAATAATGTCATTTACATACCTAGATCCAGTCATGCCAAAAGTACAGATATTCCCTGTTATGGGCTGAATTGTGTCCCCCCCCCCCCCCCATTGCACCCAATTCATTTGCTGAAGTTCCAACACCCAGTACCTCAGAATTAACTGTATTTGGAGAAGAGTCTTTAAAAAGGTAACAAAGGTAAAATGAGATCATATGGATGGGCCCATATCCATGTAATTGTATTTGGATAGGACCTTCAATGAGGTGATTAAGTTATATTGAGGCTGTCAGGTGGGGTCCTAATCCAATATTACTGGTGTCCTTGTAAGAAGAGGGACAAGGTGCCTGGGTGGCTCAGTCAGTTAAGCAGCAGACTCTGGGTTTCAGCCCAGGTCATGATCTCAGGGTCATGGGACTGAGCCTCATATTGGGCTCTGCACCCGCATAGAATCTGCTTGTTCTCCCTCTGCTCCTCCTCTTGCTTGCTGTCTCTCACTCTCTCTCTAAAATAAATAAAATCTTAAAAAAAAAAAAAAAAGAAAGAAAAGGGACAGACACCAGGGGTGTATGTGCACACAGGGATGACCATGTGAAGAGGCAAGATGTGGCCATCTGCAAGCCATGGAAAGAAATCTTAAGATAAACCAATCCTGCTAACACTTTGATCTTGGACTTCCAGCCTTCATAACTATGAGAAAAATAAATCTCTGTTGTTGAAGTCTTAGACTTAACAGATGGTCAATATGTTCCTGCAGCAGATTACATACAGATGGCTTCAAATTTCTGGTACTCTTCCCATGGAGAAATGGGGTCTATTTTCTCTTCTCCTTGAATCTTGGCTGGTCTGTGACTTGCTTGAAGAGAATATGACGGAAGTGACACTCTATCAATTCCAGGCCTAGCCTTAAAGAGGATTGGCAACTTCTGTCTTGGAAGAGACCATGATAGAAGAGGCTCTGACACTCCACGGAAAGCGAGAGGGGCCCAGCTGAGCCCAGTCCTCTGGCTGTCCCCAGCAAAATGTCAAGTATTTTGAAGGCATCCTGGGCCTTTTAACCCAGCCCAGCCCAGCTGCTAGCTAAATACCATCAAGTGACCTCAATGAATACCAGAGGAAGCTGAAGAATCATTCGTTTGGGTCCTACTCAAATTCCTGATCCATGAAATTGTGAGATATACTAAAATGACCACTATTTAAAGTCACTAAGTTTAGGGGACAGTGATACAGCAACAAATAACCTTAACTGTTCCCCTTTTCCTTGAGCTTGCTGAATTCAGCTCTTGTCATTCACAACTACAAGAGTCCTAACTGATGTGACTTATCTCCTTTAATCATTATGCCTTATGTATTATTCCCCAAAACTTTTCCACCTATGACAGTTTAAATCCCAATACCCCATGCTTTGCTTAGTTCTGTCCTATTCAGCTTTCTTGTGCTCTCATCCAGCCTTGTGTTCCTATTCTTTGATCTCATAGGTGGAGGCTTCAGATCCAAAACACCACATTCTCTAACCCTTATGAAGGGCCTTCTTGGTTTCTCTTCTTTACCTTCCTGCTCACCAGATACAAGGGCTATCCACTCAAAGCTCTCTCTCCCTCCAGCTTCCACATCTCTTTTCATCACCTTCCATGGCACCCTGCCTATAAAGACTCAAGCCTAGATCAATGCCACCATTCACTCTTTCTCTTCCAATAGCCACTGCTAGGAGGAAAGAACACACAGCAATGACATTGGTGTTGCTAAACAATGAATAATATCCAGTCATGGTTGGACTTTTTGCTGCTGCTCACCAATTATTTTCCTTGTCCTTGTGTGGATCCCACTCATTCTCCTCAGTGGGTATTCCAACCACCCCATCACCATCACCACTCTTCTCGATTCCTTCCCCTCACCCTGTTCCCACCCACATCACTTTCAGCAGATGCCCTCACCATACTCATTCACTGTGGAAAAAAAAAAAAAAACCTGTGGGTAGGAGGGCCTCACCCCACCCACCAGAATCAGAAATGCCACCTAAAGGGAACAAGAAAAATATGGAACATCTGCCATTGGATTTTGAGAATAATTTTGAGAGTAAGGAAAAAGGACTACTTTAGACAGTGCCATTTCAGTGGCATGGTACTGATTACAGAGGACTGACGTATGTAAGGGCGATGAGAATCAGGCAGTGGGTGTAAGCTCTTCTCAAAAAAAATTGGATGGTACATAAAGGGAGTTTGTGGGGCTGAGTTAGGAGAGATTTGGGCATGTTTATATCCTTCAGAGGAAGAGCCAGTGAAGGAAGAATGATAGAAAATTTAGGAGACAGAAAGGCTGATTAATGGTATGTGGAGGAGATGGATTCCCAGGCAAAGGAGGTGAGGCTAACCTTGGACAGGAAGAGGGATGCCTCTTTCTCTGAAAAAGGCAAGGAGTAAATCACCAGTGCCAGTGGCAATAACTCTAGGTGTTGGGGAGTTGCTTTTTTCCTGTGAAGAAGGCAAAACTTGTTGCTGAGTGAGGGGGAGGAGATAAGAGAAACAGGGAAGGAAAGAAAACATCTGTAATACTGACAGGATATCATGTTGGGGAGGACTCCCCAGAAGTGTGTGGGAAGAGTTTTTAAAAAGATTTATTTATTTATTTATTTATTTATTTATTTATTTATTTATTTTAGAGAGAGAGTGTGTGTGGAGGGAAGAGGAGCAGAGGGGGAGGGAAAGAAACAGACTCCCTGCTGAGCAAGGAACTCAATGTGGGGCTTGATCACAGGCTCCTGAGATCATGACCTGAGCTGAAATCAAGAATGAGTCACTCAGGCACCCTGTGTGGGAGGATTCCTAGGCAGTATGGATGCTACCTTCCCCTGCAAGGATGGACATTCTCCCTTGTACATGCTCTAATCTAGCACTTGCTTATTTATCTATATGTCTGGAAAATGCAGGACACAGGCCAAGAGGGAAAACATAGATAAAAGAGGCAAAAAGGATATACACAACAACAAACAAAAAAATATATCCACACTTAGTCATATCAGAATAGAACCATTTGCACAAATAATATCCAAAAGCCCAGATGGCTGTGGGGGCCCTGAAAAGGCACCCAGCCATTTAGAGCTGAGCCCTAAATGGATGAGTAAATGTCAGCCAGGTGAGAGGGGAGCAGGGATGGGAGGTGAAGTGCAAAAAAGGTCACTGAGCAGAAGTCACAGTACAACTAGAGGAGAAGTAAACATGATCAGTGAACTTGATTTAAAGCCTATGTATCTGTCTAACATTGCCTTCATCAAATATAGAATACACATTCTTTTTAAGCCTATGTGGAATATTTATAAATCTATACAAGAATAAATAATGCCACAAAGTGCCACAAAGAAAATAAATAGTGCATATATACTCTCTTCACTTACTGGATTTAAGCTAGAAATAAAGAAAACAGGATTATTAGAAAATGTTGGTGTGTCTAAAAAACACTCATGGGTCAAAAATCATAATGGAAATTAGAAATATTTTAACCATGTAATACTAAAATATATTAAAAATTGTGAGATGCAGCTAAAGTCAGGCTTAGAGGGAAATTTATAGCCTTAATTGCAAATATTGGAGAAGAAGAATGGCTAATTTAAATTATATAAGAGACCATGTTTAGAGGGCAAAGAAGAATAGACTGGAAGATAATGAAGGAAATAAATAATACAAATAAATGTCATAGGTGTTAGAAAAGGTTTGATGATGAATTTTAACCTGATACTCACGTGAGGAGGACAAGGAAGAAGAAGAACAGTGTGGAGACAATAGATCCATACACAATGCCCTGGGCCAATCCTTTCATGAACACACTGGAACCTGAATGCTTATCTGGAATCAGACAGAAATGAGAGTCCCCCCAACCAAGGCTGTGAAGTCTGAGCTACCACTCTTTCCTCTGGCCCTGTGCCCACCCTCATTTTGATCACCAGGTGCTGTCATTTTAGCCCAGTCAGTAGACCCCTGTGTACTTACCTGGAAGGAGGAAGATACTTGAAGTATGGATTCCATATTGATTTTTCCCCTCACAATGGAGACTCATGACTATTTCTGGCTCCCCAGTGAGGCTGATGGTGCTGTTGTTCCAGGCATCAATTTTGGTGGAAGTCACCTGGAGGCTGCCATCTGTGTTGTTCACACCCACAGGGACACCTTCCATCAACCACTGCACGGAGGGTGTGGGGATCCCATGGAAAGAACAGCTGCACTGCAGAGTCTTCTCCAAGGAACAAGAGGAATAGAGCAGCCTGGCAGGTGCTGTGGGGGGGAGAGTCAGCATTCAGCAAGGCGTCCTGACTTCCTTTCTCCACTTCCTCCAGGACCCAGCCTTCTTTTTAATCATGATTCCAAAAAGCTGCAGAAAGACTTTCTGGAAGCCCAGAGGAGTCAGGCTTCACAGACCAGTTCCCCTTCATCCTCTTTCCTCATCTGTCTCTGACTCTGGCTCAGCTCTTACCTCTGGTCTTTCAGTCACAGAAGCCTGGTAAGGATATGACAGCTTCCCAGACTCCTTCCATCCAACCCCACCAAAGGACTCAGGAATTTCTCCTGAGCCTGCCATTTCTCCCAGACTCTGGATCTTCCTTTGCCCACCAGCACTTGCAAACCACCTGAAATGAGACTGTGCTACTTCTGGTCAACATAGCTAGGGAGATGTTCAAATGACATCTGAGGGTGTGCCATAATCCCGAGGCTTCAAGGTGAAGAGCAGCACTAAGAGGATGAGTTGTTGGAGCTATCCGTGTTGGAGAACACGGTGGGCCAATTCTAGGAAAGGAAAGGGGCTTTGCTTTCTTTTCAGGTGCCCTTTGATAGTACAAGTCAAGGTCATAGGATCTCCAGCCACAAGAATCTCTAGCATGTGGAGCTCTGGTTTCTGGGTTTGGTCTGAATGGAATTGGACTGGTCTGAATGGAATTGGACTGAAGCAAGGGACCCTCATGGACACTTTGCTGATGCACAGTGTTTCCAGGTTATGAAGTACTTTCTCACCCATAAGCTCACTTGGTATGCCTTCCCCACTCTGATAACCTCATGGAACCAGGACTGTTACTGTTGGGTGGATTTTTACAAGTATATTTCCCTTCTCTACTGCTTAGGTGAGCAAACTGAGGACACTTGTTTAAGGAGGCAGAGCTTGAACCTGAACCCTGTCAAGTTTAATTCCTAAAATTCCTGAATTCCTTACCTGTCACCTAGCCCAGACCTCCCAGGCTCAGCTCTTATGCTGCATCCTCCCTCCCAATCCAACTCTCTCCTCAGGCTCTGCCCCTTCCCAGCAGATCTGTGATCACTTCCCCCTCTATCTTTTACTTGCTGGATGCTGTGGGGCAAGTCACTTCTTCTCTCTGCCATTTCTATTTGGAAAAATAATTTATTGTACCTATATCATTGTATTATTGCTGTAAAAATGAAGTGCAAGTGCCCTGTGAAGAAAAAATTGCACAATTACCAGAATATCTTCTTCGAGTTCCTTTACAAACCATCCATTGCATAAGATTGAATGTTATCTGATCTCTATAGATGTTAATATCTTCCCACATGAAGCACTCTTGTGTTCTAGATCTGCACAGAATAAGTGTGTCATGCTGTCCCTTTGAAGTACATTGTGGGTAAGCAGGGTATAGTCCTGTTCTTCAAGATTCTAAATGGTTTGCAATCTGCCCGTGGTGGTGTTAAGTTGATTTATAGTTACACAGGAGCTGATATTTTTTATTGAGCCAGTAAGCTATGGGCAACAGAATTGCTGGGGAATTCCTTGAGAAGTTCAAATAGTCAAAGGATTATACCTCTTCCACGGTATCTTTTTGACTTTCACCAAAATATAAGGAAATAACCACATGCAGAGGGCGTAGTTGTCCTCCAGTATTCCACTGATGCATTAAAGAATTAGCCTTACCCTAGAAAGATTTGGCCCTTGCCCAGCTCTAGGGAGGTTAACCTCTAAGCCCTTGGAATGTTCTCTTGATAAGAGTATCTATTTATCTAGGGCCATGAGCCTTGCCAGATAGTCTACATGAACAAAGTGATTTATGGTGGGGACCTCAGGCCACATGTGGTATCAACTTGACCTCTGGAGGAGCCGGAGACTAAGGCCAGCCATGCCTATGGGATCAGGCCCCCAATAAAAACCCTGGACACTAAAGCTCAGTGAGTTTCCCTGCTTGGGGATACTATGCATATGGCCAGTACAACTCTAGTGGGAGAAGACAACTGAAAGCTCATACCTGGTCTCTCCTAGATCCTACCTTACAATGCCTCTTCCCTCTGCTGATTTTATTCTATTTTTATTTTTTAAAGATCTTAATTAATTAATTAATTAACTTACTTATTTATTCATGAGAGATAGAGAGGCAGAGACATAGGCAGAGGGAGAAGCAGACTCCCTGTGGGGAGCTTGATGTGGGACTCATCCCAGGATCCTGGGATCATGACCTGAGCCAAAGGCAGATGCTCAACCACTGAGCCAAAGGCAGATGAGCCAGCCCCCTCTGCTGATTTTAATCTCCATTTGTTTGCTGTGATAAACCATAACTGAAAATATAACAGTTCTGCTGAGTTCTGTGAGACTTTTTTATGAATCATTGAGCCTGAGGGTGGTCTGTGGACTCCTAACTGAACCACCCCAATTTAGTTTGTTGGGGTTTTTTGTTGTTCTTATTGCTGGTAGTAATTGTATCTTGTGAAGTTGGCCATGTGGTTCCATTTCTGAATATCAGTTTCTCAATCAGAAATATGGGAACAATACTACCAGTGCTGCAATGTGGTAAGAATTAGAGATATTAACTACTGATGCACATGGTGCCCTACAGTAATTGTAGATCATAACTTAGTTGGCTTTCACTGAACAATTATTCTTTTCCCTTCTTTCTTTATTTCCAGGGTGACAGATCCCTCATGTACAAAATAGAGGGGATAGTGAGCTTCATGGTTCCCAAGGCCACTTCTAGTAATGCTATCCTAAGATTATGGTAGTAATACTGACCTGTACTGTAATACTGACCTGAAATACTGTAAGTATTTACAGATTTCTCAGCATCTTCATAGAAATCTGCTTAAGCCATCATCATAATGGTTTTATTATAGTCCCTTAGACAGATGGGAAATTGGAGCTCAGAGAGATTAATGGCCTGCTCCAGGTCATAGAGAAAAGACTAACAGCATCAGACCTAGAACCTGGCCTTCCATACGTTAAGTCCAGTACACTAAAACATCATCACCTGGGATCTCAACGCTCTTGGCTCTGCAACACCATGATATTTTTCTTCTCTAAGATGTGACTTAATAACACCTACCATATAGATGATGGTGTTGAGAGAGCACATGTGAATACATTTATCATTGAATTTCTAGAGTGACATGGGCATGGCATTAAAATGGAACTAGGAGTCAGAAGAGTTGGGCACTCCAATAGTGAAATTTCTAGTGACTCACAGCAAGTTGCTGAATCTCCCAGGGCCTGCTTCCTCATCTGTGAAATGAGGACAGTAATTCCTCAGGGAATTGTTTGGTAGATGAAATAGGACACACAGTGGGTCACAGAATATGCACATGGAAGAAGTCTATTACTTATTATTTATCAAGTACTTATTCTCTGTTTTCACCTCTTTACCTTACTCTAGCCCTGCCAGTCTTCCACTCCCTACCCATAGCCACCTCACCCCTACCCTTTGCTTCCTCAGACACTTCCCACCCTGCCTCTCATTCCATTTACCCAACCATAAAAGCAGCAATGATAACACCAACAGGATCTCAGGGACAAGAGAGGGCCAGGACCTAGCCTAATGCTAACCCTGGCCTCAGAGTCATGTGTTGTGGAAGGCAGGATTTGGAATGGATGAGGAGAAGGTCAGCAGTAAGAGGCATGAGGTGGAGGTAAAGGTAAATTCATAGCCTAAAAGGAACTTTTGTTCCAATCACTCTTAAGTTCTGTTCACCTTGAGAATTAGGAGCTCATAGGAACAGATGCTGAGGAGCTTCAAGGATAGAGAAGTATCTCCAAGACTGTCTCTGAAGCCCCAATACCATGACTTTCTTCTTTCTCCTCCAATCTTCATCTCCAGGCCCTTCCCCCTTTGAAGGACCTTGACTACCAGGTAGAGAAGCTTGGCCTCTCTCTCAAGTTGTTGGGGGAAGTCATGGAAATCACTTTCAAAGGTTTTGAACCATAGGGAACAGGTATGGGTGTCATAAAGATCACCATGGAACTGCATCAAGGAGAAAAAAATAGTTCAAGAGGATAATATGGCTTGAGCTAGAACAGTGGCTCCGGGGTGGAGAGGACAGGATATATTTAAGGGATATTTGAGCAATAAAAGACAGTTCTATGGCCAGCAGGATAAGTTCCAAACTCCTTTGTCTTGCATTTGAGGCTGTCCATGATTTCGCCGCACACTTGCCCTACCTCTACCACTTCCGTCCTTAGCCTCAGCTTTTTTTTTTTTTTTTTGCCTGCCAAAGAGAAAAGTATCTTTCCACACGTAGTCTATAAATTGCCATCTCTGTATGTTTACTCAGGCCACTCATCTTTTCATGGCATCCTTCTGCAACTCTCCATTCTGCCCACATTCAAATGCTATCTCTCTTTCTAAGTCCAGGTCAAATGTAACTTCTTTCAGGTTGTCTTCCAGGAGCTTCACAACCAGAAAGAAGTCTCCATTCCCAGACTCACTTCAGCACCCCTAACTGTTCATCTTTTAAGGCAATGTCTCAGACAAACTCTGAGAGTTGCCCTCCCTGATAACCATCCTCTTGTGTATCCTTATTATTTCAAATTTGTCCAGGTGATAAACCCCCCAGTTTAAAAGAAAAAACACCTCTATTTCTCTGCCTCCTCTACATCCAGTAATGGCTCTCTGACAGTTGTGGTCAATGGGCCAAGTACAAGAAAAATGTCTTGTGTAAATAAAAGCCTATTCAGCCTTTACCCCACTTTCTTTACCATTACAATTGAGCTCTGAAGGTCTGTTTTTTTGCATATAATACTAGCTAATGGAATTCCAGAGCCTGGTTTTAAAATAAGTTTTCATAATAAAGGAAACAAGTCTTAGAAAGAATTGAAAAAGATATTCACTTTCCCTGAAGCTATAAATCAAAAGATATTGTTCTGTGTTATAAAAGGGCTCAAGGAATCTGATTTGATATTGTACAAAACTGAGAATGTTTATAAGAATATAATTTATGTTCTCCTTTGCAATATACAGTTTTGTATGAATATTCATGACTGTTACTGACTTGTTCTGTTCTCTGTTGATACAAATCCGCCCTTGGAAGAACAATTTAAACAAAGTGGTCTTATGAGACTCTAAAGACATTAGAAATTATTCCATGTCTTATGAAAATGATATCCAAATAAAATGGAATTCTGACCAGTTGTCTTATTTGATAATTTCTTGCTCTGGTAACAATAATATTATAACTGACATCTCTGTTTTCTTAAATTGCACACCAATCTATAGGATTGTACTCTTCTTTTCTCCCACATGTGCAATGTAAAATAAAAACCTTGGACTCTGCTAGATTTATTATTAAGCAAATATTTTGAGAGACTTGTCTACTTAGAATACCAATCATGAGTCTATCCACTGAAGACTGGGGATTTCTGTTTTTTTGATATTAGCCCAACTTTTTCTTTGTTGCTTTCTTCTTTTTCCCCTTCTCCTCTTGCTTCCCCTTCTCCACCTTCTCTTTCCCTGGAATATGGATGTGATGGTGGAGGTGGAGCAGCCTTTTGGCAACCATGAGATAACCATAAGGATCAAAGTCACAGATTGAAGATGTTGACAACAAACAGTACAGGGGTTCTGTTTCCCTGGAAGCCTTGTGGAGCTCCTACATTCACCTTGTACAATCTACTGCTGTGATTCCTCTTCATTTGTTTGTTGCTCTAGTTGGGAAATTGATGAAATATCCTATCAGAGGCACTATTTAAGAATGAGATTCTTGAGGGAAGGCCCTACATCAAATAGATCTTTGTTTTCCAAGGCGCTTAGAAAGGATCTTGTCTGATAAATATTCACTGAAAAAATGTACAGGCACAAGTCTTGATAATTTTCCAGCTATTAATTTCCAGTTTAATTACACTGTGGTCAGAAAATATACTTTATATGACTTCAATTCATTTAAGTTTGTTGAGACTGGTTTTTTTAGTTCAGAATATGGTCTAAGTGTTCCAGGAGTTGTTGAGTAGAATGTGTATTCATTGGATGGAATGAATGAGGGGAAACCAAGAGGTAAGGACACTTGCCTAAAGTTTCCAGCGAGTTACTGGCAAAGCCCTGTCTGGAACCACCCCAGAGCTCTCCTCAATCTTGGATTTGAGGTTGGTTTCCCCTCATTTTCTCCATCTGTAAAACAAGCAGGTGTTATTGTCCAGCGTCTAATGGTCCTTCTGACTTCAAAATTCTGATCTCTTCCAAGTCTCATTCCCTTCTCTAGGGTTTAGCACAGCCACGGGTTATCTCCACAGGAAACCTCTTTCGCCTTCCGCTAAATGATCATTTCTTTTTCTAGACTTACCCTTGTCTTGGGTCCCCATAGTTCCAGGCTGCACCCTCTTCAGCAGGGCTCCACTCCGCTATTTCCTTGACAACTCAAAGTCCTCCTTGATTTTGGCTAAGTGCCTCATGTGACCGATTGACCGACTTGTTACAGGAACTTACTTTCCAGGGGGCGAATTGATTGGCTGATTTAATGCCTCTTGATGAGCCGGATCAACTGACAGGTGGAATAAACGTGTGTACTACTACTGAGTAACTCACTGCGAAGGGACTAAGGTAGAGGAAAGCTGGTTAGCTCATGTATAACCAGTTCATGAGGTGGCCTCTGAGTCCTCAGCCTCACCAACTTCCCAACGGCTAGATGTCGCGTGGGGGTGCCACACCGCCCTCGCCCCCAGTCCAGCCCTTCAGGCGAACCAGGGAGCCCTCGTGAAATCTGTCCAGAGCCAATCAGGGAGGGCCTGACGAAGCGCGTGGGTGCTGTTGGGATAGGGAGGGAAAGCAAAGTAGAACCGTTGGTCTCCTTCGCCTGAGGCAGATTGGAACAACCGGTGGTTCCTTGATCTTGAGCAGGAGGTTCTAGATTGGGGCCCCTAGGTGGCTCAGTGGCTGAGTGTCTGCCTTTGACTCAGGTTCTGATCCCGGGGTTCTGGGATCGAGTCCCGCATGGGGCTCCCTGCAGGGATCCTGCTTCTCTCTCTGCCTGTGTCTCTGCCTCTCTCTGTGTCTCTCATGAATAAATAAATAAAAATAAATAAATAAATAAATAAATAAATAAATAAAGATTTTTTTTTTTTATTTTTTTATTTATTTATTTTTTTTTTTAATAAATAAAGATTTTAAAAGGAGGTTCTAGACTCCTACCAGCCTTGAAAATGCAGGCCAATCAGGCTTTAAGAGATACTCCTTCCTCAAGCGAGTACCAGGTGATGGGGTGGATTGAAAGCCATTAACCAAGGAAGAAAATGCCAAGTGCTTGATCCTTAGGGCCAATCAGAAAGCATCTTGGTACCCCATTTCCTTTCCTGCAAGCAGGTCCCTATCATGAACAAATCAAGACACATGAGGAAGACCAAGTTGTCCATTCTCTTGTCAAAACTCACCCCCGACCTATTCCCAACCCAGTTCCCATCCTCTCTCGCATTTCTCTTCTAGATGGCATTCTCCACTCCTTAGGAGCCCGCTTTCTGAAATTACAAAGATGCAAGGAAATAACCTCCTTGAGTAAGGATAAAATTTAAACTGCTCACCCAGAGCCTTTGAAGCCTTGAAGGGTCTGGCACTTTCCATCTAAGCTCTGGTAAACAGACTCCCTCTGGGCTCTTGAACTCACTAAACTTCATTCATCCCAGAGCCTAGAATCTGCTGTCCCTCTGACCAGCCCGTAATAATAATCTTGGTCTCAGCACAAATGTCACTTTCTCAGAGAGGACTTCTCTGATTCTCTAATCCAAAGTAGGTTCCTCTCCCTGGTCTCTTATACTTTCTCATGATATTAGGCTATTTTTCTTCCTAGCACTTGTCAACATTTTAAAAAAATTTTTATTTATTTATGATAGTCACACAGAGAGAGAGAGAGGCAGAGACATAGGCAGAGGAGAAGCAGGCTCCATGCACTGGGAGCCAGACATGGGATTTGATCCCGGGTCTCCAGGATGGTGCCCTGGGCCAAAGGCAGGTGCTAAGCCGCTGCGCCACCCAGGGATCCCACTTGTCAACATTTATTTAAGCTGCAATCTTGCATTTATTTCTTCATTGTGTACTTGTGTAGACCACAAGCTCAATGGAAGCAGGGCTAGTGTCTGTCTTGGTCACCTCATTATCTCATTATGGTGGATGCTCACATTTCTGTGCAATGAGTGAGCTGCATGCCAAAGGGACGCCCATACATGTGAGGGCTTATGTAAACATCTGCCGTTGAATACAGGATGACCATCACATTGGTGCTGGATGGAGAACCATTATATTTATTCACAAAAAATGCCCCAGGGAAGAGATGACCCTTTTTGCAACCTCTAAGAACTACCAGCATCTGGATCCAGAAGGGAGGATGTCATCCATTTTGAGGGGAACAATACACAGTCACAGTCTATTCTCATGCCAGATTCTTTTTTTTTTTTTTTTTCTCATGCCAGATTCTTGTTCTCATTCCTTGTATGCCTGACTTTCAGCCTGGCCAAGAAATGTTGCACTAAGTAGGCTCTTTGCCTCCAGTCTTACTTCTTCTAAGTACATCTTCAATAACTACTCTTAGAATGATCTTTCACTGTGTATCTGGCCACTAGTTCTTTTTTTTTTTTTTTTTAAGTAGTTTCAATGGTAGAATTTAGTGATTCATCAGTTGCATAAAACACCCATTGCTCATTACATTAAATGCCCTCCTCCATGTCCATCACTCAATTATCCCTTCTCCTCACCCACCTCCCCTCCAGCAACCCTGTTTCCTAGAGTTCAGTGTCTCTTATAGTTTGCCTTCCTCTCAATTTTCATCTTATTTTATTTTCCTTCCCTTTCTCTATATTCATCTGTTTTGTTTCTTAAATTCCACATATGAGTGAAATCATATGGTATTTATCTTTCTCTGAGTGACTTGTTTTGCTTAGCATAATACCTTCTAGTTCCATCCAGGTCATTGCAAATCAGAACAGTTTGCTTCAAACCTGCAACAGTTTATAATTCACTCAATTATTCTACAAACTTTTAAAATATTATTCTAATACGGTTTTTATTTTTTAAGTTTCAATTCAATTTGCCAACATATAACACCCAATGCTTATCACATCATATCACATGCCCTCCTTATCAACAAACATTTTTGAAAGACTTATATTCTAGGTACCATTCTAGGTGTTGGTGGTATAAGCAGAAAACAAGACAGACAAGATCCCTGTTCTTGTGGAATTTATATTCTAAGGGAATCAGGATTAAGATAGTAGAAGATAAAACTTCAATGCTTTATCTTGGCATTCAGGGACTGTCTTCGTGTCTTTTCTCCACCTGCACCTCTGGACACCACTTTTAACTCACTCCCCACCCACGTATGCCTCAGGGCAGTGGTGAAAGGTCTTATCCAAAGGTATACAGCCACTAAGCACTGAAGTTGGTACTCAATCTATATATGATGGTTCTAAAGTCTGGTGCTGTTATATATATATTCCAGGTTCTGCGCATACTGTAGGGGTTCAAAAGCTACTTCTTGGTGGATTATAGTCTCACATTTATTTTGCCTTCCTTTGACACCATTCCAGGCCAGGGCATATTTCTTCTAGTTAACCCGAATGACAGATCATAGAATTTTCTTTGAAAGGTTCTAAGACCAGGTCCCAGAGTAATCCTATTCAATAGAGCATCAGTGTGAGGGACAGATGGGGCTTGAGGGAGCTTGTGAGCTGAGGAGACTCCAGGGACTAATAGACTCCAGGATTTATGGGGTTGCTGAGGATTCTGTGGACTTTAGTAATTCCACAGACAGGGGACTTCAGGTAGGCATGTAGTTTTCACAGGCTTTATCAGTTCCAGTTTATCTTGCTTTTTCTGGAAGGTTAGGGTAAGGGATGCTACAGAGCAGGGGCAAAGAAAGAAGATATTGGAATAGGTCTAGAGGTGAGGTATTCAAATCTTAAAAGGAAAGAATCCTGTCTCTCTCTTTAAGTACAGAATTATGGCAATGTGGAGCAGACATTAGCTTCACCTTTTCTCAGAATCTCATGATTGGAGTCTGTGACCCTGTCTTCTCCTGCTGGTTCTCTGTGTGCATTCCCGGCACCAGGATCCCAGACCTCCGGGCAACCATAACCCCATCTCAGCCCAGTTACTTTAAGGCTGCCTTCCCACCGGCCTGATTGCTCTCTGAGGACGGGGCCTGAGTCTCATCCATTTCCGACACCCCAGCATTGCCCAGCATGGAAGGTAGGAGATACTGCAGGACACTTTGGTAGAATTTAACAGATGTATGGTTTATCCACGAAGGAACACCATATCCTAGCACAGTGTGTAAGGAGGGCAGCAGGGCATTTCCAGTCCTAGAGAATTATAAATTGTAAATAATACTGAGGCCTGTCTCTTCCAAGCCCTGCTGAGGATGTGGGGTCCAAGGTAAATGAAGGAGTACCTTGGCTTTGGCATAGTTTTCAAGCACTTCAGCCTAACTTGGGCCTGTGGCATCTACAGACTGTGTTGACCACAGTCTGCCAGGCACTCAGAGACCAAAGCCTTTATTTTCCACTCTGATGCCACGACCACTCTTAGGGGCTCTTTCAACCTTCTCAATGTGGATTCAGTGTGAAGGTGTGTGTGTGTGTGTGTACATTGCTGATTTGAATTAGTCTTTATTTGTCTTAATTTTCATCTTCCCTTCTTTGGGCCTTAGCTTCATCATCCATAAGTGGTCTGCCAGCACATTCTGGCATTCTAGATGCCCTATAGGATTGAGGATGATAATTCCTTTAAACACTGTCTGTGTTTCTCTTTGTCTTATTGCCACTATTCTGATAGAGAAGATTCCAGACACAATGGATACCCACCAATATCCAGTTCTCTGAAATTGGGGTGATTGTGGATTTTTCTTGTTCCTTAGGCTTCAGAGACATCTTGGATTCTTGGCTTGCTCTGACTTTAGGGCTCTTTTCTGTTTTGACGGCTGTAATTTTCTTTACCAGCTTCATTCTGATAGGTTTCATTCTAAGGAAATGACCCCTTGATCAGTTCTGGCTCTCTACCTCCATGCCACCGCCCCCCCCCCCCCCCCCAAGGGCTCTAATCTTGACCAGAAGTTCTGGTTTAGAGCCTCAATGACACCATTGGCTTGGTGTGTTATCAAGGGCAAGCCACACAGCCTCTCTGTGAATTGATTTTGTCTTCTGTACAATGGGGAGACCTTGCTTATTAGGCTCTGGGGCTCAGATGAGGTCAGCTATGAAAGGGCTTTACAAACTGTAAAGGATTGTTATCAGTCTTTAAGTACAGCTGATTATGCTCTAAAAATAGCTCCTCAGTTTGTCCTGCCACCTTATGTTTCTTCCTTCTCACCCCTGATAGCCAGTCAGTCCCCAGTCCCATCTCTCTTACTGCCCCTCATCACTTGCCTGGCTCAAACCTGGCTCTTTGCTGTGCAGTCTGTGGCACCAACTTCCTGTCTTGTTTCAGGCCTTTGGGCTCTTGCTCTTTGATCTGTGTACAGACACCTTGTTTTTTGTTTTTTTTTTTTAATTTTTATTTATTTATGATAGTCACAGAGAGAGAGAGAGAGTCAGAGACACAGGCAGAGGGAGAAGCAGGCTCCATGCACTGGGAGCCCGATGTGGGATTCGATCCCGGGTCTCCAGGATCGCGCCCTGGGCCAAAGGCAGGCGCCAAACCACTGCGCCACCCAGGGATCCCTGATCTGTGTACAGACACCTTGTATGAGGAGCTTTCCTTTCCAGTTTAGCACTGTTTCATGGCTCCTAATTGAGGATCAAGTCCGAGATACTTGCACTGGCCAGAGGCCCCCCTGCTAAACTCTCTGGCCTGACCTCTGGCAACTCTGCCCTTCTCATTCTGGGCTTCTAGCCAATACATTTAGTCAACTTTCAAGAGTCTTTATAAACTAACACCAAGAAGCTTTTTCAACTTCAGTTTTAGCCATTTCCTCTCATTCTCAATGCACCTGACATTGCACAAAGACACTGGCAATTCCTCAAATGTGTCTCTGGGGTATGCATATACTACTTTCCACCTAACAAATGAGTACTCAGCACCCCTGGGACTGCTTCAGACAGCACTCCGGGGACTCTGCTGGCTTCTCCAGAACTGTCACTTCCTCCTTTGCTTTCTCCTTTATGAAATTCACTGAAAACCCCTGTCCCTTGGACTTGTTTGTGGCTCAACATAGTCCTGATGGCCCTGGACTGTAGCAACCATGTTTGATGCCTTCTTAGCTTGCCAGACCCTGAGCTCCTTGGGGGGCAGAGGTCCTGTCTTTCCCTTTCCATGCCAGCACTGCAGCCAGGGCTTGCCAGGTAGAATTTTAGCCTTGGTACTCACATGAGTGGGATGAGGCAAAGGAACAGCACTGCAGTTGTAATGGCTCCATAGACAACGCCCTGGATCAGCCCTTTCATGAACATCGTGGGAAGGAAAGAGCTCTTTCCTGGAAAAAGAGAGCATGTGAGAAAGGCTTCTCTCCTGAGGCCTTGGAATTGGAACCAAAGCTCTGCTCCCTCCCCCTCCCACTCTTCCTCACCCAGTCACTGGGCCCCCTCTACCCTTACTTGGCATCAGTAGGATGCTCAAAGCATGGGTTCCATTTTGGTTCTTCCCTTTACAGAGAAGGCTTGTGCTCATTTTTGGCTGCTCTGTCAAACTGATGGTGCTGTTGGCCCAGGGGGCAATTATGATGGAAGTCACCTGGAGTCTGCTATCTGTGTTGTTCACACCTACAGGGACACTGTCCATCAACCACTGCACAGAGGGTGTGGGGATCCCATGGAAAGAACAGCTGCACTGCAGAGTCTTCTCCAAGGAACAAGAGGAATAGAGCAGCCTGGCAGGTGCTGTGGGGAGATAGGGACAGCATTTAGCAAGGAATCCTGACTTCCTTTCTCCATTTCCTCCAGGACCCAGCCTTCTCCTCATTCATGATTCCCAAGGAACTTCAGAAAGACTTTCTGGAAGCCCAGAGGAGCCAGGCTTCACAGACCAGTTCTCTTTTATTCTCTCTCTTCACCTGGACCTGACTAATGGCCAGGGAACTTTCTGAGGATCTACATTGCTTCTGACCCCTTACCTGACCCCCACTGCCACCCCCAGGTTAGACTTCCCAGTCTCAGCTCCTACTTCCCTCTTCCTTCCATTCCTCAGGCTCTACTCCTTCTTAGATCCACCTATGATCAATTTCTCTGTCTCTTACAGTCTGGATGCCGTTGGGCAAGTCACTTCTCCTCTCTCTGCTCTTTCCCAGTTTGAAAAATAGGGGTATTCTCTGAACCTGTGTCATACTATCATGGATGTAAGAATGAATGCCCTAAGGTTGGCAGTGTTCCTAGCTGAATATATGGTAAAGTGTTACCCATTCAATCAGAATGGGTAACAGAACACCCTTTTAGACTTCTTTCTTCCCAGTCCAAGGTGACCTTTGATTGAGCACTCATCCTAAGCAGAGATTGCTATGGTATTTTCTGGGTAAGAATATTCGAGACTGCCTCACTCTACATAGAATAGGTAGGCTATGTTGTCCACTGGTGACTTGCCAGTTAATAAGGAAGGAATGGTTCTTACTGTTTCCACACACTTTTTCACTGGAGTTGTTTGAGGTTACTGAAAGAAAAGGGTGATTTTTTTCTTAACCAGTAACCCTTGATTTGGTCTTCTCATCTAGGTCACTTGAGGGAATGAGGAATTTGCAGGGACTGTCCCGCACTGCTTGTCCTCTGGATTATTTATTTTTACCATCTGGAAAAGCATGCCTGTGGATGACAGACATGGGAAACCTGACTAACCCTGGGCCTTCCAGCTCCTAGTGCTCTCATGCTTTCAACGACCATGGCTGAACGCCCACCCTCACCCCCAACTCAGCTCCCTGGCCCAATCTGCTGTTCACCCCAGACTCTCCCAGCCCCACCCGGACTCGGCACACAGTCTAAACCATGTTGGTTATTTGGTACCCTACACCCTTATGTCCTCTTTTTTCACACCCCCGCAGCCCATCCACCCCAGTCCCAGAGCCTCAGACAGCTCCAGCACTGCCTCTCATCCCACTCACCAAGCTGCAGCAGTGGTACTGCCATCTGTAGCAGCCGGCAGTCCTCAGGAAGAGGAGGTGCTAGGACCTTTGCCGCAGCTGGCTCTCACATCAGAGCTGTGTGGTTCAGAAGGGATGAGATGATGAATAACTGGAAGAGAATGTGTGGTTGGGAGAGCAGAAAGTATTCTTAGCAAGCCAGGGGCTTCTGTCTCTGGTCATCCTGGAGGCCTGTTCACTCTCAGAAGCAGGAATTATGTGGGATGGGATATTCAAGAGCACACCTACCACCTCTGAGAGGCCTCAATGCCACGTGTCCTTCTCTCTCCTCTGGTCTTTCCCTCCCAGTCCCAGCCCATTTGGGAGAAACTCAGCTACTAGGGCCTTTGGGTTCTGTCTCAAAGCTAATAGGGATTCACGGAAGGGCTGTGTACCTCAGAGGGTCAGGGCCAGTCTGGGTGTTTGGAATAGCCCATTGGGGCCACGGGAGAAATGGTGTAGACCAGAGCAACTCAGGTCAAGTGGCCAGGGAGGAACCTGGAGAGGTGGTCAGGAAAGAATGACATGCTTGCGTTACTGAGTGGGCCGTGAGGATGGAGAGGATGGGGTAGCCTTCACGGATCCTTTGGGAAAACGAAAATGGACAGGAATTCCTACTGCTCATAGGAAAAGTTCCAAACTTCCTTGCTGTGCAAATAAGGTTCTCTGAAATTTTCCCTGACCCTTGCTTTTCTGTCTCCCTGTGCCTTTCCCAACATTTTCCATGCCAAAGGGAAAACACTGCCTTCTTTAGTGCTCCCCCTAAACATTCTTCTCCCATCATTCAGGGATTTCTCCCTTTCACAGCTATTCCTCTTGCAACTCCGCTTCATTCACATTCACATCCTACTTCAATTTCAGAGCTGAGTTCAGTGTCACCTCCTGCATGCAACCTTTCCTGATCTTCCTACCCAGTCACAAGTGGGGAAATCTTTCCCCTTCCAGAATTACATTATTTCATTTGTTGTCTTTTGAGGAAAGAATCAGTCTTTCCCCAAATCAATTATTTGTTTTTGTGCAGCCAGACAACTACCTACCCTGCTCTTCGTTACAACAAATCCAGCTTTGTTTAGGGGTGCGATGCTGCAAGCTAAAGCACCACTTTGTCTAGATTCCTTTGCAGTTAACGTGGGACACATGATATTGTTTTAGTGGAAGTGAGCTGAAGATTCCTGGGGAAGTCTCCCTTTCCTAATATTGTTATTTTCTTCTTCCTTGTCACTTCCTTCTCCTTCCTCCCTAAAATATGGATGTGCTACTAGAGGTAGAACAGCCACTTGGCAGCTATGAAGTATCTACAACGATGAATGCCACTCATGAAGGAACATTCTATTTTTTTAAAAGATTTTATTTATTCATGAGACACACAGACAGAGGGACAGAGACAGAGACAGAAGGAGAAGCAGGCTCCCTGTGGGGAGCCTGATGCAGGACTCGATCCCAGGACCTGGGATCATGACCTGCGCTGAAGGCACTCAACCGGGCGGCACAGCCTACCTCTGAATATGTCCTTACATGAGGAAGACAAACTCTCATTTGGTTAGGTCACTCTAGTTGGGAAACTAAAGAAATAACTTAAAAAAAAAAAAAGAAATAACTTAGTAGAGAATCTACCTGAGACTGAGTCTTTAAGGGAAGGCTATACAACAAATAGACCCTTGTGACCTCAGAACAGCTTAGAAAGTGACCTTTGATAGTCACTGATAAATGTTCAAATGTCGGTCTCACTTTTCATGAAATTATCTCCCCCCCCCCCTCTTTTTTTGGCAAAGCATTAAGAGCAGGAGCCCTGAATTGGAGCACTGACTATGTAAGCTATGTCACTGATTCCCCAGAGGACCACAGACAGATCCTTTCCCTCTCTGAGCTACAAGTCTCTCATGTCTGCATTAATTTCTGGAAAAGGCAGAATGAGGGGATGTGTCCTTTGTCTAGATTCCTTCCTGTATCCATCTATAATTCCTTGTGGCAGACACTGCTGGCTTCAGACCCAACAGGTATCTCAGCACCACTGTCCCTGTTGCACTGTCCCCAATACAGAGACTGAAGATAATAAATAGTAATGTTCCCAGGTTCCCTTACATATATGTCCTTGTATTCAGGTAACATGGTTCTGGTCAAAGAGAAAAAAACCTTTCCAACCAAATTGGTATTTTACTGTTCAGAAAGGTCACTTAAACTTAGAAGGGAAAAAGAAAGAAAAACCCTAAAATTGAACACAAACAAGAGCTAGTAAACAAACACAATGATAATAGAACAATTCTGGAAGAATATCTATTTCAAATAACTTTTGAACACAGTGCTTTGGCTGTACTGTCTAAAGGGGGGACAAAGAAAGCTATCAGTATTGGTATTGTAATTTTGAAACTATGTTTTAAAGATTTTCACAGTAAGGAAAAAGAGAAACAATATAAAATACAATAATTTTTTTTAAGATTTTATTTATTTATTCATGAGAGACACACAGAGAGAGAGACAGACAGACAGAGACACAGGCAGAGGGAGAAGCAGGCTCCATGTAGGGAGCCTGACGTGGGACTTGATCCCGGGTCTCCAGGATTACACCCGGGGTTGAAGGCAGGTGCTAAACCGCTGAGCCACCCGGGCTGCCCAAAATACAATAATTTAAGAGAAGAAAGTAAAGTTTGATTTTAATTGGCAATATCAGTACAAACCCGTGGTTAAAAAACAAACAAACAAATTCTATTTCCATGTTTTGTTCACAGAAAGAGCCTAGAAGCAATGAGACATCCATAGCAATAAACATGCCTAGCACCTAAATCTCGGTTTCTAAATAACATCCATCAATGTGCTGGAGCCTGTGTGAACCAGCTTAAGGAAGCTAATTATTAAATTTTTAAGAATGTTGCAAACTGGGTGTCAAAAGCACAGTCATTACTATAAATTAAGTTATATAAATTCATAAACAAACTATGTTAAAAACAAAGGTAATAATTACTTGAAAATGATTAGTTCCTAATTTGTCTAGTACATTTTACTGTTATCTGTGTTCTTGAGGTTATTTACATCTATTTAATCTGTATGATGGAAATACTACATAATGGTGTGCTACTGGATCTCTTCTTAATCCTGTATCATGAATTGGTAGCTTGAAACTGTCTATGGTGGAGGTGGGGGGGGCTGTTTGGCAATGCTACAATTCAGGGCTTTCTTTTCCCTTTGGAGATCCAGTTATTAAATATTTACTAGCATACCGTTGCTAATATTTCCCACTCAAAGGAACTCATTCATCTTGGAACAGCCTTCCATAAACCAAGCAGCTCTTTTTTGGTCATTTGAGAGGTACTTATTGCTACCATCCAAGTAGCAATAGGATCTGGCATCTCCTCAGGTGGTAAAAGAGGGAAAAAAAGACCACCTGCTTGTGAATACAATGAATACCTCCTCATAATCCCTTGGTAGCATGTTCCTCTACAAACCATTTCCATTTTATTACTAAACTCTTCTGGGCATAGCCTTCATTATTAGCAAGTTTATCCAACATTACCAAAGATATCATAAGTATTTCAGGTTTTAGGATTATTTTACTTCCTTCAGTTCTTATGGGCAGTTTCAGTCAAAGGCCAACAAGCTAGCTGGTTGTCTTTCAAATGGAAATTTTCTGATTAAAAAGAAAAATCCCAGAGATCGCCACTGGGTGGTGCTCACTGGCTTTTGTTATAAACTGCAGTTTCCATAAGGACTTTAAAGACCTCATTCTAGCAGCTTTATGGTTAGGGGCTAGCCATAGTCCCAAATGTAGAATATGTGTCAACCAAAATTGAAATAAGCCAATCAAACAGTAGGTATCTGACATTTTTTCTTTTTTTCACCAGATAGCCTATGTTTTTCAAATTAACAACCTGTTTGGGCTTGGGCAATTTTATTGGCTCCCATTTAGCATGTCCAATCAATATTGGTTGAAGGGGGGATTTACATGCCTCCTGTTTCATAGTGCTAGGTAAGGGAAATGTCCTCTAGTAAGACACGGCACCTACTTACATTCAGATAAAGGAACAGAGAGACACAATGGCTTTACATAAAATCTGTTCAAGTATTCCATTTCTATCCTAAACCCTCACTTTAACCCCCTTAATACTTGTATTCCCGTATCTTCCCAATCTAACTTTAATTCTCACTAGGACTCACAATGCATGGGGCGCCCAGCTTAAGGAGTCCCAGAAACATCTCTTCTGCAGATCATTTTACCACTAATGTGCCTATGGCTTTGAGTCTCCAGCTGAGCATGGAGCCAAAGAACCCAGGCCTTTTTTGTTTTTTTTTAAACCAATTTTTATCTTGATTAATTATGAGATCATCACCTCAGGCAGTTTGAAGTTAGAGTCCCATTGTCACATTTGCCTTCTGGCTTTTGAAATTCCTCCAATTTAGAGTAACTAGAATAGACTTGATTAGGATTCTTCAAAGTTGAGGGACCATCTGGGGCTCCCCCTGATCCACCCAAACTCCAAGAGCACTGTTCTAAGACCTCTGTTTTAATCCCATCAATGTCCATTCTATTTCTTAATAATGGTTTAAAGATTTTCTTCTCTTTGGGATGAATCCCCTTTTTTTTTTTTTTAACATTTTATTTATTTATTCATGAGAGAGAGAGAGAGAGGGAAAAGCAGGCTCCATGCAGGGAGCCTGACGTGGAACTCAATCCCAGGACTCCAGGATCACAGCCCGGGCTGAAGGGAGGTGCTAAACTGCTGAGCCACCCGGGGAATCCTGAGCTACCCGGGAATCCCCGGGATGAGTCCCTTTGACACTTCTTTCTTTCTTTCTTTCTTTCTTTCTTTCTTTCTTTCTTTCTTTCTTTCTTTCTTTCTTTCTTTCTGATTTTATTTATTTATCTGAGAGAAAGAATGCATGGGGGTGGGGAGCAGAGCAACACAGGACTTGATCCCATGACCCTGAGATCATGACCTGAGCCAAAGTCAAGGGTCAGATGCTTAACAGACAGCCACCCCAGCCCTTTGTCTTTCATTCTCTTGTGAATTACTCTAATTTTCTTTGCTACCTGTTGTTTCAACATGGCTTTTCCCTTTAGTAGCAGCTCTGAGGTTAGCAGCCATAGTTCAGACTGGACAGAAATCAAACTTGGCCCAGTGTCAGGATCCACTCCAGCCCTTTTCTTTACTTTCATTTTAGCCTTTATAGATAAAACTAGCCAAAAGGATTGTACATTTAGTTTGTTTCTTGAGATTTTGAATTTCTTTATGCATCCACCGAGTCAACTCTTCCAGAGTTGGATCCATAATTTTTTAAAAAATTGGTAACATTAACCTCTTATAACTAATTGCAGAACAGTTGCATTTTCATGTCCACAAGTGACTTTGGGGACATGAAAAAAACATTCATCATCCCCTGACTTCACATCCTTACTCCTTCCCAAAACTTATGTTTCACTGAACTAGGTTCTCACAAATCTAATTTCTGTTTCCAACTGCAAAGTCAGTGAACAGTCCCAAACCACAATATCTGCAGCAATTGGCACAGAACAGTCAGGATTGGGCAATGAATACCAGGTTCCCTATTTTTTGCCCCTGCTTCCAGCTCAGAACCGATCAAAGAAAGTTAAATCTGCTCACAATTCAATCACATAAGATACCCCAATTTGTAATTAGCTAACCTTCAGCTTACCTATGATCACAATCTCTAAGACCCTGTCTGAAACTTCTTTTTCCCACTATGCTACCTGCCTTTGAGTTGTTGGCCGATGCAAGTGATGGTGGCTGACTCTGGCTACAGCAAGCTCTGAATAAGTAACTTGTTTGTTCTCATTTGAGCAGTCTTCATTTATTTCCAGAAACTCCAAGGAATTAAGTCTTAGGATTTCCTTCTTGTGGAGGAAGAAACTGAAGCTTGGAGAAGTAAGTGACTTCCTTAATGCACTGAGCAAGTGTACTTAGAGACAGATTTAAAATTTAAGCTCCTTGGGGCACCTGGGTGGCTCAGTGGTTGAGAGTCTGCCTTCAGTTCAGGTCGTGACCCCGGGGATCAAGTTCCTCACCAGCCTCCCCATTGGGAGCCTGCTTCTCCCTCTGCCTGTGTCTCTGCCTCTCTCTGTGTCTCGGCATAAGGAAATAAATAAGATCTTAAAAAAATAATAAAACTCAAGTTCCTCTTTCTCCACACTAACTTTCAAGAGAACAGAAAATATACAAACTACTTATATTGTTTGGCCAACCAGCAGCAAAGTAAGGGTAGAAAGTAAAGTTAAAAGTTTAAATATCTTTGCTCTCATCTCAGAAAAAGGAGAAAAAATCAATCACCTCAGACTTAGGAAACACGTCTCTAAATCAAATGAAGTCATACTTAGGAAGAAATCAAGAATCAAAACCTTGGGAGTCCCTTTTGACTCTCTTTTCTCTCATAGTCCACAGCCATGTCAGAAAATGTTGGCACGGCTTTTAAAATAAATTCAAAATCTCACTACTTCTAATCAATCACCTCCACTGAGGCCACTCTGGCCCAAACTACCATCCTCTATCACCCAGATTGCTACAGTAACCTGCTCACTGGACTTGCTGCTCTACCTTAGTCTCTGTCCATTCTATTCCCCACAGTGGCAGCTGGAGGGACTCTATCAACACCTCAGTAAGATCCTGGCCTTTCTCCACTCAAAACTCTCTAGTGGCTCTCATCTCACTCAGAGTAAAAGTCAAAGTTCTGTACTGGTAGCCTTCTTGAACTTTGCTTCTCTGACCTCATGTCCTGCCACTCTATGGAGGCTCTCTACTTCCAAACTGAGTCTGCTTCCTCTAATGAGTCTCAGGAAGCACATTCCCTAATGACTGGCACTCTCATTCATTCCTTCTAACAACCAACAATTTGAGTACCTCTTTATGTCAGGCAATGTTTTAGGGATAAGGCAGTGAACAAGAATGAGACAATCCATGTCCTCATTCTAGTATGGAAGGCAGACAATAAACAAGTTGGCAATTAAGATAATTTGAAAACTATTAAGTACTACGAAGAAAAAGAATGCAGGATAATAAGATAGAGGGTTATGGGGTGGTGGCCATGGGGAAACAGTTGAGGTAGGGTGGTCACAGAAGGCCTCTTTGAGGAGGTGACAGTTGAGCAGAAACCTAGAGGAAGGAAAGCCACATTTGCTGCCTTTTTGCACTGCCAATCCCCCCCACCCCTGCACCCCCCTTGCCCTTCTCTGATATAAAACCATATTTGGATGTTGGGATGAGCCCTGTCTGGGTCCTGGCCCAGGCTCTGCTGGTAAATCACTGAATAGCCTTGGTCAAATATTTTCTCCTCTCCACTTTTCCTTTTGATTTCCTCATCTGTAACATGAGTGGGTTTTATGACTTGAGATGTAGTGATCCATCTAGCTCTAAAACTCTGATTTCTTCTCCGTCAGGCTTTAGAGATACACAGGAGGACTCCAACCACCCTCTCTACTCTTCTCCCTCTACCATTTCCCTCTGCCCATCATTTCTCTTCTCCATTTTACCTTTGGCTCCTGTTCCAAGGGCTCCAGGATATCCTTTGTCCTCAGCACACTTGGGATGGTGTATTTCTTTGGCAGAATCTAAGTGGTAAAAAGGGCTTTCCCAACTTGCTGTGGGAAGGACCCTCTTTTGGATCAACTGACCTACTTATGCTGACCGGAAAGCTGATTTTATAGGGAAACCAAAGAACTAACAGTGAAGCCGATTAACTGGCTGACACTTGGGATAACGGTGGGACCAACGACTGAGCGCCTTACAGGGAGATTAACTTATTAAGAGCCTGATTCAGAGGGTGCGTAATTAACTAACAGGGCAGTCTGCGAAGGGAAATGGGTGGATTATCCTATTAACTGATTAATTGGTTCGCAAGGAGACTACCTGTTGCCTCCTACGGGCACTAATCTGATCATTAATCAACAGATCACCTGAGGACCCTCTGGCTGCCCTTGAGGCTGACCAAGTGACCTACTTGGTGGCAGGCTAAATACAGTCAGGCTCCTGGTGACGGACGGACTGATGAGCCAGCGGCTGCTGCCTGCGGAGCAGGGCTGCCTGACAGAGAAGCCCCGCTTTCCTGGTAGCCCACTTTGGGCAGTCCCAACGCAAGTCGCGCACCCAACGGTTACCAGAAAAGCCAACAAGGCAAGAAGGGCTCGTGACAACAGCTTTCATCTGTGGCACGGGGAAGGACGTGCAGTGTCTGAAGTCTCCTTTGGTCCTGAGCTCTGGCCTGGCATGGGCGTGTCTACCCTGCAGCCAATCAGCGGCTGCAGGGGCCTCTTCTACAGCCAATCAGCGGCGGCACAGGCCTATGCCTCAGCCAATCAGTGCTCCAAACGCTCTTACCCCGCAGCCAATCAATGAGGCAGCTGCAACCAGGCAGGCAGGAGCGGCGCGTGGAGCGGTGGGAATGTGGGTGTCAGTTTTCTTCTTGGAGAGGCTTTTCTTGATGTTGCTAAGGAAAACCACGCCACCCTCCCAACTCTGATGGCTCAGTTCCTCGTTGTACTCATTAAGTACTTAATTAGCCATAAAAATTTTAAGACATTTATTGCTATTAAATATAGTTTTGCTTATGGTCTACTTCACTAGAATGTAAGCTCACTGTGGCCAGAGGTGGGGTTTTTTGTTGTTGTTGTTTGTTTGTTTTCTTTTTTGTTTTGTTTTTACTGAAGTTTCTTGCATGCTTGGAATATTGAGGATATTTAATATTCATCAGTAAGTTTTCATTTAATCATGAACAGGCTGGGGGAACAGGAACTCAAAGTTTCATGTTAGCAGTATGAGATTGATTCATCTCACTGAAACATAGCTCTCTCATGTATCCCATGTATGTACTCTCTCTCCTACTAGACTGTAAGCTCCTTTTGGGCAGGGCAGGTGTCAGAGACATCTTTGTATCTCCTATAGTACTTGTCAATAAATATTTCTTAAACGGAAAACAACAAAAAATTCATATTTAAGCATATGTTTATTTATTTTTTTATTTGACTATTTTATTTTTAAAAGATTTTCTTATTTATTCATGAGACACACACACACACACACACACAGAGAGAGAGAGAGAGAGAGAGAGAGAGAGAGAGGCAGAGACATAGGCAGAGGGAAAATCAGGCTTCATGTAGAGAGTCAGATGTGGAACTCAATCCCCGGACTCCAGGATCATGCTCTGAGCCGAAGGCAGATGCTCAACCGCTGAGTCACCCAGGTGTCCTCTAGGCATATGTTTAATTGGCCAAATACTGCCAAAGAATTTTCCAAAGTGGATGAACCAGTTAACACTTGAGCTGGCAACCTATGAGTTACAGATGCTCCACATCCTTGTCAACATCTGATAATAGCTGGTCTTTAATTTTAGCCATTCTGGTGTTTGTGTAGTGATACCTTATTGTAATTTTAACTGCATATTCCTGAGGGGTAATGCTATTTTAATGTTTTTTTTTTAAGATTTTTATTTATTCATGAGAGACACAGAGAGAGGCAGAGACACGGGCAGAGGGAGATGCAGGGAGCCTGATGTAGGACTAGATACCAGGACCCTGGGATCAGAACCTGAGCCAAAGGCAGATGCTCAACCTTTGAGTCACCCAGATGTCCCTTAATTTTTTTTTAATTGAAGTTTAGTTAACATAGAGTGATATGTTAGTTTTAGGTGTACGATATAGTCATTCAATAATTCTTTTTTTTAAAAGATTTTATTTATTTATTCATGACAGAGATAAAGAGAGTCAGAGACACAGGCAGAGGGAGAAGAAGGCTCCATGCAGGGAGCCCGATGTGGGATTCCATCCCACGACTCCAGGGTCATGCCCTGAGCTGAAGGCAGATGCCCAACTGCTGAGCCACCCAGGTGTCCCTAGTCATTCAATAATTTTATACATACTCGGTACTCATCACCCTTATTGTGTATCTTAACCCCCATTCTCTGTTTCACTCATCCCCCTACCAATTCCCTCATTGCAACCACCAGTTTGTTCTCAATGTTTAAGAGTATTTTTTTGTCTTTTTATCTTTGTTTGTTCATTTGTTTTGTTTCTTAAATTCCACATGAGTGAAATCATATGGTATTTGTCTATGTCTGATTTATTTCACTTAGCATTATACCCTCCGTGTCCATTCATATTGTTGCAAATGGCAAAACCTCATCCTTTTCTATGGCTGAGTAATGTCAGTATGTATATGTATACATATACCACATCTTCACCCATTCATCTATCAATGGACAAATGGACACTTGGGTTACCTATATGTCTGGGCTATTGTAAATAATGCTTCAGTAAGCATAAGGGTGTATATATCCTTTTGAATTAGTGTTTTTGTTTTCTTTGGGTAAATATCCAGTGTAGAATTATTTGGTATATTATAATTCTACATTTAATTTTTTGAGGAAACTCCATACTGTTTTACATAGTGGCTTCAGCATTTTGCATTATCTTCATAAGTGCACAAGGGTCCCAATTTCTCCACAACTTTATCAACCTTATTTTTTTCTGGTTTTGATCTTGATTAGCATTTCTCTAGTGACTAGTGATGTTGAACATCTTTTCATATGTTCACTGCCCATTTATATATCTTTGAAGAAATGTCTATTCAAGTCCTTCACCATTTAAAAAAAATTGGGTTATTATATTTGTTGTTGAGTTGTAGGACTTCTTTCTATATTGTGGATGTTAACCCTTTATCACATTTCTGATTTGCAAATGTTTTCTACCATTTTGTGGGTTGCCTTTTTACAATGTCAATAGTGTCATCAGAAAAAAAATTTTCAATTCTGATAAGTTCAACTTACCTTCTTTTTCTTTTGTTGCCTGTGTTTTGTTGTCATATCTAAGGGATATTGGTCTGTAGTTTCATTTTCTTGTGGTGTCTTTGGCTTTGGCATCAGGATAAACTCTTCATGGAATGAGTTAGGAACTATTCCCTGCTCTTTGATCTTTTTGGGAAGAGTTTGAGAAGGGGTGGTATTTATTATTCTTTCTTATTATTTTTTTTAAAGATATTATTTTTAAGTAATCTCTACAGCCAGTGTGGGCTTGAACTTACAACCCTGAGATCAAAAGTCACATGCTCTACCAATTGAGTCAGCCAGGCATCTCTAATTCTTCTTTAAATGTTTGGTAGAATTCACCCATTGAAACCATCTGATCATGGGCTTTTCTTTGTTGAGAGGTTTTTGATTACTGATTCAACCTTACTAATTATAGGTCTATCAGATTTTCTATTTCCTCATGATTGAATCTTGCTAGATTATTTGTCTCTAGGAATGTGTTCATTTATCTAGGTTACCCAACTTGTACAATTGTTCATTGTACTCTCTTATAATCTTTTTTATTTTTGTAAAATCAATAGCAATGTCCTCAGTTTTATTCCTCATTTTGTAATGTGAGTCTTTTTCTTTCTTAGTTGATCTAGCTAAGCGTAGGCCAATTTTACTGATCTTTTTCAAAGAACCAACTTTTGGTCTTGTTGATTTTCTCTATTGTTGTTCCATTCTTTTTCAATCATCTCCATTTTAATCTTTTTATTTCAACCCTTCTGCTAACTTTGGGTTTAGTTTATTCTTCTTTGTCTGGTTCCTTAATAGGTGAAGTTAGGCAGTTAATTTGAAATCTTTTTCCTTTCCTAATCCAACCCATGGGAAAATGCAGGGCTGAGGGTGGGGGTCAGTTAGAGAGTGCAGCTTGTCTGAGGAAGTTGATCTCAGAAGATATATACATGCTGTGAAGATGGAGAAAGGGGACACTATCACTATGAGATAGAACCATGTGAATGAAGTAGGGAGAGCACAACAGGGCATGGAATGTTCAAGAAGTGGCAAGAATGTGACTGAGAGAAAGGGATGAGGCAGGTAACAGTGAGATTGTGGAAATTCTTGAGTAGCTCTCACTGGAGTTGGCCCCTCATCTGGAGGGAGAGGGCAGACACGAAAGGGTATTTAGCAGGGGAGGAACAGATGGTCTGATGGGGAGCCAAGAGGCTGGGTAGGTGGCTGTTTTAATGTTCTGGAGGAATAAAGGTCAAGACCTGATCCGGACATGCAGAGGAGGGGACAGGTCAGGAACTTGGTGACTCATGAAGACTGGCAATGAGAGAGAAGTGAAACAAAACTCTGGCTGTGAAGATTTGAAATAAGCCTTATACTTCTCTTTTGTTCATTTGTACATGAGTGGCCTTTCCCTGAGAACACAGAGTCACCCACCTGATCAGGGTAGGGTGGAAAACTCGACATCATGTATCTACAGGTTGAAACCTAGAGATTGTTTGACCAGTTGAATGATGACCTGGGCAGTGTTTGGCCCTTGGCTGAATGCATGTTGACCAGGCTCCCAGAGCCGTTCACTGCACACTGGGCACAGTGCTGCCCTGTGTACATTAATTCAGTGTGTTCTTAAAACCACCAAGTGAACTAGGGAGTGTTGTTATCCTCATTTGACAGAGGAGCAAGTGGAGGTAGCAACAGGTTAAGTGGTGAAGTGGATGTTTGAATTCTGGCAGAATGATTTTGAAGAACTTTATTTTTTTTTTAATTAAGGGGTAAGTCACATAACATAAATGATTTTATGAACATTTAGTGAACATTTAGAGGCATTTAGTACATTCACAATGTTGTGTAACCACCACCTCTATCTGATTTCAGAACATTTTTGTCGCCCCAAAAAGAAACCCTACACCCATTAAATAGTCACCCTCTCCACAGCTAATCTGCTTTCTGTTTCTATGAATTTACCTATTTTGCATATTTGATATAAATGGAATCATACAATATGTGAGCTTTGTGTCTGGAGGATTTCACTTAGCATATTTTTGAGGTTCATGCATGTGGTATGTATCAGGGCTTCAGTCTTTTTGTGGCCGAATCATATTTCATTATATGGATAGACCATATTTTGTTTATCCATTCATCCATTGATGGGCATTTGAGCTGTTTCTATCTTTTGGCTATTATGAAGGGGCTTAAACATTTAATCACTGTCCCTTACCCCCTTTACAAAGACCAGTTAGATGGTCTCTAGACCCACTGATTAGAGATGAATAGGGTCTGTGGGGGGTTCCAGAGGAGGGAGTTCCAGAATCTTTCCCAGGATGGCAGGAAGGAGTGGAAGAAGGCTTCATGCTGGAAGTTGGGCCAGGACCTGGTAGTTGCCTTTTGGGGCACTTTTTACCATGGCCAAGGGGACCTCCTAGCCTCCAGTGGGGGAGGAAAAGATGAAGACTCACCAGATTCAGGAAGTGGCTCAGACAGTGGCCTCTTAGAGGAACAGGCAGAGAGGAGCCTAAACTGGAGTCTGTGAGGTTGAAGAAGAGGAAGAGGCCTGTTTCACAAGATCTCAGTGAGTATCAGACCAGAAATTGTGCCCTGACGGGAAGTTGCAATTAGTGCAGGCATGGGAGCATTATATTCTCCTTGCCAAGATGGCGGTTATCAGGGGCCATGCCCTCAGATGGACTTTCCCACATCCTGGATGGAGAACGGAGGGAAGAACCAGACTTGAGGGAAGATATGGAACTAGTATGGGATGCACTGAAAGTGAGGAGCCTATGGTGCTTCAGGGAGAGATGTACAAGAAGACATAGGAATTTGGAGTCCAGAAGAGAGCCCTGGGCTGGCAATACAAGCTGGAGACTCCAGCAGAGCCCAGGAACATTGTCCCCTTGCACTCGAGTGCAAGACATTTCAGAGGTTTACTGAGCTCAGTTCATGTGCTGTGTCCAAGGCTGGGCTTTGAAAACATAGGGCCGGTTATAGTGCTGTCCCTGCCCTGGGGAGCTTATAGTCTGATAGAAATCAGAGTTAGATCATTATGAGGATAATATTTTTAAAATATCTTAAAAAAAATCTTATTTATTTATTTGAGTGAGAGCGCATGTGAGAGTGGGGGTGGGCAGAGGGAGAAAGAAAGGGAGAGAAGCAGAGTTCACTGTGCATGGAGCCCAGTTCTGGGCTTGGTCCCAACCCTGAGTTTATGACCTGAGCTGAAAGCAAGAGTTCTATGCTTAACCGAATGAGCCATCCAGGCACCCCATCTTTAAAAAAAAATCTTAATGTAAATTTTGTTAAAGAGTACTATTCATACAGAAAAGGGCACAAATCACAAATATTTTACTCAGAAATATTTCAGAGAGTAACCACATCCGAGCAGTTGGACTCACCCAGATCAAGATACAGATCTTTACCAGAAGAGTCCAGGAGGTCTCCACTGGTCCCTTCCTGTCACTACCCTCCAACAGTAACCAGCATCTGGACTTCTAAAACCAAAGATTAACTTTGTCTATTTCTAAACTTTATATCAAAGATATCACATAGTGGGGACTCTTGTGTCTGCATTCTTTCACTCAACATTATGTTTGTAAGATTCTCATGTGTTGTATGTTTTTATTTGCTTCTTCCACTGCATGGATACTCTGCAGTCTATCTACCTGTCTTACTGTTGATGGGCATTTGGGCAGGTTCCATTTTTCAGCTGTGGCAATCAGAACTGCCATGAACATTCTTGTACACATTTGGTGAACGTTTGTAGGCACTTCTGTTGGAGACACACCTTGGAGTGAAATTGCTGGCTCCTGTGCTCAGTGTTAGTAGAGAGTGACATTTGTCCAAGTGGTTGTGCCAATTCTCACTCCTCCTACCCTTAGTAATACATGAGAGTTCCAGTTGCTACATATCTTCATCAACCCTTTATATTCTTGCACAGGGGCTAATCTTCTCTGCATCTTTCCAATTTTTGTATATGTGCTGCTGAAGCACATTTGATATGCTCTAAGAAAAAAATCTTTATTGTGGCAAAGTATACATACCATTTGTTGTCATAAATGTACAATCAATGGCTTTAGTATGTTCACATTGTGCAGCTGTCACCATTATCCATCCCTAGATGGATGAAATTCTGTACCCATTAAATATTAACTATCCACCCACACCCCTAACCTCCCAACCCCTTGGTAACCTCTATATATTATTCCTTTTTATTGCTTTAAAAAACAACATAAAATTTACCATCTTAAATATTTTTAAGTGTATGGTACAGTGGTGTTAACTATATGCACTTCATTAAGCTCTAGAAAAGTCTTCATCTTGCAGAACTGAAACTCTGCCTACTGAAAAGTAGCTTCTTATTTCCCTCATCTGCTGTTTCTAAGAATTTCATTACTTTAGATACTTCATATAACGAGAACCATGCAATATTTGTCTTTTGGGGATGGCTTATTTCACTCAATGTAATGTCTTCAACACTTGATATTCTTTATATTGTTTATATTATTTTAGCCAATGTGGTGGCCACGCCATGGCACAGTATTGGGGTTTTTATTCACATTTCCTTGACAGCTACTGAAGTTAAACACCTTTCTATGTACCTATTGGCCCCTTGAATATCTCACGTTTTTTATTGGGTTGCCTGCCTTTTTTGTTGCTGATTTTTGGAAGATCCTTGTATATTCTTTTTATACTGTGGATGAATCGTTTGTTAGATATATGTATTAGGAAATACCTACTCCCACCAGAGAGTTACATTAACACAAGATATATCTAACAATGAAAATGGTACATTTTTTCTCCCACAGAACAATGTTCCTAATGAATATTATCCCCCATTTTACAGAGGAGGAAACACAGGGAGGTGAAGTGGTTTGCCTGCTGTTTGAACTTAACTGTGACTTTCAGCCACTCCAAGGAGTGTCACATTCACATTTATAAACTTTGGTTCAGAGGGTAGTCAATTCATAGAGAATCAGTGCCTGACATGCATTTTTTCAGAGATGTCCTGCCCAGTCAGAGCTGGCCTTCCCAGTGGAAGCGGAAGGGGGGAGCGGGTTGGGGGTTGTCATTTCTGCATCTTGATCTCTGCATACTCAGTTGTCTCTTGGTCCTGAAAGTTGTGTGGCTTCAGCCCATGGAAGCGGAGATTGGCGTAGTAGAGCTCCTGATCCTTCTCCGAGGGGGAGGTGGCCGCAGCTTGGGGCAGGGGCTTTGAGGGGCTGTCTGACCAGGGTTTGCTCAGGTGATCCTGAGTGGAATGAGGGAAAAGCATCGGAGCTGGCCTTTGGGTCTGGAGAAGAGAAGTGGGGTCTGGAGGTCACTTTCTCATTTAGCCACTTCATGCCCATTTCCTGAACATTCATTTATCCATCCATCCATCCATCCATCCATCCATTAATTCATTCACTCTTTCATTCATTTGTATCTTTAACAAATTTTCATCACAATGGCATTGAATCCTTATAACTCCCCCACTCTCCGGTGGATGATATAACTGTTATCCTCATTTTACAGATATGAAAATAGAGTAAGCAAATTCAAGCAACTTCAGCACACACGATCTCTGACCTCAGCCTCTCAGGGCAAGGAGAGAGTATCAAATTGCTATACGCACGTACACATGCAAATGATCTAATTGCAAATTGTGATCTGATGCATAGAAGCAGGGTGCCATAAGTGTGGGTGAGAATCACAGAGACCCGCCCTGTCTGCCCGGGGCTCACAGGGTGCTGAGGATAGGCCTTGATTATTACAGGAAGGCATGATGACAGTCTGCCTGCATAGGGGAGGGAATACTTAAACTGGAGCATGAAAGGGGATTAGGGTCTGGCCAGTGCAAATGGGGAGGTCACAGGAAATTATGCATGCAAAGGCACAAAGTCACAGAGAATAAGCTTTGCCTGGGGATAAGGAGCTAATTTTGTTGTCAGGGGCAGGAAGTGGGCTGGAGAACTCGGGAGGGGAGAGATCACAGAACACCAGACTGAGGAAATTGGACTACTGTCCAATACGGTAGCTCCTAGCCACATGTGGCTACAGAGCAAATGCAATGTGGTGATTCTGAAAGGAGGTGTGCCATGAGTATGCAATAAAACCTAGATTTCAAAAATTTAGCACCAAAAGAAGAAGAAGAAAGAATGTAAATTATCTCATTAATAATCTGTACATTGATTATTGATGAGATGACAGTGAAATAATATTTTGAACATATTGGGTTAAATAATATATTACATTAAAATTGATCTCATGGTTCTTTCTACTTTTTAAATGTGGCCATTAGTAAATTTTAAGCTACGTATGTGTCTCACATGATATTTCTGTTGGACCATGCTGGTCTAGATAGTGGGAAGCAAGCACAGGGGTGGCAGCTGTTTGGGGGAATTTCTTGCCCAAAGATTGGGAGGAGAGGTGGAGAGATGGAGTGGTGGAGGCAAGACCAGTGACCCAGAAGGGAGACAGTAAGGGCTCAGTAGGGAAGGGGCTAAAAGGAAAAAAGCTTTGCTAAAAGGGAAATGAGTGAGACTCGATCCATCACTGGCTGTGGTAGGTGGAGGAGAGGGGAGAGGAAAGGATGGCTCTCAGGTCTCTGAGTTGAGTGCAGCCAGAAATCCTGAGGAAGGACTGAATTTGGGAAGTCGGTGAGGGACTTATCCTTTGGCATGCTGAATGAACTGCCCCGTGGCTCATCCCAAGACACCAGATAGAAAGATGAAAGATGCCCTGGCCACTCACCTGGGAGATGGTATCCAATGCTGGATGGACGCCATGACTGTGTGCTGTTTTCTGGGTTGATTTTTGCCTGTAGGTCTTCACTCTGAGGAGAGAGATCAGGGCCCTTCAGCCTGGCTACTCACTGCTGGGAGCCTGGAAGGATAACTGAGGCAGAGCATGAGGGATGCTGTCTGGCTGCAGAGACCAGGAAGAGACCACGTGTTCCCTCCTCCTGATGGCGGGAACCCCATGTGGGGGAACAGACTACTCCTAGCCACAGCCATGATGTCAGGAGGCTAAATTCCTGATGTTGCTTCAATGAATTGCATCAGGATGACGAATTGCCTCCTCTCTGGCTTCATCACCTAGTCAGGTTTCTTTAGCTCTGTGCCTTGAGTATGAGGGATTCCTTGAGTCCCCTCCCCACCCAACCTCATGAGGCCTTCACCCAAACCGGGGCCACCACTCACGTGAAGAAGATGATGAGGCAGAGACAGAGAGCAAGCAGGGCCATGACACCAGCTCCCCAGATGGCCCCCCGAACCACACATGTCCTGGGCCCCAGTCTTCCTGCAGGTGAGAGATCTGGGGTAAACTCCAATCCCACTAGGCAGGCATCTGAGCATCCAACCTTCTGGAATCCATGGCCCAGGGTTGTGCCCACTTCTACCCAGGGCTGGCTTCTTTGTCTCCCACCTATGTGATCCTAGCCTCTGGTTCCCCCGGCCCCTCCCCTGACAATTTATAGACAAATCTGACCTCAAGTGCCCTTTTGCCTGAGTCAGAGCCACTTCTCTCCTCAATGTCTTCCAGAATCCTGGATCATACTACCCCCTCCCTGGGCATTACCCTTATACCCCCCTGACCTGGCAGCAGCAGAATGGTGGTGCTCTGTTTCCCATGCGAATTCCAGGCTTCACAGCTGAGTCTGAGGCCTGAGTCCAGTGGCCCACTGAGGCTCATGTTGCTGTTGGCCCAGGGCCCTGCAGCACTGGAGGTGATGGTCAAGGAGGTGTTGCTGTAGTTCCCCTCCAGCAGCTCCTCCCCCAGCTGCCAGTGCAGAGAGGGGGGCAGCTGGGATTGAGCAGAACAGTGGCAGTGCAGATCCTTACCCTCCCAGGAGCAAGAGGGACCAAATAGCTTTGGAGGGTCTGTGGGAAGACAGGAGAAGGATCAGAGGAGGCCGCTCTCCCCAGGACCCAGGCAGCCCTTGCAGGTGTGTTCCAACTCACTCTTCACAAGTAGACTCAGGGATGCTTCCAGGGAGCCCAACATGTGCTGAGCTCGGCAGATGTATTTCCCATGATCCTCCAGTTCCACCCGGGGAAACTCCAGGATCCCAGGATTTGAGGGTTGTGAGGACTTCAGGGTCAGGCTACCCCGGGTCCAGCTCACCCTGGCAGGAGGGTTGCTGTCACCAATACAGACCAGATACAGAGCCTGGCCCTCCTGAAGTAGGAGAGACGAATTGTTCCCCAGAGCCTCAGTTCCTGGCAAGACAGAGAGAAAGTTAAGCCCTGGTTCTCACTAGGGGTATTCTCTCTCTGTCTCTCGGTCTCTCTCCTTTCCTCACATCATGTAAATCTGTCTCTTCTCTTCCACCACATGACTGGACCCCATGATTATGGAGTCAGCCCAAGGGGACAGGGTTGGGAGCAGGTGCTATAGCCTTTCCAAGAGGCCCTTGTGCATTCAATCTTTCTTTGTTCACTAAGATCTGTCTAATTTAGGTGTGTATGAGAGTTCACAGTCTTGTGAGTGAGATACCCCAAATCAGGCATCAAAGAGCAGTCTGATGTGTTTTGTGATGGGGGTACATTGTGCTGGGGGAACCTTGAGGATGGGAGTTCAGTGAGACTGTCAGGGCAGGGAGAGCTTCCTGGAGGAGGAGAGACTAAAGTGGAGCATGAGATGGGTGGGGAGCTGACATGGAAGGACATTGCTGAGGCAGGCACAGAAAGTGCAGCTGTACCTAGGGTGTGAAATGGCCCTGCATGCTCAGGGAAAAAAAAACAGATGGTCCTGTAAGGCTTGAGTGAATGTTTATGTTTGGGTTGACCTGTGAGTGTTGACCTATGAGGCTACTGAGCATTCAAAAAATAATATTAGATTGGAGAAAGACCGAGATATGAAAGGAAATATTGATATGTGTACAGTGGTTTACTGGTAAATGTTAACAACCAATTCATTAAGGAGTGGGAGGGAAGAAAAAAGTTCTGATTTGCAATATTTGCCAATTTCCTTAGCGTAAACACCTACCTCTTGGCCAATTTCAAGCATCCAACTAGATGTCACTGAACCCAGAATTGGGAAAACATGTACAGAGTTGACTCTTGCCAGCCATCAAGAGCCAACTCCAGCATGCCACTGAATGCCAACATCTCCCCTCAAAAAAACATGTTTTTGTCTAACAAACACCATGTGCTGAGTCAAAAGGCCATTATTAAGCTGGAAATAAATCCTTTCAACTAACACACAGCTGATTTCCTTACTATAAAAAGAGCTTTTCCAAATCATTAAGAAAAAGTCCACAAAGAAATACAATTGATTCTTAAACATAATGAAAGATACACAACCTGTTTACAAAATGATAATTTAAGTTAAAATGACAGTGAATTTACTTAAGACATCGGCAGGGACGAAAATGTTCAGCAGGTTGATATTATAAACAGAATAACTTCCGTGCAGCATGACTTGGCAGTATCCATTGAAATTACAAACGTACCCTTTGATTTGGGACTTTTCTAGAAAATTATCTTGTAGACACATGCACATATATGGGGTATGTTTGTACAAGTTATTCGTTGCAATATTATTTGTCTTAACAGAAGTCGGGAAACACCATGGCTTTCCACCAATGGGGACTAGTTAAGTAGTTTATGGTATAATATACTTCTAATTGGAAGACCATGGAGTCATCAGTAGGAGTGAAGTTTTCCTATGTACTCATAGAGACAATAATGTATCAACATCACTTACTTAGTTGGAACAAGTGCATCATGGCGATTAAGACTTTCAACGACAAGGAAAGCCAAGTGAGGGCTTTATGGAAACTCTCTGTACTATGTAAACCTAAAATCATTCCACAATGAAAAGTTTATTAAAAAATAATAGCTAAGAGAGGGGCACCTGGGTGGCTCAGCCAGTTAAGTGACCAACTCTTGATTTAGGCTCAGGGTCCTGGGATCAAGCCCAGTCCAACGTCAGCCTCTGGGCTCATTGGGGAGTCTGCCTGAAGATTCTCTCCCTCGCACTCTGCCTCTACCCTTAAGTGTCCATGCACTCTCTCTCTCTCTCTCTCTCTCTCTCTCAAATAAATAAATAAATAAAAATTTAAAATATAGCTAAGTTAAATAGGTCCATTGAAAAAAGACAAATACCATGTGATTTCACTCATGTGTAGAATTTAAGAAACAAAACAAGCAAGTAAAGGCAAAAAAGAGAGAGAGAGAGAGAGAGACAAATCAAGAAACAGATGCTTAACTATACAGAACAAACTGATGGTTTACTGGAGGGGAGGAGTGGGGGATGAGGGAAAAAGGTAGAGGGAATTAAGGAATGCACTTGTGATGAGCACCAGATTATGTATGGAAATGTGGAATCACTATATTATATACTTGATACCAACATTGCACTGTATATTAACTGGAATTTGAATAAAAACTTTAAAAAATGGGATGTCTGGGTGGCTCAGTGGTTGGGCACCTGCCTTCGGCTCAGGTCGTGATCCTGGGATCCAGGATCAAGTCCCGCATCAGGCTCCCTGCGAGGAGCCTGCTTCCCCCTGTGCCTGTGTTTCTGCCTCTCTCTTTCTCTCTGTGTCTCTCATGAATAAAGAAATTTAAAAAAAATTTAAAAAATGAAAACAAGGGATCCCTGGGTGGCGCAGTGGTTTGGCGCCTGCCTTTGGCCCGGGGCGCGATCCTGGAGACCCAGGATCGAATTCCACGTTGGGCTCCCGGTGCATGGAGCCTGCTTCTCTCTCTGCCTGTGTCTCTGCCCGCCTCTGTGTGTGTGTGTGTGTGTGTGTGTGTGTGTGTGACTATCATAAATAAATAAAAATTAAAAAAAAAGAAAACAAGGCAGGTCAGTGTATATAGTTTGGTGTGTACATATGTGTGTGTTTTAAAACATAGATGTGTAGATTATATTTGGAAAGATAGCCAAGAGGGGAGGTACATAGCTACTGGACGCTATTTTATTTTTATTCAGTTTTGCTAGGGACTAGATTGTGTTCCCTTCAAGCTTATATGTCCAAATCCTAACCCCCAATATGGTGGTATTTGGAGGTATTTGAATGGGCCTTTGGGAGGTGATTAATGTTAGGTGAGGTCATGGGAGTAGGGGCCTTAGGATGGGATTAGTGCTTTTATATGAAGAGACATCAGAGAACTCTCTCTCAGTTGTGTGAGAGAAAACACTGCCAGAAAGCAGCCATTTGCCAGGCAGTGAGCTCCCACCAGAAACCAAATGGGCTGACACCTTGATCTTGGACCTGCCAGCTTCCAGAAATGTGAGAAATAAATAAACCCCTCAGTCTGTGGTATTTTGTTATGGCAGCCCAGAGCAGACCAAGACACGTTTTATGCTTACTGTTTTAAACAATAACACTATAATGTGGAAGGAAACTGCAAGAGTAGGCAGGGTCCAGATCCTAAGGGGAATGGGGCAAGTTTTGGGAGAGAGCATAGCTGGGGGATGGTCAAACCCATTAGGCATGGAAACCCATTAGGCTCTCACCCATTGAGAACAGGGTCAGGTGTGGGGAGAAGCCAAGTTGTAAGCTGAGGAGCTAGTGGGGTGCTTCCCACCTCTGCTGCCCCTATACCTGGCCTAAGCTTTTCTCCCACCTGAGCTCTGAAACCCCAGTTCTGCTCTGAGGGGCGGAAACAGACAACACTTGTACCACAGTCCGAGAGGAGAGGTTGTACCTTACCTGTGCCTTCTCTTTGAAATATACTGATGGTCAGGTTTTGGAGTGCATCTGGACAGAGAGACAATTGCTTTCAGAGGTAGGAAGGTAGCTGTGGGCACCTCCCCCCAGGAAGTTTAGAAATAGGAAAGCGGTGGAGTCAGGTGTTTTCTTTCCTTTCCCTTAGGACTCCAGACTCTGCCTCCCCCTCCCCAACACTCACTGCTCTCAGTGACCCTGGCATCCTGGCCTGGGACTCACAGGACACGTTGAGCAGGATGGTCCTCTCTGTGCTCACACCACCTCTGGGGAAGGTCACTCGACAGGTAAGGTTGGTGCCGTGGTCCTGGGGCCTTGGTGTGAGGGTGAGCACAGAGGAGTGGGGAGTCTTGGAGCCCCAGGAGGTGAGGGCAACCCCGAACCAGGAGAATGTGGGGGGTGTCCCCCTTTTACAGACCCATGGCACGCTACAGGTAATGTTCTTGGGGTCGCCAGATTCTAAAGGTCCCTGGATGTGGATGTCAGGTGTCTCTGTCAAGGCTGAGGAAGAGAGAGACAGATCCTGGAGATGGTACCTGAGTGTGCCCTTAGAAGCAGCCTCTACCCGCAGGCCAACCGTCTCCTCCCCAGACAGGATGGAAATTAGGGATCCCCTCCTAGCCCTGCCACAGGAGCCCTCAGGACCCATACATGTGGCATGTGTCCTTTTCTTGGCCCCATTTCTTACCCGTCACATGCACGGAGAGCTGGTTCTGTAGGTAATTATATCTCACATAAGACCCTCTCTCCACCCTGAAGAAGTATGTCCCCGAGTCCCTTCTCTGTGCATCTTTGATCTCCAGGGAGCAGTCATATTCCAGGGGGTTTCCAAGGAGGAAGAATCGGTCCTGGGTCCCCTCCTGTACTTTACGATATGGGTTGTTTGTGGCCACTGGAGCATCCTGGGACGTAGAGGCCCCTTCCCGGAACCAGTAGCCGTAAGCAGGGTTATTGGCAGTATATCCATTTGCGGGGTAGAAGAATTTGCAGGTCACCCGTACACACAGGCCCTCCTGTACCTTCACGCTCTCTTCCACTTGCAGACGGAAACTCGAATCCTGAGCCAGGGACCCTGCAGGGAATTGAGGGTCAGTGGCAGCCCCTGCCCACCTGGCCTCCTCCCCTTGGCCCACTCACCTGTCCACAGCAGGGGAAACAGCAGTGGCAACATCTTTGGGGTAAGAGTCATGGTGCATTGGTATCACAGGACAGAGAGGAAGCCCCAGTAGGAAGCCAAGGGCTGATGTCTGAAAGGTGACTGACCACAGAAGGGGAACTTGACGGCATGGCCCTTGAAGATTAACCACTTCTCCTTCCAGATGGGGTCCCAGCAATCTCTCGTCCCCCGGTCTCTGTTCATGGCCTGTCCCTCCTGCACCTCTGTTCCCACCAGGAAGGTGTGTATTATCTGGCCAATTACAGCTTTCAGAAGCCCCAGAGAGTCAGGCCTACCAGCTGTGGGACTCAGGAGGGGTGAGCAGGGGAATCTTCTCAAGGAAACAGAGAAATTCCAGGCCATGCCATCTCTTGTTCATACAGTGTGAGCTGGTAAACACAGCCAGGGGCCTGTAGGAAACACCATCGCTGTGCACAGCTAGATGGTAAGTCCCAGGTATGAATGTCCAGAGTAGACGGGGCCAGGACTCCTAGGGGGTTCGGGGCTTCCTGGCTGGCTTCCCCTCTGCTCCAGGCATCGCTGGTGTCACCTGCACCAGGCCACGCCTGAGAGCTGGGTATTTGCAACAAGATGACAGCATAGCATGACGTAGAGGGATAATGCCCAGGTGTGTATGGCCTTCCTCCCCCACGAGCCTCAGCTTCTTGGAGAGATCACAATACTGTGTCACATGGAGGGATCACAATACTCAACTTTTGTCTGTGGGGGAATCCAATATGAAGACAGAGGTGGGCGTTTTCTGTGGCCATCTTGCATGTCAAATGTCCAGCCCTGCCTGTTCCTCCGTGGTCACTCTGAATCCCGCCTTCAGTAAGAAGCTTCTGGTGGTCAGCTCTGCCCTTGGGATTCCTCATCTGAGATTTCCAATGAAGGGATCATGTGCACCAGATGGCTCCAGGCTCAGGCTGTGGTGCCTTGGGGGAGGGGGATTGAACTCTTCATAGTTAGATGCCTATACTCACAGGGCGTGATGGGCTGAATTGTGTCCCCCCAAAAGTTGTATGTTCATTTCCTAACCCTCAGTACCTCCAAATGTGACTGTCTTTGGATATCAGGTCTTCAGAGAGATCATTAAGATAAAATGAGGCCATTGGAGTGGACTCTAATCCAACAGGTGCCTTTGTAAGAAGAGGGGATTAAGACTCAGACACACACAAACAGGAGACCAAGAGCACAGGGGGGATCTGGCCACTCATGAACCAAACACAGGGTTCTCAGAAGGAACTGATTCTACCCACACCTCAATCTCCAATGTCTAGCTTCCAGAGCTGTGAGAAAATGAACTTCTGTCATGTAAGATACCGGGTCAGTGTACTTTGTTGTGTACCTCCTCCCTCTCCATAACACCTGCTCCAGTCCCTCCTTCTCCTTCTCCTCCCCTTCCTTTGTCTTCTTCTCCCTTTGCCCCCCACCCGCCCTCCTCCCAGCAATCCTCCTCCCCACCATGGTCCTCTTCTTATCTTCCTTCCCCTCCTCCTCCTTCCATCTTCCTTCTCCCATCTTGCTCCCCTCCTCTTCCCCCTCGACCTCCTCCATCTTCTTACCTTTCTTTGTCTCCCTATCTTCCTCCCCCACCTCCTCTTCTCATCTTTCTGTTTTGGGAAAGGGAATGGTAACTGAGCCACTTGCTGAGCTCTGCAGTCAAGCTCATAGTTGTCCCATACAGGGGACCCTGGCTCCCCGTGACCAGGTCCCTTCATTCACACGCAGGGCCCCAGGAAGATATATTAGGAGCTTCCTCAGACAGTCCAAAGTCTAGATAGAAGGAGTTGGAGTATCCAAAAGGATGTTTCACTGGGTTAGGATGGGCCCAGGAGCATGGGAAGAACTTCCTGAGCATCCTTGGGGGCTCCCAGTATGTCCCATGAGCCCCTCATGGGGCTCTCAGGGCAGGGTCCAGGGACAGAGTCCCCTAGCAGTACACTGGGGCCTCCCACATTGGCCTGTGACTTCAGAGCCCACCATTTTTTGCTTCCTGCTCCTTCATTCCCATACTCTTCTGAGGTGAATCCACTTCTCACCTGTCTTGGCATCCTGTCTGTCTTCCAAAGGCTGGGAAATGTTTCCACCTTTCCTGTCCATTCCCTGATGGCCAGTCCGAGTGTGGACAAAACTACTGTTCCAAACACAGGCCAGCATCTGGAATGAGAGATTTTGGGATCTGCTGGTCCAGGGTAGCTGGGATAGGTGGACAGTGACGTGAGTGGCTGGGAACAAAAGGCGGCTCACATGACAGAAAGTAGGCCAGAGTCACAGGGCACTTTGACTTTTCCCTTCTGCTGGGTTATTGGGTTTATTTGTCCTGAGAAGTAGGGCCCCAGTCTTCCCAGAGCAAAGCTCCTCCCAGCATGAGGAGCCAATAGAAAATGCCTCATCTTGTGTGGCTGTGATGTAAGTATGTATGAATGTGTCTGTTGTGTATCTGTGGCATGTGTGTCTCTGTATTTGCATGTGCCTTTATGTCTGCAGTCTCTCTGTGTGTCTATGCTGTGTGTGTATTTCTTTGATCTGTGTATATATGTGTGGTCTGTGTGTACGTCTGAGGTATGTTTGTGTCTGTGTATATGTGTGTAAGTGATTTCTGTGTGTGTATTTTGAGGTGTATCAGTGTCTCTGTGTGTCTGTGTGTATGTTTGAAGTGCATGTGTGTCTGTACTTCTGCATGTGTGTCTGTGTCCTCTGTGTGTGCATAATTGAGTTGTGTGTATGCGTCTGCAGAAGTGCCTTTGTGTATATTTATGCAGACTCAATTGTCAGTTTCTTAATGATAACATCCATGGACAACATAACGGAGAGTATAATCCATTTCATATTCCCTTTATATCTTTCTCTTTTGTTTTTCTTCAAACTCCTTATCATGAATCAATATAACATAGGGTATACTTAATTATTCTTTGTCTCTCCTACCATTAAAACTAAGCTTCACAAGGGGTCGTGTATTTCCCATTTACTGCTGAATCCACTCTGACTATAAACATCCTTGGCATACATTAGGTGATCAATGAATATTTATTTTAAGAATTATAAGGCTATTAGGGCACCTGGCTGGCTCGGTCAGTGGAGGATGTGACTCTTGACCTTGGGGTTAGGGGTTTGGGCCCCATACTGGGTGTAGAGATTACTTAAAAAATAAACTCTTGGGGATCCCTGGGTGGCTCAGAGGTTTAGCGCCTGCCTTTGGCCAGGGGCACCATCCTGGAGTCCCGGGATTAGGTCCCGCGTCGGGCTCCCTGCATGGAGGCTGCTTCTCCCCCTCTGCCTGTGTTTCTGCCTCTCTCTCTCTCTCTCTCTCTCTCTATGTGTATCATGAATAAATAAAAAATTTTAAAAAATAGGGAGGTCGTTGGTGTCACCTGCCAGCCGCCGGCTCCTGCGCCTGCTCTTCGGCTCCCTGCCCGCTCCAACCAACCATGCTCTCCGCCCTCGCCCGCCCTGTCGGCGCCGCTCTCCGCAGCAGCTTCAGCACCTCGGCCCAGAACAATGCTAAAGTAGCTGTGCTTGGGGCTTCCGGAGGAATTGGGCAGCCCCTTGTGCTGCTTCTCAAGAACAGCCCCTTAGTGAGCCGCTTGACCCTCTACGATATTGCTCATACACCCGGAGTGGCCGCAGATCTGAGCCACATCGAGACCAGAGCAACCGTGAAAGGCTACCTCGGACCTGAGCAGCTGCCGGATTGCCTCAAAGGCTGCGATGTGGTGGTTATTCCAGCCGGAGTCCCAAGAAAACCAGGCATGACACGGGATGACCTGTTCAACACCAATGCCTCAATTGTGGCCACCCTGACTGCTGCCTGCGCCCAGCATTGCCCTGAGGCCATGATCTGCATCATTTCAAATCCGGTCAACTCCACCAACCCAATTGCAACGGAGGTTTTCAAGAAACACGGAGCTTATGACCCCAATAAAATCTTCGGGGTGACGACCCTGGACATTGTCAGGGCCAACACTTTCATTGCAGAACTAAAGGGTTTGGATCCCGCGCGAGTCAATGTTCCTGTCATTGGCGGTCATGCTGGGAAGACCATCATCCCCCTGATCTCTCAGTGCACTTCCAAGGTGGACCTTCCCCAGGACCAGCTGACAGCCGTCACTGGGCGGATTCAGGAGGCCGGCAGGGAGGTGGTGAAGGCCAAAGCTGGAGCAGGCTCTGCCACCCTGTCCATGGCATACGCTGGAGCTCGGTTTGTCTTCTCCCTTGTGGATGCAATGAATGGGAAGGAAGGAGTTGTCGAATGTTCCTTTGTTAAATCCCAGGAAGCAGACTGTGCCTATTTCTCCACACCATTACTGCTGGGGAAAAAGGGCATCGAGAATAATCTAGGCATTGGCAAGATCTCCCCTTTTGAAGAGAAGATGATAGCAGAAGCCATCCCCGAGCTGAAGGCCTCCATCAAAAAGGGAGAGGAGTTTGTGAAGAACATGAAATGAAAGGGCAGTCAGCTAGCAATCCGTTTCCCTAACTTATGAAGGCATCATGTCCCTGCAAAGCCATCTCCTACCCTCATGTTTCCGTTGTGTTAACCACCAGTGTCATGTTAACGTCACCGCCCCTTCCAATCACAAGTCTGTCAATGTGTGCATCAATAAAAGCAGGCTTCCGTTTTCTTTAAAAAAAAAAAAAAAAAATTAAAAAAATAAAATAAAATCTTCATTAAAAAATTGTAGGGAGGGGATCCCTGGGTGGCTCAGCGGTAAGCGCCTGCCTTTGGCCCAGGGCGCGATCCTGGAGTCCCGGGATCGAGTTCCGCGTCCGGCTCCCGGCATGGAGCCTGCTTCTCCGTCCTCCTGTCTCTCTCTCTCTCTCTCTCTCTCTCATATGAATAAATAAATAAATTAATTAATTAAATTTAAAAAATTGTAGGGATATTTAGAATAAGCAAAATAAGATTTCTGGCAATCTCCGAAGGAAAATATGTATTCTTTAGAGCATACACTTCTGGGGTGATCTGATTCTAGCATTTTATTACCTTTGAACTATTTTAAACGGTATAATTTATAGATAACTAATAGCAATGCAAATAGATCTTGTCCATAGACATACATATCCATTCTGTCCACTTAGGGTGGGGGGAACTTGACCCCCCCCACCAAGCCACTTTTACTATGCATTCACAAATTCATTTCAATATTCCCTTATTCCATATAAATTTGTGCACCATTAATTTCTGCCTGGTTCCCTCATTCATAATGAGTTAAATAAAATGGAGAGTTGCTGTACAATGGTTATAAAGTTTCAGTCATGCAAGATGAAAAAATTCTAGAGATCTGCTGTAGGACATAGTGACTATAGTTTTTTTTTAATTTTTAATTTTATTTATTTATGATAGGCACACAGTGAGAGAGAGAGAGGCAGAGACATAGGCAGAGGGAGAAGCAGGCACCGGGAGCCTGACGTGGGATTCGATCCCGAGTCTCCAGGATTGCTCCCTGGGCCAAAGGCAGGCGCCAAACTGCTGCGCCACCCAGGGATCCCTAGTGACTATAGTTAACACTAGTGTACACTTAAAATTTTGTTAAGAGGATAGAATCGATGGTAGGTGGGTTTTTTGCCACAATAAAAAAACTGTAACAAATGTTTATTTCATATCTATATGAATGTCATGATGTTGCCTTTGAAAAGCTCATCCTTTGATAGAATAAATAAAAAAATTCATTGGCACCTATGTGTCTGTGCTGGCTTTTCAGCTTTTTGTGTATTCTAGGCATTAGAAACCTGTCCCTGCCCACTGAGCCAAATAAGATGGACCATGTAACAGCCTGAGCTCATCTTAAAGGATTTTGTTATTCCCACTTGGGCAACTGGGAGCCAATGGAGGGTTAGAAGCTGAAAATGACACTTGGGTTTTTAGAATTCTCTCTGGGTCTCTGTGGAAAGTAGATTGGGAGTGGGTCGAAACAGGTGAGATGAATTTCCTTGATTGTATATTCATGTTTCCAAGATAGAAAGTAAGTCCTTGGAGGCAATAATGTGCATTTTTCACAACAGTATAGACTCACTTTGCTCACAGTAATGATAAATTTCATAGTAGGGGATAAATATGTGTCAAGTGGCAGTATTTACGTAGAGGTAAACACACAAGTAGCAGAATCTTGCATAAAGTATTGTTTTAATTTTGATAAAGAAAATTGTGTGATACCTGGGTGGCTCAGTGAGTGGAGCATCTGCCTTCAGCTCAGGTCATGATCTCAGGTCCTAGGATCGAGCCCTGTGTCAGGCTCCCTGCTCATCAGAGAGTCTGCTTCTCCCTCTCCCTCTGCCTCATATTCCTCTTGCTTGTTCTCTCTCTCTCTCTCCCTCCCCCTCTGTCTCTCTCTCTCATAAATAAATAAATAAATAAATAAATAAATAAATAAATAAATCTTTTTTAAAAAGAAAGAAAAGAAAAGAACATATAGATGACTTTCCTTTCCTTGCATCCACTCACTCACAACTGTAGGAACTAATTTGGGAGACCAGAAGTGACAGGTGAACAAAAGTTTGTTCTTTTGTGTAGGGGCAAGGCAAAATCAGCCAAGTGCTTCCCTATTGTGTGGAGGTGGGTTAGGTGTGGGAAGAGATGTTTGGGAGACAATGAACACAGTGCTCCCATGCCTGGCCCCTCCATTGGAGATCCCACATCCAGGACTTTCCTCTATCCTAAGACATAAAGCAGCTAGAGTTTTTCTCATCCTTCCTTTTCTAGAGGTCTCTAACCCTGCCAGTGAAAAGTGGAGTGAGGTCAGTGTCCTGTAGAATGCTGGCTCTGGGGATGACCAATGGTGAACCCTGTTCTGATGTTTGGAGGACTCAGATAAGGGCTGGCCTGGGGAGGATTCTGATCACCTGGTGTGGTAGACCCTGGAGGGACCATAAGGGAGGGGTTTGGCTTCCATGGCTAGCCCCCATGTAGCACTCTTGAGCAGATTGAGAGTCTGAAAAGGAGAAACAGAAATGGAGGAATGTTGGACAGGCATGAATTTCCTGCTTATAGTCCTATCAACAGCACCCAGACTTTGTGCACTTCCCAACTCTGGGGCTCAAGATAGCCTTGGCTATTCACCGCAAGAATTGCCCGCAGAGGTTGGAAACTTGGAATGGTTGAGACCATCTATCGAGGGACCAGAAGCCTCCAGACAGAAATGTGAGAAAACATGGAAAGAGGAAAAACTCATCCTAGACTGAAAGAGTGAAAATCAGTTCAAACAGAGAAAGAAAAAAAGCATCTGGAAATTACCCAGGCTTGGTAGGAAGACAGTTACAAAATTAAATGGAAACCTTATTTCTCTCTTAGGTCATACAAAGGTCCGCCTCTTTGAGTGACTACTACTTTCTTGCCAACAATGCCCCAAGACTGGCTTTGTTATTTCATCTAATTACTGGGGACACCCTTGCCTAAACCTCATCTCGGGACACACCCAATTCCTGGTTAACACCTTCTGAGGGCAAAGAGCCCTAGTCTTAGGAGGGAAGCACACCCTGCAAGGTCCTAGACACCCCTGGCCAGCATCATTGACTTAGGATGTCACCAGACCCTTCCATAGGCTCCTGTGCACTTCACACACCAGGAGGCACCCGGGGGGCTCTCCATCCACCAGGAGACCCAGGGGAGTCTCTCAGACCCCTGGAGAGTTCCAGGCAGGGGACCTGGTGCTGTCTGTGGTGCTGAAACAGGGCCATGCTTTGAGCTCAGGTACCTCCCAGCTCAGCAGAAGGACCTAACTCAGATGCTTATGTCTTGGTTTGGGGCCAGGAGGGCAAAGGGGTGAGGATGGATGGAGCCAGGGAAGTAGAGAGGAGTGGGTAGTACTGGCCTCCTCTCTCTGCTCCATCTGCCACTTCTCCTGTTCACTCTCAGCATTGTTCCTCCTGTGGATGACTTCTATCTGCCTCATCTGGCTGAGCTTCTTGCTAGGGCCCTCTGCTTACTGGCCTCTTATACTGCTTCTTTAAATAGATTGCTTCAGGGCAGCCCTGGTGGCGCAGCTGTTTACACCGCCTGCAGCCCAGGGTGTGATCCTGGAGACCCAGGATCGAGTCCCACATTGGGCTTCCTGCATGGAGCCTGCTTCTCCCTCTGCCTGTGTCTCTGCCTCTCTCTCTCTCTCTCTCTGAATGAATAAATAAATAAATCTTTAAAAAAATAGATTACTTCATCATACACACACACACACACACGCACACACACACACACACCTGAAAGTGAGGAGGCTAGTCTTCACATTTGACAAAGGAGAGAACTTAGGGTCAATCGTATTAGACAATATGCCTGGATCCCCCCTTTCTTCCCTTCTTCCTACCTGCTCCAGTGTCTGTGGGCAGGAGAAGGTATCTCAAGCCTGGTGGAGAAGGTAAGTGTTTCCTGGACACGTATTTCTGGCTCCAGTTGATCTCCCTTCCTGGTAGTGATGTGCCTGCCTGGAGAGAAATGAGTCTACCTGGCTGCTTTTTGTTTCTCAATCAGGATTTGGGAAACAATGGGTCTGAGTGTCTCTCCTCTGTTGGATGAGGGGACTGAGATGCTCTGTCTCTGTATTGGTCCCCTAGTCTTGGGGTCCTAAACCAATTCATCTTCTTACCACATTCCATAATTCTCCTTTATTTCTTGAACCACTTACAGGGTTTCTAGGGGACAGCAGGGAACAATGGGTTGATGACAACTTGTCTCGATTGGAAGTTTATCCACTAACTTTCAATGTTTTCAACAGAGGGTTGGCTCGTGTCACCAAGCCTGACATTATTATAAACAGAAGTATGACGGCTGTCCCTTTTGGATGTAGGGCAGGGAGAGTTAGGTCCCAGCCATTTTTTTACACCACACCAGAATCTCCTATTTGTTTTTAGGAGTCACTTAATGGTCTTATGGCATTATGCTTTGTCCCTGTCATGGTTTTGGTGCTACTGGTGGATTTGAGGCTGTTTTTAATTTATTGCTTTTTATTTTAAGTAAACTATTAGGTTTTTTAGGAGGAAGATTACAAATTCTTGATTGCCTTCACCAACCATCTCAACCCTGACATCTATTTTTCAGTTTATTTTGAAGGATACAGAGGTGCCAGATGGATGATGACCTGGTGACGGGTCTTCCTGGAGGAGGGATGTGAATGCCTGAAGATTGGGGGCATTTAGAGAATGACATGAGGGATTGATGGTTTAGGATATGGGGATGCGGATGTAGACTGGGTGAGATTGAAAACAACATGGAATAGAGGTCAGAGAACTATAGCCAGTGGACTACCTGCTTTTGTAAATTAAATTTTGTTGGAACACAGCCACATTAACTCATTTGTCTATGACTGCATTTGCACTGCAAACACAGAGTTGAATAGTTGCTACAGAATGCTTACAGCTTGCAAAGCCTAAAATATTTGCTATCTGACCCTCTACCAAAAAAAAAAAAATCCTGACCCTTGACCTGGAATGTCAGATTAGAAGCTTGTAAATTAGTCTCTGGGGCTGAGGAGATGGAGAGGTTTTTAAAGTGTGGCTAACCCTGAATTTTAGGAAATTCTCTAAATGTTAATATGTGATTTTGCCTCTAATAAAACTAGTAGGAGGCAGGCAGGAATGAAAGAGAAGATTCAGGAGAGGAGAGGGATGATGCTGGAGACCAAGTCAAGGAAGGGACCCATGCGAAGGATTTCCTTTTTCTGATAAATATTCACTAATATTTATCATTAAGTAATACATCTGCATCTATAGTTTTTTCCAACTTTATTGGGGTATAATTGACACGTAGCATTGTGTAAGTTTAAGTTACACAATGTAATGATTTGATACATTGCAAAATGACTACCACATGGGAGGGTTTTGAAAGTGAGACTGACACGTTTCTGATGTCCTGGGCAGAACATAACCAGCCCCTAGGTGAAATGTCACCAACACCTTTCTGTTCAAGAGGCAAGGAACCAGTATGCACCAAACTATCACAATGCAGCAGGACCTCTGTTGAGTGTTTTCCATATGCACTTCTATTTAATCCTCATGGCAACCCTGTGAGATGGGACTTCTTACAACCATTTCGCAAAGCAGGAAACCGAGACATGGAGGGGTAAGGTGGCTTGCATGAAGTCACCCTGCTGATAAATGAGAGAGCATGGATTCCATCCCAGGCCTCTCTGATTACAAAGCCTTAGTTAGTTCCATATAGCAGGAAACTCACATTCAGGAGTTTGTAAGCCCGTTGCCTATGGGGATGTTAACTCTTCTAAAAATCAGGGTTTGGATCCCCCTTCCTGGAGGATATGGACGCTTCCTCTGAGACTGATGCTCCTTGTGGTTCCTCATTGGGTCCTGATCTCTGAGTATTCTGCACAGGTGCTCTCCGTCCTCCTGTGAAAGCTGATGGAGGCATAATAGAGCTCCTGCTCCATCTCCGAGGTGGGGGGCACCTCTGCAGAGCTTGTGGGGTCATCAGGGAGGTCTGACTCCTGGTAATCCTAGGTGGAAAGCGAAGAAGGAGTTAGAGCAGGGCGGTGGGTGTGGGGTAGGGTGAGGAGAAGGCAGCGAGGGTCTGCGAAGTGAATTTGATTCTGACAGGACATTGTTCATTCTTCCATTCTTTATCAAACATTTCGTATCTATAAATATAGGACTATTAATTGCTTTCAAATTTTACGGAACACTCACTCAAACTTATGTGGAAAATACTATTATTATTATTTTAAATATTTTATTTATTCATGAGAGACAAAGAGGAGAGAGAGAGAGAGAGGCAGAGACACAGGCAGAGGGAGAAGCAGGCTCCATGCAGGGAGCCTGACGTGGGACTCGATCCCAGATCTCCAGGATCAGGCCCTGGGCGGAAGGCGGCACTAAACCTCTGAGCCACCCGGAAAATACTTTAATTTTACAGAGAGAGAAACTTATTCTCAGAGAGGTTAGGTACTCCCCAAAGCCACACATTTGCTGATCACGAACCCAACTCCAGTCTCTCTGGCACAGAACACATAGGAAGATGTTTATGAAAAGCTCACTTTTCTTCTGGGTGTGTCTTTATTCTCATACTGCTACCATATCTACGACACCTCTGTTACCAAGCAATTCTCCAACACCAGCTGGGTGGCCCATAGTTCAACTCCATTCTGACACTCTTTACCCAGAGATAATGCCAGATCCCACAGATTAAGGGCTCAGACTTGCACAGCTGCCCCACTCCCACTTCCCCTGACAAAGTTGGAAGTCCGGGCTGTCACCTGCGCTTCTGACCAACTGGGTATAAATTAGTAGTTGCCACGAGCCCCACCTCAGGTTCTATTAATTTGCTAGAGTGGCTCACAGAACTCAGGAAAGCAGTTTACTTACTGTTTACTAGCTTTTATAAACCGATGTGATAAAAGACACAGCACAGATGAACATTCAAATGAAAGAGATGCATAGGGGGAGATGGGGGGAGGTGGCAGGAGCTTCCACACTCTCTCCAAAGAGCACTTCAGGGATCACTAGGTGTTCACCAACTTGGAAGTTCCTTGAACTCCATACTTTGGGAGTTTTATGGAGACTTCATCATGTATGCATGATCAATCACTAATTTCATTTCCAGCCTCTCTCCCCTCTCTGGAGAATGAGGGGCAGGGAGCAGTGATGAAAATGCCAAGCTTCTAATCATGGAGTGGTCTTTCTGGTGACCAACCCATCCAGAGGCCCATCCAGAGTCATCCTGCTGGTATAAAAGATGCTCCTATCACATAGGAAGTTCCAAGGAATTCAGAAGTATGGCTACTTCCTGCTGCAGACTAATTTCTCTAGATTTATGGCAACATTTTTCAAGAGTGTTTCCACTTCCCATCCTCCTATTTTCTCTTGAACTTCCTCCAATTAAGATAACTTCCTTTACCAGGCAAGCAGATCTGCTTTTGTCAAGATCAGCTGTGACACCATTTGCTAAATTTGAGATTCATTTCTAAGAATTTATCTTACTGGATCTTACTAGCATTTGAGACAAACATGCATTCTCTTCTCCCTGAAGCTTCATCTCCCTTTGGCTACCAGGACCCACCCTCTCTTGGTCATTTCTTTTTTCTCAGTGGTTTTTCTTGTTGTCTCTACCTTGTATCCCTGGCACTCACAGGGCTCTGTCTGCAGAACCCTCCTCTTTTTTATGGCTTCATCTATCGTAGGACCTCGATGTGGATGCACCCCAAAATCTTTGCCTCCTACCTGGACACCTGTCCTGAGTTCCAGACTCTTGTCATCTACTTGTCTTCTTCACTCGGACTTATCAGAGGCACCTTAAGCTGATAGTGACCAAAATAAAGTTTGACTCCCCCCCTCTTGCAAACATACTCCTACAGAGTTGGCAATTTCAGGAATTGCTGATTCAGTTATTTCTGTTGCTCAGGGCAACCATGATGGAGTTGTCTTTGGTATCTATGAACATTTATGGACATCTGTGGATATCTCTGATGTCTACAGATTCATCTTTGGCATCTATTACAATCTATCTACCCACTAGGTAGGGGCAGTGAACTCTCTTTGCTCATCTCCCACATGTACTCTATCACTCCATTAGCAAATCCTGATTTACCACTGTTACCCTGGACTTAGTCTGTCTTATGGACTGAATTGTGCCCATGTTTTGAATTTATTTGTTCAAGTTCTAACACCTATTGTGACCATATTTGGATTATGGGGCCTTTAAAGAGGTAATTAACGGGCACCTGGGTGGCTCAGTGGTTGAGCATGTGCCTTTGGCTCAGATGGTGATCCTGGGGTCCTGGGATCAAGTTCCACATCAGGCTTCCTGCAGGGAGCCTCCTCCCTCTGCCTATGTCTCTGCCTCTCTCCCTGTGTCTCTCATGAATAGGTAAATAAATCCTTTTTCAAAAAATAAAGAGATAATTAGGGATGCCTGGGTGGCTCAGCAGTTGGGTGACTGCCTTCAGATCAGATCGTGATTCTGGGATCTGGGATCGAGTCCCACATCCAGCTCCTGTGAAGAGCCTGCTTCTCCCTCTGTCTATGTCTCTGCCTCTCTCCCTCTCTGTGTATCTCATGAATAAATAAATAAATCTTAAAAAAATAAACATATAATTAAGTTTAAACAAGGACATTAAGGTAGGGCCCAAAATGACTTATGTCCTTGTAAGAAGAACAGACACTGGAGATGTTTGTACACAAGGAAGAAGCCAGAGGAGGTCACAGAGAGAAGGCAGCCATCTGCAAGCCAAGGAGAGAGTTTTCAAAAGAAGCTAACCTTGCTGGCATCTTACCCTTGGACTTCCAGCCTCCACAATTGTTTCTGAAAATAGGTTTCTGTAGTCTAAGCCATGCATTCTATGGTATCTTATTATGGGAGCCCTAGCAAACTAATACAGTCTGCATCATCTCTTGCCTGGATTATTTGAGTGTCTTCCTTATCCAGTCTCCTTTTTTCTGCCCTAGCCTCCTATTGGCATTCTCAGCACAGCAGCCAGAGTGACCCCATTAAAATGAGCATCAGTTTGGGGTACCTGGCTGGCTCAGTCAATAGATCACACAACTCTTGCTCTCAGGGTCATTAGTTCAGGCCCCACATTGGGCGTGGAGCCTACTTAAAAAAAACAGAGCATCACTTCACATCTGTGAAATAATAGAATGTGTATATATATATATATATATATATATATATATATATATACACACACACATTGCTGCACAGATTTCCTAAAATCCTTATAATTTCCTAAGTGACAAGAGTGCTAGAAGCATCTTCTGTTCCAATGTTTGGTTTTTGACCTTGGTTCCTGACACAGAGCTCCTAAATCCCTTAGAATTTCCTGCAAGACAGCAGTATCTTTTGTTCTAATGATGTAAACCTTGGTTGGCTCCTGGATGGGGGCTGGTCACAGAAAGAACAGGCCATGGTTAGAAGCTTGGAAATTTCAACTCCATGTCCTCATCCTCCAGGAAGGGGAGAGGAGCTGAAAATGGAGGTAATGACTTATTGTGTCTATGTGGGGAGGCATCCATACAAGTCCCAACAGCATGGTGAGGGGTGCAGTTAGGGAGCTTCTGGGTTAGTGAACACATGGAGGTGCTTGGAGGGTGGCACACGGGAAAAGGGATGCATCTCTTCCATCTGGATGTTGATCTGTATCTCTCATTATATCCTTTTATAATAGACTGGTATGCAGTAAGCAAACTGCTTTCCTGAGTTCTCTGGGCCACTGCGACAAATTAATTAAACTGAGGATGGGGGTTGTGGGAACCTCCAATCTATAGCCAGTTGATCAGAAGCACAAGTGACAACCTAAACTTATGACCGGCATCTGAAGTAGGGTGGGGCAGCCTCGTGGGGCTGAGCCCTCCCTCACCTGTGGGATCCGATGCCAGCTCCAGGTAGATCATGCCAGAACTGAGTTGAATTGGGGAACATCCACCTGGTGTCAGAGAGAATTATTTGGCGTGGGGAAAACTACACACATATTTAGCGACCAAAAGGGTCAGAAGTTGTAGTTCTATGTGGTTTTCCTTTACATTGTCACTCTTCTAAAAATACATGGGTAATTATGGTGAACTGCAGCCCCCATGCCTCTCCATCTCCATTTCCCACCCACTATTACTCACTGCCCACGCCCACACAGATCTGCTTTAGGCACACTGTCCAACTTGCTGCTTCTCCCACACATCAATCATGCCCATCCTCAGAATCCCCAAACTTTGCTTAGATAGAGCCTTAGTGATTCTCTCTGGGATCCCACTGAACTCCTTCACTTCTGGCAGGTGTTTTCTCAAAGACTCCAGCCCCAGGACTGTCCTCCCCCATTCTTTGATCTAATTCCTCTCCAAAGCAGCACCATTTCCTGTCAATTTCTTGTATATTTTTGCTACTTCTCTGTCACTATTTTCATTCCCTCCTTCTGCCTCTGCCCCCCCCCCCCCCGCAATAAATCTAAGTCCTTGACAGCAGGGACATTTTATATTTGTAACGTATGTATTTGTAAGAACACAGATATTACCCAAGCACCCAGAACAATCGACAAGTGGGAAATATTTGCAAAAGGAATTAATGAATGCATGGTGATCACAGATCATGTGTTCAGAAATCTCAGTGGTGTCCACCTTAGTAAGAGTCTTATTTATTATTACGCTTTTAAGTAGGCTCCACACCCCATGTGGAACTCGACGTGGGGCTTGAACTCACAACCCTGAGATTAAGGCCCAAGCCAAAATCAAGAGTGGAGTGCTTAACTGACTGAGCCACCCAGGTGCCCCTTTAGTCAGAGTTTTAAATAAATAAATGAGGTCAGAGCTTGGAGATGAACAAGAGTAATGCAGGTTGACACAGACCCATGAGGAAGGCACAGCCCAACGATGATTCTGAGATGCAAAAAACTTCACTCTGCTGGAGGTGAGTGAGCAAGCTGGTGTTGGGGGAGTGAAACAGTAACTTTGGGTTTCCTGCCCCAAATGTCAGACCAAGTTGTTTTGGCCCCCCGGGTAGCTTTCGGCTGTGGGGAGAAGCATTGCTTTTCAGACTTTGGCATATGGGACAAGGATCTTCATGGAGGTGATGCTAGCATGCCAGGGAGGAGAGGCGGGAGAGCTCCAGCAGGATAAAGACTAAGAGGGGAGCTCAGCTCAAAGGGAGTGGTTGCATTATGCTGTACTGAGCAGAAGCTCAGACATGCTCAGTAGCATATTGGTGCAAGAAGTGCAAGGCTAGTGGAGGACAGGGATTGGTCTGTGGCGGGGTCTCCAGGACAAGTGCCATCAGGGAGGTGGACAACCAGCAGGAAGAATGTGTTTAGGAGTGTGTTAATCACATGTTTCTGATGCTTTGGCATCTGAGGCCTTGCTAACCCTGCTAGGACTAGCCAATCTCTAGAGATGATGAAGGATTTTCCTGCAAGAATGCCTTTCACATGCAAACCAACTCCTCTAAAGCTCACACCCCAACTTACTTCCTGGGCCACTATTCCTCTGCCTAAGCACCTCAGAGCCAAGTACCAAACAGCCAAGGACAGCCCCAACACCCTAGAGCCTGCTGAAATTATTCAAAACAGCCAATCCTAAATCTATCTACCCTGTCTCAGTGTGCCTTTCCTGTGGAAACCACAATAAAGGGCCCTACCCATGTCTCCCAATTTTAGTATGTGTGCTGCCGAAGTGACCACCCTAACCATGTCTCCCTTTGCTTCCTCTGCCTTCTGACCCACCCTAGCACTGCCCCATGTGGTCCTGTGTGGGGTGATGTGCCTCTCCTCCCAGGAACTGTGAGCCACAGAGTGCCTTTGCGGTTGCAGTCACGTCCTGATCTGCTGGTCTCAGATACCTGAATAATAAAACCTCCATTTTCAAACAAGCAGGAAGATGATGAGCTCATTTCTGGACATAGTGAATGGAGCATGTGTGTGGGCTCCCACCCTGGGAGATGCATGCCAGGATGTCCACATCACTCACCAAGGGAGCTGGCTCCACAACTGGGTGGATATTGTCCATGCCCACTGCTGTCCGGGATGCTGTCTTCCTGCAGGTCTTCACTCTGATGGGAGACATGGGAGACACAAAGGTCTCTGACATAAGGTCATTCTTTTCAGGCAAGTTGAGGCTGGGGTGAGCCCAAGAGCCTTCATATCAAGACTTTGTAACAAGATCCCCTTGCTCCTGGACCACTGGGACCAGGGCTGAGAACACACCTGTACTTGGCACCCTTCACCCTTGCTCCAAGACATCACAACCCCTGCAGGTCCCACTTCTTCCCGTCTCTCCCACACCTACCCAGCTCACCGAAAGAAGATAAGGCAGAGGCAGAGAGTGAGCAGCATAGTGACACCAGCTCCCCCAATGGCGCCTACAGTCACTCCTGACCTGGTCCCTGGTTTCCCTGTAGACAGAGACAATTGGACTGAACTCCAATCTTGATGTGCAGTCATAAATTGCCTCCTCTGCAGCTCCACAGAGAGGGATACCCTTTCACTCCTGTCCAGGGTTCAGCCCTGAGGGTCTTCTACCCATTGTGGGACCTCAGCCTCCACCAGAAGGGCATGGTCTATGTGAAACCTTCTATCCATACCATCTGGCCCCTGAACTCCTGTCTAGCAAACACCATCTCTTCTAGGATCCTGGTTCTTCCTCATACAGAGTCTCTCTGCAGCAGATCCCAGACCTGGCTGCAGCGGGACCATGAGGCTCTCAGCCCTCTTGGCATTCCAGAATGAGAGAGAGAAAGAGAGAGAGAGGGAGAGAGAGAGAGAGAGAGAGAGAGAGAGAGAGAGAGAGAGAGAGAGACAGAGCGCTGTGGGATGTGGGAAGTCACTCATTCCTTCCAGGGAGGGTGTCTGAATCTTCTGACCTCCACTGGCCCTATCACTAGAGTCAAATGTGGTCTTATGCACTTCCAGAGGCAGGTAGAAACAGGGGAGTTCTCAGACCCTCAGCTCTCCTGGCTCTGCCTGGCCATGCATCCTGGGAGCCCACACCCAGGGTGAAGGATGTGTCCCTGGGCATCACCTGTCAACCATTTGGCATGCACTGAAAGAGTCCTAATGGGGCTCACTATCCAGGTGAGGGCCAGATATCATTATCAATGGGATAGAACAATGGGGGTAAGGCTAGGCTCAGAGAGAAGGCAAGGTGAGGGCCGAGGATTGACAGTCAAAAAATGATCAGAGACCTTTTGGGGCAGCAAAATTACTCCACGCGATAACACTAGATGGATACATGTGATTATAAATTGTCCAGTTCATGGAATGTATAATACCAAGAATGAACCCTAATGTCAAGGATGGACTGATGGTAATAAAGGACGTCTGTGTAGATTTTATTGTAACAAAGCTACCCTCTGGTGGGGGATGTTTATAGTGGAGACGTAATGCACTTAAAGCAGGGCATTTGGGGAAAAATCTCTACCTTCAGCTTAGTTTTGCTATGAACCCAAAACTCCCCTCCAAGAGTACAGTCTACTGAAAATGCTCCAAGCCCTTCAGGGACCAGAGGCTGATGAAAAGCATATTCAAGATAGTGGAGAGAAAACTGCAGGTCACTTGGGCAAGACCAAAGTGCGAGGTTATGGGAGAAGAGGGCTGAGAAGGCTTCTCATGTCTAACCACAGCACATCAACACACCCTCATCCATGGAGTCTAAAGTCCCACTCTGACTTAAGTTGACAGAGACCCTGGCCAGTCAATACCCCATGGACATGAGGCTCCTTCCTACCTGTTCTGTGTTCCAGGCAGACACCATTTGTTGGGTTCTGTGTGGTACCTAGGATCAAAGAGGGGATTTCCTTCTTCAGTCTGGTGGGGTAATATCAGATACATATGGGCATCCCCCCACCCCAGAAACCACAGAAACACAGAAGGGACAGGGTTTGTGTCTTTCTAGGTCCCACACTCCACCAGACCTCTAGGACTAAAGCCCCAGGCATCTTAAGGCTAACTTTTCCTCCCCTCATCCCTTAGGCACCCAGGTGGTCCTGGCTCTGTACTCACAGGTGACATTGAGTTGGATGGTCCTTTCCACCATTACACCAACTGCAGGGAACTGCACCTGACAGGTGAGGTTGGTGCCGTGGTCTTGGGGCCTGGGGGTGAGGGTGAGCACCGAGGAGAGGTGGGTCCTGGGGCCCAGGGAGGTAAGGGCAGCTGACATCCAGGAGAAGATGGGGGGTATGCCCTGTTCACAAGCCCAGGGCACAGAGCAGGTCAGGTTCCTGGGGTAGCCACACTCCAGGGTCCCTGGTATGAGGATGTCAGGTGTATGGGTCAGGGCTGTGAGGAGATGGGGAGACATAGGAATCAGTAGGAGTGTCTGAGGTCTGCCCCTGAGAGAAGCCCCAGGCTTGGTGCAGCCTCTGCCTGTGAGTCCCAGATGCATCTCCCAACCCACCCAGGGAGTCCTGGAGCCCTGTCCTACCCCTATGGTGTCATTTAGAGTCTTCTCCTTACCTGTCACATGCACGGAGAGCTGGTTCTGTAGGTAACTATATTTCAAATAAGGCCCTCTCTCCACCCTAAAGAAGTATGTCCCTGAGTCCCTTCTTTGTGCATCTCTGATCTCCAGGGAGCAGTTGTTGGCCTGAGGGTCCCCAAGTAGGAAGAATTGGCCCTGGGTCTCCTCTTGTACTTTTCGACCTGGGTTGTTTGTGGCCACTGGAGCACCCCAATGTACATTGGTCCCATTCCGGAACCAGTAGCCCCAAGCAGAGTAAGTGTTGGTCCAGTATTCCATGGGGTGGGAGAAGTAGCAGGGCACAGAGATGCACAGGCCCTCCTGCACCGTCAGGGACTCCTGTATTTGTAGCCAGTATATCGGATCTTGAGCCAAGAATCTTGTGGGGACTCCAGCATCAGCAGAGGCTCCCAACTTCACCTTCCCCTGGGCCCATTCAACTGCCCACAGTATTGGCAGCAGCAGCAGCAGCAGCATCCTAGACAAGAGGGTATGTAGGCTTCCTGTGGGTGAAGGAGAAGTGAAATCCAGTAGGATTGGTGCTGGGGAGGACCCATGAGAAGCTGGGGAGGAGCATGAGGCCTCGTAGTTCACAGAAATGGAACTGCAGCCCCAGAGCTCACCCCCTCCCTGCACAGAATCTGCCACACTCCTGGCCAAGAATGAAGGAGACCCCCCCCCCAAGGGAGGAGAGACTCTCAGTGGACCCTCACTGCCCCCATCCTGGCACTTGTTTGTGGCACCTGAGTCTGGTCCAGGTTCTCTGAGGACACATGAGGCATGGGACACAGTGAGTCTCCTCAGGTCCTCCCACCTGAGGTTATTGAGCAGTATTGTGTCTAACAGGGAGCTAGTCAATTCCTGGCTAAACCTGGAGTCACAGGCTCATCTAGATCCTCAGGTGATCAGTCCTGCAAGGTGGAGGATTCTTAGGTCTATGTGAGTGTCTGGAGCAGAAGGAAAGATGGGGTCCTGGATGAAGAGAAAGCAGGAGCCATTCATTCATTCATTCATTCATTCATTCATCCATTCTCCAAATGCCTAGTTAATATCTGTGTTGGGGCACCTGGAGATAAGACAGTTGGGCCTGACCCAGTTCATTCCATGACGTAGTCCCCACCAAAGGTACCACTTCCTTCATAGACACACTATGCTTTCATTTTGTCCCTATCAGGTTCACAGCTGCAGACACCTGTGACTTTGCAATGTGTCTCCTGGTCTCCTGGATATTTTCTTATATACAAGGATAGGACCATTTTTTTTTACTTCTATTATGCTGATTTCTAAAGTGTCACTGGCATCTCCAAAAGGAGAACTGAAAATACTACATAGTTCCATGTAAAACAAAAGGGAGAACACATGTTTTGAGCCATTGGAATCTCTGTCTGTACAATGGAGTGTGGGCTGAAGCAATTTCTTTAGTTCCTCATCAGATAATTAGCAGTTCCTGTCATGTAAAAAATAAGCTTCTCAAGGTCAAATGTGGCTCAAAACACATATTGTTGCAGAAAATATGAGTGGAGTGGTTATACAGCTGCAATTAAAACTGTAGGTTCTGCTGACATGCTTGCCCATCTCCCTCTGTGGAGTACACAGCTGGGAAATCGTTGATGCCTCTTTTTACAATATAAATTTATAATAGCCTTTGCCATCATACATTCGTAAAATCTTCCAAACACAGTAATATCTAAGTAAATGTTCCTTGGAAAGTATTAACATAGAGGGGCACCACAGAGGGTGGCTCAATGGTTGAGTGTCTGCCTTCAGCTCAGGTCATGATCCCCAGGTCCTGGAATTGAGTCCTGCATCAGGCTCCCCACAGGGAGCCTGCTACTCCCTCTGCCTATGTCTCTGCCTCTCATGAATACACAAATAAAATCTTAAAAAAAATTTTTTAAACCAATTCTTGCAGAATTGTAGTGGTTTCTAGATGTGTTCTTTAATTCTTAATTTATTCTAACTTAGACTTAGTGAGATTCACTTGTTATCTCCTACAATTCTGTCAAGGTTGATGGATGTATCAAATTATGTAACCATAAGCAGAGTCAAGAGACTGAAGCATGCCATTCCCCAAAACGTTCTTTCCTTTTGTCATTTGGTGGCCAAATCCTCCCTCCACCCATAAACTTGCAAAAATGCTGGTCTGTTGTCCATCCCTATTGTTTTGTTATTTCCAGAATGTCACAAAAACGGAATAATACCAAAAGTAGCCTCAAAGTCTGGCTTCATTCAGTGGACGTAAAGCATTTGAGGGTCCTCCATGTTGTTGGGTGTGTCTGCCAATTACTCCATCCTGTACTTGCTACTGGTACTTCACTGTTTCACTGAACTCTCATGTTGTATACACTTACCTCTAGGAGACCATTGAGGTAGTTTCTAGGCTTGGGGTGGCTATGAATAAAGTAAGTGTCAATATTCACATACAGGAATCCACACATTTCTGTGGGAATGAGTTTTGATTTCCCTTGGGTAAATATCTAAGCATCCAGTTGCTTGGTCCCTCATTGGTGTATGTTTAACAGGACAAACCTGCCAAAGTGTCCTCCACAGTGGCTGTACCATTTGGTGTTTTCCACCAGCAGAGTGTAGTGAGTTCTGGTTACTCCACATTCTCTTTAGTATTTGACATTAGGAGGATTTTTCTGTTTTGTGATTGTTTTTTTTTTCACCATTCTAAGAGGTGTGCACTGATTTTAATCTGGGATTTCCTAAGGACTGGTGAGGTTGGTGATGTTTTCATGTGCTCATTTGCCCTCCATTTTGCTTCCTGGGTGAAGTGTGGCTGATTAAATATTTGGCTGCTTTGTTTTTATTAAGCAAAATATGCATAGCAAAAATCTTTACCCCTTAACCATTAAAATTGTCCAGGTCAGTGGCATTAAGCTCATTCTCATTGCTCTGCAGCCATCACCACCATCCATCTCCATGACTTTTCTCATCATCCCCATCTGACATTTTATGCCTATTAAATTAGTAACCTTCCACTCCCTGCTGTCCCCTACCCATCCCCTGACCTTGACAATCATAATTCTATCTTTGGTGTCTATGAATTTGCCTACTCTAGATACTTGATGTTAAATGGAATCATCCAGGATTTGTCCTTTTGTGACTGGCTTACTGCACTTAGAATAATATCCTCAACCCATACTAGAATGTGTCAAACTTTCCTTCTTTTTATTTTTTAAATGATTTTTCCACAGAGTTTATTTTATTTGATTTTTTTAAAGATTTCATTTATTTATTAGAGACCCACAGAGAGAGAGACAGACAGACAGAGGGAGAAGCAGGCTCCATGCAGGGAGCCCAATGTGGGACGCAATCCCGGCTCTCCAGGATCATGCCCTGGGCTGAAGGCAGCGCTAAACCGCTAAGCCACCCGGGCCACCCAAACTTTCCTTCTTTTTAAGATGGCATAATACTCCATTGATTCAACATACCACCTTTTGTTCATCTGTTCATCTGTTGATAAACCTTTGGGTTGCTTCCACCTTTTAGCTCTTATGAAAAATGCTGCAATGAACATGGATGTAGAAGTATCTATTCAAGTGCCTGCCTTTGATCCTTTGGGTATATGGTCACATGTGAAATCTGAATTCTATGGTAACTCAGTGTTAAATTTTTTTGAGGAACCACCATACTGATTTCCACAGCAAACGCACCATTTACAATCTCAAGAGCAAACCACAGGAGTTCTACTTTCTCAGCTTCCTCACCAACACTTGTTGTTTCCTGCTTTTTGTTTCATTTTATTTTTTATGATAGTCATCACAATGAGCGTGGAGGGCTTTCTCACTGTGTGCTTGTTCTGTATTTTGCAGATACCAGATGTTGAACCTGTGTTCATGTGCTTAGTGGCCATTTATATACTTTTTGAGAAGTAGCTATTCAAATCCTTTGCCTATTTGAAAATAGGGTCATTTGGTTTTTTTGTTGTTGAGTCCCAATTTTTTGTACAATTAGGTTTTGTTTGTGCACTTAATGTTTTGCCTTAAGAGTCCTTGATATATTCTAGAAGGAAGTCTTTTGTCTGATAGATGGATGTACTATTTTCCCTCTTCTGCCGCTTTTCTCTTAGCTCCATTAATAGTGGCTTTTACACAGTAATTGACTAAGGTTGTGTTGGAGGTGTGTATATACAGGTCTTGTTTCTTTCTTTTTTTAAAATTCCATATGTGACTCACACCTTGGCTGCATTATATTTCCTTTGGTCAGTGCTCTTCCAGAGGCCGACCAATCTAGAATCAAATACGCATCTGCCATTTCCTGGCAAGTTTAGTCAAAACTTTAACAACTGAGAACTTCAGTTTCTTACATGTACCAAAAAAGAATAATAAAATCATGTTTTATAAAGCATTGTGAGAATTGACTGAAATAAAAGAAGAACCCAATATTTTTCTGGAGAAAAAAAATAGTGGCTTTTACAGAACAGAAGTCCCTGTGCCCCAAAATGTGTGTTACACCTGAGATGACCCACTACTGTATCAGGATGTGGGAAAACAGAGTAAAGAAGGTCTGGGGGCCAGATGGGGGCATTTAGGGGTGGAAAAAATCACTTGAGTGGTGCAGTGGACTGAATCATGACCTCCAACATACCCAGGTCTTAATCCCTGGATCCTGTAGATGTTACCTTACCAGAAAGAGAGTCTTTGCAGGTGTGAGGAAGTTAGGGATCTGGACTGTGGGGATCATCCTAGATTATCTGGATTGAGTCCTAAATCTATCAGTGTCCTTCTAAAGGAGAAGCAGAGGGTGACTTCCTGAACACAGAGCAGCATGAGGCAACTTGGCCACAGAGATGGATTGGGGAGCAGTGAGATCATGGGTTAAGGAATGGTGGCAGCCCCATCACCTGCAAAAACCAGAAGGATTCTCTCCTGGAGCCTCTGGAGGGCGTGGAGCTCAACCACTCTTGCTTTCTGTGCAGTTAAGCTGATTTTGGATTCTGGGGTTCAGGACAGGGCACCCAAGATGTGTCACCTTGACATCGTGACCCTTTCAGGCTGAAGGGATTTGAGAAATGGCAAGTGGAGGAAGGGCTTTGTGATCTTCCCCTCCATCTCTCTACCCAGAGGAAGGAGCACCACATGTCTGAAGACGGAGGGGCAGAGACAGATTGGGCAGGCAGGTCTCATCAAGCCCCTCCAGTTACTACCCATGCTCAAATACTTTGAGGAACCCCTAGGAGGGGCTCCAACTTTCCACTCTTCATCAGATCTAGCAAAATAACCCCACACGTTTAACCATTTATTCGGATCTTTATTTCCTTATGATGGCTCCTGTGCCACATGACTCTCATATTAAATATATTTGTGTACTTTCCTCTGATTCACCTCCCTCTTGTTACATGGTCCCAAGGGAGATCTTAGCAGGGCTGAGGAATACAACATGTTTCCTTCAGCTTTCTGGTCTCCCAGTGAGAGATTACAATTCTTTTGTTTTAAGACCCCAAGAGTGTGAGATTTGCCACAGTGACCCCAGGAAGCTAATACAGGCAGGAAATCAGAGATGCCCCCTCCAGGGAGAGTGCAGAGAAAGACAAGGAATAACTCTTCTCCAGACCCTTGCTCTGCTCCTCTTTTGCAGCAAAGTCCTCACAGGGTTGTCTGTGCCCCCTCTGCTATCTCTCCTCACTGATTCTCCTGAACTTGTTCCAACCACTTCCTCACCCTCTTCCTGCCCCTCCTGTCAGATCTGTCATCCCAGTGACAAACTGCCTCCAGATGTCTCCTCTGTGTGCTCTCAGCCCCTTTTCTCCCCAATGATTATCTCCTTCCACTAGCTCTGCTAGGATTTTACAACTCCTGGACCCCTCTCTTGACTCTAGACAGTCACAGCCTGCTCCATCCCTGACATTCTCAGAATGAGCATCTCTAAAGTCCTTGACTCCACCCTGCCAGATGCTCAGGGAAGACACCGGGCATCACTCTTGCTCCTCTCCTTCCTTCTACCCGCCACATCCATTAGAAAATCCTGTTCATTTTATTTTCATAATATATCCAAAAAGAAGTCCCCACTCTCTCTGGTTTGAGTCAGCATCACTTCCTGCCTGGAATAGCCAGCAGTGCCCTTCTCCATCTCTGTGTTGTTGTTGGGACCCACTCTGGCTGGTCCTGAGCAAAATAATCTTGGGGATCCTATTGAAAGGAAAGTTCAGTCATATCTCTGCTCTCCTCAAAGGCTTCCAGATTCTTGCATGTTCTGCACGGCTCACATAGTCTGCACCAGGAGAACATTTGCACTCTATCTATGAAGTTTGCACTCCCACCACTGTGTCTCCACCCCCATGAGGTCACCCCTTCCTCGGGGTTTCCACACCTTCCCGAGTCTGCACCACCTTGGGTCAGCATCATTGTCCCAGCATCCCCACCTTGCACTCCTGTGTTCTCAACTTCAACCTCTTGTGTTCACAGCACAGCAGAACTGCTCCCACCTCAGAGCTACGTCACTCACTATTTCCCATTTTCCATTTCTTGGGATAGTTGTCTCTCAGGCAAATACAGAACCTGCTGTGTCACCTGCCTTCAAGTTGTTACTTAAATGTCACTTCCTCATTCTCTTGGTTACAGAACATGGTCATGAGCTGCTTAGTCTGCATAGTTTATCTGCAAACACATATTCTACTTAATGTGCTCTAATATAATTTCTTATTTATTTCTTTTGATTTCTTTTCTCCAGAATGACAGGCCTTGAAGACAGACTTTTTGATGTGTTCACTGAAGCCCCCCATCATCTACAACAAGGTGGTACATAGTAGGTGTTCAATAGTACTTGTTCAAGGAGTCTATAAATAACTGGATATTACTTCACTCAAAACCATTTGAGACACACACACACAAACACACACACAGAGCTAGGTGGCACTTAAGACTGAGCTTGAAGATGATTAGGACTTGGAGATGCAGGATTGGAGAGGGAAGGGAACTTCAGGAGAAGGAAAGGCACATGCAAAGTCTCGGGTCAGGATAACCCTTAGCCTGGCTTGTTGTGGAGACATTGCAAGATGCAGGGAGAGGTAGAGATCTGGGTGGAGGGTCCAGTGGAGGATGGACCAAGCCTGGCCTTCAAATCCACTGTTTGCACCTCAGTCTTGGCTCTGGAGAAGAATCATAGCTGTTCATGATGGGGAGGAAGTGGACGCTAAACATCTCCCAAGGGCTTGGTGTGTTGAGGAGAGAGAGGGAGGCAGGAGGCAGGTGGGTTAGAGGCCCAGAGAAGAGAGGAGGCCACAGGAATAAGCAGGGTCAGGATGGGGAGGAGACCAGCATCAGGATGAGCTTAGGAGGGAGGATGGGCAAGATTGAGTGAGGTACTGGATCAGGCAGAAAGGCGGGAGGTCGTGGTGGAGAGCCACACCCCGGTTCTGGTGTTAGAGATGGGGGCCACGTCAGCCATGTGAGGGAAACCCAGTAGAGAAGTGGGCTTGGGAGGAATGTGGCAGCTCAGCTCTGGCCACGCTGAGTGGAACAATCCTGGGGCCATCCTGGGGGAGGTGTTGGTGGGATGTTGGATGGTGAGCTGCCCACATCGCTCAGCTGAGGGATTAACTGGGGATGGTGTTTGCCTCCTCCATGTCCCCTGCAGGCCTGGCTGTCTCCTTCCTGAGGAACCTCAGTCTGAGAGAAGAGACCAGGGTCTTTCAGTCTACCTGTGGTGGTGCAGGGTGAACTGACTCACCCGTGTTCCCAGTTAAGGGGTTGGAAGTGAGTGATTGAGGTAGGAGAGGGCAGGTTTGGTCCCACAGATCACCTTGAGCCCAGCAGGCACATTCCATCTGCACACTCAGTGTGCAATCCTCTCCCCTGGTGGGCCTCCTGCCTGCCCTGCTCTCTGACCTGTTCAGTCCCTCCTCACTGGTTCTGGGACTCAGCCACATGTCCCCGCCCTTCCTATGCCTCCCCTTTCCTTGGGGTACTGCTCACATGAGGATGATGAGGTAAAGGAGGAAGAGCAGAGTCTTGACAGCCACTTCCCCAATGACCACCAGAAGCACCTCTGCCACAGGCCCATATTTTTCTGTAGGGATATGGGATGAGGACAGATTCCGGTGCTTGAACACAACCCTGTGTCCTTCACTCCTAGCATGGCTCTGGACATTTTTTTTCTCCAGGACTTCCTGCATCACTGGATGTGGGACTACCTGTGCCTGGGCCCTCACCCTACCCCATGCACTGTCCTTCCAGCAGTAGGCCTGGACAAATATGCATAAGTTGCACCTCATCAGAATGAATCCTTTTATTTGCCTATTGACCAGGTTGAGAAAGTTTGAAGGCAGCCTATGTAGGGAGAGAAAATATTTGCCAATCATAGATCTGATTAGGGCATAGTATCCAGCACAAATAAAGAACACTTACAATTCAACAACAAAAAGACAATCAACCCACTTTAAAAATGGGCAAATGTGGGCACCTGTGGGGCTCTAAATTCTGACTCTTGTTTTTGGCTAAGGTCATGATCTCTGGGTGGTGAGATCGAGGTCCATGTCAAACTCCACACTTAAGATTCTTCCTTTCCCTCTGCCCTTCCCCATTCCTGTTCTCTCTCTCTCTCTCAAATAAATAAATCTTTAAAAGAAAATGGGCAAAGGACTTTAAAAGCTTCTCTAGAGAAGGTATACAAAGGACAAATACGTCCATGTAAGAATGAACAACATCATTAGACATTACATAAGTGCAAATCAGACCACACTGAGATAGTCATTCATACCCACTGGTAGACTATAATTATTTTTTAATTTTTATTTTTTATTTATTTTTTAAAAGATTTTATTTATTTATTCATGAGAGACACAGAGAGAAAGAGAGAGGCAGAGACACAGGCAGAGGGAGAAGTAGGCTCCATGCAGGGAGCCTGACGTGGGACTCGATCCCGGGTCTCCAGAGTCATGTCTTGGGCTGAAGGTGGTGCTAAACCACTGAGCCACCTGGGCTGCCCAGGCTGTAATTATTTTTAAATGGATAGTAAGAGTGTTGGAAAGAATGTATAGAAATTGGAACCCTCACACACTGCTGGTGGGAATATAAAATGGTGCTGCCACTGTGGGAAACAGTCTGATATTATCCTCAAAAAATGAAAAAATAGAAACTACCCTGTGACCCAGCATCTCCATTTTTGGACATATGCCCAAGAGAACTGAAAAAAAAAAAATGCTCAAAAAAAAAAAAAAAACCCATCCTCTAGTGTTCATAGTAGCATTATCATAACCCCAAAAGGAAATCACCCAAATGTCCATTGACTGATAAATAGATGAACAGAATGTGGTCCTTCCATACAATAAACAATATCCAGACAGGGGTGCCTCAGGGAGCCATTGAGGTGGCTCAATTGGTTAAGCGTCTGCCTTTGGCTCAGGTTATGACCCTGTGGCTCCTGGATCCAGTCCTGCATTGGCTCCTTGCTCAGTGGGGAGTCTACTTTTCCTTCTCCCTCTGCCTCTTCCCCTGCTCCTGCTCTCTCTCTCTCTCAAATAAATAAATAAATACTCTTTAAAAAAATAAAAATAAATTCAAAAAGTAGTCCCCAGACAAAAAGGAATTAGACTCATACATGCTGTATGGATGATCCTTGAAAACATTTTGTTAAAATGAGGGAAGCCAGGGATCCCTGGGTGGCTCAGCAGTTTGACGCCTGCCTTTGGTCCAGGGCATGATCCTGGAGTCCCAGTATCGAGTGCCGCATCGGGCTCCCTGCATGGAGGCTGCTTCTCCCTCTGCCTGTGTCTCTGCCTCTCTCTCTCTGTGTCTATCATGAATAAATAAATAAATAAAATCTTTTTTAAAAAAATGAGGGAAGCCAGACACAAAAGACCATAATTCGTGGGATTTCATTTAGCTCACATACCCCCAGTAGGCAAATCCACAGAGATAGAAGGCAGATGAGTGGTTGCAGGGGGTCAAGAGAAGGAGGAATTGACAGTGACTGCCTAACAGGATTGGGGTTTCCTATTAGGGGTGATGACAATGCAGGGTGGATGGAATCAGGTAGTGGTGATGGCCAACATTGTGAATCTACTAAGAACCACCTATTGTGCTTTTTAAAATGGCTAAAATGGCCAGTTTTCTTTGAGGTGAATTTTTCGTCAAATAACAATAATGCATATGCATAAGAAATACCGTAGGAAATATCAGTTCCCACGTGGTACTGGCAAAGATCAGCACTTTCATCCCACGCAGGGTTGGTGAACACACACACTTTGAGGCCTGGCTGCTGGGAACACAAACTTGTTCACTCTCTGCAGAGAAAACTTGGCCCCATCTCTCCAGATTAGAAAGAACCTGTGATCCAGGTATTTTGGATTTAGGAATGTATCCCAGAGACAAATGCACACACATGGAATGAGATGCAAGATTGTCAATTGCAGTATTGCAGTGCTTCTGTTGGTACAATAAAATGAATGCCATGATTTTCCATTAGGAGAAGATGCACACAGAAGCAGAATCCATTCATGGGAAGGAACACTGCACAGCCATGGAGAAAATTGAGGATGGTCTGTACTACTGATATCAAAGGACCCCCCAGATCCTCTAGAGGGAACACACCAAGGCTTAGAGTAGCTATGGACACTTGTCACTTCCTGGGAGAGTCTGGGCATCTGAGGACAGACTCTACTGTGAATTTTGAATTTTTGTCCATGTGAATATATCTGTTCACAAGTACTAAATAAGCAATTGTTAGGGAGAATAAAAGATGGGGAAGCAGGAGTCATCAGGAGATGCATGATGAGGGGCCTCCAGAGGCAGATCTGCCTGGTGTGTGTTGTCCTGTTCTCCTGATAACGTGGGGTGTAGGGGGGAATACAGAAGTGAGTGAGGCAATGGCTGAAGGGGACAGCTGCCCACAGGGACAAGGGGGCTGGGGAGGGAGAGTAAACACAGGGTTCACCTGCAGGGGATCCTGGTCACCAGAGTGAGTCCAGAAAGAGGCGGGGGCCCAGCTCTACCCTGAGCTTTGAAGAAGCCCCACTCCCTATACCCCAGGAAGACACTCCTTACCTGTGCTATGTCCCAAGCAGACATTAGTTGTTGGGTTCTGTGTGACACCTACTATGGGAAGAGGAGATTTCCCTCTTTAGTGGGGTGGAGTTATGTCAGATACATGTGGGCATCTCCCTCACCCCAGAAACCTCAGAAACACAGAAGGAACAGTGCTTGTGTCCTTACAAGTCCAACACTCAACCAGGCATCCAGGACTAAGCACCAGGCATCTTGAGGCTGGCCTTCCCTCAATTCATCCCTAACATACCCAGTTGGTCCTGGCTCTGTACTCACAGATGACATTGAGCTGGATGGTCCTTTCCACTATCACACCAACTGCAGGGAACTGCACCTGACAGGTAAGGTTGGTGCCATGGTCCTGGGGCCTGGGGGTGAGGGTGAGCACTGAGGAGAGGTGGGTCCTGGGGCCCAGGGAAGTAAGGGCAGCTGACATTCAGGATAAGATGGTGGGGGTGTGCCCTGCTCACAGGCCCAGGGCACAGAGCAGGTCAGGTTCCTGGGGTAGCCACACTCCAGGGTCCCTGGTATGAGGATGTCAGGTGTATGGGTCAGGGCTGTAAGGAGATGGGGAGACATGGGAATCAGGAGGAGGTTTGAGGTGAGGCTCTGAGAGAAGCCTCAGGCTTGGTCCAGCTCCTGCCTCTGAGCCCCAACATGGGTTACCTCTAGCCTTTCCCAGGAAGAGTGTCCCATCCTGGTTCTGTCCTGGGATCCTGTCCTTCCCTTGTGGCCTCCTGTGAAATCTGTTCTTTATTGGTCAGATGCACGGTAAGCTGGTTGTGTAGGTAATTATATACCACATAAGACCTTTTCTCCACCTTAAAGAAGTATGTCCCTGAGTCCCTTCTCTATGCATCTCTGATCTCCAGGGATCCGCAGTAAGCCTGAGGTCCCTGAGGGGGTGGAATTGGCCCTGGGTCCCCTCCTGCACTTTTCTTTTTTTTTTTTTTTTTTAATTTATGATAGTCACAGAGAGAGAGAGAGAGAGAGAGAGAGAGAGGCAGAGACACAGGCGGAGGGAGAAGCAGGCTCCATGCACCGGGAGCCTGATGTGGGATTCGATCCCGGGTCTCCAGGATCGCGCCCTGGGCCAAAGGCAGGCGCCAAACCGCTGCGCCATCCAGGGATCCCCCCTCCTGCACTTTTCAATTCAGATTTTTTTTTTTTTTTTGTGGCCACTGGAGCATCCTGGAATATAAGGGCCCCTTCTCAGAACCAGTAGCTATGAACGGAGTCAGAGTCAGTCCAGCCATCTTGGGGTAGAAGATATTGCAGGCCTGGAGATACAGGCCCTCCTGCACCGTCAGGGACTCCTGAACTTGCATCCAGTATCTAGAACCCTGAACTGGGCGTCCTGCAAGGAAGGTCAGCAGCAGTCACCCTCTGCCAGGCCTCTTTCCCTCAGCCCACTCACCTGCCCACAGCAGGAACAGCAGCAGCACCTTTGAGATGGAGGGTATGTGGGCTTCCTGGGGGTGAAGGAGAGGTGGAAGGCAGTGGGAGAGGTGCTGGGGAGGACCCATGGGAGGCTGGGGAGGAGCCTGAGTCCTGGTGATTCTCAGAAGAGCAATTGCAGCCCCAGATCTGACCCCCTCTCAGCACAGAGTCGGGCATATTCCCCAGCCAGAGACCCAGGAGACCCCTTCCCCAGGGAGGAGAGACCAGGAAAAGACCCTGTGTCCTGCCTGCATATTTCTACACTTCCTTCCAGCACCAGAGCCTGGACCAGGGATGTGCATCTTGCCCATCAGGCCTCAAATTTACTGGAGGCCTGTCCTGAAGGCAGGGGGAGGGGGAACACAGCAGATGTGTCTGAGACCCCCAAAGCATGAGAAAGGGGTAGGTGGGTGCTCTGAGTCCTGCTGTCCAAACTGTGGTACCACTGGTGTCCTCCACATGCTCTGCGGAAATGGTCACTTCCTGGTCTGGGCTGAGTTAGCCACTATGGTGTTTGGACCTGCAATTCTTAAACAGGGGTGTCTGCCTGCCCCACCCCCACCCCGACCCCCACCTTTGGAGGGCCATTTGTCAGTGTCTGGACATATCTGATCATCATAGCTTGGGAGGAGGGTACGTCTGGCATCTAGTGGGTTGAGACTAGGGAAGCTTCTAAACCTCCTCTGATGCACAGGATGACCCCTAAAATCATGCAGCTCCAAGGTTCAATAGTGCTGAAGTTGAGAAAGCCCAGTTGAGAGCTGAAAGGCAGTCACTTTTTCCAGATATGGGATCTCGGAGATTCTGCGTGGGGGTCCAACCCATGAAAGATGAGGAAAGGTCTTGGGCACAGAGTGGGTGTCTGTTCTGTGTTGGGGCTGGAGGCATAGAGGAGACACAGAAGAGCCGGTCCATGTACTTGAGATGATCCCCATCCAGGGGAGAGACATACAGTCTATAGGCATCTGCTTGGTAGAGACTACGAGGGCAGAGACAGGCTGGGGCCATGGGGCTGGAGGCTCTGTTGGCGAGTACTTTGGGGCACGAGTGAATAGAGTGGACATGGCCTGCACTCTCAGGGGACAGGAAGGAAGATTCCCAGCAATAGGACACTGCCATGGGCCCAAGAGCAAGGTCGAGGCAAATCAGGCCCAGCAGTAGGAAGAGCTGTTTGCACCTCCCTGTGGTGGTCCTGCTCTTGCAACTGGTGGCACTTCCCCACACCCTCAAGGGCCTCCGAGTCTTCTCTCATTTCCCACTCCCTTACTCCTGCCTTGCCATGTGGTCTTCCTGCCAGCCCTGGGGGAGGCCATGCCTGCACCCACTGGAGGAGTTAGCTTCAGGCAGTGCAGATGCCTGCCTAGCTGCCTTCCAGACTTGTGGCTGCTCTGCTCCTTGCCATCAGCTCTTTGACTTCCCTTGTGGGGAGACCGGCTTGTCCATTCCGCCACATTCTACTGGATATGCCTGTGAGCCCAGTGCTGTGCTGTGCTGGGGCTGGGAGGTGAACAGACACACTCTAACCTCAAGGAGCCCCCAATCCTGCCTGACTGGGCTATCATGAGGTGAGGTGCAGGGAGTGTTCGAATCCTTCCCATGGATGGCTCAGGGAGACTGCATGGAGGATGGGATCTTCAGCTGCTGTCACTCCTCCCTGTCCTTCTCATGTCGTCCTTTCCCACATCTCTCATTCCCAGGACCTCTGTGCCCCAGCCACAAGCTGGACAGGCCCCAGGCCCTTCCCTTGAGGCCCCGTCACCTCTAGGATCCAGGATCCCAAGCACAGGCATCACACATACCCCTGTCCTGGTAACAGCAACACAGAAAACAGAGTTGGTCTGTGTCCCTGGGAATGCCCGAGGCTGAACCTGAGAATAAAGTTGAGCTGTTGGGTCTTGTCCCAGCTGAGCTGGAGGTCACCTGTGTGGAGTTACCCCTGTCCCTCCTACCATCCTCTCTCATACCTGCTGGGAGGCGCATCCCAGGGACCAGCTTCCTGAAACTCTGCTAGTAGAGTCAGGGAGACCCGAGTGCCCAGTAGATGCCATGCTCAGTGAGTGATTCCCCTCTGTCTCCAGCTCCTACCCTGGACAGCGAGGGCTGGGAGCAGCTCAGGTGTGGCCCTCCAGGACCTTTTAGTGACTCCCTCTTCACCCCTTGGTGAGGGAGGTTTTCCTTATGGATGCTTTCGCTTCAGGCAACACCTCCTCTTGTCCACCCTCACACGTGTGGGCTCTTTCTCTTGCTTTTCACATGCTCTCAGCAGCCTGTACATGTGCGTCCAGATCTGCCCGACAACATGCTGAGTCGTGTCTATTCTGCAGTTGGAAGAGCAATTTGTGTTTCTGTGTGAATGTAGGAAATGGTGTATTAGGTTTTGTTACAAAATATCCTGTGGAGCCTGTAATCAAAAGCTGTCCTCTCTCTGTGCAGAAGTTTATGGGATGGTGCTTTTAAGAAACCTCCCATCCAGTGCTGAGCAAACCAAAACAGAACCTGCCCTAAAATCTCAGCACACCAACAGAGGAGGAAGAAGTGTGTTCTTGACTGACTGCTGAGACCATCTTCCTGTGGAAATCTGCAGAGGCAGAAATGGAGGCTGTGGCCACCAGGTGGCAGTAGCGATTCCTCAAATTTCCTCGTTTAAACTAAAAGACTAAAGGAATTAGGTGAAAGGTCGTCTGAGATTTTTGTGATTCCAAGGAAGTAGTCCAGTTGACTGAGGGAAGCGTGTTAATGTGAGCATTGGTGTCAACTAATTACTGTGCTAAATGTTTTACCTGTAATACAGCCTTTGAGCCCCATGTAGACCTGCTGAGTAATGATCCCTTTCAATTTTATAAGCAACAATGAAGTTCATAGATGTGATATTCTTTCCTTTTTTTTTTTTTAAGACCTATTGAGGTACAATTGCTGTACAGAAAAATGGCACATATTTATTTTTTTTAAGACCTATTGAGGTACAATTGCTGTACAGAAAAATGGCACATATTTAATGTAGGCAATTTGATGAGTTTGAACTTATGCGTTGTACCTGTAAAATCATGACCACAATCATGTTACAAACATGTCCATCACAACTTAAAGTTTCCCTGTGCCTTTTTTTGCTTTTTTTGTTTTGTTTTGTTTGTTTGCTGTTGTAGTAAGAAAACTTAACATGAGATCTACCCTCTTAACAAATTTGTTCAGTGCACAATACAGTATTAGTAGCTACAGTCACCATGCAGAACAGCTGATCCATCCTGCATACCTTTTTATCTTTTGACCCATAGCTCCAGGCCCTGACAACCACCACAATACTCTCTGCTCCTATGAGCCCAACAACTTTAGATACTTCACTTAAGTACAATTGTGGAGTATTTGTCCTTCTGCCATTGGCTTATTCCATTTAGTATAAGGCCTTAGCAGAAAACGCATAAGGGAGTGCTTCAGGTTGTGAGACCATCCGCGTGAGCCTATGGAAGTATAAAACTCACTGGGAATGGCAGGTACACAGACAAATACGGAACATGGTAACTCTAATGGCGGTATATGAATCACTTTTAATTTTAGTATAAAAGTGAAAAGACAAAAGTGTTAAGAATAACTATAACTACAACAATTTGTTAATGGATACTTAATATGAAAAGATCTAAATTGTGACATCAACAATATAAAGTGTTGGGGAGTTCAAGTGTAGAGTTTTATGTACAATTAAGTTAAGCTGTGATCAGGTTATGACAGACTGTCACAACATTTAGATATTTCGTGATGTTGCTTTCTGGAGAGCAGATCACACTCCTCTTGGAGCCAGGCTTGAATTCATCTTCCTGTCTCTAAATTGTTTTTTTTTTTTTTTAACTGTATACTCCAAATCCCCAAACCCGCAAATGGAAAATATATAATGGAGGACACAATGTGGATTATTTAATATGGAGTAATTATTGACTTGACCACCAGGTCTGGGTCTCCTGTCTTATATGTCTCTGCCTCTGAGCCCCCCTACTTTTTTCTCAAAATAAATAAATAATAAATAAATTGGAGTGTGAACCCAGGGAGGGGTAGAAGGGGAGGGAGAGAGAGAATCAAGCAGACTCCCTGCTGAGTGAGGAGCCCAGCTGTGGGCTCTATCTCACAACCCTGAAATCATGACCTGAGACGAAATCAAGAGTTAGACGCTTAACTGATTAAGCCACCCTTTATTATTCAGGACATAATTTGATCTGGCTTTAGGTGTGGCTGGTTCTAGGGTTCCACTGAGAGGCCCTATCACTCTCCTTGCTTTTCTTTGATGGTGTGGTTGCTAATTTTAATCAGCCTGGCTTTTGTTCTCAAAACCATACAGGTACGAGTTGTGATGTCCAGTCTACACATGAGGATACTGAGGCCTACAGAGATCAGATAATTTTCCTACAGAAACTGGAGTCTCTGCACTTACCCGCTACTTCCATGGTGCCCCCTGGTGGCGGTGCATCTCTCTCAACATTCTCTGCCCCATTCTGGCCCCCTGAGCTGCTCACCCAGATTGTTGCACCAGACACATCTTCCCTCCATCACCCTCTTTCAACCCATCCACTTTCACACCAGCTGCGCCCTGACTCCTGGCTCCCACCCTGCTACTCAGAAGCCAATCTGTCTGACAGTCTCGCTACACGGGAATGATAAAAGGCAAAAAATTGTTCACTATTATCACTGTTGTTATTACCCATATTATTGTTAATATTACTTTCCTATTTCACTCCCTTCTTCTCTCAGAGCTGATGGGGGGGTCCTGCCTCCTATCTTCTCTATCCAGTTCTTGTGGCACCCCCATGAGGATATAGATCAAGATCAGGGTTGCTGCAATTCACAAGTTTGTACCTCCACTTGGTGGTCTGATGTACTTGGGGAGATAGGTTTGCCCACACAGGGCCACAGGGACCAAGCTGGGTGTTGCAGGGTTTACAGTTCTACAAAGATTCCAGGTTAGCATTCTGTGTGGTCTTCAGGCTTGTAAGCAGGAAGGAGTGGTTGTTTCCTAGTGCCTACTGTGGCCGCACTGGGTAGAACCTTGCCTTGGGAGGGGCTGTAATGTTTCACTGTCTTGATAAAAAAGTGCAAGTCTGGGCTCTAGAAAAAGATCAAGGGCTCCTTGATGCCACTCCTCAGGCTGCCACCTGTGCCCAGGTGAGCACTGGAGCAGGCTAAGGGGAGCTATGCCCAGTATTAACATGTCAACATCTGTCAGACTTTGCAGTTTAGGGATGTTCACCGGCTGACAATGTAGGAAGTCCACCACTCCTGAATAAAGAGACAGAGTTTCAGATGAGATGCTTCATGTTATGGGGGATCCAGGGTGGAGTGGGTCAGGTCCAGCTCTGGGGTTGGCTTAGGGCATGAGAGTGAGTCTCTGAAGCCCAAAGTTTGTTCCAAGCTTGCAGTTTCCCCCTGAGGGTAGGGGCCTCCTGAGGCTCTCACTGCATTAAATGCTTGGATTCTTGCTGTGGGCTCTGAATGCAACCAGTTCTGCCATATTGGTCTTGATTGATTGGACCAAGCATGACTGGCCAAGTAGTCTGGAGACAAGGGAGGAACATTCTCCTGCAGTCTCCTGAGTCTTGTATAGACTCAGCACGAAGCTCTGCTGGATAGGGATGCTTCATGTTGGGTGATATCAAATAGATTCAGTCAGAAGGTCTCTGTGCCACAGATTGCTGGTCTTCTCCCATTAATCAACCCCATTTCTCCTTAATAAGGAAAAAAAGGTTAATTAGGATACAAGCCCTTAATTAATGAGATTTATAGGGTAATTTAAGTACCTGCAGATTTTTGTAGTTAGGTCATGTAATTAAAGTGCTTTTTAAAAATCTATGAATGCAGGGGTGCCTGATGGCTCAGTCAGTTAAGCGTCTGCCTTCAGTTCAGGTCATGATCCCAGTGTCCTGGGATCAAGCCCCACATTGGGCTCCTTGCTCAGTGAGGAGCCTGCTTCTCCCTCTACCTCTGCCTGTTACTCCCCCTACTTGTTCTCTCTTTCTCTGTCAAATAAATAAATACAATATTTAAAATAAATAAACATCTAAATGCAGTTTAAATTCCTTTGCTCCAAAGTTTAGTAAAACATAATAAAAAGATTTTTGAATATGCCCATGGGAATTAACATGTCCTGAAATTATCTATGTAGGAAGCATCAATGGCAGTCATTTACATATATCACCTTCCTGAAAGCTCACAGGAGCCCTATGGAAAGGAAACATTTCATATCCTCACATTACAGGTGGAGACAGTGAGGCTTATTGAGGAAAATGACTTGGTCTGGGATTCTTTCCTGTAACCAGTGTCTCTGTCCCAACGGCTCTGTGGAGTTAGGGGGCATCCATTTGACCACCTTCACTTGTGACATTACCCAAGACAACCCTCAGTTTCGATCACTCACTGGAAGGACTCACATAACACACCAGAAGCTATTATCCTTGTGGTTAGGGCTTGTTATAGCTTCAAGATACAGATTACTGTCAGTGAAAGGGAGAAGGGTATGGGAAAGGGTCCAGGGGAATCCCAAATATGGGGCTTCCACTTGTCTTTCCAGTGGAGTCATGAGGCACAGACGCGTTAGCTTCTCCCAGCACTAGTGTGTGACAGCATGCTGACCAGGGAAACTCACCTGAGACTTGACATCAGAATTTTTATTGGGGCTCTGTCACATTGATATGATTCACGGCTCACGTAGATGACCTCAGTCTCCAATCTCTCCAGGAGCAGAGCTGATACCATGTGACCCAAAGCCTTTATCTTAATTTCATTTGTGGAATATCTAGTGTGCTCCCAGGCCCCCAGATAAAGACACTCTTATCAGACAGGGCATTCTAAGGACTTAGACATTCTTTCCAGGAGCCAAGGACAAAGTCGGGTGTGTCTTGGCTAAGGATGAATTATTTTTTTTAAAGATTTTATTTACCTAATCATGAGAGACAGAGAGAGGCAGAGACATAGGCAGAGGGAGAAACAGACTCCCTGCAGGGAGCCCAATGCAGGACTCAATCCCAGAACCCTGGGATCACAACCTGAGCCAAAGACAGAAGCTCAACCACTGAGCCACCCAGGTGCCTCTAAGGTTAAATTCTTTACCTCAAAAACCCATTTCTGGGACCCATCTACCTCCACAAATGGTACTGGCTAAAAGTTGTTATACAGATGTTTGTATAGAAAGAGGAAACATTGGGATCCCTGGGTGGCGCAGCGGTTTGGCGCCTGCCTTTGGCCCGGGGCGCGATCCTGGAGACCCGGGATCGAATCCCACGTCGGGCTCCCGGTGCATGGAGCCTGTTTCTCCCTCTGCCTATGTCTCTGCTTCTCTCTCTCTCACTGTGTGCCTATCATAAATAAATAAAATTAAAAAAAAAAAGAAAGAGGAAACATTGAAAGAACCTAAATGCTCCCAAATGGATATTGGTTGGACAAATCAATCCATGGCCAATGCAATGGAATACTATACAGCCATGAACTACAATGAAGACATAGGAGGAAGGGCTTCAAATGAGCTACAAGCAGAAAAACAACTTCATGTATTTTCGGGGGCATCAGCTATAGTCAAATACTAAGGAGGACCAATTAACACTTTCAATGATACATAATGTATTATTTTCCTATTAAAACAAATACAGGGGCGTGGCCTGAGGCATCCCTGGGGAGAGCCTGCGCGCACCTGAGCTCCGGGAGCCGCAGGGACCAGCGCTCCGCAGCGTGGGCCGCATGCTCCGCGCTTACATGCAGCCTCCCTCTGTCCTTTCTTTTGCAGATTAAAGATCTGCACGTGGATTATCCTGGATTATCAGAACGTGCAGCCACGTGCATCCTTTGAAAACGGAGGCAGATGGACATTCGAGAGAAACAGAAGAGGGAGAGTGTACCCAAGAGGGCAGAGATGATGGTGATGATGTCGCTACAAGTCAAGGAATGCCAGCAGCCCCGCGACACGGAAGAGGCAATAAAGGATTCTCCGCTGACCTCTGGGGCCGACCGATGGGATTTTGGGCTTCCGACCTCCCCAACCGCGAGAGAATAAACTTGTTTTAACCCGCAAAAAAAAAAAAAAAAAAACAAAAACAACAAAAAAACAAATACAGATGTGTTTTGCAGTATGCTGCAAATATTCATATGGGTTTTCAGAACATAGCAGGAGACTTCAGAGATACTGAATAAACCTCTGGACACTCTGAGGTGTGTATTTACCCTCCTCTGACTAAACTTGGGTTTAATATTAGAGAAGCCAAAATAAAGAAGGGTATTGAATGGTATGATACCACCTTGGTAAAAATCTGCATGTGTGCATGAGTATGTATTACATATCAAAACTGAAAAGTTTCAGAGTGCCTGGGTGATTCAGTCGGTTAAGTGTCTACCTTTGGCTGAGGCCCTGATCTCCGGGTCCTGGGATTGAATCCCATTTTAGACACCATGCTCAGCGGGGAGTCTGCTTCTCCCTCTGCCTCTCCCCCTGCTCGTGCTCTCTCTCTCTTAAATAAATAAATTAAATTTTTTCTTAAAAAAAAAAAAAAGACTGATTCCAGTGAATAGTCTTTCCTGCTTTGTCGAATATTAGTTGACCATAGAGTTGAGGGCCCATTTCAGCGTTCTCTATTCTGTTCCATTGATCTATGTGTCTATTTTTTTTGCCAGTAGCACACTGTCTTGATGATCACAGCTTTGTAGTATAACTTGAAAACCGGCATTATGATGTCCCCTGGCTCTGGTTTTCTTTTTCAATATTCCCCTGGCTATTCGGGGTCTTTTCTGATTCTACACAAATCTTAAGATGATTTGTTCCAGCTCTCTGAAGAAAGTCCATGGTATTTTGATAGGGATTGCATTGAACGTGTAAACTGCCCTGGGTAGCATTGACATTTTCACAATATTAATTCTTCCAATCCATGAACATGGAATATTTTTCCATCTCTTTGTGTCTTCCTCAATTTCTTTCAGAAATGTTCTGTAGTTTTTATGGTATAGATCCTTTACCTCTTTGGTTAAGTTTATTCCTAGGTATCTTATGCTTTTGGGTGCAATTGTAAATGGGTTTGATTCCTTAATTTCTCTTTCTTCAATCTCAGTATTAGTGTATAGAAATGCCACTGATTTCTGGGCATTGACTTTGTATCCTGCCACACTGCCAAATTGCTGTATGAGTTCTAGCAGTATTGGGGTGGAGTCTTTGGGGTTTTCTATGTACAGTATCATGTCATCTGTGGAGAGGGAGAGTTTGCTTTCTTCTTTGCCAATTTGAATGCGTTGGCCACAGCAACTTCTTGCAAGATACATCTATGAAGGCAAGGGAAACAAAATTAAAAATGAACTATTGGGACTTAATCAAGATAAAACCTTCTGCACAGTAAAATAAACAATCAACAAAACTAAAAGACAACCTACAGAATGGGAGAAGATATTTGCAAATGACATATTAGATAAAGGGCTAGTATCCAAGATCTATAAAGAACTTCTTAAACTCAACAGCAAAGAAACAAACAATCCAATCATAAAATGGGCAAAAGACATGAAAAGAAATTTCACCAAGGAAAACATAAACATGCCTGACAAGCGCAAGAGAAAATGCTCTGCATCAGTTGCCATCAGGGAAATACAAATCAAAACCACAATGAGATACCACCTCACACCAGTGAGAATGGTCAAAGTTAACAAGACAGGAGACAACAAATGTTGGAGAGGATGTGGAGAAAGGGGAACCCTCTTGCACTGTTGGTGGGAATGTGAACTGGTGCAGCCACTCTGGAAAATTGTGTGGAGGTTCCTCAAAGAGTTAAAAATAGAGCTACCCTACGACCCAGCAATTGCACTGCTGGGGATTTACCCCAAAGATACAGATGCAGTGAAAAGCTGAGCCACCTGCACTGCAATGTTTATAGCAGCAATGTCCACAATAGCCAAACTGTGGAAGGAGCTTCGGTGTCCATTGAAAGATGAATGGATAAAGAAGATGTGGTCTATGTATACAATGGAATATTCCTCAGCCATTAGAAACAATGAATACCCACCATTTACTTCGACATGGTTGGAACTGGAGGGTATTATTCTGAGTGAAGTAAGTCAATTGGAGGGCTATAATTATATGGTTTCACTCATACGGGGAATATAAAAAAATAATGAAAGGGATTATGGGGAAAGGAGAGAAAATGAGTGGGAAAAATCAGAGAGGATGACAAAACATGAGAGACTCCTAACTCTGGGAAACGAACAAGGGATAGTGGAAGAGGAAGTGGGTGGGGGGATGGGGTGACTGGGTGACAGGCACTGAGGGGGACACTTGACAGGATGAGCACTGGGTGTTATACTGTATGTTGGCAAATAGAACTCCAATAAAAAAATATACAAAAAAATAAACTAAAAATAAAATCTAAAAACCTGAAAAGTTTCAGATAAAAACTCTGGTTTTATCTCTGGGTGATCTGTTACAGGTGACTTTTTAATAGTACTAATTAAATTCTGATAAATAATTATATATTTTATTTATAAAGTGTTTTATTTATTTATAAATTTATAAATGTAAAAATTATGAATGTATAAATATGTGTAGGTATATTTAAATATTTATTATAAATATTAATATGTTCACATATATATTTGGATAAGTATTCATAATAGTTTAAAACAATTGAAAGAGTATTTTTAAAAAAGATTTTATTTATTTATTTGAGAGAGAAAGCATGAGCAAAGGGGAAGGGGCAGAGGGAGAGGGAAAGTAGACCCCCTGCTGAGCAGGGAGCCCAATGCAGGGCTGATCCCAGGAGTCTGAGATAATGACCTGAGCTAGAGGCAGGTGTTTAAATGGCTGAGTCAGGCGCCCCCTAAAAGAGTATTAATTCTATTTTTCTTTCTTAAGAATTTTCCAGGGGCGCCTGGGTGGCTCAGTCAGTAAAGCATCTGCTTTCAGGCTCAGATCATGATCCCAGGGTCCCAGGATTGAACATTGGGTTCCCTGCTCAGCAGAAAGCCTCCTTGCTTCTCCCTCTGCCTGCTGCTCCCCCTGCTCATGCTCTCTCTCTCTCTCTGTCAAATAAGTAAATAAAACCTTTTTTAAAAAAAGAAATTTCCAAAACTTGTATGACCCATGCATTGATTTTGAAATGAAAATAGTATTTGTTGGGGCACCTGAGTGGCTCAGTGGTTGAGCGCTGCCTTTGGCTCCGGTCGTGATCCTGGGGTCCTGGATTGGGCCCTTGGAGGAAGCCTGCTTCCGCCTGCCTGTGTTTCTGCCTCTCTCTCTCTCTCTGTGTCTCTCGTGAATAAATAGATAAAATCTTAAAAAAAAAAAAAAAAAAGTAGTTGTGATGAAAATGAAAGACGGATACTCCTAAGTCCAGCTTGAAAGACTTGTCGATTTACTAATTCTGGGGTCTCCCCTCTGCCTGCCTTCTCAGTTAGCCTGTCTGGATCTCTGTGTCCCCATGTTTCCCTTTTCTCCGTGGAGTATCCAGATGCAGACACATCCCACATGATCAGTGCCTCGCCCCCATGAGCACACTCTGCTCTGTCTCTGTAGTACTTCTATTACTAACTTTGAAGATCCAACACAAGGGAATGGGTTCTATACATTTTGGCCTAGGCACACAATAGCACACCCAGCAGCCACTCCAAATGTCAAGGTGGAGGAAGATCTGCTGACCTGGAGAGAGACTTAGAATAAGCTGTTGGTTTTAGGGAGGGAGAAGCAGCCCCTCATCAAATGAGACAACACAATTTAAAATTTGAGTTTTGCAGGGATCAGGAAAAATGAAAATGAATAACTGTCCATGTTCAAAAAGTCTGATGTCTCATATTTATTGTGCTTTTCAGTATTTTCCAGTTTTCCTAACAGTGAGCATAAGGGTTTCTTTTTTTAACCAAGTATAAATAAGCTTAAATAATGCTATAAATAAGCTTTAAAAAAATGAGGTGAGTAAATAGTAAGCTAAAAGCACCCTAGAGTCATAAAGATAACAACTCCCCAAGCATCTCCTACCTAGTCCTGCCTGCACCATGGTTCAGAGTCCACCCTGGGGCACAGGAAGAGGGTGGGGACTAGCAGCCCAAAGCCAGAGATGCAGGTCTGTGAAGAAGCAGAGGAGGCTGTCCAGCCCCTGGACAGACACCTAGCCCAGGAGGACCTGTGGAACCCATGGATCTTTCCAGACCCAGATGCAGACCATGGAGGAAGCTGGTTCTCCTAGGTAAGAGAGCTGAACCCACAGGACAGCGGAGTGGTAGAGGAGAGGGGGGCAGGGCTGGCATCGGGACTTTCATGAGCTCACAGACCTGGGCGTACTTCACCTATAGAAACATTTTCTCTCTTACACACACACACACACACACACACACACACACACGTACGCACAGTGTTCATCCCCATCCACCCTCAGGAGTGATGAACCTGGACCCCCACTCAGAAAACATCTCCTCTGGGTGCCTAGTCTGCCCTGATTCCCTCCCCCACCTCTCTAGCTGGACTCCTTCCAAACCCCTCACTTCTCTCCAGGAACCTCTCAGCCCCACTGACAGGGACAACTCTCATGTCTTGCTGGCTACCCTGTGGCCTGGAGTCGGAAGAGGGGAGAGTCTCAGGTGTCTTTGCCTCAAAGCAGCCACAGAAGTAGCCAGTCTGTGTCTGGCTACACAGACAATGGATCTCCACATCTTAGATGATGACAGATTATTACCCACATTCACATGCACTCCAATGAATTTAGATGCTAAGTCAAAGACATGTGTAGATAGTCTTGGGGGGCTTTATCCACCCACCCTTGATATCAGCCAAGCACTCTCACTAGGTTCTGCCCCATGCTCAGAGATGCTGTGATGTGGTGGTGGCTGAGACAGCCTCATAGAGTTCAGAGTCTAGAGTGAGATGAGATCTATCTCCAGACTCTGATGACTCAGAGTGACAGGGATGGGGATAAGGTGGCCCAGGAGGCTGGGGGAGCCCTAAGGGGCCACCTGACCCAGACTAGGGAGGAGGGGATATCAGACCTGAGAACTTAAAGATGAGTAGAAGTGAGCTGACAAAGGGGATGGGGATGGGGAGGAGGGAGCAGGGATCTGTGTGCCAGAAACAGGGAACAGCATGTGTGAAAGCCTGAAGTCAAAAGAGAGAATGTGGTATCAAGAGAGCTATCTATGTCTGGGGCACACAGTATAGATACTGTGTCTTCTGATAAATGAATGCATAAATGCACACATGAATAAGGGAGTTCATGGGATAATGAGGTGGGGTGAGTGTGATCCAAAAGGAGGCTAGATGAGAGTCATAAAGACTAGCTCTCTCTAAGACTGTAAGACTGTCTTATACACCATGCTGAGTTCGAACTTTATCTGTGGAGTGCCAGGGAGCCATGGAAGGTACCTGAACAGGGGGAGAGCAGGGTCATAACTGGGTCTTTATAAGGATCCACCTAACTGTCATATGAGGATGGGTTGGAGACTAGAGTGTCCAAGGAGGAAGCCAGGCTGGAAGAGGATGAGGATGGAATGGGCCAGGGCAGAGGCTGAGGGGATGGGGAGGAGGAGACAAGCAGGGGAGCTAAAAACTCATGGCTTGTTCACCACTGTCCCTGGGGATCATTGCCTGGATGGTGTAAATCAATCTCTCTTCTCACTTTCTCTTTTCTCTCTCTCTCATGTATGTGTATTCTATTTGTCCTCTTCAGCCAGTCTGCTGGCCTGTGGGATCCACCAAGCCTTTGGCCAAATGTTCATCAGCCCAGACTCACTTATAGGAGTCAAGGGATTTCGGACTGTCCTGGTCCTCGAGAATGCCAGCCAAGATGCTCAGGAATACAGTTGGCACCGCGGTGCAGAGGACACTGTGGAAAATATGATTGTCAGCTACAAACCTCCCTCCAATTCCTGGCTATCTGGGCCTATGTTCAGTGGCCGGGAGAATGTGACCAAGTTGGGTGACCTGGTGATCAGGAGATCTGCATTTAGTGACACAGGGAACTACACTGTAAGGGTGGACACAGGCAATGAGACCCAGAGAGCAACTGGCTGGCTTGAAATTCAAGGTGAGTTGGCAGGCTGCCCTATTTCCATCGGACCTGGGGGCTTTGGGAGTGAGGTCCCTTAGAGATCATACTATCTAAGCTTCCTCTACCCCAAGGTGACAGTGGGCCTCAGCAGATGGTAGGCTAGCTTCTCCCGCAGAGATGGGTCAGTCATTTCCTTTACATGCTCCATCAGGGTATCAGTTATGCATCATTGCATAACACAGAGCCATAAACAGTAGTTTCAAGCAGCACCCACTTATTATGACACGTTCCTGTGGGTCAAAAGTCTGGGACAGTGCTATGCTATGAGACTCACAAGGTGTTGAGTCAGGGCTGTGGGCTCATGTGTGGCTCTGTCCATGGGCATTTCACGTCATGGTTCTTTGCTTCTTCAAGGTCAGCTGAATTCTCTCTCTCTCTGGTCTGTTAAGTAGGAGTCTTATATGACATAAGGTAACACTTAGAATGACAGCCCATTACTTTTGCCATGTTGTGTAGGTTAGAAGAAAATCATGGGTTTCTCCCACATTTGAAGGGCAGGGATTATACAGCCTGGAGATCATGGGGCCATCTTGGAGTTCTGTCTACTACAGACAGCTCCTGGAGGCTCCATAGGTCTAGGGGGCAGAATGTGGACTTGGAGACAGGAAGCCCTATGTTTACCTCTGACTGTGTATATGTCACATGGCCCTGAGCCTTTGTCTTCTCTTCCGTGGTGTTCTCAGTTTCCTCATCTGTAGCCTGAGGATAGTATCTACCATTGTCTGTTGTATGATTGGGTGGAGTATTTGTAAAGTGAATGGGACTTAGATAATGGGAGCAATTATTATAGAGAATCCAAATACCACCTGTCACTTTGAATTCTACCCATGGTTCCTCAGTCGGGGGTGTTCTGATTTTAGGTTCTGGGTTCAGAAACTACCATTAGGCTACATACCCATCCCAGGAGCTCACCATTACTGTAGTGGATGCCACAGTGATGACCCAGAGCATAGGATGGTGCACTCAGACTAGTGCCCACATCTCAACTACTCATGCCCACTCTCTACTTTTCTGTCCCTCTCAGCTCTAAGGGTGTTCCTTTGCCAAGACCCCACACCCCATCTTACAACTCTTGGCTTCTCATCAACCTACCCCAGAGTCCCCTTTGAAGAGGAGCAGAGCTTAAGGTGGCAGACCCCACCCTAATGACTTCTTCCTATTTCCCCCAGAGTTGGAAAGCAACCCAGAGATCTGGGTCAACACCAGCTCTGTGGTAGAGGACGTGGATTCTGTGGCTGCCATTTGCTACACCAATGCCACCAATGTCAGGTGGTACGTGGATTACACACTGGTATCCAGCAATGACCGGATGACAATCTCCCCGGACCTCAAGAACCTCATCATCCACAGGGTCACCCGCCGAGACAGACAACTTTATTGTGAGATAGATACTATCATGGAGATTCCTCGGAGGAGTGAAATTCTCTCTCTAACTGTGGCCTGTGAGTGGTCTGGGGCCATGAGAGTGATGCCAGTGTTGGGCACAGGGCCTTCCAGTGACATAGCAATAAGACAGGCAGAACTAGAGAGAGGAAATACCATGAGCCAGCCCATGGACCACTGGATCTGGGTTTGAATCTCAGCTCTTTGGACTTAGAATCACCCTCACTGCACAGAACAATCTGCTATTTAAAACAGGGACCCTAATTCCTACTCCTCAGATTAGAAATAGTGCGAAATTTGTTCAGAGCTGGCTTTTGTAAAGAGGAGACTGCTTACAACTAATAGTCTCTTAAAAATGACAGTTTATTAAATATTCAAATCCCACATTCCCTTGAGCCTTCAGATTTATTGATCTTTTTATTCTGGTTTTCTAAATTTGGTAAAATCTCCTTCATTTTTCCTTTGTAGTCAGATTGAACTGACTACACTCTCTTAAACAGACAGTTCTATTTTAAAGCTAAATGACAGTCTCACACATTCTCTTTTCTCCATAATCCTTTGATTGCCTGCCAAGGCAAGTATACAACCTAGCCAGACCTCCCCAAAATCTCAAACAGGTCTTGTAAGTCAAAGACATTGACTTATAAACACAATGAACCTTGGGTCTTTCCAACATTCTGGGACTTTTCACATTTACCAAACTCTTTCACATCTTTCCACTGTGAAAAAGCACAAGTCTTGAATGGTTTTCACACCTAAATTTAAAAACACACAGAATCTGATGTGTTGCTTCTATTCGTATTTTATTGTGACATGAAGAGCTATTATGGGGCTGGCTCATAGTAGGTGCTTGATAACAGAAGATGTTGTAATTATAGTTGTGTTGTTGGCACAGCTGCCTTGTGTGTGTTGGGTCTAGGGGATGCTTGGGGTGCAGCGAAGGGGCACCTCCTGGTCAAGGAGGACTACATGTGGACTGAGGGAAAGAGACAAGGCCCCAAGGTCAGAAACATAGCTCTGGTCTCCTGCTCTGTCTCTGCAGATGGGCCAGATGAAGTGTTGCTGAGTACCAGTCCCAGTATCTCCAAAGGTGTCCTATCTGCTAAGATAGGCTCCCAGGTGGATATGGCGTGTACTGCCTTTTCTGTTCCAAGTCCCAAGTATCACTGGAGCCACAATGGCTCTCTCCTAAGCTTCTCAGATGCAAGCATCACTCTCCCAAGTCTGGCCTGGGAACAGATGGGCAGATACAGATGCATCGTGGACAACCCCGTGACCCAGCTGACGATGTACAGAGAATTCCAGATCCAGACACCCCGTGAGTACAGAAGCTCCCCTCTGGGGCTCATGCTCCCCAAATCTTCTCCTCCCAATGCTTTTATTTTTTTAATATTTTATTTATTTATTCATGAGAGACACAAAGAGATAGGCAGAGACATAGACAGAGGCAGAAGCAGGCTCCCTGCAGGGAGCCCAATGCGGGACTTGATCTGAGGACCCCAGAATCATGCTCTGAGCTGAAAGCAGATGCTCAGCCACTGAGCCACCCAGGCATACCTCAACTCCATGCTTTTGCCTAAATAGTGCCTGTCATTGTGAATGCCATCTCCACCTTGCAATGCCATGCTCACAATGGTTGAGTAAAATGTCCCCATCCTCTAAGGTCCACATCCAGAGCTGCCTCCTCTATGAAGCCCTCAGAGACCTCAGGTCAGAGCAAGGGTGGATCCCTGGAAGATATGGTCAGCCAACATTCACTGGGCACTTACTGTGTGCCAGCCACCATTCTAACCTGTATGGCCCTCACAGCGACTGTTGTTAACACCACCTCCATTTACAGATAAGAAAACTGAGCTATGGGAAGTTGGAGTGTTTTATTCAAGATTCCAGTTCCAATCAACAGAGAAGGCTGGGTTCAAACTTTGGCAATCCAACCTCACAGCCTATGTCCACAGCTGTTTTGCTTGATTGCCTCAATATGAAAAAGTAGAAAGGTCAAGGGGGGTAGGTGGTGCAGGGGAAGCAGAGATCTGTTGTGGATGTGATGTCTGGAACTTAGCTTGGGAATGAATGTGTATATAGGAAGAGCTCCTCTCTGAGCCTCAGTTTCCCTATATGTAGTGTCGAGATTAAAAGGGTCCCTATATGACAGGGTTTCTGGTAGAATTAAATCAGACAATGCATGAGAATCTATCAGCCTGGCTTGTCCTAGAGAAAGCCACATACACAACTGAATGTGAGCTGGAGACATTTATTCTGGTCACTCCACACTGTTTACTAAAGCATCTGCTACACACCAGACATGACCAACCAACTGTGAATGATTATGCACCAACTGATTTACACCTTTCTTACTCCACTGGACTGTGAGCTTCAGGAGGATAGAAGCTGGGAGAGCTGTTTGCTCACCTTTTGTCCCCAGTGCTTAGCATGGTGCCTGGCACATTGCTGGCGCTCAGTGAATACCTGTGCAACAGGTTAATGACCCTGTGTAATGCACCCCTGATCCTGTCACTCTATCCCCTTGAGTGGGTTTATTCTTTTTCAGAGTACTTCTTGCAGCCTGCAATCATATCAGACATCTCTTTGCTTTGTCAACTGTCCACTTCCCAGGTGGAATGTCAGCCCCATGAGGGCAAGAAGTTTGTTTTGTTCACTGAATTCCTAGCACTTAGAACATAGCAGATGTTGATTGATAAATCTCTGAAGAACAGATGTGTGGTGAACGAAGGGTTGAGTGGTGGTACTCCTGACCCCCTTGTATCCTCTTCTCCAGGGAACATTCCTGTTGTTGTAAACAGAGGTTTCTACATCTCAGGAGCCAAAGTGGTGTGGCTCATTGTGATGATAGTCCTGGGCAGCCTCTACATCTGTGGAATCCTGATCTACGGCTTGATCAGCAATTTATCCATCAGGTGCCTGTTGCCCTGGGTCGAGGGTTGGGTGCTGGCTCAGGACTGGGTCTCAAGAGCACTCCCCTAACAGGAGAAGGCAGATCCAGGAGGGGAAGGGACAAGGCAGGAATGGGTTGTCAGGAATCATTTGGGGCAGACAGATAGTTGGAAGACCAGAAGCCAGTGGCAGAGAGGGAGGGTGTAGAGGCAGTCATGCTTCTACACAGCAATAGGGTTTCACCCAGTGACTTCTTTTCAGCCCAGTTTCTTTGTGTTTATGATGTTGGTATGGAAGTTGACCTGGAGGGGCATCCATGAGAATGAACAGGGTGGGTGTCAAGCATCCAGTATGTGTCTGGTACATGGTAGTTACTAGTTACCACATGAAGTCAGGGAAACAGGTAGTAGAGTCAACTATGCAGGGGAAGAGATTGGGCAGAGGAAGATTCTAATCAGGGTTCCAATCCCAGCTCTGCCTCTAGCTGTCTGAGTGTGACCTTGAGTAGATCACACTCCCCTCAGGTCCTCTTAGCTCGTTTGGAGGATATGAAGGGTAACACCCCCCTGAAGGGAGATATGGGGGCTACACACAATTCTTGGAGGATGAAGCAATTATCAGTATTCTCAGTACAGAGTAGATCAGAATTTCTCAAGCTCATTATTATTGATATTTGGGGCCAGATAATTATTTCAGGGGAAGGGGATAAGGCTGTCCTGTGCACTGTAGCATGAGCATCTCTGGCCTCTACCCACTTGATATCTGTAGGAATAACCTTCTTCAATCTCAGTTTATACCACCAAAAATGACTGTAGGCATTAGAAATGTCCCAAGGAGGGCAAAATTGTCTTGTTTGAGAACTATTGCAGTAGATGTTACAGATAGCAGTGATGATGGAAATGATGCTGACACTGATGATATTGGTGATGCTAAAGTGGTGGTGGTGGTGGTGGTGGTGGTGGTGGTGGTGGTGGTGGTGGTGGTAATGGTGGTGATGGTGGTGATGGTGGTGGTGGTGGTGGTGGTGGTGGTGGTAATGATGGTAATGGTGATGGTATTGATTGTGGTGACGATGGTGAAGGTTTTAGAAGATGCATTCTTTTTTCAAATAATTTTAGTATTTTGATATGGAGCCTATCTATGATCATTGCACAATTTCTCTATCAAGAAGCCTACAGTATTGACCATCAGGATGACAGCCCATTTGTGCTTTAGTTTGCCATGTGTAAAATGCAAGTGATACTGGTGCTGACCTCACAGGGATATCTACTATAGGAATAAAGTAAGGTATCACTGATAAATAGCTTGGAACAAAGCATGGGACACAGTAAGGGCTCAATAAAATCTGAGGTATTATTATTAATAATATCGTCATCCAATGTACTTTTCCAAACTAGTCATGATTAAACCCTAGGCAGTTTAAGAGTGGTTCTAGGATATACATATAGGTTGCTTTTTCTTCTATAGCCTGAAAGAAGATAACTAGCCAGTCATAACTCCCTCATCACAGCCAGGAGTGAACCCAACATCTCCATTGCCTCATTCTCCTTAGAGGTGCCACATTCTCCTTGATCTTAGTTCTTCAGTCCAGCATGCATGAGAACAATGGGCTGGGAGTCAGAGTGGCCAGGTTCAGATATTAGCCTCTGTCATTTTCTAGCTGTGTGACTTTAGGCAAGTACCTTTATCTTTCTGAACTGTTTCTTCATCCATAATACGAGGTTAAAATTTCTACCTTGTGTGACTATTGAGAGCGTTCAATATAATGTCTGTAAATCATTTACCATAGTGTCTGGAATATAATAGGTGTGAAATAACTTACTATTATTATCACTAGTAATTAGGCCAGGTAGTGCCAACTCCTTCCCCAGGCACACTCAGCCCCTTTTACCTCCCTACCTCTGCTGGCCCATGACATCTTCCTTCAGCGACCTTAAGACATCAGAAATGATGAACCATATGGGGAATGTGGAGGAAGGACTCTTGGTGTAGAAGTTAAGCTCTCAGATTTGTCCCCTGCTACTCCTGAGGTCCTTCACAAGGAGGGCTTGGAAAGAAGACGCTTACCACACCAGCATCTCCCCAGGACTCTGCTGCATTCTCTGTTTCTTACAGACCTGAGATATGACATCTTCCCTGATTTCTCCCCATAGGCGGAGCCAGTTAAACTGAGTGTTAACCTCAGACCATGAGGACAAGACCAGGTGGGCAAGGAGGTGAGGTGGAATGAGGGAGGAGGGCTGAGAGAGTTCCCATAGGGATGGGTTAGGCTGGAGACAGTCCAGAGCCTAGGTGGAGGAGACAGTCAAGAGAAGGAACTGGCCCAGTTGCCCTGAGGTTGGAAGATGGAGGCTCCTGTAGGAAGTCTGGAGCCCATAACAAGGAGGGGGAATGGGCAATGGGGAGTAGGCTGGGGTGGGTTATATGCGGTGCACTGTGCTGTAATTTCAAGGCCTCTTCTCCACCAACAAATGCACTTCTGACTTCTCCTTTTCCTTAGCTTGACACCATGGCAACACCATAGAAGATGCAAAGACGACCATTGCCAGTGACCGGGAAACTGAACAAACTATAAATGCCCAACAACCAGGAATGGCTTAAATGAACATGGCACAAATTGAGCTTAACTGTCATCGTTAGACACCATGCTGGGGAAGGGTGCTCACTGATGCAGCAAATGCTTATAATTCATTGTTAGAAAAGCATAATGTAAAGTTGTACCTGCTAGGACCATCATTATGAAAAGGATAGATTAATTGACTGATATAATATGTATAGTATGTATGTATTTGTTCTACAGTTGTATATGTACACATATATATACCTATATATGTACATATATACACATATATGTGTGTACATACACACACATATATACACACCTGTACAAATACAGAAAATGTTATCTATTAACAGTCCTATCTCTTAATTTCCTTCTTTGCACTTTACTGTATGTTCTAAAGTGTTTTTTTTTCTTACAAAATGTATAAACTGTTTTTATAATCAGGAAAAGAAAACCCAATAAAGTTATGGGCCCAGCGCACTTCCTGGCACCACTCTGCTGTGCTAAAACACAATAAAATATCACCTGCAGGAAGAACCAGCTACGGCTTTTAGTACCTCCTGTCCCATTTCCACCAGCTAACAGCATGCCTCATATGGGCTGACCAGCATTGTCTTCTGAATCATCTTCAATGTGCACAGGCAGATTGAAAATAGATGTGTGCATGCTTATGTTCTTCTCATGGATTTGCCCTTTTGTGATCTCTGCACTCACTTATTTAATCACTATATCTGTGTGTCAAAATGCATAGATTCACAGATATTTCCGAAACCATCTCATTTGCCTGATAGAAAACCAAACACGTCCTGAGTTAACCACTGCATATACCCATCGACAGAGGTGGGCATTATACTATTTCTATATCTAAACCTGCATCTCCCCACCTTACAGTCTTTTGTTTTTTTTAGATTTTATTTATTTATTCATGAGAGACACACAAAGAGAGAGGCAGAACATAGGCAGAGGGAGAAGCAGGCTCCATGTAGGGAGTCCAAGACAGGACTTGATCCTGGGTCTCCAGGATCACACCCTGTGCAGAAGGCAGATGCTCAACCGTTGAGCCACCCAGGCATCATCCCCCCACCTTACAGTCTTAAGGAGATATGGCTGTTGAATTTTATCTAAAGCCTTTCCATTATTGTTAAATTTTTATTATTTTTTAACTAAAGGTAGATTTATATATAGTAAAATACACTAATCTTACATGTATAATTCAATGAGTTTTTATAAATACATACACTCATGTAACTACTATCCCAGTCAAGATATATGATATTTCCTGCATCCCAGAGTTTCCTTGTGCACCATTAAAGTTAGTGCACCAGCCACACACTCAAAAGAGAGGCAGGTGCCTTTGTGAATTTCTGTTCCAATAGGTTAGTTTCATCTTTTCTTGGACTTCATCTAAGTGGAATTGGAGTATATTCTTTTGTATCTGGCTTCTTTCACTCAATATGCTTTTGAAAGTCATTAATGTTAAATGTTTTTTTTATGTTGACTAGTAGTATTCTGTTGCTTGGCTATAGCACTTTGGTTATCCATTCACTTATTTATGAGCATTTGTTTTTGTTGTTGTTTTATTGTTGTTGATGGGCATTTGAATTGTCTCTACCTTTAGTATTATGAATAATGCTGCTATAAACATTCATGTGCAAATGTTTGTGTGGACCTTTGCTTTCATTCTTGGATAAAAACTAGGGGTGGAATTGCTGGGACTTACATAATAAGTATATTATGTTTAATTGTATACAAAACCACTACATTGTTGTACAGAACACATGGTTGTACTATTTACATTCCCACCAGAAATATACAAGAGTTCCAATTCCTCCACACCTTCTCCAACATTCGGTGTGCTTAGGCTTTTTTATTTTAGCCATTCTAGCAGATGTGATAGGGCATTTCATTGTGATGAATTTTCATTTCTTTGATGTCCAGTGCTGTTGACCACCTTTCATGTACCTACTGGCCATTTGGATCTCTTCTTTTATGAAATATATGAATGAGTCTTTTTTCTCATTAAAAAAATTAGGTTATTGTGTTATTAACTGGTAATTATATATTCTAAGTTCAAGCCCCTTTTCAGGGATACATATATATTTTTTCTCCCACTTTGTGACTTGCCTTTTCATTTCAATCATGTCTTTTGATGAACAGGAGCTTATAATGAAAAAAATATATATATAATGCTGACTGTTGTGGATGCCCTGTAAGAAATCTTTGCATACCCATAGATATTCTCCTAAATTTTTCTTCTAGAGCAATTCTGTCTGATAGAAATATAATGCAAGTTAAATATGTAGTTTCAAAATTCTAGTAGCTATAATAAAAAAAGGTAAAAAGAAACTGGTGAAATTACTTTTTAATAATGATGTATTTAATCCAATATATCTAAAATATAATTCCAGCAGATGATCAATATTAAAAATTACTGAGGTCTTTTATCTCTCTTTTTTTGCACAGTAAGTGTAGCACATCTTAAAAAAAAAAGATTTACTTATCTATTTGAGAGAGAGAGCGCGAGAGAGCATGCAAGCAGAAGGAGGGGAAGAGGGAGAGGGACAAGCAGACTCCCCACTGAGCAAGCCAGACATAGGGCTCTATCCCAGGACCCAGAGCCAAACCTAAGCCAAAGCCAAAACCAAGACTCAAATGTTCAAACAACTTAGCCACCCAGACACCCCTAGTACAGCACATCTTAAATGCCATGTGTGGCTAGTGACTATCACGCTAAACAACACAATTATAAAATCTTTATAGTTTTTACTTTTAGGTTTATGATTCATCTCAGACTAATTTTTTGCATGTGACATGAGAAAGGGGTCAAGGCTTATGGTTTCCAAATTTTGATCTACTTGTTATACCACCATTTGTTAAAAAGTCCCTCCTATCCCAATTGAATAAGCTTGGACTTGTTCAATTAACGATATATACACACTTTATTTATGGACTCTATTCTGTTCCATACCACAGTGTCTTGATTACTCTAGCTTTATAGTAAAATCTTATTTCTCCAACTGTGTTCTTCTTTCATCAGATTGTTTTGCTGTTCTAGGTCCTTCACATTTCTATGTAAATTTGGGAACCAACTTGTCAATTCATGTGGGTATACATATATATGTACTTTTATGTTTGAGAACCTTCCTCATAAGTTTGGTTTGTCTCTATTGGGGAAGATCATGTCCTGCTGCTTGACTCCATTCTGAAATCTACCTCTTGAACTTGACTTTCAAGGACAGAGGCAGAGGAAGGCCTGGTGAGAGGGTGTTCCAGTAGAAGGCAGAGTGAGAGTGAGGACTGCTGCTGGAACCCTCCAGAGTCAAGAGAATTCTCAGGAAGGCTTTTATGCTCAAAGCACAAGGATCCTGCATATTGTCAGCATACACTTTGTGCCAAGAATTCTGACAGGATTTTCCTACTGTTAATTCTCACCATGAATTTGCAGCTAGGGCTTCTCATCCCTGTTTCACAGAGCAGGAAACTGAGGCACAGGAAGGTCTGTGTCTTAGTAAAGGGGCAGCATGTGGCTTTGCACTTGAAACTGTTTCCAAAGCCTGTGTTGTTTCCACTGTACTTAACAACTCATCACCTGGAGGGCTTCTGATTCTACAGGAATCAGCCTCTGACTTTTTCTTTGACCCCCATCCCATCCCCAAGGGGTCAGATGCTCAAGCCAGGGCTGGGTCTCAGCAGTCTCTCACTTGTGAATCTTGATTCTGAGTACTCAATACTAGGGGCCACCTGTTCCTGTCTGCCCCAAGGCTCCTTCCCACAAATCTGAGGGATGCATAATGGAGCTCTTCTTCCTCCCCTGAGGACTGGGTAGCCGCATCTGAGGGAAGGATGACTGCTGGGGATTCAATCAGGGGACTCTGAGTGGAGGGAGAGAAAAAGGAGTGAGGACAGGATAAATCAGAGAGCATCCAGGAGGGAGGCCCATGAATTCCTTTATCCATTCATCCCATGCACGTTTTTGTTGAATCTCCTCCATTCATACTTTCCTCAAATATTTAATACATAGCACTTTATTTGGTCCTTATGAATCTCGTAAACCTCCCACAACAACCCCATAAAGAATATATTATTATTGTCCTCATTTTAATGCTATGAAAACAGAGGGTGAACCAAGGAAGTAATGTGCTCAAAGTCTCTGGTGAAACCAAAGCCTGGTGCCCTGCTGAGGCTCCCTGTGAGTTAGGCCCGAAACTGGACACTGCATATATACTGTAGTGGATACAGCAGACATAGGCCCGGATCTCTCGCAACTTACTCTTTTTTTCCCCCCTGCAGCTTACTTTTTAACTGAGGGAGGAGGCAAGAAGGGAGTTAAAAGAATAAGTACCTAATTGTGAATTATGATACAATGGACAGGAATTGGGTAAGGGAGAGAGAATTACAAAGCCTTGATTTGGGTACAGCACCCGTTCTTAGGAAGCTCACAGTTTGGTGGAAGAACAGTCAGTCAGAGAAATTATATCTCTATGAAACAGGAAGAAAAGTAGCTCTTCAAAGCTGCCCTATACTCTAATCCCCTGGGACCTGTGACTGTGTTATCTTATATGGCAAAAGGGATTTTGGGGATGGGATTAAATTAAGGATATTGCAATGGGGAGATTGCCCTGGATCTTTTGGGTGTGGTCAATGTAATCACAAGGGTCTTTATCTTTACAAGAGTGGGATTTGAAGATGCAATGCTTCTGGCCTTGAAGACAGAGAACAGGACTATACAGCTGCCTCCAGAAGCTGGACAAGGCAGTCTCTTCTGCACACAGCAGCCAGAGGGATCTGTGAAAATGAAAGCTAGATCATGTCCTTCTTCTGCTCAAACATCTCCAGATGCCCACAATAGACTACATGTACAGACATGATTTACACATACCCTGACTTCTCCAAACTCATTTCCTGCCTGTTGGCACTTACCTTCTTCTAATTACACAGACTTACTGATGGTCCACCCCTCACTGGTTTGCTATGTGAGCATTTGCACCTGCTATTTCTTCTAACTAGAGTGCTCTTTGATCACGATAGATTGCAAGCTCTTGAGGCTCATTCATGTCTCTGCTTAATCATCACTAACAAAAACCACACAGTAGCTTATGCAATGGCAGAGAATGTTTGCAAATCATATATCTGGAAAAATGTTAATATCCAGAATATATAAAGAAGTCAAGTCAACAACAAAAACCCAAATAACTCGGTTTTTTAAATGGGTAAAAAATCTTGAATCAGACCTTTCTTCAAAGAAGATATACAAATGGCTAACAAGCCTATGCAAAGACAAACACGACTCACTGCTAATCATTGGAGAAATGCACATCAAAACTACAATGAGGTATCATCTCACACCCATGAAGATGCCCACTATAAAAAGCAAAAAATAGGGACACCTGAGTGGCTTAGTCAGTTGAGCATCTGTCTTTAGTTCAGGTCATGATCTCAGTTTCCTGAGATTGAGCTTCGAGTCAGGCTGTGCTCAGTGGAGAGTCTGCTTCTCTCTCTCTCTCTCTCTCTCTCTCTCTCTCTCTCTCTCCTTCTGACCCTCCCGCACCCCCAGTTGTGCTCTCTCTCACTCTTTCAAATAAATAAATTAAAAAAATCTTTTTTTAAAAAAAAGGCAAAAAATAAAAAAATAGCAAATGCTGATGAGGATTTGGGGAAAAAAATGAACCTTTGTGCACTTTTGGTGGGAAAGTAAAATGGTACCGCCACTGGGGAAGATAGTATGGTGGTTCCTCAAAAAAATTAAAATGAAACTCTCATTATCCAGTAATTCTGCTTACAAATATTTATCCAAAAAAGTAGAAAGCAGGATCTCAAAAATATATTTGCATACCCATGTTCATTGCAGCATTATTTAAAATGGTGGCAGGTGGAAGCATCCCTAATATCCATCAGCAGGTGAAAATGTGCTGTATACATACAACAGGATATTATTCAGCCTTTAGAAAGAAGGGCACCCTGCAGCGCCTGGGTGATCCAGTCAGTTGAGCCTCTGACTCTTGATTTCAGCTCACGTCATGATTTTGGGGTCCTGGGATTGAATCCTGCATTGAGTCTGCTTGAGATTCTCTCTCCCTCTCCCTCTGCACTTCCCCCACCCCCACTGTGCTCTCTTGCTCTTTCTCAAATAAAAAATATATAAATCTTTAGAAAGAAGGACATCCTATCACAGGCTACAACATGGATAAACGTAGAAGACATTATGCTAAGTGAAATAAGCCAGGCACAAAAGACAAAACTGCATAATTTCATTTATGGGAGGTATCTAAAGTCATTGAATCTACAGAAATAGACAGTAGAATAGTGGTTGTCAGGGACTGGAGTGGCAGAGGAAGTGGGTAGTTGCTGCTCGATAGGTAGATGTAGAGTTTGTTTTGCAAGATGAAAATGTTCTAGAAATCTGTTGCACAACTGCACATTTAAAGATACCTAAGTGGTAAATTTACCACAATAAATAAAGAATAACAACAACAACAACAACAACAAAAAGCATAAGCCATCTCCCCAGCACTCTCAGTCTCTGCACCCTATATTTTCCCCAAAGTACATGTCTATCTTTCATATTTATTGTAGTCACTTATTTGTTGTTCAATTGTTTGTTTGGTTGGTTTGGTTGTATCCCTCTGTCTAGACTAAAAGTTCATTGAGCACAAGATGAAAAATTTTTTTTTCATAGATGGGGCAGCTGGCTGGGTCAGTCAGTGGAGCATGTGCTCTTGATCTTGGGATCATGAGTTCAAGACCCACAGTGTAGAAGTTACTTAAAATCTTTAAAGGGGCAGCTGAGTGGCTCAATGGGTTAAGCATTTGCCTTCAGCTCATGTCATGGTCCTAGGGTCCTGGGATCCAGCCCCACATCAGGCTCCCTTCTCAGCACGATCATCTGCTTCTCCCTCTCCTTCTGCCCCTCACCCCACTCATGTTCTCTCTCTCTCTCTCAAATAAGTAAATAAATAAAATCTTTTAAAAAGAAGAAAAATTTTTTTCATAGATGAATCTTTGGCACCTGAAATGCCTGTCATTTGGCAGATGCTCAGTAACATCTCCTGAACAACTAATGAATGAAAGCACACATGGTACTTTGCTCAAGATCCTCCAAAGGTTTCCAGTCACACTCAATATAAGTGGATGAAAAATGTGAGGTTTACAATGGAGCATGAAGGCTAACGGGAATGAAGAAGTAGAAAAGGGAAGGAAGAGCATTTGAGGAAAGAGGCAGAGCCCATGCAAAGGTCCAGAGGAGTGGATGGAGTAGAAAGTAAAAGTGACTTTCTGAACCATTTGGAGCTTGAGACAGAAAAAAACATGTGTATCCCTAAAAAATGTTTCTGTGAGTCCCTAAAAAAATGTTTCTGTGTGTTTTTAATGGTCATTTTTTCCCACAACATTAAAATAACTGAAATATTGCACACTAAATAAAATCTGTTTAAAGATTTTATTTATACCCAAATTAGAATTTATGATAATTTTGCTTTTCTTATTTTACTGGAAGCAAATGCAGAGAGAACATTTTCAAAATCAATTTCTCTGCTTCTTTCTTTCTTTTTTTTTTAAGATTTTATTTATTTATTCATGAGAGACACAGAGAGAGAGGCAAAGACACAGGCAGAGGAAGAAGCAGGTTCCATGCAGGCAGCCTGATGTGGGACTTGATCCCGGGTCTCCAGGATCATGCCCTGGGCTGAAAGCAGCACTAAACCAGTGAGCCACCAGAGCTGCCCTCTTTGCTTCTTTCATTTTCAGTTGAGAATGTTGCCATGTTTGACAATTTCTCTGGACTCAGTGATGATCTTAAATAATTTGTAACTAACTTAAGTCTACTGATTCTGTCATTGTTTAGATGTTTTATATTTTCCTCATCGTGGATTTTTTTGCCTTAATTTTGATATTTTTTAAATGGTGTATTAAAACATTTATCTGGATCACTTAGATTTTTGGGCACTCCCTTCAGTTTTGCATCTAGGGCTAGTTTCTCCCTCACTTCACCTTAATCCTAGTTCCTCTGGAGAGGTAGATGCTTGAGAGGTCAGAATCTGCAGGGCTGCAAGGTAAGGAGTTTGGACTTTATTCTCTGGGTAAGGGGTCTGCAAACTATAGCCCATGGATCAAATATGGCACATTGCCTGTGTCTGTAAATAAACTTTTATTGGAACACACCTGTGCTCATTCATTTACATATGGCCTATGGCTGCTTTTAACTCAACAACAGCAGAGTTGGGTACTTACAATAGACTGTAATACCTGCAAATATCCACCATCCACCAAAAATATCTATCTGGCCCTAGATATAAAAAGTCTCCAGTCTCCAGTCTAGACAATGAGGGTAAACAGTTCAAATGCAAGAACTGTATAATGATGGTTTTTAGATAACTGTTTGGTGTAGGACAAGGGAGGTGAGAAGCAAGAAGATGAGGGGGTCCAGGGAAAAGATTATGAAGACTTGGCAATGGTGGGGGTCATGAATGGGGGGAGGCTGACACTAGCTGTTCTTAAAGGAAAAATAGACAAGACATGGTGAATTTGGAGCTGTAGGAGAAGAAAGGGAGGACAATGAGAAGGTGACTCCTCCATGCCTGGACTTAAAGAAAGAAGAGGGGGTGGTTGTGCTGTAATAAAGATGGGGATCCTTAGGGAGGAGCTTGATGGCAAGATGTCCAGGTCACTCACCTGAGAGACTGACCTTGTGACAGCATTTGCATCTTCCATACCCACATTCCTGGTGCTCACTGCTGGCCTTGTGGCTTTCTTCCTGCAGGATCTCACTCTGAGAGAAGAGAACAGGGAGCCTTTCAGTCTGGCCAGCTCAGGGTGCTGAGGGTGCCCCTCTCTTAAGGGGCTGGAGGGTGATGGAGGTGCGAGGGTGGTGGTCCCGTTCTGGAGACCCCAGTGTTATCCATCCTGGACAATTGGGCCAGAATTCTGTGACAGACTCAGCCAGGTGCCATCAACTTCCTTCCTTCCCTTGCTTCAGGGTCTTGACCCACCCAAGTCCCTCCATTCTGTGTCCCCCTTCCCTTCCCACCCCAAGGCTATCCCTCCCTCCCCAGGGTCAATGCTCATGTGATGACAATGATGCAGAGAAACAAGAAGAGCAAAGCCATAGCAGGTGCTCCCCCAACTGCCCCCAGCACCCCTTCTGATAAAGGCCATGCTTTTCCTGCAGACAGACTGGATTATTGGTGATTCCTCTCCAAGAACTTGGTACCTTCTCCCACTCTCTGGAGGAGCCCAGATTCCTGTTTTGTAGCCCCCCTGCCAGACTCCAAACACAGGTACCTGGGTCTGGGGGAGGGGATTAGGGCTGAGTGAGGGAGGCATACAGAGGCTGGATTGCAGTCTATCTTTATTTAAAATGTGGATATTTTGTTCATGGTAATATTTATTTTGCATTTACTTTTATTTTTAAAAACACTGTGTTGCAGTATTACTTCTCATTACTGAGGTTTCTTGGCTTCCCCTTAAATTGTGTGCTCATGGTGAGTGCTTCACTTGTCTCACCCTCCTCTCTGCCCTAGAAATCAAGGACCTGTGTCCCCAGACACGCCTGAGCAGACCCCAGCTCCTCTTTCAAGACCTATGTCCTTCCCCTGGCTTCGCCTCCCAGCCTTCACCCCACCCTACAGTCCTGGTCTGGCAGGAAGAAGACAGTGATACTGTATGTGGCAGGGAAAATCCTGGCCTCACAGGGAAGCACAGACCAAAGTTGAGCTCCCCTGCAAGGCTCAGGGGCTGCTAAGGGTGCTGGGGGTGGTGCTGTCAATCTTCAGCCCCACCCTACAGGTGCACTCACTCTGCAGTGAGAGCCTCAGGGAGGTATGCTGGGAGCCCACCATGGTCTGAGCTCGGCAGGTGAATTCACCCTCATCTTCTCCCACTTGAGGCAGCTCCAGCATCCCAGGGTTCAAGGGATTTGAGGAGCACAGGGTCAAGCTCCCTTAGGCCCAGCTCAGCCTGGTGGGGGGGCGTTGCTGTTGATGGCACAGACTAGGCGCAGGGACTGGTCCTCCAGGACAGAAAGAGATGAGCCGTTCTCCAGGGCTATGGATGCTAGAGAAAAGGAGACAGAGGGTCAGAGAGACAAAAGATAGAGAGAAAGCAGAAGGACTTGAAAACAGACCAGATGAGGGGACAGAGAAACAGAAGTAGGTTGAAGTGCAGGAAAAGGCACACTTTCTCCCCTTGTTGGTGGGAATGCTCACTTGTCCACCCTCCATGTAGGACAACTGGCCACATAACTCAATTGAAAAGAACATAAAAGCTACATTTTGCTTTTAGGAATGTATCCCACAGACATGCATACATCATTGTGAAAGAAGACACAAGATTACTTATCACAGCATTTTGACTAATAGAATAAAATGAATGCCATGATTTTCTTTTTTTTTTTTAAGATTTTATTTATTTATTCATTAGAGGCAGAGAGAGGCAGAGACACAAGCAGAGAGAGAAGCTGAGAGGCTCTCAGGGAGCCTGATGCGGGACTCGATCCCAGATCACACCCTGAGCCAAAGGCAGACGCTCAACCTCCTGAGCCACCCAGGGGTCCCGCCATGATTTTCCATTAGGAGAAGATGCACACAGAAGCAGAATCCATCCGTGGGAAGGAACAGTGCACAGTCACAGAGAAGAAGGTGGACAGTCTGTACTACTGATAGCATAGGACCCCTCTAGGAGAACACAGTGAGGCTCAGAGCAGCCTATGGACATCACATCCCTGAAGTGTGCTATCGGCGTGCCCAGCAGGCCCAGAGGGACTCAGCCACCTGGCTCCAGGCTGCCCAGCAGCCAACAGAGAAGCCATCTTCCATCCACATCTCAGCTCCTGGTGAGAAGAGGAGGATCGCCGATGTCCCCAACCCCTGCTTGGCTGCAGCCCCCACAGGTGCCAAGAAGACCCTCACCACCAGCAGCAGCCAGCCACCCAATGGCCCCAAGTGGGGCAGCCAGCCCCTGAAGGCACACACGTTGTCAGGCATGGCGTCCAAGACCACCACCACCATCACCCCCAAGTGCGTTGCCCACAGCCCAACTTTACAGAGTTTAAAGAAGCCCATTATTCCGAAAGAGTTTGGGGGCAAAGTCCCCACAGTCATCCGCCAGCAGTATCTGAACTTGTTCACTGAGGAATGCCTCAAGTTCTGCTCTTCAAACCACGAAGCCATAGAGAAGGCACCGAACGAGGAGAAGGTGGCCTATGACCACAGTCCCAGCAAGAACATCTACTTGAACGTCGCTGTGACCATCCTCAAGAAGCTGCGGGGCCTGGTCCCCAGCTCCGTGCCTGGTCTGGTGCTGGGAGGCAGGTTGGCCACCAAAGCCAGCTTCTGGCTCAGCCTCCCGAGCAGCCCCGAGCGGGGGGGGGGGGGGATCTGAAAGGGGCCGCCCTGTACGGCGCCTCAAGGAGTACCTGCTCAGGGGGGACCAGCTCAAGGAGAACGGATACCCCTTCCGGCCACCCCCCCCCCGCGGGGGGGGGGGGCGCAGTCATCTTCACCGCGGAGGAGAAGCCCAAGGACTCCACCTGCAGGATCTGCTGCCGGTGTGGCAGGGAGTACCTCGTGTCTGCGTCGGCCTGGGGCTGCGGGCCGAGGAGGAGGAGAGCTACTACCACACAGTGCGGCTGGGAGACTCCGTCCACGCGCTGCTCGGCTGCCATGTGCTCCACGGGCTGCGGCCAAGCGACACGTGCAGGACGGCGGGAAGGAAAACTGCGCAGGCTCTGTGAAGACTTTCGATAAAGAACCTTCGGGGGGGTGGGATCCATCCCTGGGTGGCTCAGCGGTTTCGCGCCTGCCTTTGGCCCAGGGCGCGATCCTGGAGTCCCGGGATCGAGTCCCGCGTCGTGCTCCGGCATGGAGCCTGCTTCTCCCTCTCCTCTGCCTGTGTCTCTGCCTCTCTCTCTCTCTCTCTCTCTCTCTCTCTCTCTCTCTCTCCCTCTCTCTCTATCATAAATAAATTAAAAAATAAATAAATTTTTTAAAAAAATAATAACCTTCGGAAGACGCCCACCCGGGGATTTACACCCCTGACTGTGAAATGTCCTACACCACGTATGGCCTGGAGCTGACGCGTGTCACGGTGGTGGACACGGACATGCGGGTGGTTTAGGACACCTTCGTCAAGCCGGACAATGAGATGTGGACTACAGCACCAGGTTTTCGGGGGTGACTGAGGCTGACCTCGCCCACATGAGCATCTCGCTCCGGGACGTCCAGGCTGTCCTGCTGGGCATGTTCAGCGCCGACACGGTCCTCACTGGACACAGCCTGGAGAGTGGCCCGCTGGCCTTGAAGGTCATCCACAGCACCGTGGTGGACACGTCCGTGCTCTTCCCGCACGGCCTGGGCCTCCCCTACAAGCGCTCCCTGCCGAACCTCATGGCTGACAGCCTCAGATCATCCAGGACCACGTGGACGGGCACAGCTCCGGGGAGGTCGCCAGCGCCTCATGCACCTGGTGATCTGGAAGTTCCAAGAAGACGCCCAGACCAAGCGGCGACGGCTGCCGCCTGCCCGCCTCCCCCGCAGCCCCGGCCGGGCCTCTACCCCAGGCCTCTTCCAAAACAGTGCAGTAAATCTCCAGAGCTAGCCCTGTCCACGTCGCCTAGACACAGAAACAGAGAGCGGATGAGCCCGAGACCACCTGGAGGCCCGACACCCCTGCCCCTTGCGCGGCCCCGCCTCCCTGCCCCCCACTTCTGTCCTCTGGAGACTCCTGCTGACGCCCGAAGAGGCCGGGTCAGACCCCACCCGGCGCCCAGTGGGCCCTGCTGAGTCCCAGGCAGCCAAGCCTCCCACTCCGGCCCCTTCTCCTGCCGGGCAGGCTTTTCCTGTGTGTGTGTGTGTGTGTGTGTGTGTGTGTGTGTGTGTGTGTGTGTTTGTATTGTTGTTTTTATTATTTGTAATTTAAATCCGATGACTACTTGCTTTCCCCAGCTGGAGAAGCCCTGGTGCTGCCTTCCCTGTGGGGGGCGGGGCAGGGGGAGGAGTTGGAGGACCGGTGCCGCCAGCTGGCACCTTGGCAGCCACCAGGACCGAGAGTCCAGCCAGGCCTGGGTCGGATGGGTGGGAACTGGCCTCCCCAAACCCTCCTGGACTCCGTGACCTCTGGGAACCAAGCCAGCCCCCCTGCCCCCCACCCCCCAGGGCCTTGCCTTCGGGACCCCTCCAGGGCCCATCAGCCTCTGGACCCTATCTTCCCGCCAGAGCCCGGACCTCCCCCAGGGGCTGTCTGTAAAGGCCTGCAGCCCCCCTAAGGCACGGAGCCGAGCCCCCCAACCCCAGATAGGGACAGAATAAATGTTTGTATGGATTTAAAAAAAAAAAAGTGTCACTTCCCAGGAGGGGACTGGGTGTCTGAGGACAGACTCTGCTGTGCATTCTGAATGTTTGTCCATGTGAATATATTACCTGTTCAGAAGTACCTAAATAAGCAGTTGTTAGAGAAAATAAGACAGGGCAGGAGGAGTCATCAGGAGATGCATGATAAGGGGCAGATCTGTGGGCTGCTTGTTGCCCTGTTCTCCTTGTTCTCCTGATAACAGTGGGAAGGGCAGAAGTGGGGGAAGGGGAGGTTGAGAGGGACAAGGCCATGGGGGCTGGGGAGGGGGAAGACCAATGGTTCACCCACAGGGGGGACCCCGCCCTGCCCTCACTCCCCACACCCCAGGAGGAGGTTCCAAACTACCTATGCCATTTCCTTGGGAGACAGTTGCCATCAAACTCTGTGGAGAGAGGGGGAGGGGCAAGGTGGCGGAAGAGTAGGGTCCCCAAGTCACCTGTCCTCAACAAATTACCTAGAAAACCTTCCAATCATCCTGAAAATCTACGAATTCGGCCTGAGATTTAAAGAGAGACCAGCTGGAATGCTACAGTGAGAAGAGTTCGCGCTTCTATCAAGGTAGGAAGACGGGAAAAAAGAAATAAAGAAACAAAAGGCCTCCAAGGGGGAGGGGCCCCGCGAGGAGCCGGGCTGAGGCCGGGGCGAGTGTCCCCAGGACAGGAGAGCCCCGTCCTGGAGGAGCAGGAGCTGCACCAACCTTCCCGGGGGAAAGGCCTCCCGGGGAATTGGAGCAGGATCCCCAGAAAGGCGGGGATGCCCTCGGGCTCCCTGGGACAGTAACAGAGGAACTGCGCCCCGGGAGAGTGCGCCGAGCTCCCTAAGGGCTGCAGCGCGCACGGCGGGACCCGGGGCAGCTCGGAGGGGCTCGGGCTGCGGCTCCGCGGAGGGGGCTGCGGGGCTCCAGGAGCAGCTCAGCGGCGGCGGCTCGGGCGGAGGAAGAAGCTCCGCGCCGAGCGGGCGGCGCGGCTCCAGGAACAGCTCACAGGGGCTCGGGCGGCGGCTCCGCGGAGGGGGCGGCGCGGCTCCAGGAACAGCTCGGAGGGGCTCGGGCGGCGGCTCCGCGGAGGGGGCTGCGGGGCGGGAGCACGAATCCAACAGCGCAGGCCCCGGAGCACAGGGCGCCGGAACACAGCCCAGGATCCGGCCTCCCCCGGGACAGGCAGAGGCCGGGAGGGCCCAGGACCGCAAGGACGCTCCTGCCTGGAACTGAGCAGATCAGCGGCCCCGCCTCGGAGCCCCCAGACCCTGCAGACGGAGAGCCCCGGAGCTACTGCGGGAGCTGACTCCAGGTTCCCAGAGCTGCCCCCGCCACTGTGGCTTCCTCCCGGGGCCTCACGGGGTGAACAACCCCCACTGAGCCCTGCAGCAGGCAGGGGCAGAGCAGCTCCCCCAAGTGCTAACACCTGAGAATCAGCACAGCAGGCCCCTCCCCCAGAAGACCAGCGACACGGACCAGTTCCAAGGGGAAGTCAAGGGACTTAAAGTATACAGAATCGGAAGATACTCCCCCGTGTTTTTTTTGTTTTGTTTTTGTTTTTGTTTTATTTTGTGCTTTTTTTTCTTTCTTTCTTCTTGATTTCTGATTGCTTCCCCCACCCCACCCCACCCTTGTTTTTCTTTTTTCTCCTTTCTTTCTTTTCTTTCTCTTTTTCTTCTCTTTTCCCCCCTTTTTTTCTTCTACCTCTTTTTTCTTTTTCTCTTTTCTTTCCTTCTCTCTCTTTTTCTCCTTTTCCCAATACAACTTGTTTTTGGCCACTCTGCACTGAGCAAAATGACTAGAAGGAAAACCTCACCTCAAAAAAAAAAAGAATCAGAAACAGCCCTCTCTCCCACAGAGTTACAAAATCTGGATTACAATTCAATGTCAGAAAGCCAATTCAGAAGCACTATTATACAGCTACTGGTGGCTCTAGAAAAAACCATAAAGGACTCAAGAGACTTCATGACTGCAGAATTTAGATCCAATCAGGCAGAAATTAAAAATCAATTAAATGAGATGCAATCCAAGCTAGAAGTCCTAACGACGAGGCTTAACGAGGTGGAAGAACGAGTGAGTGACATAGAAGACAAGTTGATGGCAAAGAGGGAAACTGAGGAAAAAAGAGACAGGCAATTAAAAGACCATGAGGATAGATTAAGGGAAATAAATGACAGCCTGAGGAAGAAAAACCTACGTTTAATTGGGGTTCCCGAGGGCGCCGAGAGGGACAGAGGGCCAGAATATGTATTTGAACAAATCCTAGCTGAAAACTTTCCGAATCTGGGAAGGGAAACAGGCATTCAGATCCAGGAAATAGAGAGATCCCCCCCTAAAATCAACAAAAACCGTTCAACACCTCGACATTTAATAGTGAAGCTTGCAAATCCCAAAGATAAGGAGAAGATCCTTAAAGCAGCAAGAGAAAAAAAGTCCCTGACTATTATGGGGAGGAATATTAGGGTAACAGCAGCCCTCTCCACAGATACCTGGCAGGCCAGAAAGGGCTGGCAGGATATATTCAGGGTCCTAAATGAAAAGAACATGCAACCAAGAATACTTTATCCAGCAAGGCTTTCATTCAAAATGGAAGGAGAGATAAAGAGCTTCCAAGACAGGCAGGAACTGAAAGAATATGTAACCTCCAAACCAGCTCTGCAAGAAATTTTAAGGGGGACTCTTAAAATTCCCCTTTAAGAAGAAGTCCAGTGGAACAATCCACAAAAACAAGGACTGAATAGATATGATGACACTAAACTCATATCTCTCAATAGTAACTCTGAACGTGAACGGGCTTAATGACCCCATCAAAAGGCGCAAGGTTTCAGACTGGATAAAAAAGCAGGACCCCATCTATTTGCTGTCTACAAGAGACTCATTTTAGACAGAAGGACACCTACAACCTGAAAATAAAAGGTTGGAGAACCATTTACCATTCAAATGGTCCTCAAAAGAAAGCAGGGGTTGCCATCCTTATATCAGATAAATTAAAATTTACCTCAAAGACTATAGTGAGAGATGAAGAGGGACACTATCTCATACTCAAAGGATCTATCCAACAAGAGGACTTAACAATCCTCAATATATATGCCCCGAATGTGGGAGCTGCCAAATATTTAAACCAATTAATAACCAAACTGAAGAAATACTTTGATAATAATACACTTACACTTGGTGACTTCAATCTAGCTCTCTCTATACTAGATAGGTCTTCTAAGCACAACATCTCCAAAGAAACGAGAGCTTTAAATGATACACTGGACCAGATGGATTTCACAGATATCTACAGAACTTTACATCCAAACTCAACTGAATACACATTCTTCTCAAGTGCACATGGAACTTTCTCCAGAATAGACCACATACTGGGTCACAAATCGGGTCTGAACCGATATCAAAAGATCGGGATAGTCCCCTGTATATTCTCAGACCATAATGCCTTGAAATTAGAACTTAATCACAACAAGAAGTTTGGAAGGACCACAAACATGTGGAGGTTAAGGACCATCCTGCTAAAAGATGAAAAGGTCAACCAGGAAATTAAGGAAGAATTAAAAAGATTCATGGAAACTAATGAGAATGAAGATACAACCGTTCAAAATCTTTGGGATGCAGCAAAAGCAGTCCTGAGGGGGAAATACATCGCAATACAAGCATCCATTCAAAAACTGGAAAGAACTCAAATTCAAAAGCTCACCTTACACATAAAGGAACTAGAGAAAAAGCAACAAATAGACCCCACCCCCAGCAGAAGAAGACAGTTAATTAAAATTCGAGCAGAACTAAATGATATCGAGACCAAAAGAACTGTGGAACAGATCAACAGAACCAGGAGTTGGTTTTTTGAAAGAATTAATAAGATAGATAAACCATTAGCCAACCTTATTAAAAAGAAGAGAGAGAAGACTCAAATTAATAAAATCATGAATGAGAAAGGAGAGATCACTACCAACACCAAGGAAATACAAACGATTTTAAAAACATATTATGAACAGCTGTACGCCAATAAATTAGGAAATCTAGAAGAAATGGATGCATTCCTGGAAAGCCACAAACTACCAAAACTGGAGCAGGAAGAAATAGAAAACCTGAACAGGCCAATAACCAGGGAGGAAATTGAAGCAGTCATCAAAAACCTCCCAAGACACAAGAGTCCAGGGCCAGATGGCTTCCCAGGGGAATTCTATCAAACGTTTAAAGAAGAAATCATACCTATTCTACTAAAGCTGTTTGGAAAGATAGAAAGAGATGGAGTACTTCCAAATTCGTTCTATGAGGCCAGCATCACCTTAATTCTGAAACCAGACAAAGACCCCACCAAAAAGGAGAATTACAGACCAATATCCCTGATGAACATGGATGCAAAAATTCTCAACAAGATACTAGCCAATAGGATCCAACAACACATTAAGAAAATTATTCACCATGACCAAGTAGGATTTATCCCCAGGACACAAGGCTGGTTCAACACTCGTAAAACCATCAATGTGATTCATCATATCAGCAAGAGAAAAACCAAGAACCATATGATCCTCTCATTAGATGCAGAGAAAGCATTTGACAAAATACAGCATCCATTCCTGATCAAAACCCTTCAGAGTGTTGGGATAGAGGGAACTTTCCTTGACATCTTAAAAGCCATTTACAAAAAGCCCACAGCAAATATCATTCTCAATGGGGAAGCACTGGGAGCCTTTCCCCTAAGATCAGGAACAAGACAGGGATGTCCACTCTCACCACTGCTGTTCAACATAGTTCTGGAAGTCCTCGCCTCAGCAATCAGACAACAAAAAGACATTAAAGGCATTCAAATTGGCAAAGAAGAAGTCAAACTCTCCCTCTTCGCCGATGACATGATACTCTACATAGAAAACCCAAAAGCCTCCACTCCAAGATTGCTAGAACTCATACAGCAATTTGGTAGCATGGCAGGATACAAAATCAATGCCCAGAAGTCAGTGGCATTTCTATACACTAACAATGAGACTGAAGAAAGAGAAATTAAGGAGTCAATCCCATTTACAATTGCACCCAAAAGCATAAGATACCTAGGAATAAACCTAACCAAAGAGGTAAAAGATCTATACCCTAAAAACTATAGAACACTTCTGAAAGAAATTGAGGAAGACACAAAGAGATGGAAAAATATTCCATGCTCATGGATTGGCAGAATTAATATTGTAAAAATGTCAATGTTACCCAGGGCAATTTACACGTTTAATGCAATCCCTATCAAAATACCATGGACTTTCTTCAGAGAGTTAGAACAAATTATTTTAAGATTTGTGTGGAATCAGAAAAGACCCCAAATAGCCAGGGGAATTTTAAAAAAGAAAACCATATCTGGGGGCATCACAATGCCAGATTTCAGGCTGTACTACAAAGCTGTGGTCATCAAGACAGTGTGGTACTGGCACAAAAACAGACACATAGATCAATGGAACAGAATAGAGAACCCAGAAGTGGACCCTGAAATGTATGGTCATCTAATATTCGATAAAGGAGGAAAGACTATCCATTGGAAGAAAGACAGTCTCTTCAATAAATGGTGCTGGGAAAATTGGACATCCACATGCAGAAGAATGAAACTGGACCACTCTCTTTCACCATACACAAAGATAAACTCAAAATGGATGAGAGATCTAAATGTGAGACAAGAGTCCATCAAAATCATAGAAGAGAACACAGGCAACACCCTTTTTGAACTCGGCCACAGTAACTTCTTGCAAGATACATCCACAAAGGCAAAAGAAACAAAAGCAAAAATGAACTATTGGGACTTCATCAAGATAAGAAGCTTTTGCACAGCAAAGGATACAGTCAACAAAACTAAAAGACAACCTACAGAATGGGAGAAGATATTTGCAAATGACATATCAGATAAAGGGCTAGTTTCCAAAATCTATAAAGAACTTATTAAACTCAACACCAAAGAAACAAACAATCCAATCATGAAATGGGCAAAAGACATGAAGAGAAATCTCACAGAGGAAGACATGGACATGGCCAACATGCACATGAGAAAATTCTCTGCATCACTTGCCATCAGGGAAATACAAATCAAAACCACAATGAGATACCACCTCACACCAGTGAGAATGAGGAAAATTAACAAGGCAGGAAACAACAAATGTTGGAGAGGATGCGGAGAAAAGGGAACCCTCTTACACTGTTGGTGGGAATGTGAACTGGTGCAGCTACTCTGGAAAACTGTGTGGAGGTTCCTCAAAGAGTTAAAAATAGACCTGCCCTATGACCCAGCAATTGTACTGCTGGGGATTTACCCCAAAGATTCAGATGCAATGAAACGTCGGGACACCTGCACCCCGATGTTTCTATCAGCAATGGCCACAATAGCCAAACTGTGGAAGGAGCTTCGGTGTCCATCGAAAGATGAATGGATAAAGAAGATGTGGTTTCTGTATACAATGGAATATTACTCAGCCATTAGAAACGACAAATACCCACCATTTGCTTCAACGTGGTTGGAACTGGAGGGTATTATGCTGAGTGAAATAAGTCAATCGGAGAAGGACAAACAGCGTATGTTCTCATTCATTTGGGGAACATAAATAATAGTGCAAGGGAATATAAAGGAAGGGAGAAGAAATGTTGGGAAATATCAGGAAGGGAGACAGAACATAAAGACTCCTAACTCGGGGAAATGAACTAGGGGTGGTGGAAGGGGAGGAGGGCGGGTGTTGGAGGGGAATGGGTGACGGGCACTGAGGCGGACACTTGACGGGATGAGCACTGGGTGTTTTTCTGTATGTTGGTAAATTGAACACCAATAAAAATTAATTAAAAAAATAAAAAATAAAATAAATAAATAAATAAATAAATAAATTCAGGATCCACAAAAAAAAAAAAAAAAAAAAAAAACCTCTGTGGAGAGTCTGGGACAGAAAGACATGGTAGATTCATGTAAATGGAGGGGGCTGGTGGACATTGGCCCTCTGTCCCCATGAGCTGCATAAATGGGGAAAAAGTAGAGACAGGTGTCCACCTGACCCCTCTCAGCCCAGATTTTGGAACCAGTACCAGTGTCCCAGACCCTGACCCCCTACCCCACTGCCCTCAGGACCCAGTCAGGGACCTAGCAGAGGGGTCCTGGCCTGGCTCTTACAGACATGTTGAGATGGATGGTCCTCATCGTAGTCACTCCAGCCCCAGGCAAGGTCACCTGACAGGTGAGAGGCATGCCATCCATGGTCCTGGGGCTGTGGGGTGAGGGTAAGCATTGAGGAGAGGAGGGTCCTGGGTCCTGGGGATGTGAGGGACGGTGACATCCAGGAGAAGATGGGAGGCATGCCCTGTTCACAGGTCCAGGGCACAGAGCGGGCAGGTTCCTTGGATGGCCAGACTCTAGGGTCCCCGGGATAAGGATGTCAGGTGTGTGGATCAGGGCTGTCACAGGGGAGAGGGGAAGACACAGGGATCAGGAGAAGGTTCAAGGTGTGGCCCTGAGAGAAGCCTCAGGCTTGGTTCAGCTCCTGGCTCTGAGCCCCAACATGGGTTACCTCCAGTGCCTCCTGGGAAGTGTGTCCTATCCTGGCTATGTCCCAAGACCCCTGTCCTTCCCCTGTGGTCTTTCCTGGAGTCTGTCCCTTACCTGTCACATGCACAGAGAACTGGTTAGATGTGTAACTTCATTTCATTTGTACTCTCCCTTCCCCCCCTGAAAAAAGCATCTTCCACTATCCCCACTCCTGGAGTCTCTGATGTGCAGGGAGAAGCCATAGGTCCGGGTGTTCCCAAAGAGGTAGAATCGGCCCTGGGTCTCCTCCTGCACTTTAGGACCTGGGTTGTTTGTGGCCACTGGAGCATCCTGGAATACACTGACCCTTTCCCAGAACCAGTAACTGAGAGCTGGGGTAGAGTGAGACCAGTTGCCCCGGGGGTGTGAGAACCTGCAAGGCACATGCACACACAAGCCGTCCTGCACTGCCATCAAGCCCTTCACCTGCAGCCTGTAATCCCCCTAGAGCTCCCTTTTGGGCCTCCTCTGGCAGTCAGCCCCCTCCCTCCTCCAGAGCAGGGCCAGTAGCAGCAGGAGCATGTCTGTCTGGGCTTGGCAGTGCCAGTGTCCCCAGGATGTCTGTTTCTTAAGGTTGGTCTCTCAGAAACTAAAAGTTGTAAGATTCAGAGGAAGCCCTGACAGGAAGATGAAGGTGATGTCAGACAGTCACCCTCCTCAGAGAAGGAACTTCAGATGCTGTCAGGGCCAGGACAGCCATTGGAAATAAGCCATCCACCACTACACATCCACTCCTGGGGACTCTGGGCCTAGAGGCCAGAGAAGGTGAGAGCCTCACTCAAATTCATACATTGCACAGGACTCAAGCCCCATCTCCTGCTTCCCTGATGATACCGTCCCCTTCTGGGCTTGTTTTCTGCAAAATGAAAACGAGTCCCTTCTGGCTGGACCTCCTGAGTCACAGGCTGTGCACGTCTGTGGAAGAAGTCAGTCCTGCAAGGGATGGAACATAGGGACATGGGAGATGGGGGAGGAGGGGTTGGGGGTGTAGGAGACAAACTGTCCTCCCTCCATTGGCATCAAGGTGGTGGGCATCCCCTCCCTGCTCATGAGGTCACACACTAGCCTGGCCACTGCCCCAGAGTCACTGTCCCGTGAGAAGACAGTAATTGTCCAGCACCTGGAGCTCCCTGTGACAGAGGACACACAGGCAGGGTGAGGTGCTGCTCTCTCCCCAGGTGGGAGGTCATGTCATAGGAAGCCTGGGCAGGGGGGACACTCAGGCAGTGAGGCAAAGACTCCAAGGATATTGAGGGGAGCCCCACTCAAAGGAGAAAAGGGAACTTGAGGCTATGATTGTACATGGGGTTGGGATGAGGAGAAGTGCAGAAGAGAAGGGGCAGATTTAGAAATGGATAAAAACTTCCCCTTTCCCTCTTCCTTGCAGCTGTCTGGTACCAAGACGATTTCTTCACCATTGCTATCTCTGGGGGCCATACTCCTCTTCAATGCTGCAGAGCATGCAGGGCCTGGCAATCTATGGGGCTTTGCCAGTGGAGGTTCTGCTCCCAGAAGTCAGGTTTGCAGGAGACATGGACTGAATAATACCAGCTAAGTGTCATCCACCCTTCAGATGGTGCTGGTTTTGTGAGAGAAGAGACGTACACTGAATTCACAGAAAGTTTTAACTATGCGGCTGGAGGCTGGGAAAAGGTTCTGGGAACCCTGGTAGGTGGTACTCCCTTCCACTGATGTTGTTTCTCATTTTCTGGGGAGAATTATACACACAAAGAAGGGCGCCCACAAAAACAACTCAGTGATTCATCACTAGATAGAAATAGAGCACCCTGGACCTCCCCCCTTGGTCCTCATCCCTATCACACACCCTGCTCCCCCACAAAGGATCCCCGAGCATCACTTTAATGCAAATTGTTCTCTTGCTTTTCTTCACAGTTTTATCACCTGAGCACAATGTCTTCAATACTATGGCTTTGCACATGTTTTCTTAAGACTTTGTATGTGCAGAAAAAATTACTGTCTGTTTTCTTCCATTTAACTTCATGAATCTTCCTGTCCTATATAACCCCTTCCTAGAACCATTACACATAACCAGGGGTACAGTCAGCACTGGGGTCACTGAGAAGGAAAGGGGCAGGATTTGAGCATACATTTATGCACTCCCACACCATCAATGATTCCTGCATTTGCAGCCCCACGCCCCTTCCCAGCCCCCTGTCTCAGACAACCCATTCTCTCCCAGCAGGGTCAATTGCAGCATCAGAGTTAGAAAGGCTGGGTCAGGCCCAGTGTGTTTCCATGGTCCCCAGTTTGCTAAGAAAAGCAAGAATGAGGAGATATAGGGAAGTCACAGAGAATCTAGCAGTGTGCAAAAAAGGAACTTACAACCCACACGCTGTCAGAGCCTTTTCGCCCCACTTGTCCAACTTTCAGAAGACACCAAGGTCCAGAGTGGGCAAATGAATTGCACAAATCATAAGGATACTTTGTCTTAGGCACCACTGTCTATAGGAACCCCCTTCATCAATCTTTGTCAGCCCAGGATTCATTGAGGTGGGAGATGGGTAGCTTATGTTAATCTGACAGTGAAGAATTATCAACTCTTCCCATGAGGTGAGAGAGGAAATTTCAACCATTCATTCAACAAGCATCTACATTGTGCCTTCAGATTTCCAGTAAAGGGATGATTATGAGAGACCTAGCTCTTTGAGGGGAGCATCATCTAGTTCGAAGACAGATTATCTGATGATTCCAATGCCATAGGGTAGATGGTTGGGATGGGAGAGGCACAGGCTGGGATGGGCGGGGTTCTTGCTCTTCTGGACTGCAAGGTGAATTCTGCAAGGTGAGTTTTCAGGAACAAGTAGACATGGTAGGGAGTTTCAGGCAATCTCAAGGGATGCGAATTCCACAGATGATCTTTCTGGACCCCAAGACTTTCTGGACTCTCCAGTATTGTGTTCTCAATCCCACTCAATCTTCCACTGTGTTGCAAATCCTCCTCCAGCTACTAAGCTTTGTGCTCTGTGACCAACATCACCTCTGCCCCAGCAGAGGTGAGGTCACCACCCACAGTGGGTGCTTTCTCTGTGCAGAACTTACCTATGGGTAGCTCTTAGAAAGCACGGTGGTGCTGTCTGTGGTGCTGATTCAGAGGGCAGTGCTGACTTCGGGCATGTCCACAGCTCTGTAGAGTGGCCCAATCACACAGAACAGGGATGCTAGGTCTGGAGTCTGGACAGTCAGCATGTTAGATGTGCTGTGGAGGACTCGGGTCTACCTGGGAGGGGAATTTCAGGGGAAGGGAAGACCTGAGTCTCTCCTCCTTATCCTATCTACCCTCAGAAATGTCCTACAGACAATGCCAGGCTGTTGTCAGTGGTCCAAGATCAAGGGAAGTGAAGGTTCTGTGTTGCTCTTTTACATATCTGGTTCCATGTCATTTTCTGAACATCCCTAGCAGAAATAGGTAATCCCCAAGGGGAGGCAGTCAACACCGAAGACTGAATAGCTGAAGGAACTAGCTCCAAAGACAACCCCAAACAATACAAACATGGAGCTCCTCTCATTATGATATAAAGTTTATTATTATCTCCTCCTCTTTTTTATTTTTTTAAAAAATATTTATTTATTTATTTATTTATTTATTTATTTATTTATTTATTCATGAGAGACACACAGAGAGAGGCAGAAACACAGGCAGAGGGAGAAGCAGGCTCCCTACAGGAAGCCCGATTTGGGATTCAATCCTAGAACCCTGGGATCACACCCTGAGCCAAAGGCAGACACTCAACCACTGAGCCACCCAGGTGTCCCTATCTCCTCTTGAATCAAGGTTTGTTCCACAAGTGCTCTGATCAACGGGGTGTGGAGGACAAGGTGTTCTGAGACCTCATAAATTAAGAAGGCCTGGTAGTTTCCTGCCTTGCAGATTCCTGGGCATTTATGTAAGCAATTCAGAGACTCTGGTGAAGACAGAGGATGCATAGAGGAATCTGAGGGTCAGACACCCAGCCCCAGTTCCAGCCACCATCTCAACACAACTCCCTGAAAGAGCCCAAAGCAAGCTAAGAGTGCAACTGCCTAGCTGGGCTCTGGCCAGTTTACATCACCAGCACTGTGAGAAAGAATAAAATGATTGTTCAGGCTACCAGGTTGTAGGGTGGCATGATGTGCAGCAATAAATAACCAAAACAGTAGCCCATGCAAGTCACAGCTAATAGGGAAAAAGTAACAGGTTCACTGGCCAGATGAATTTTTCCACATACTATATTTCAAGGACAGTACTAAAATGGTGATCTGAGGCCTTCATTTGATCTGAGAACTACATTTCCAAGAATCTCCTTCCTTATTTGATTCCAGATTAAAGCTGACCACAAGAGAAGGCAGAAGTGGAAGCAGCAGCCATGAGGCTCCAAAGGTCAGTGGAGAGGCAGTTATTACTGCAGCTCCCACACCCTGTGGCTGCTCTGGCGACTCACCTTGTCAGCGTGACATAACAGCTGCTCAGCTGCTGGGAGGCAAGGAGGGTGTTGGGGAAACCTGGCTGAATTTCTGGGGGCAAGGACTATCAACCCCTGGTACATGGATGGGTGACCCAGGTAGATGCAGGTGGCCCAGAGAAAAGTTTACAGTGATATGCAAAGGATCCAGGAAAACAGTGTCTCCTACTAAGACATTGTCTCAGGATCTCTTTAACTTGAGAACAAGGGCCATTTGCCTATTCACAGGGCCCCATTGTCTTGCCTGAGCAAAGGACAGGATATGGCTAATCATTTCAATACTCAGAACAACCAGTGTCCAGCTGTATGTGTGTGTGTGTGTGTGTGTGTGTGTGTGTGTGTGTGCGCGCGCGCGCGCGCGCGCGCTGAAAGTTGGTTTCCTAGACCAGTGTGATGATTAATTTTATGTGAGAACTTGACTGGGCCATGAGATGCCCAGATTAAATATTATTTCTGGGTATGTCTGTGAGGGTGTTTCCACATGAGTTTAGCATTTGAATCAGTGGACTCAGTAAAGTAGATAACCCTCCCCAAAGCCAGTGGGCATCATCCAATCTGTTGAAGGCCTGAAAAGAAAAAGCAGAGGAAGAGCAGACTCATTCCTTTCCTGCCTGCCTGTGAGTTGCAACATTGGTCTTCTCCTGCCCTTGGACTGGGATTTGCAGCATCAGCAACCCTGGTTCTCAGGCCTTAGGACTAGACTGGAATTACACCCTGGCTTTTCACTCCTGGTCTCCAAGTTTCAGGTGGCAGATTGTGGGACCTCTTGGCCTCCCTAATTAAGCTAGTTCTTCATAGCAAATCTCTGGTTCTTTTTCTCTGGAGAACCCTGCCTAATACACTCAAAAGGGGGACAGGTAGACTAAGCCAGATCTCATGGGCCATATTTCCTTCTTTCTCACTATTTTCATGAGAAATAGAAGGCACTGATGAGCTTAAAGCTAGAGTTGGAGAGTGAAATGGTCAGATTTGTGTTTTCAGGTGTTCTCTCTGGTTGCCCTAGGGAGGTTGGGTTGGAAGGGCAGCTGGAGTGAAGCTCACAGTCTGGGGCCACTGATAATCTAGTACTGCTGTCAATAAGGATTCCTGTCACAAAACACAGCACGGCCTTCATTCAACCTCATCGTAACCTTTGAGAATGTTGGGCTTTACTCTGCCTACAGTAGGTAATAAATAAATGCTTGTGGAATGCAGACCATTAAAAGTACAAATTTAGGGGGGGAAGTGACAAATCTGGTATATAATAGGAACCAAATTTTGAGTTAAAAACTGTATAGTGTTAACTAGGTAACTCTTGAGTGGTGGGAAGACAAGGCTCCAAAGGCTAGTCCCTCTGCTGGAACAGGGATGGGGGAGGAGGTGTGTAGATGGGGAGCGGCCCAGATAGAACATGAAGGAGCAATCACAGGATGTGTAAGCCAAGTGTTTCCAGGAAGAAACTGACCATGACATCCACATATCTGTCCCCCTGGGATCCAGGTCCACGCTTTAGTCCTGTCTTGAGAAGAAGGGAGGCTCAGTCAGGCTGCTCTGCCCCGGTCTCTGAGGGCCTCCACATCTGCAGAACTGACACGGGTTTCAGATCAGAGAGCTGCCACTTTAATTCCAACTCTAGGCAGGAGGGGACAGCTCAGCCCCACCTGGAACTCAGGGGCCCATCACCAGACTTTCCTGGAGAGGGACAGACCCATGCCCCTGGTGTAGTAGATCCCTGTGAGGCCATAACCGAGGAGGAAGCCAGCTCCCATGAGAGCCCTTCTGATCAGAGTGAGGATTGGGGGCCAGGAGCTCTCCTGTTCTTCAATCACACAGTTGCAGGAAGAGGGGTTTCTTGCAGAAGAGGGTACAGAGGATGAAGTTCTGGCCCCAGCCCCAGGCCCTTCCACATCCCAAACACCTAACCAGGCTGAGCCTGCAGGTGCTGAGCCTGGTAGGTGAATTCCCCTTCATCTTCAACCCCCACATGGGGCAGCTCCAGGACCCCTGATGCTGAGGACTGGGAGGGGCTCAGGGATTTTCCCTCCAGGGACCAGCTCAGCATGGGAGGGGGTTGCTATGGGTCACACAGACCAGGATCTATTGAAAGACAGACAGGGATGGGGGAGGTGAGAAATGTGTCTCTCCTACCTATCACTTAGACACAGAAGATGCATGACTATTTTTTTTAAAGATTTTATTTATTTATTCATGAGAGACAGAGACAGAGAGAGAGAGAGAGAGAGATCGGCAGAGGAATCTGAGGCAGAGGGAGAAGCACGCTCCATGTGGGGAGCCCGATGTGGGACTCTATCCAGGGTCTCCAGGATCACGCCCTGGGCTGAAGGCGGCGCTAAACCGCTGATCCACCTGGGCTGCCCTCTTTTTCTTTTTTTTAAAAAAGATTTTATTTATTTATTCATGAGAGACACAGAGAGGCAGAGACACAGGCAGAGGGAGAAGCAGGCTCCCCGCAGTGAGCCTGATGCGGACCTCGATCCCAGGACCCCAGGATCATGGCCTGAGCCCAAGGCAGCCCTGGGCTGCCCGACTATTTGAACCATGCTCATATATACACAAATCCAGGAATGCAGAGTGGTTGAAAGACCCTGGAGGGAAAGAGGTCCAGCTGAGCCTGGAAGGAGGAGGAGAACTGGTCATACTAACATGTGGAGGAAGTCTCCTCGGTTGGAAGAGTGATGAGCAAAGGCACTGAGGCTTGTAGATGAAAGGAATGGCAAATGTCTCTGGGGTGTACATCTGATGAGCTGAGGAACTTGCCCTGAAGTCCAGGAGAGGCACTTGAGGGCTCTGAGCAGGGAAGGGGTGGGGTGGGCTCTTGGGGCAGGGGAACCTTTCTGGGACTGTGCTGTGTGGGACACAGACTTGAGGGGAGTCACTGGAGACCAGGAGGCTGGGAGGAGGAAGGAGCAACAGTCAAGGCCATACGGGTGAAAGGTAAGGAATTGGACCAAGAGGGGATGAGGAAAGGAGAGACTTGGGACATTTTCAGGTGGTGAAGCTTACAAGACTCACTGACTTGGGGTTGGGGAGCAGGGGAAGAAAAGAAGGCATGTGGAGTAAGTCAAGGAGTCCTGACCCAGGTAACTGGGAGGATGGAGATCCAATTTCTGCACCTCAAAGTCATATTCTAGACCCTGCACCAAAGCACCTGGGGAGAGAGAAACTCAGGCCCCCTCCCCCACTCCCTGCCTTAGAGTCCTCTGGCTCCTGGTCCACTCGCCTTCCTATAGCATGGACTATAGCAGCACTACCAGCAGTAGAAACATCTCTTGAACCATAAATGCCACTGTCCTAGGACAGTCTGGTCACCAGGGTCTCTCACTACAGCAAGAATGATTAAAATGAAATTTTTAAAAAAGTAAACCACAAAAGGAAGCCAGCGGGTAGGTATGAAAAGGATAGTAATTGTCTTCGTTAGTGAAACTTCAGACGCACAGTCGCCAGAGATGGAGAGCTTCTTGGAGATCAGCCCATACCACTTCCCTACTCTGCAGGAGAACACCACAGACTTCCAAAAGTCACACTAGCTGATGGGCCCTTCATAATGAAAAGATTTGTGAAAAATTGTCGTTACTTCTGCCTTGCACATTCGGAACTTTTTTCCCCCTGGAAAAGATGTTTCCAACTGAATCAATTCCTTTATGGATACATGGCTATTTGGGGTTTTCATTTCTTCTTGAGACTGGCTCAGTAAATTATGTTTTTCTTATAAGTGTTATATGTCATCTGAATTTTAAAATTAATTAGCATATATTTGAGTGAAATATCCCCTTACGTTGTTTTTTTTTTTTTTAAGATTTATTTATTTTTAGGGATGCCTGAGTGGCTCAGTGGTTGAGTATCTACCTGCAGCTCAGGTCATGATCACGGGGTCCTGGGATCGAGTCCCACATCAGGCTCCCCACGAGGAGACTGCTTCTTTATCTGCCTATGTCTCTGCCTCTCTCTCTCTCTCTGTCTCTCATGAATAAATAAATAAAAATCTTTTTAAAAACCTTTACTTTTAAAGAGAGGGAAAGAGGGGAGAGGGGCAGAGGGAGAGAATCTTTCAAGAAGACTTCCCACTGAGCACAGAAGCCAATGCAGGGCTTGACCCCATGACCCAGGAGATCATGACCTGAGCTGAAACCAAGAGTAGGATGCTTACCTACTGAACCATCCAGGCACCCATCCCCTTATGTTGTTCTTAAATCAAAACATTGAAGCAAAACAAACATAGAGAAAACAGTTCAGATTATAAAGATAAGTTTGATTAATTTTCATATGATGATGACATTCCTGGAATAACCACCTAGATCAAGAAGTCCCACCGGCACCCATTCTTAGTTACTCCCCTCCAGAAAAATAACCACTGTAATGCCTTCTATCATCACCAATTAGTTTTCTGTTTTGAATTTTATGTAGTTGGGAACTTTCAGTGTCTGGCTTCTTTTTCATTTCATTTCATTTCATTTCATTTCATTTCATTTCATATTTCACTTCATTTATTAATGAGAGACACACAGAGAGAGGCAGAGACACAGGCAGCGGGAGAAGCAGGCTCCCTACAGTGAGCCTAATGCGGGACTCTATCCCAGGACCTCAGGGTCATGACCTGAGCCAAAGGCAGATGCTCAACCACTGAGCCACCAGGTGCCCACAGTGTCTGGCTTCTTGTGCTTAACATTTTATTGTGAGAGGCACCCACACATATAACAGAAATTCATTTATCCCTACTGCTGATAGAATTTCATTGTGTGCATATGCCGTATACTACACAAACCTCCTACGTTAGAGGGATACCTGGGTTATTTCTAGTCTGGAAATATTCGGAAGAGTGCTGCTACAAACATGTCTTTGATATGAATATATACTTTTGTTAGGTATATTTTTTAGAGTGGAATTTCTCAGTAATAGTCTAGAAGGGTCTGCGTCTCCATGACACTGGCCATAGGGACTCCTGGGTTTTCTGGGGTCTAAGCCTTTGGATCCCTCAGTCTCGGAAGTCAGGGTCTCTAGGGTCTCCTGGTCCTGTCAAGTCATTTCTCACCTGCTCTCCACCCTCCAGCTCCACCCCCTCGTGAAGGGAAGTGTGTACTACTACCCGGTTCACTGACTGGAACCTGCACAGTGGATCTCAATCTCACCCACTACCCAGAACCAGGAGCACGTCCAGAGACACCCCCACTCCCAACACCAAGTCACTAACAGCTGAGCCATGCGCAGAGATCTCGCCTGACACCCAGTGCTCCCTCTCCCCATTCGACACGCTCATGCGCACCATAACCACCTGCACAGGGCACCCACAGATCCACCCGAGCCCCGACTCTCGGACTCTGCCCTGCGCATGCGCAACCTCTTCCTTTCACACTCGCCAACAGCCACTTCACTCCCACCTTCCATTCCCATCTGCGATGACACCTCCGAGGGTAGAAATCAATGCCCTACAATAGCTTTTAAGGCCTATAATAATCCCACAAAAGCAAATGATCCGAATACGGTTGCTTCGTCTTTTGAGTGTCTTGCACAGTGACGGTGACAGGGTACGGCCACAGCAAAGACACACCCACCCACCCAGCAACCACCTCACAGTTCTGACGGGTCCCAAGGCCTTGCGCAGGCGCCCAAAGGAAACAGGGCAGTACACATTAGCAAGCCGAGGAAGGAACTGCAAGGGTTGCTGGGAGTTGTAGTCCCAGTAGGCCCAGCAGCCTCAGGTGCTTCGGAGTTGCCGCATGGGGCTCTGGGTGTAGTAGGCAAGACAGCCTCCAAAGCCTTCTGGGAGTCGTAGTCTCTGGAGCCACTTCCGTGCCAGACTTCCGCGTGTGGGACCGTTTGGACGTCCTAGTACCGCGTCCTGTCCAGGTAAGTACTAACTCCTGCGGCGGATGGGCCGAAGGCCGCCGCTCTTTATTGCGGTGCCATGTGAGGTTGACAGACTCGGGGAGTGGTGACACTAGCCCCCGTGATTCTCTAACGCCTGTGTCCCAGAGGCCTTCTGGCCAGGATCCCTCCTTTGGACGCTGCGTTACATCCTGTCTCTTGCCCACCCACCCCTCCCCCCAGGCGGGGATTCCACCATCTCCCTGCCCACCCCGACGCCATCGGGGCCTCTAGTGTGCCCTCAAAGCTCTGTTCTGATAGAAGGAGGCAGACCCAGTCCCTGCCTTTAGTACCCCGAAGGGGACAGGTCTTCCACTATGATGGATAGAGTTGTGGTCAGGCTGGGATGGAAGCCGACTAGGGGCTCTGTGAGCCTGGAGGGGACTCCCCACCCAGGCTGGATCCATAAAATCTTGGACAGATGCTTTAGCAGACATTTCAAACCTGGTATATCCAAATGGAATTCCTGGTGCCCTCCTGAGGAAATGGCCCATCATCCTCCTGGGGGCTCTAGCCAAAACCTCCAAGTCAGTCTCCATTCATCTTTTCTCATCAGCTGAGTCTTCATCACAATCCAAGTCTTGTGCAAATCCTGTGGGCTCTACCTTCAAAACAGATCCAGAGTCCCACCCTTCCTTCCCACCTCCACTGCTACCACCCCCACTCAGGCCACTTGCAACTCTCACTGGCTGTTGCCATAGTCACCTCCCTGCCTCTGCTCCTGCCCTCTAAAGTATGTTCCTCTCACAGCAGTCAATGAGATCCTTTAAAAATATAAGTCAGATTGTATCTCTTTCCTGCTCAAAACCCTTCTGTGGCTCCTATCTCTCTCTGAATAAAATTCAAACTTCATATCATGGCCTATGAATCTCTTGACAACCTGCACAGACTCAACACCTGCCAGGGTCTTCCCGCCTTCAGGAGGCAGACCCCCAGAACTGGGTGACTGTAGATTTAGGGCAAGAGGAGGGATGAGTCCAAGGTGATTTTATGATTTTATGTCCTGTCCTGTCCTGTGAAGGAGTTGGTAGAAGTTGAGTGGTAGCATTCAGGAGATAGGAAACAGCTGGAAAAGAACAGATTTCTGCTTGGGAGGAATGGGAAGCTGGCCCTTGTGGGCACTGGGGATCTGAGAAAAGGCCTAGCCAGGATTCTCAGTGGGGCATTTGGAGGACCAGCCAGATGGACATTACAATTCAGAGTCACCCACAAGGAGAATGGGCTGGGCAGGACCCAAGGACCATGAAGAGGATGCTCCAGAAGAGACTGGAGACTCAGCAGGAGATAAACCACAACAGAGGGAGGGTTGAATCAGTAGTCAAAAGAGAAAACATTTCAAGGGGCACCTGTGACAGATGCCCCTGCTAGTCACGGCTGATGGCTCCTAAGGACTACTTGCTGGCCCAGTGACAGGGAAGAGTACTCTGAGTGGAGGGAAGAGCCCGTGCAAACACCTTGCAGTAGGTATGTCCTGGAGCATTTGAGAGTAGAGTGCAGCATGAGTGAGGATAGGGAGAGGTGAGGTCAGGGAAAAAGGGAACCAGATCACAGACAGCCACACAGGCCACTGGCTTTTCCTAAAGTGAGAAGAGATGGTGGCTCAGATGAGGGTGGCAGCTCTGCAGATGGTGAGATGTGTTGGTTTCTGGGTCTGCATAGAAGCTGCAGTCAGACAGGGTTTGCTGTATGGCATTTGGGGTTTGAGGTCAGAGGATGCCTCAGTGAGACATGTTGGATAAATGGTTGGGACTTGACATTGCAATTTGGAGTCACCCACGGGGAGAGTGAGAAGAGTGATGGAAGAAGAACAGGCCAGGGTCCTGGGCCCCAAGGCTTCTGGCCTGAGCAGTTGAGAGGATGGAGCTGCTCTTGATTGCAAAAGAAGCAGGTGTGGGAAGAAGAATCAGGAATCCAGATTTTGAGATGCCTTTTAGACATCTGAATGGCACTGGCCCTGCGTCTGGAAGTCACAGACAGTGAATAAAGTCACATAAGGTGATTCCACATATTGTGACAAATCCTAGAAGCAGGGTGACCTGCTCAGATGTCCCTGCACTAGGCCAGGCTGGAGGCGGTAGTGGCTTGGGGTGGGGGTACTGAGCCTGATGGATTTTTATGGGTTTACCAGGCATGTGGAACCAAGGAACATGTGGGTGGAGGATTGGAGTTTGGCTGGGGAGGAACGATGTAGGAAGAGAGGGACAGAAAGGGGTCAAAGATGGGCTGATCCATGTTTTGACAAGTCCACAGAAGCTTGTGGGAGATTCTGCTACCAGAGCAGAGTTGAGTCCAATCCTAGAGGCGCATCCACACCACCTCCGGAACAGAAGCAGCCCCAGTTGGTGTCCTTGGAGATGTGATCCATGCTGCCTCTGTGTCTCCCCGGAGGAGGTGACTACCCTGTCCTGCAGAGAATGCAATGGACTCACTCCTGGAGATAGTATCCCATCCCCCTCACCCCAAAGTGAAATCCAGTTGATCTTTCCTGTTTCTTCGCCTTCCCCTGGGCAGAGCTGCAACCCCCTAGGCCTCCTCTGTCCTTAGGGTTGCTGACTCCTTCCAGGCTCTCTAAACAGCCCTGGAAGTCCAGATCAAAGGTCTCCACCGTGTCCCTCTGATTCCGGCTCTCAAAGAGGGCCTCCCTGGAAACTGTGAAACGGTGTCTTAATATGCAACTGCTATACCCCCAGAGGACACAACTTAATTCTGAGTGTATCATGGTTGTCTCTCCCCCGGATACCAAGTCTTAGACTCCTTCTCTACTTGATGCACAATGGGATGCATTGTGAGAAGCCTCCTTAAGCCAGAACTTCCAGAAAAAGCCTCTTCTACCTTCACATGCCTGGCCCTAGGCAGGGCAGCTAGCTGGCAGCCTCCTTGGAGGCGACAACCCCACAAATCGGAATCCGCATGTAACCTGCCTCCACTCTCTCCCTGTCCAGGAGAAGCCAACTCCTTCCCGCCCGCCGGGAACCCGCGATGCCCGCCCCGCAGTGCTCCTCTTGCCACGCGGCACGCGCCGCCCTCCGCCGCCCGCGCTCTGGCCAAGCGCTGTGCGGCGCCTGCTTCTGCACCGCCTTCGAGGCCGAGGTGCTGCACACGGTGCAGGCGGGCCGCCTGCTGCCATCCGGCGCCGTAGTGGCCGTGGGCGCCTCCGGCGGCAAGGACTCCACGGTGCTGGCGCACGTGCTGCGCGAACTGGCGCCGCGCCTGGGCGTCTCGCTGCGCCTGGTGGCCGTGGACGAGGGCATCGGCGGCTACCGCGACGCGGCGCTGGCGGCCGTGCGGCGCCAGGCAGCGCTCTGGGACCTCCCGCTCACCGTCGTGGCCTACGCGGACCTCTTCGGGGGCTGGACGATGGACGCCGTGGCCCGCAGCACCGCCGGCTCCGGCCGCAGCCGCGCCTGCTGCACCTTTTGCGGGGTGCTGCGGCGCCGTGCGCTGGAGGAAGGGGCGCGCCTCGTGGGAGCCACGCACATCGTGACAGGTGAGCACGGGCCCTGCAGTGAGGGGCTAGCCCTTAGGTGGTGAAGGAGCCGCTGTTGGGTGTGCCCTGGGGGGAGGAGCTGCACATGGAGAAGGGGACGTGCATGCCTGGCATGGGCGCAGCCAGCTTCTGAGTCACTGTAATCGATGGCATTGGCAACTACAGGGTGGAGGGGTAGTCTCCAGGGGCTTGGTTCCCTACATTAAAAATAGGACATTCTTTGTGTCCCTGTTCACAAAAGGAGGGGAGTGAAGTGGTCCCATCCATCAGAAGCCAACTGTAGTCTAGAATTCACCTGTCTTTGAATTCCTTTTCTCTGTCGGCCTCTCCTCTCTGATGACCCTTACTCTCTCCTGGTCATCACTTCAACACATAATTCTTGACCACTTACTATGTACCAGATACAAGCTATATAGCCCAGAGCAATGCCTAACCTCAGTTTCTTCTTGTATAAAATGGGGTTGTTAATAATATTGAGGTCCTAGGGTTGTTGGGAATTAGATAGGTTATGTGTGCAGCACTTGGACCAGAGACCGGAAACCAGTAGGTATTGCAGAAACGTTTGCCATTGTGATGATGCACTAGACGGTATCTCTTCCTGCTCTTCTCTCACATGTATAATTAGAACCTGAGAAGTGCTACTAAGGAAAATCACATAGACTCTGGTGGCTTATAATAGGTGTATCCAGGAAGGGAGAAGAGTAGGGGTTAGGAAGCATTTCCAGAGTGAGCCAAGACCTGTAGGCCACCCTGTAACCAGTGAAGGGCAGACAGAGGGTCAAATTCTGAGCAGAGGAAACAGCTTATGCAAAGGCCCTGAAGAGGGTTATGGCCAATTAGAGAAACCCTAAAACCAGTGTTCTACTGTCTGGACTATCCAATATAAAATAACAAGATGCAGAATAAATAGAGATTTAACTTGTTTTATGGGGAATGTTGTATAAATATTCCCTAACTTTCTTCCTGGTCTTTCTGAATGTGGTGATGTGCATTCCCAGAGGCACTGGGGCAAGGGCTCACTTGAGAGTCTCCATTAACTATTAAATGCTACTTTGGGGCAGCTTGGGTGGCTCAGTGGTTTAGCAGTGCCTTCAGCCCAGGGCCTGATCCTGGAGACCCGTGATTGAGTCCCACGTCGGGCTGCCTGCATGGAGCCTGCTTCTCCCTCTGCCTGTGTCTCTGTTTCTCTCTTTCTCTCTCTCTCTCTCTCTCTGTGTCTCTCATGAATAAATAAATAAAATCTTTTAAAAAAATAAAAAATAAATAAATGCTGCTTTGGCTCCTGTGCAGTGTAAAGCACACTTCTGAGACTGAAATGTTTGTAGCCTAAAGCACTTTTACTACCTTCCTGAAAAGGCAACTAGCACAGGGCGGGGATGGCGATAAGTGGGTGCCAGATGAGGGCGCCCCGAATTGCTCCCCGGGAACCTGTGTGTGTTCCCTCTTCTTTCTCACTGTGACCACCGTCAGCCTCCACCTGGCTGTCCCGGGGCGCCCAGGGGTCTCCATGGCCCCGTGTGGCCCTCCCTGCTGGTCTCCGGGCCCCCTCCCGGTCTCCCCGGGTTCTGGCTGCCGCGCAGGGTCTGGGGTCTCCACGGCCGGTCGGTCGCACGCACACCCCGGGCCCCTCCCCGTCTCCCCGCCCGGCTGCCCCGCGTGGCGCCCCCACCTCACCGGCTCCCCCTCTCTCCCCCAGGCCACAACGCCGACGACATGGCAGAGACGGTGCTCATGAACTTCCTGCGGGGCGACGCGGGGCGGCTGGCCCGGGGCGGGGGCCTGGGCTCGCGGGGCGAGGGGGGCGCGTTGCCGCGCTGCCGCCCGCTGCAGCTGGCCTCGCAGAAGGAGGTGGTGCTGTACGCGCACTTCCGTCGCCTCGACTACTTCTCCGAGGAGTGCGTCTACGCGCCCGAGGCCTTCCGCGGCCACGCGCGCCACCTGCTCAAGCTCCTGGAGGCGGCGCGGCCGTCGGCGGCGCTGGACCTGGTGCACTCGGCCGAGCGCCTGGCCCTGGCCCCGGCCGCGCGGCCCCCGCCCCCCGGCGCCTGCTCCCGCTGCGGGGCGCTGGCCAGCCGCGCGCTCTGCCAGGCCTGCGCCCTCCTGGACGGCCTGCAGCGCGGCCGGCCCCGCCTGGCCATCGGCAAGGGGCGCGACGCGGAGGGGCCGCCGGGGCCGCCGCCCCCGCCCCCGCCCCCGCCCCCGCCCCCGCCTCCCAGAGACCCGGGCTCGGCGCCGGGCCCCGCCGCCGCCGGGGAGTGCGGGGCGGCCTGTGAGGGGCGCTGCGCCCAGGCCTCCCTGTGACTGCGGGAGTGACTGCGGGAGGGGCACGGACGGGACCGGTTGCCGCTGACCCCGCTGACCCCGCAGAAGCTGAGGCCGGGACCAGGGCCAGGGTCGGAAGGAGGAGGGAGCAGGGGGCTGGGAGCCAGGACTCCTGGGTGCGAGGGAGGAGGGGCTGGGGCAGGGACCCCTGGGTGTGAGGGAGGAGGGAATAGGAGGCAGGGACCCCTAGGTCTGAGGGACGAGGGGCTGGGGGCCTGGACTCCAGGGTGTGAGGGAGGAGGGGTTGGGGACCTGGACTCCTGGGTCTGAGGGAGGTGGGGCTGGTGGCTGGGACCCCTAGATCCCCCTGGGTGTGAGGGAGGAGGGAGTAGGAGGCAGGGACCCCTAGATCTGAGGGAGGAGGAGCTGGGGGCCTGGACTCCTAGGTCTGAGGGAGGAGGGGCTGGAGGCCAGAACTGGTGTCAGGGAGGAGAGAACCTTCCATTCCAGAGCCAGTAGAAATTAGAGGGCTGCTTGCCTAGTACTCTGCCAGATTCTGGGCATGCTCGGGAGAGTCCTAACCCTCCTTTAGGACCCACTATGTGTCATTTTTGCCAGGAGTGGGTAAAGCAAAACCGCTTCCCTTGATGGGCTCTCTCATTTACAGTAATCAGGATGCTTATCTCTGAGTGCTGTGCATACTGTGGATGCTGCCCCGGCTGACTTCATCCACACCACAATCTCACTGGCTGTCACTTGAGGCCAGGTAATTGGCCTGAAGTCACCTAGCTGGAGTTTGTCCCTCCACACTGGGAGGTGGGTGGGTGGTTGGTTAGATTTTGGCTGTGGTTCAGCACTAGCCTATAGAAACATAAAGTGAGTCAAATGTGTAATTTTAAGTTTTCTGAAGCCATATTTTTTAAAGGAGAGGGGAACAGGTAAACTTTTAATAATGTATTTTACTTGACCCAAATAAATATATCTGAACTAAATATCCAAGATATTACAATATTAATATGTCATTATTTTAAAAATATGAGATGTTTTGGTCTATTTTTCTGTTCTAAGCCTTTGAAATTCAGTGTGTATGTTATACTTACAGCCCATCTCCATCCATTCCATTCTGTTTCAAGCACTGTTCAGACCTCATATGTGACATGAGGGCCCCATGTGAAAACTAGGAAGATGCTGTCCTAGGCCTTGGCCGCAAGAGGTCACTGTACCCACACCTGTGCATCAGGTGGCCATTGATGGCAAAGTAAGGCCTCTCTCTGGTGCCCAGGTGGAAGCTCTGCTCTCTCCTGCCACCTCCTCCCTGGTCTCCCTGATCTGAGCCCACCAAGAACGAGAGGCACAGTCTGGCAGAAATATTAAGGCCCCATTGGAAACCGTCTTTGACTTCAAGACCTGTATGTTCATGCATTCATTCATTCTGCAAATATTTATTGAGCACTTTATCTGTGACAGCAGTGAGCAAACACCTGCCCGGATGGGAGAGGCCAAAAAAGAAAGGAAAAAAATAAGTTGAATATATAGTATATCAGATGGTAATAAATCAGGGGATGGAAACAGGCCAACATTTAAGTAGTGTAGTATAAGCCCTGACAGTTGGGTTTTCTCTTTTTTGTAATGCAAGTGCCTGACTTAAGCTTTACTTGCCAAGGCATCTGCTTCAAAGATGGCTATCTCAGTAAACAGATTGCCAGCCACACGACTAGATAAAGAGTCAGGCTGCCTTCCCCCTCCACCAGGCTCCTTTGTTTTAGAGATCTCAGTTGATTTCCGTAAATCAAAATCACCCAGCAGCTTGCTTTTCCTCTTCTCATGCTTTAAATTCCCCACTCATGTTTTAAATTCACAAAGCAAGCCCATGAAGCCCTAGGTACCCCACCCCCGCACCCTGATTAAAGCAGGACCCAGAGATCCGTACTCTTACCCTCCATTGTGATCTCGCTCTGTGGCCCCCAATAAAAAAGACTTTATTTTTTTAAAGTTTCCTGATGGTTATCGTTGAGGGCATCTTGCAATCGTGAGAACTACAAGGGTCAGTCCAGACACAACATTGGTTATCGATAGGCTGAGACCACACAAAACAGTGGAGTGGATAGGAAGGCCTTGAGGAGATGGTGACATTTGAGCAAAGACCTATCCAAGGTGAGGCAGTGAGCTTGCAGATCTGCAAGAAGAGCATTGCTGGCAGAGGAACAGCAAGCGCAAACTGCGGCTGGAGAGTGGTGGTGGGGGTGAGTGGAGGAAAGAGCAAAGAGGCATAGAGCAAAGAGCAAAGGGTATAGGCTTAGCTTCAGTTTTGAGACGGAAGCCATAGAGAGTTTTGAGCAAAACAATGATAATGATCACCCCTTTATTCATGCAGCAAACATTTGCTGGTGCCTCCCAGGAGCCAGGCCCTGGAAGGAGCAGTGGGGAAACAGAGCTGAGTCAGCCACAGTCCATGTCCTCAATGGGCTTTCCATCTGATGGGGACGGCAGGCATGAACACACAAAAGGATACGTGCCCCAGTGTGGTGTTAGCAAGGGCACAGGGGAGCCCAGAGTTAGGGTATCCTGCTCAGCGTGGGGCATGCCGAGAATGCCTTCTGAAGGAGGTAGTGTTTAAACCAGGCCCCAGAAGGTGAGTAAGAATGAGCATGAGAAGGCGGTGGGAGGGAGCCAACGCTGAGAGAACAGCAGGTGCAGAGGTCTACAGGTCAGGAAGCACCCATGTGCTTAGACCCATGTGGAATGGCTGTCCCCAGGGCAGGATGGCTAGGGAGGAGCTAGCCCAAGTAGCTGGGCCCCTGAGAAGAGCAGAAAGCTGCTGTACACGTGGGCTGTATGTTGGGAATAATAGGGTGCTAGGGAGGCTTCAGACCAGACAGGACTAGCTCTGGGTATCAGAAAGCTCCTTCTGAGGCAATGTCCAGGAAGACTGCAGGGGGAAGCCAAAACAGAGCAGTGGCAAGGGCGTGGGCATAGTGGGAATGGTTATGAGGGCTATTTAAGAAGCACGCACCAAGGGCTGGAAATCCTACTAAACTCCAGGATATGTTTTGTAAGCATAAGAGCTCCCATATGAACCCCAATACGAGAAGTCCATCCTAAACAGACTGAACAGAAATAAAGATGTTTGCCACTGAGACAGATGGCCAGAGTAAACACAGGACAGTCTTTGGCTGAGGCAGAAAGCCATAGTAAGCACAGAGGGCAGAGCAGAGATGTTGCTAAGGCAGGAGCACTAGTTACCATGGAGGGAGACTTTGCTGTGGTCTTTGACCTTGGTAAATGCATCCCCTCCATAAACACAAAGAATCTTTAATTTTGATGAGTATGGCAGTGGATTTGTGAAAGGATCAAGGCCGATGATGCAGAAATCTCAGCTCCCAGAGTCAAAACTTTCTTCTCCTAAGGGATTTGCAGCCCAGTCTCAGAAAGATGGGCTTTCCAATCTTACCCCTTTGTGTGCTCTCCCAAGGCTGGGTAATTAGAGATTAATGTCACATCTGAAGAAGTAGAAGCATTGGGTACAGAGATTCTGGAGGAAAGCAGATTTCCAGAGAGAAGCAGAGATTCTGTAAGGAGTCAGGAATTCCAGAGGGAAGTGGACTTTTTCGAGAGAGGCAGAGATTCTGGAGAGAAGCCTTTGAGATCATCTCATCCTTCAGCCTATTTAATACAGAGCCCCACCGCATGCCAGGTAGCAAACTAGACTCAGGGATTCAGCAGTGAAGCTGCAAGACAAGGTCTTGGCCCTCATGAAGCCTCAGTTCAAGTGAGAGAGACATTGATTTCATTCTGCAAATATTTACTGTGTACCTACTATATGCTAGGGCACAGAATCAGATAAGAAAGGAAAAAAACCCTGCCCTATTAGAGATAACACTAAAGTTATATGAGACAGAATCCACAAGAAAGCAAGTAAGTAAAACATAAGGGACATCCAATGGTGATAAATGCCATAGGAAAAAAAAGACAAAAGGAAGCAAACACATAAAGCAATTATAGGTTGAAATATAGCCCCCCAGAAGGGGCTGAGATAGAAACTAGAAGGCAATGTCTGCTCCAGACAAGGTGATCGTGGGCACAGTGGCAGGAAAGGTGTCCCAGGCAAAGGGAACAGCGAAGACAAAAACCCTTAATTGAGAAGGCAACTACCATGCTGAGAAAATCAAAGAAGTCCAGAGAAGCTGAGGCACAGTGAATGATGGAGTGATATAAATGATGGAGTGATGAGGTTCGAGGGATGGTTGTAAGTCAGACAGGATGCTTTGGGTTTTATTCTATTTGCTGTGGGGAATCATAGATGTTTTTTTTTAAAAAAAAAAAAAAAGATTATTTATTCATGAGGGAGGGGGCAGAGACACAGGCAGAGGGAGAAGCAGGCTCCATGCAGGGAGCCCAATGTGGGATTCGATCCCGGGACTCCAGGATTGTGCCTCAGGCCAGAGAGGGGCGCTAAACCCCTGAGCCACCCAAGGATCCCCCATAGATAGGTTTTAAGCAGGTCTTAACATGATACTGTTTTATGTTTTAGGAACACGTTGGCTGCTGGACTTGGACTTGGAATGGGGTGGGGGAAGGTAGGAGTAGGGGTCAAATGTGGAAGCAGTGAGACTAGGTAGGATGCTACTGTACCTGTCCAGGTGAGAGATAAATGTGGCTTGGTAAGAGAGGAGAGAAGTGGATGGATTCCACGACAATTTTGAAGCTAAGGTGACAGGAATTGCTGAAATGGGAGGTGGGAGTGGGGGAGGGATCGAGGACCACTCCCAGCTTCTGACCTGAGGAACAGGGAAAAGGATGGTGTCATTTACTAACAAGAAGAAGACTTAGGGGGATGGTAGGGGTGAACCCACCTTCTCCCACTTTTTAAAAGGAAATAAGTAAGAGATAATAAAGATGGAGGGAGGTAGGGCAGAAATGTTTGCTGCCTGTTGACCTGGCATCAGAGGTGCCCAGGTGTGCATACAGAGGCTGCCTGGCATGTAGCAGATACTGGTGCTGACTCAGACTTTTGAGAGATTACCCAGAAAGTTTGGGTAATCAAAGAGATTCGTGAGATCAGCAGCAGAGGGGCATCAAGTCAGAAGGGTTTGAATCCCAGCTACACCACTTGCTCACCACGCAGTGTTGGGCAACCAACCTCATTTCCTGGGTTCTCTCCACCTGTAGAATGGGAATGATTAGGTGTGCACCACAAAAGGCCAATGGGGGGATTAAGAGAGATGTGGCACATGGAGGTACTAGAAAAACCTGCAAACCAAGAGCTGGTCAGGGGCCCAACAAGGCAGAGGTGAGGGTCCATGTGCTCATCCCACAAGCATTCATTCTCCTGTCCCAGGGCCTGGGGAATCCAGCAGAAGATTCCTTGCCCTCAGTGGCATACAAAAAGATTTAAAGACAGAGTGGCATAGCATTCAACAGCTGGATGACCCAGGTTCCAATCCTGGCTATGCCACTTGCACGAGTGACTTTTGTCTGCGACCCCATTTCCTCACCTATAACATGCTGCTAATAAGAGTCTCTAAGCCTCATAAAGCTGCTATGGAGATTAAATGTGATCGTGTTTATGAGGTCTTTGGCAATCTGCCTGATGTTCATTATAAGCGAAGACAGAGACAGGCATTCCCTGACACAGGGACTCAGGAGCTTTGAAGAGAGAGGACCCTCTGGTTTTGCAATCCCCCAGCCTCCATCTGGTCTGAGACCACCTCCCCTGTCACCCATTCCCACGGTAGCACCCTGGTCCCTATCTCCATCCAGAAGGGCTCCAACTCCAAAGCCACGAAACCCACATCCCACTCCCTGACCACAACCTCTCATGCTTCTAGAGCTGTGGGTGGCTCTGTCATACCTGTTCTTCCACCTCAAAGGCACCCCGACCCTCTCATGCAGCCTCCTGCCAAGCCCCTTCTGTCTGTACTTCCGGTACCCCACAATCCACTCTTTTCCCCACCTACAGCCCCAGCAACCTTGTCTTAGCATCCCTTCCTCCATCAACCAGCCTTACACGGGCCTGCTCTTTGCTGGGGAAAAACAAAGCATAATTGTCCAACTGCTCAAATGATGCCCCTTTAAATTCCTGATCGCCAGCTTCACCTGGTCACCTTCCCACCACCCTCACCCCTCCAACCCCACCCACCCAGGTGCCCCTTGAGGTGAGCTGGCATCGATTTTCCCAGAGGAAACAGAAGCCAACCCAAGGGCCCTCCTCCTCTTCCTGCCACAAGACTCACACCCCACCCGAAACCTCACCCGCCCTTTCCTTCTTCCTTCCTGGAACAATGGAAGAGGCGTCTTTCCTCCTTTCTGGAGCTAATCCCACCACTCTGGTGGTTGCACCATCTGCCCCTTTGTTCTTGAGCATCTCGCTCCCTTTGGTTGTTAAGAGCTCTCCACCTGGGTTCAAATCATGGCGCCACCACTCAGTGTTGTGTAAACTTGGGTGGTGGACTCCTCTTCCTTGTCTGTACAGTGAATATAATAAGACCGTCTTTCTCATGAAACCATGGGAAGGTTCGGTGAGTTAATTTATGAAAAATGTGCTAAAACAGTGTTGGACACACAAATCAGTGTATACATGGAATTGACCCTCAAATCAGCTTGGGAGACAATAGAAAATTCAGGTAGTGGAGCTGAGATTCCTATGGTCCTGGAGTTTGTACTCTTCCTCTTGTACTGACCAGCTGGGTGACCTTGGACAAGCCACTTTCCCTCAGTCTCAGTTTCTCAGTCTACAAAATGGGGACAAGGTAATACCAATCCCACTGGATCCACACTTTCCATGACTCATTCTGTTCCGGCCATGCTGGCCTCCTCACTGGTCCCCAGACACACCTCAGGACCTTTGTACTCGCTGCTTCTTCTGTCTAGAAGTCTTCTCCCAGGGATCCCTGACTACCTTCAGGTCTTTGCCTGAAGGTCACCTCTATTGGGTCTTCCCTGACCCTACTTTCTTCTTATTTTTCATAGCACTCATAAATTGTAACATTACACGTTATACTTAACTTTCTCTTGATTGCCCTCTCTTCTGGAATATAAGCTTCAGCGGGGCAGGGATTTTTTTGCCTCTTTTGTTCATGGCCATATCCTCAGTGCTTAGAACCGTGACTCATGCATAGTGAGCGCTCTGTGTTGCTGAATGGAAGGAGGGAGAGGGGAAAGAAGGCAGGGAGGAAAGAAGCTAACCCACATGATGAACTTCCTTGGCCAAAGTGTGCAATGGAAGATGATTTTACCTTAAGAAGGAAGGAATTCTGACACATGCAACAACATGAACTTTGAGGACATTAAGCTCAGAGAAATAAGCCAATCGCCAAGTGATTCCACCTCTGTGGGGTACCTACAGAGGTCAAACCCCACAGAGGCCAAAAGCAGTTGGAGGTTGGGGGGGGCATGGATGAAAGGACGCGGAGATAGTGTTGGACAAGGTTAGAGAGTTCAGGCTGGGGAACGTGGAAACATTTCGGAGACAGGTGGCAGCGATGGTTGTACAACCATGCAAATGTACTCCAGGCCACTGAACTGTCCACTTCCAAATGATTTAAATGGTGAATTTTATGTTCTGTGTGTTTTACTACAATAAGAAAGCAAATCAATTTTTTACTTTTTATTTCTTTTATAAATTGATTTATTTGCTAGAGTGAAAGAGAGCAGAGAGGGAGAGACTCTCCACTGAGCATGGAGCCTGTTCTAGGGCTCCTTCCAGGACCCTGAGATCATGACCTGAGCCGAAATCAAGAGCCAGCTGCTTAACCAACTGAGCCACCCAGGCGCCCCTCAATGCTATAATTAATTTTTATTTTTAAAGATTTTGTTTTTAATTAATCTCTACACCCAACGTAGGGCTCAAATTCACTATCCTGAGATCAAGAATCAAATGTTCCACTGACTGAGCCAGCCAGGCATCCTGTAGATCAATTTTTTTTAAAGTTTTGAACATTAAGGCACAAAAATAAAATAAAAAAATACAGCACGATGGCTGGCTGTGCCAAGCCCTCAGTAAATGGGAGCAGTTTTGTCCTTCCTTCCATCCTCACCAACCTTCACTGCCCACACACCTGTCTCTGCTGCCACATATTTAGGGCTGCCTTTACCCACCAGCTCCTCCCCCGCCTCCCCCCTCCCTGGCTTCCAGTCCCACCAGCCACCAAAACCTCCTAATCTCCCCTCTGTCCTTTCCAGTGGCTGCCCAGCTGTGTCCCACCCTCGAATCTCTTCCTCCCTAAAAAGTTATCTCAACATCCCCAACACCACCCTTTCCTGGTCTTCCTTCTAGCTCTCCCCTTGCTCCTTCTCCCCCTAAACTGGGGGTCCTCCTTAGGGTCCCGGGCAGACTTCCCTGGTCCTCTCACTAATGCAGCCTCCTCTCACAGGCTCCTGGGGCTCTGGCTCCCAGCACCACTTGTGCTAATAACACCCCACCATTGTCTCTAACCTCCTAAGTCTCATAAGCTCCAGACCTAGGTCTCCATGGAGGACCCTAAGGGCCCTGGGAGCTCACCCTTGGGCTTCTGCTTCTTGGGGCCACCTTTCTTTCCAGCCCTCTGAGCTCTATCACCATCCTCCTGCCTGAAGGTCTCTACTCAGAGCCGCTCAACTCCTTCCCCACCACCACCACCACCTGCCACCCTGTACACTCCCTCCATCCCCCTGGCAAACTCCTACTCATCCACAACAGGCCCCAGCTTAGACAGCCTGCCCTTTGGGAGCCCTTTTCTCCACTCCTGGGGTTCCATCAGGCCCTCCCACATTGCCTGTCATTGGGCACATAACCCCAGACCCATTTTCCTATTGGCCTACTGCCCTTTCCTACCAGTCCATGAGTACCTTGAAGGTGAGGACTCTGACCATCTGTTCATTCGTTTGTTCATTCGTTAAATTTTTCTTGCACCCCCATGTCATTGAAAACAAGACTGGTAAGCTGGTGGGTAGAGTGGTGAGGAGGTGGTACAGGTTTTAGATGCTGGCAGGAGGGAACAGAGTAACATGGCTGGAGCATGCAGGGGCCCGGAGCTGGGCTGGGGAGTGAGAAGGCAGTGAAGGGAGCCTCTTTGTGGGCCATGGCCAGCCTTTCACTTGGGGCTCCCTGGGCCTCGCTCGGGGCTCCCTGGGGTTCACTGAAACATTCTGCTTAAGCAGAGCATTTTCTTTTAGGGCGAGGGAGGCCACATGTTTTCCAAAGTCTCCCAGCTCAGTGGAGGGTCCCCATGAGTCCATCAAATCAAGGTTTATGCTCAGATGGAAGGGGTGGGCTTGCACTTACCAGGAAATTCTGTTTTTTTGCTCTTTATCTTGAGATTCTTATGGGAAAAAAAAAGGAAATAACTTAAGGTCTCCAAGAAGTTGCTCTGATAGTAGCAGTCCTTGTGGGCTGATTCCCTCAGCTTCCTCTGATGGTGATGTCCTCGGAGATAAATAACTGCAGGCCTGACTGTAGCCATATGGGCTCCAGGAAATCCACGAGGGCCAGTAGCCTAGTCCTGTGTTGGCTGTCCATATGTGCATCTCTTTGCCCGTGTGCATATGTGCATGTGTGTGCATGAGTGTTTCTATGTAGTGTTACCTCCTGTATAGATCCGTGTCACCACAAGGGCCCCCAGATGCAGAGCAGCCCCCTCCCCATCACCTTGTGCCCTGAATGGGGGAGGGAGTCTTTACTCCAGTTCAGCTTCCCACCCCTCTAGTTTGCCAGGGCCCCTCAGAGCTGGGTCTGGAAACAGGAAACAGAAGTGCACACAGGGAGATGGGTATGTGGATTCAGGTGCAGAGTCAGTCCCCAGATACAGAGACAGGGCTAAGTGGCAGCCCAGGCAGAGAGGGAGGAAAGTAGTTTGGGAGTCAGCCTGAGTCGGGGGTGGGGGAGGCGTTGGGATGTTGGGAGAGGGAGAAGATGCAGAGACTGCATCCTGGATCACTGTGCCCTGCTCAGGCCCAGGGACAAATTGCAATCCTTAGGGAATTTGAGAGGCTGGGGAGGTGCTGAGGGCAGGGGACCCTGCCCCTAAGTTAGGAAAGGTCCCTTGAGCCCCTCCCCACCTCGACACTGTCTCTCTCCCTCCCTCTGGGTCTCCATCTTTGTCTCTGTCTCCCACTCTGCCCCTACCCCTCTGCAGAGCCCAGGCTGGGGGCCCCAGTTCTGCACTCCCCCTCCCCTTTCCTGCTGGGGCCCCTGCTCCCCAAATTTTCAGGACTGTGAGAACCACAAAGTGAGAGAGCCTGGGGGACCAGACAGTCCCAGGTGCTACCGCCCCTCCTGTCTCCTGCCAGTTCCCAGCCCCACCTCCTCACTGTGGTCACCTTCCATCTCAGCCTCCAGGGCTATATGTGTCCCCATCACCTGGTTATCTGTCTCCCGACTCCCCCTCCTCTGCCTTGCCCCGCATCTTCCTCCTCCTCCCCAGGTGCCATCCTGTCTCCCCACCCCTCCTCCCCTCCTCCTATCCTTTTGCGGTTAGTTTGTGTGTGGTGGGGGCCTGGGCGTGTGTGTGTGTGTGTGTGTGTGTGTGTGTGTGTGTATGTGTGTGTGTGGTGGGGGGACTAGGCATGTATGTAATCTGCCTTCCTTCTCTCCACCTTCCTTTTTCTCTTCCTTTGTGTCTATTTCTATTCTGTCTTCAGCCTCTTGCCTCTGCTTTTCCATATCTTTCTCGGCTTTCCCACTCTCCCCGCTCCATGAATCTCTTGTCTCTGGGCCTCCCCTGTTCCCTTGTCTTCCCACCCCTGGACCATGTTCACATTCCCTTTCCTTCTCCTTCACCGTCTTTGCCTAGTCTCTGTCCCTCTGACACCTGTCTCTCTGGCCTGTGTTTCTCTGACCCTTCTCTGGCTCTTCACCTTCGTTTGTCACTTCTCTTACATTTCCCAGCCTTTTCTGTGTCTCTGTCTCCCACTCCCAACCCCTCCCAGCAGCTGCCCTGGAGCCCTCCCACCTTGTCCACCCTGCCCTGGGGTCCCTCCTCCCTGGGTTCCTCCCAGAATAAACACCTTCACTGGGCCGGTTCTCATTAATGCTGTGGCTGCTTCTCTGGCCAGAGAGGGGAGGGAGGAGATGGTACCAGGGAGTCCTGGAATGGAAACTAGCCAATTAAAAAAAAATGTCAGGAGAAGGGCGGGGGACAGGGCCAGCTGCACAGACCAGGGATAAAAGGCCTCCACGGAGTGACAGGGAGGCAAGACACCACCCCCACTTCCTCCACACACAGAGGCACATCCATGGCTCTAAGGGTCTGGGTCTCTGTCTAAGGCCCTCTCTGTCCCTGTCCCTCAAACTCTGGGTCTCTCGTAGCCTACTTCTCTCTCACTTTCCCTCTGCATTTGCCAGAACCTGACCCCCGTCCCCAGAATGTTCCTCCTGCTGACAGCACTCCAGATCATAGCTCTAGGTAAGAAAGCAGTGGGGTCTGGGGTGGGGGCAGTCCCCCCGGAAATGCTGAGAAGAGACCTTGAGGGTTCCCAGGGACCCAGTGTGCTCATGGGTAAGCTGGTGAGAAGGTGTGGGGGGCGGTTTTGGGGGTCATGACTGAGGAGCAAGCAGGAGGGGGACTGGGTTCTTAGTCATGAAGATATCAGGAAGTAATAGGGTACAGGAGTTGAAGATGATGGAGAGGAATAAATGAGTCATTATGGAGAATTGTCCATTCCTGTGTGGGTTTTATTTAAAAGGAGGGCTGCAGAACTAAAGGAAAGACAGCATGTTGTTGGCAGTGATGGGGGTGGGTGGTGAGGGTAGGGGAGTGGGCTCACAAGGAGGGGTGTGACATGGCAGATGGAGTGAGTATGGGGTGAGATGGTAGATTCTGGGAGGTCATACAGGGGGGAAGATTGCAAAAAGGACAAGGAGCTCCTTGAATGTGTTGGAGAAGGATTAATGGGAGGTGGGGGGAATTGCGGTGTATTGTAAAAAGTGATGTTAGAAAGTATTCGTGGTAGAGTCAACGGTAGTAGATATGTCAGAGCCCTGGATGAGGTGGCTGTGGGATCAAGTGTTATACTATGGAGGCGATGGGGAGTCATGTATCAGAAAACTCTCTATTGTGTTGGCACAATAATGAGGGCGACATTGGGCATATTTCAAACTGGGTGGGGCAGATAGAGGTGGGTGGTTTAGGGGTTAGGTAAAGAAAGGGGATTTGTGGGTCCCAGACATCCTAGAAAGTTGGGGAGTCAGAGCATTTGTTCATCTGCTTTCCACCTACCCCATCTCTACCTGTTCCAGCCATGGCACAGAGCCAAGGGGATGAGAACAAGATAATTGGTGGTTATACATGCATCCAGAACTCCCAGCCATGGCAGGCAGCCCTGCTGGCAGGTCCCTTTCGTCGTTTCCTCTGTGGAGGGGCCCTGCTGTCACGCCAGTGGGCCATCACCGCTGCTCACTGTGCACGCCCGTGAGTAACCTCCTCCCCTATTCTTGTCCAAGTGAATTCCAGAGTCTAGAGCCCCAGAGCTCAGCTAAGAACCTGGAGCATTGTGTTGAACCTAATGTAGTAGCTGGGTTCTGGTTTGGGGTCTAGATAAAAGCCTCAAATTACCAACACAGCCCAGAATATGGAATCCAGCCACAAATCATGAACTCAGTTTAGATTCTTTTCTTTTTTTTTTTTTAAGATTTTATTTATTTATTTAGAGAGAGAGTGCATGGGGAGAGGGGCAGAGGGAGACACAGAATCTCCAGCAGACTCCATGCTGAGTGCAGAGCCCAACTCGGGGCTTCATCCCACGACCCTGAGATCATGACCCTGAGATTATGACCCCAGCTGAAATCAAGAATCCGATGCTCAACTGACTGAGCCACCCAGGCACTCCTCAGTTTAGATTCTGAAAATAGGGTCGCCTGGGTGGCTCAGTCAGTTGTGTCTGCCTTCTGCTCAGGTCATGATCCCGGGGTCCTAGGATTGAGCTCCACATCGGGCTCCCTGCTCAGTGGAGAGCCTGCTTCTCTCTCTCCCTCTGCCCCTCTTCCTACTCATGCACTCTCTCTCTCTCTCTCTCAAATAAATAAATACAATCTTAAAAAAAATATTCTGAAAGCAGATTGAACCCATATGCCAGTTTAGAGTCCCATACAAAACCTAGAACCTGACATAATCTGGAAATCCGTCTAGAGGCCAAGCTGTATATAGAGACTAAGATTAGGAATCCATTCCAGATTGATGGTTCAGTTTACGGCACAGGCTACACATTCAGAAACTCAGGATCTCTCTCAAAACTTAGAATTCAAAGTCTAGTCCAGACCTGCAGTCCAGCCATAAATCCAGAACCCTGCTTACAGCTATAACATACAGCTCAGAATGTAAGATAGAACCAGAACCCATTCTAGATTCAATGTTTAATTCAGGGTCTAGTCAATAGCTCCTTTTTGAGCAGCCAGGAACCCCAAGTTCAATCCAGTGTCTAAATCCCAGAATGCAGACCATAATCTGAAACCCCATACAGAATTCAGAGCCTCTGAAAGAGTATAGATCTAAACTTAGAACCCAGATCCCAGACAGGAGCCCACCCAGTACCTATAAAGCAAATCTAATGCCATAAACTAAAGTTTGATGTAGAACCGAGAGCTCAGAACTCAGCCCAGAGTCTAGAATGCAAAGTTCAGAATGCAAGCCAACATCTAGAAACTTGGATCCAAACCACAACCTGGAGCTCCATCTAGAACCCAGAGCTCAACCTGAGGCAGGTTCTTCAGATAAGAGTCTAGAAGCAAGAGCCCAGACCATAACTGTAATCAATCCAAAACAGAGCCCAGCCAAGAATCAAGAACCTTTAGGACCCTAAGCTCAAATACAGAGTTCATACCATTGTCTAAAACCACATCATAAACCAGAATTTAAGCAAGAATCCAGAACTCAAATCCATATCCAGAATCCATTGTTCTATAGAGAATTGAGCCTACCCTAAGACTAAAAGCTCAAAGCAACATCTAGAATCCAGACTCAAACTATAATGCAGAGCTCAAAATAGAACCTGCAGCCTATCCTAACACCAAGAGCTCACACTCATATCTAGAAAGTATGCCATGATCCAGACTCAATCTACAGAGCCCAGATCCTAGTTTACACTCAAAAGTTCAAAATATCTAGAATCCAGGGGCCAGGCTGGAACCAGGACAGAGCCTCCCTGGAGCCTACTCCATGATAACAATTCTGATGTAGAGCCTAAAGCCACAGCCTAGAGTCTCAGTTGGAACTCCGAGCCTAGAACCCAGGATTGAGCCAAGAACTCTCAACCATCACCTCACATCCAAGCCAGAAACCAGAGCAAAGCTCAAGAGAGGAAGGGGCAGATGGTGGGATTGGCCTAAGAGGGAATGCCCAGGCCATGGGAAAGAGCACAAGAGTCCATCAAACACTCCACAAGCAGTTCAGACTTTTGGAAAATTCATCACCAGACAAGGGAATCAGGCCAGAGGGTGGGGAGTGGTCTCCAGGCCAGATCCTGAGCATTCCTACTTTTGGGGGACATGGACCAGGATCCTTCGCATAGCCCTGGGCAAGCACAACCTGAAGAACTGGGAGGCCACCCAGCAGGTGCTGCGTGTAGTTCGCCAGGTGCCACACCCCCGGTACAACTCCCAGACCCACAATAACGACCTGATGCTGCTGCAGCTGGAGCGGCCCATTCAGCTGGGGAGGGCAGTGAGGCCCATCACCATAGCCAGCTCCTGTGCCCGCCCAGGAACTCCCTGCCTCGTGTCGGGCTGGGGTACCACATCTAGCCCCATCGGTGAGTACTCCTGCATCCTGGAAAGGAAGGGCTGGGGGCCCGGACTCCTGGGTCTGAGGGAGGAGGAGGTGGATCCCCAGACTCTTGGTCCTACTGGAAGGTAGATCCCACTTGTAACCCTTCCCCCAGTCAGGTACCCTAACTCCCTGCAATGCGTGAACATCAATATCTCCTCGGATCAGGAGTGTCGGCAGGCTTATTCCCAAGCCATCACCGTTGGCATGGTCTGTGCAGGTGTTCCCCAAGGTGGGAAGGACTCTTGTCAGGTGAGGTCCAAGGGGATTGTCTGGAGCTGGGACTTGGGTATCAAACGATCTGGGGAGCATGAAAATCAGCAGAGGCCTCCCCAGAAACAGAGAGATTGTAATAGCTGGGCTGCCTCCTAGCTGTACACCCTTGGATAATAGATCTACTTCCTCTTTGCCTCAGTTTACTCATCTGTAAAATGGACATAGCACCTCTTAGGGCAAGTGGTGGAATTAGATGGTATCCCATGGAAAGAGTACAGAGCCATGCCAGCACTTACCACTGCCCTCATTGCTGTTATTACATATGAGCACCAGGAAATCCGTGCTCAGGGACTCTAGAGACCTTAGTCCATCCCTGAGAGGTGACTCTAGAGATGGGGAGATATAAAGAGGCACATGCAGTTTTCTAGAGCAGTGCAGTGAGCCCCAGGGGTCAGTCCAGGGCAGAGTTAGCAGGCATCAGTGAAGAGGGAAAGCAGTGACCCCAACTCTTTGGACAGATATCTTCAGAGCCTTGCAAGGGATCTCAGCCCACCTCCTTCCCCATCCCTGTCTCTTGGATTTCCCATACCCATGGCTCTGAACATCTGTCCATGAGTGCTCCATCTCAGCCTCTCCCTTTCAGGGTGACTCGGGGGGACCCCTGGTGTGCAAAGGACAGCTCCAAGGCCTCGTGTCCTGGGGGATGGAGCATTGTGCCCTGCCCGGCTACCCTGGAGTCTACACCAACCTGTGCAAGTACCGAACCTGGATCCAGAACACCATATGGAGCAAATGATTGCTGCTGTAACTGAACATCAGCTGCCCACTTGCTTCACCAGACCTGCTCTCTCTCCACTCAAGACCCAGGGTCATGGCCCCCCGCCCTTTCCTCCCTCAGACCCAGGAGTCTTCACCCTCAGCCCCCTGTTCCCTCAGACCCTGGAGTCCAGACCCCAAACCCCTCCTCCCTCAGACCCAGGAATCCAGACCTCCAGCTTCTCCTCCCTCAGACCCATGAGTCTAGGACCCCGGCCTCTTGATCCGGACCCCTGGCCCAGGAGTCTCCTTTTCCAGAGAAGTCCTTCATGGTTCCTCTCCCTACTCCCACAGCATCATTATTCAAGGCCCCTTAGATATGGAAACAGGAGTGTGAAAGCACAAAACTGGCACCATCCCCCAGGGAAGACATTTTTCAAAACCCTTACTATCTCAAAACACCAGATAAATAATAAGAAAAAATGGAATAATCCTAAATTCCATTCACCTGTTCATTTAATTCATCCAATGACTATGCCTACAGTGGCTTCATTGTATCCAGCCAGGAACCACGTTCCTGACAAGTGGCTGGATGGTGTGTGCTGCTCCCTGGAGGCACCCCCCATCCACCATATCTGGTGTGGTAGAAGGAAATGCCCAGCCTTGCAGCATGACCCTGAGCAAGATTGCCCTCCCTGAGCCACTGCTCCGGGTCCTGTGAGCAGGGATGGCTGAAGTTCAGAGCAGGGAGGGCAAAGACTCACCTTGTTTCTTGGAAAACCGTATGCAAATAAAAAGGTCCTCTTTTTCCTAATCAGATCTCAGGTGAGGAGAGCTGAGTTAATCACGCTCTGGAGTTCAAGTCCTGGCAGAGACCTGCTCTCATTTTATTTCTTGATTCCATCTGTCATCCCTGGCTCCAGTACCTTCCCTCCCCACAGGCAGCAATACAAATGGCCTTGAATACCATGTGTCCTTGCAAAACATGCCTCATCTGTCACAAGCTATTGCTGCTAATTTACATGAAGCCATTGTATTACGAGTCTCATTCTCTTTCTTACTTTCATTCGTCAAAGACTATTTATTGGGTACACAGTACACCAGGCATTATTCTAGGTGCTGAGCTTCCCCTCACAAGTTTCCCCTCACAGAACTTATACTCCAGCAGGAGGTGACACATGAGAAACAACAAATATAATTAAAGAGTTAACAGAAGGTCACAAGCTTGGCTCAGTTGGTGGAGCATGCAACTCTTGATCTCGAGGTTGTGGGTTCAAACCCCATGCTATAATTTGGCCTGCATCCTTCTATAAAGCCAAATAAAAGTAGTTTAGGGGCACCTGGGTGTCTCAGTGGCTGAGCTTCTGCCTTCAGCTCAGAGCGTGATCCCCGGGTCCTGGGATGGAGTCCTGCATCAGGCTCCCAGCAGGGAGCCTGCTTCTCCTCTGCCTATGTCTCTCTGCTTTTCTCTCAGTGGTGTGTGTCTCTCATGAATAAATAAATAAAATCTTTAAAAAATAAACAAATAAAAAGTAGTTTAGATCAAAGATTAACCCAATTCCCAAACTATACTCCCCACTGTGATGATTGAAAACTGCATTTTATTGCTTCTCAGATGCACATTCCTTCACATTTTTAACAATTCTGAAATCAGGCAGCATTTTACAACCAATAGTATCTTAGCATTGTATCATAATTTAAATGACAGTTTCTTTCTCTATCTCAGAGGTATGCAAAATAATAGTGCAAATACAATCACCAGCACCTTAAATCTGATGATACAGGGTATCGTGGAAGGTGGGTGTAGGTGAGGAGTCAGGTTGAAGTATTTTTTTAAGTTGGCTCTACACCCAATGTGGGGTTTGAACTCACAACCCTCAGATTAAGAGTCACATGTTCTACTGACTGAGCCAAGATTGAGGCACCAAGATTGAGGTATTAAATATGTGATCTTGGGCAGCCCCAGTGGCACAGCGGTTTAGCGCCGCCTGCGGCCCAGGGCGTAATCCTGGAGACCCTGGATCGAGGCCCACATCAGGCTCTCTGCATGGAGCCTGCTTCTCCCTCTGCCTGTCTCTCTCTCTCTCTCTCTCTCTCTCTCTGTGTCTCTATGAACAAATAAATAAAATCTTTTTTTTTTCAAATAAATAAAATCTTAAAAAAAAAATGTGATCTTACTCCACCACTGTATTAACAACCTCTCCATGTTGCTGTTTGCTCATCTAGTTTATTGCTTCTAACAGCTACAGAGTGTTCTCCACCTGTGCTGTCCAATGGTAACCACTAGCTATATGTGGTTCTTTAATTTTTTAATTTAAATTAGCTAAATTTAGGGGCTCCTGGGTGGCTCAGGTCATGATCCCAGGGTCCTGGGATCAAGTCCCACGTCGGGCTCCCAGCTCAGTGGGAAGTCTGCTTCTCCCTCTGCTCTTCCCCTTGCTTGTGCTCTCTCGAATAAATAAATAAACTCTTTTTTAAAAATTAGCTAAATTTAATACATGTTAAGTTTCCATTCCTTAGCTGCTCTCGCCACATTTCCAGGGCTCAGTAACGGTATGTAGCTGCCATTTTGGACAGTGTAGACAAATAGGATATTTCCATTATCTCACAAAGTTCTATTGGAGAGGACTACTCTCCAATAGTCTATACCCTTGTTTTTCAAAGTGTGGGTCTAAGGAACAGCAGCATTGGAATTAGCTGGAGCTTAGTAGATGTCAGAGTCTTGGGCCTCACTACAGACCAAATACAGAATCTGTATTTTAACAGGATCCACAGGGACACAATGCATATTAAAGTTTGAGAAGCACCATCTCCTGGTATATATCCACCATGTTTAATGACCCAGTTCGTTGATGATGGACACCTAGTTTCCCTCCACTACCTAAGCAATAATGCAATGACTATTTGGGGACATGCCCCTTCCGGTGCCTATAGACTTCTCTGGAATATTCACAGAAGTGGGACCACTGGATCAAAAGGATCAAAAGGCCTTCTCTTAATCAATTTCACCAAGTACTAGTAGGTTTTTTGTCTAGATAAGGATTCCTATCCCCCACACCCTCAGCAATGCTTGCAGTTCATTCTGCAAATGTAAGTCATATCTGCATGTGACAAAAGTGAATATTCATTGCATTTTATTGAATATTTATCTTTATTCAATATTTTTGAATATTCATCCAGCAAATATATTCATTAAATTTTATTATACACCAGGTACTGTTATAGAACAAAACAGATCAACACTTCTGCCCCCAGGGCACTCACTTCTGACGGAAATAAATAAATGAACGAGTAAAACATGAAGTATTACAGATGGGAGTGCCTTGCATAAAAGTCAAGCAAAGTAAGAGAGATAGAGAATGTCAGAGGAGGGATTTGAAATAGGTGGTTGTGCGATAAGCGTTAACTCGTGGGATGCCTGGGTGGCTCAGCAGTGGAGCTGTCTGCCTTTAGTCCCAGGGCGATCCTGATGATCCCACATCAGGCTCCCAGCATGGAGCCTGCTTCTCTCTCTGCCTATGTCTCTGCCTCTGTGTGTGTGTGTGTGTTCTCTCATGAATAAATAAATAAAATCTTAAAAAAAAAAAAAGATAAGGGTTAACTCGGCAGGCCTGGGTGGTCCAAAACTCTGCGCAGAAGGAAAGGTTTGGCCCTTGCCTGTTATTTGGCCTGATAACAATGTCTTTGTTTACCTGGGGGCCTTAGTCTGACAAATAGCCTATCCTTATAAAAATGACATGGTAGAGGCCTTGGGTCATGTTGTATCAATTTGACCTCTGCAGGAGCTAGAGACTCAGGTCAGCCATGCGAGCAGACAGCCATGTGCCTTTGGACATCAAAACACAGGGGAACTTCCCTGGTTGAACTACCCTGTGAGTGCTGCTGGGGAAGCAGGTGCTGTCTGCACAACCTCAGGGAGAGAGGACATCCGAAATGTTGTGCCTGGTTTCTCCCAGACTCTGCCCTGTGCACCATTTTCCTCTGCTTATTTTATTATATATATAAATATATATATATTATTAGTCTATATATCGACTATATATATATATTATTAGTCTATATTACTCCCAGGACCCTGGGATCATGAACTGAGCCGAAAGCAGACACTTAACCAACTGAGCCACCCAGATACGCCTTATTTTATGCTATATTTTTACTTGTAATAAGCCGAAGCCATGAGTAGAGCAGCTTCTCTGGGTTCTGTGAGTCCTTCTAGTGATTCATTGAACTTGTCCTCGGAATTCCCAGCTACATTGGTCAAGAAAGTCTTCAGGGAGAGGAGGACAAGAATGGAAGAAACCATGTAGATATCCAGCTTGGAAGAGGCTCTGAGAGTGTGCCTGGCATGAGAAAGGCAGGAAAAGGGAAACAGTTGATGATGTCTAGGGGCTTGTAGTCCACCGTCAGGAAATGCGACATTCACTCCAAGTAAGATGGGAGGCACTGCAGGGTTTTGAGAGGAGGACTGATCTGCCCTGATTCACATTCTCGTAAAAGGTCACCCTGGCTGCTTTATCAAACACAGAATATAGGTGGACAGGCTAGAAACAGGGAGACCAGATAGGAAAAATGCAACAATCTAGGTGGGAGAAAATGGTGGCTGCGAGGGACCAGGTGTCAAGGATGAAAGGTATTGAGAAATTGTCAGATTTGGGTCAGATACTGGGGCACCTAGGTGGCTCAGTCTGTTAGCCATCTGCCTTTAGCTCAGGTCATAATCCTGGAGTCCTGGGATTAAGCCCCACATGGGGCTCCCTACTCAGTGGATAATGTGTTTCTCCCTCACCCTCTGCCCCTACACCCACTTGTGCTCTCTCTCTCTCAAATAAATAAAATCGTTAAAAAAAAAAAAAGATGTGGGGCCTATTTTGAAGACAGAGCTGACACATGTGGTGTGAGAGAAGGAATCCAAAGGAGAAATGAAAGTTTTCACTGTTGAGGACTAGAAAGATGGAGAGATCACCTGGTAAAGATCAAGGCTGCAAGAGGAGCCTGTTTGGTTTTGGACATGCAGATGTGGAGCAAGCCATTGGATGTCAAGTTGTGAGTTCAGGAGCAAAGTTTGGCTGGAGACTTAAATTTGGGAGTCATCAGCATGTAGGTGGTATTTAAAGCCACCAGGCTGGATGAGATTACCGAGGGAGTGAGTGTAGACAGAGGAGAGGAGAGGACCAAGTACCAAGGCCTGAGGTGCTCCGCCATGTAGAGACGGGACAGGAGCAAACAGCAGCAGACATGGGTGAGGAATACGCATTGAGCTATGAGGAAGACCAGGACGATATAGTGTCCCAGAAGTGGAGGAAAAATCTCTTTGAAGGAACAGGGAGTGATCCACTTGTTAAACGCTGCTGATAACTGAAGTAAGATGGGTTCAGCGACACAGAAGTTATTGGTACTCTGGACAGGGTATGGCCCATGGGGCAGTTAGGGAGAAAGCCTGCATGGAGGGGGCTCAAGAGAGAACAGGAGGTTAGGAGCTGCAGACAATGAGGGTAGCCGACTTTTCAGAGAAAATTGCCATCATGGGGAGAAAGAAATTGGGCTAAAAAAAAAGCTGAAGGAGAGTCTGAAGGTTGAGAGGTTTCATTTTTTTGTTTTTGTTTTAATTAATTAATTAAAAGATTTTATTTCTTTATTCATGACAGACACACAGAAAGAAAAGCAGAGACACAGGCAGAGGGAGAAGCAGGGAGCCCGATGCGGGACTGGATCCCAGGAATCCGGAATCACACCCCAAGCCAAAGGCAAGTGCTCAACCTCTGAGCCATCTAGGCATCTCTGTTTTAATTCTTTTAATGGAGCAATTTAATGGGAGCAACTGTAGCATGTTCAGATGTTAAAGGGACTGCTCGTTGGGGAAGCAAAAAATTGATGCAGGCAGGGGAGTGCAGAGCTGCTGGCTGGAATGGTGTCCCCAAGGAAGTGAGAGGGGAAGAGATAGCAGGCACAAGTGGAGGGGTCTGTCTTAGATGGAGGCGAAGACTGTTCATCTATAGAAATAGGACAGGAGGCAGAGGATGTGGGCACAGACGCAGGTAGGTGGCGAGACTGATCTTTCTAGTTTTTGCTATTCTGATGGGTGGAAAGTGGTTTTCTGTTGCTGCACAGGAAAGATGGTGACTGGGGTGACATCCTTCCCAACATGGATACAGCTGTAGAGAAGAACTCATGGATCTCCACTCCGTGTGCATCTTTCTCTCCAAGAGCACAAGTCTGGTTTCTCCCCGGGCTTCTCCATCTCTCCATCTCTATGTCTTCATGCCTCTTTCTCCCTTTTCTTTCCCTCTGCCCTCTCCCACCCACCCTGTCTTTCTATCATTGTGTATTTATCCCTTTGTATCTTTCTCTGTCTCCCCCTCCCTTTACGTTTGCATCGGGGCCTCTCCTGAGCTTGGGTGTGGGGCCAACTTTCTCATCCCAGCCAGCACTTCCAACCAGAACTTCCAGTCCTTGCTTGACAAAGAACCCCATTTTGAAGCCAAGCTAGGGTGGGGCCTCCGGAAACCTCAGGCTACCTCCATCTCTGGCTCTACTTATTTAACAAGCACATTTGTGGCCCTTGGTCTGAGTCAGGCTCTCATCTAAGCACCTTCAGATAATAACTCATTTAACCCTTCTTTATAAGACATGGAGATCCTATACTATTGATTGCACAATTTTGCAATTGGAAACACTGAGGTACAGGGGGATCATGTCATTTGAACACATGTCACTTGAATGGTCTAGCTCCAGAGTCTCAGCTCTGAATCACTATGGATACTGCCTCTTTTTCCAGTGTTTTCTCCAGCTTTGCCTTCTGATGGGGGAAAAACCCTGATCTATGAGACAGTACACCTTGTTTGGTCTAGTTGTGTGACTTTCAGCAGCTCACTGCCCTCAGTGGGCTCCAGTTGCTCCCAGTCAGGTGACGGTGGTGGAATGCACCCAACTCCCGGTAGGTCCATGACCTTACTTCAACCTGAGTCAGCCAACCTAAGTCCAGGCCAGTCATAAACCCCAATATCAGCATTGACCTGGTACTCACCCTGAAGCAAATGTCAAAGGCAGCCACCCCCACTTCGCATTCCAGTCCTTTCCAAGCAAGAGAGGCTTCTCTGGAAGTGTAGACCCAGGCCACAAGAGGGCATAGGTACACTGACTTCCCACACAAGCTTGTCAGTCACCACACTAAACTGCATCCTCCCTCCTCCCACATCTCCTCCACCCAACCTAAACCCAACACTATTTAGAAAGAGTGAATTCAGTGCCCACTCTGGAGCCAGCCTTGTGAGGTGGGGGAATTTCAAGGTGGGGACAGATAATACTCTTTCTGTCACCTTGGGAGGACCTCACAGCTATGAACCAGCCCACTCCCACCAAAACCCTACCCCAACACAGACACTCAACCTCACATCAAGTCCTCATTATTACTATCAACCCACAACACCAGCTTAGCTATATTTCAACACCTCCCATCCAAATCTTCAGTCTTGGCTCCAACCCCAACCCAGTAGGACTCCATCAACATTCTTATCCCCGGATACTTCCCATCTAGAACTCTAACCTATCCTCAAAACCAACTCCTCACCCTATCCTCACCCTATGTCTATTCTCCTCCCCAAACTCACTTGCATCCTAATGCTGTCATCAAACCCATCCTGTCCAGAAACTTTTGTTCCTAATGTAGGGAAAAAATGTGAAAGACTTTGAGATGGACACAATAGATGTCTCTGATGGAAAACTAAATGGGTTATTGGATTTTATGGGGTTTCTGCTTCTATTATTGTCTTTAAGCTACTGTACAACTCCGTAAATCATAGACAGCTGATAACAATGCAAATCATTCTTGTCCGTAACTGTGCAAATGAGTTTTGTCAGGTGGAAGTACAATTAATTTCCTTCCCCCTACCCATGTAGAATAAACCAGTTTTGTATCTATTTTTTTAAAAAGATTTTATTTATTTTTTTCATGAGAGACACAGAGAGAGGCAGAGACACAGGCAGAGGGCAAAGCAGGCTCCCTGCCGGGAGCCTGATGAGGGACTCAATCCTAGGACCCTGGGATCACACCCTGAGCCAAAAGCTGATGCTCAACCTCTGAGCCACCCAGGTGTCCCCAGTTTTGTATCTATTTATAAATTCATTTCAGCATTCCTTGTTGCCTCTACCTGTGTGGTTCTTTGTAATATCTTACTAACTCCATCATTTATTAATAAATCAAAATAAAATCTTTGACATATATGTATTTCATATATGTAGGAGAGTCATGGTTAGATCCTTTTTAAAAACTTGTCTTAAAAAAAAAAAGACTTACCTTTTGACACTAGATTTGATGCCTATGTCCAAACTTAAACTTCTCCAACATAGACCACACTAATTTTGATATGAACCCTCATTCTGCCCATCTTAATCCTTTATCCTTATTATGACACCACTGCTCTCTCTCCAAACTTCATCTGATCCCCATCCCTGGCTATCTTCCAAATTCTGACCCCACCTCTGCCCTCCTTAATCCTTAATCCTGCCCCCTCCACCCCCTAGGATTAATTCATGGCCCCACCCAGTCACAGTTCAGGAGGCACCTACTCATTCCCCAAACACCACCTCTTCCTCCTTCCTCTTCCCCATCATCCTGGCCCCCAGAGCTTTCCGATTCCTGCTTCTCCCTCTCCACCTACATCCCCATGGACTCCCTCACCCCAACTGGCCTTGTTCCTAAAAGGCCATTTACCCACAATATTGCTTTCCCAGGCCTCATCCAAGTCCAAGTCCAATTGACTTTCTATCTGTCTATCTGAAGATTACCTTCTTGCACCTGATGGTTGTGAGGATAGGGGAAGGGAAATGGTGGAGTAAATTTAGGCATCCCTGTGTTTTTCAGAAGGGTTGGAAATGGAGTTGGTGCTGGAGATGAAGCTGGGAACTGGAATTTGGATGTGTTGGGTTTGATGTTTGGACAAATTTGAGATAAGGCTGTTAATGGGATTGGGTTTGGGGGATAGGCTGACCACAAGGAGTACGGTTGGAATTAGGGAGATAGGAATAGGGTGGCAAATGGCCATCTGGGAGCGGATGGGTGTAAGAACACGCACAGGGGTTGGAGAGATTAGAAAGTGGGATGAAAAATGGGTTGACCAAGGAAGAGTTATGAGGATTTCAGGTGGGTTTGAGGAAGGAAATAGCTTTCCTCTTCCCTCTAGGTGGGTCCTGAGGCCCCAAAGTTCACAGTGGGTTCAACTGAGGCCTGGGTGGGGCCAGATCTGGGTCCCAGCTTGTCCTGGAAGCTCCGCCCCACGCGGAAGGGCCATGCCCAGACTAGGGGGTGCCTGGCAGGCGCCTGCTGAGCCATTGGGGGTGGAGAGGGGGAGGCCAGCAACAGGGAAATGCTGAGGGCGCTGGGGGAGGGAATTCAGGGGTTAAAAGCCATGGGTCCGGGCTGAAGTTGGACGCAGCTGGCGGTGAAGCTCAGCACCCAGGCCTCTCACCGAGGTAGGGTCCGCCTGGGGCAGGGGCGGGAGTGTCAGAGGGGAGGACTGGGGAGAGGAAGGAAAGGTGAGGAGGGAAAGGAAAAGAAGAACAGCTGAGTCAGGGAGATGGAGAGGGAAGCCAGAGGTTCAGTTATAGAGATAGAAATCTGCAGAGCTGCAGAGGGTGAACCATACTGAAAGATAAGCTGTTTGAGGCCAGGTGCCCGGGACGACCCTGAGAGGGTAGCAAGGGGGCGGAGCGGCGGGAGAGACTTCCTGAGGGCCCGGCTCCCTGGAGGGCGGGTGGACGCGGGTGCACGCGGCCCCAGCCCCTCCTCCCTCCTCACTGGGGCTCCCCACCGAGGATGGAAATTAGGGAGAGGTGGTGCAGATTCCAGGGTCAAGGTTCTTAGTGAAGGAGAGGAGATTCGAGACTGGAAAGTGCAGGAGCAGAGGTGATGAGGAGGGGCGGTCAGAGATGGGGGGTCCAGCCAGCCCTTAACACCATCCCCCCACACCAACTTCCCAGGCCCCGCCCGCCCTGCTCCCCACCCCGGAGCCGCCATGTGGCCCCTGGCCGCTGCGATCGCCTTCCTGACGGCGGCCTTGTCAAGCGGTAAGAATGCGCGTGGGTGGAGGCGGGGTGGTCACCCAAACAATGGTAGGAGGGTCAGGCCAGGAGGAGGGGGCGTGGGAGCCTCGAGCTCCGCCCACCGCCCACACGGGGCCAGGTCCCGCGGGGACAGCCCCGGGAGCTTCCTGCTTGTCCCTGCGTGACCTGGTTTCTCCGATGGGGTGATGCGGTGAGCCCACTCTCCCACCGACCCCAGGCCCTTCCCTGATTGCCCACCTCTGCCCTGAGAAGCCCCCCACCCCAAACCCGCAGCCCCTGCCCCTGCAGCAGCTCCCTTTCCATTCAAGGCCAGAGAGAGAGAGAGAGAGGTTCAAATCTTGACACTACCACTTTGAGCAGATAACTTAGCTGCTCTGTTTTTTTCATCTGTAAAATCAGAACACAAAAGTCCCTACTACAAAAGGCATGAATATGAAAATAAGCAAGTGCACGGCAGATAGAAGGGGCTGGCAAAATTAGTCGTTATCACTTTATTTGAAGTAGTCTCTTCATTCTCAGCGCCTTCCAGAACCTTTTAGTTTGTTCTTCCTTCAGTCCTTGGGGTGACCCCAAACCTGGTTCCACCGTGAGTCAGTCCCAAAGATTCCTTTTCATGTTTAAGCTCCTTTTTGCAGCCAACTTCTCTGGAAACCCCATTCAGGCATCATCATGAATCCACCCTTACGTCCGGCCGTCCATCCAACCATCCATTTAACTGACAGCTGTTGAGCACGGGGGCATTGTGCTGGGTGCTGTACAACAGACACAGTTCCTGCTCTTAATACCCAGAGCCTAGCGGGGAAGGATGCAGACATTATTCAAACAATTACCCAAATAATTAGTTAATAATTAGTCATGACTGTGACAGGAGGTGATGGCTTCAAGGAGCCAAGCCTAGAGTTGTAGTGGCAACTCCTGATCTGGAATGCATTCCCAAAGGACTAGACCCCTGAGCTGAGACCTGAAGGAGGGAGGAGTCCTCGGGCACCTGGCACCAGGCACCACCCTTGGCCTGAAGGTGGGGTGGTTTCTCTCCTTTGGCGCCACTCCCAGGACTCCGTGCCCATGTCCCAAGCCCCTCCTGGGTACCACGCCCTGGGCTAGGAGCTCCACATGCGTTGTCTTGTGGAGCCCTCAACAGCCTTATGAGGTAGGAGCACTATAATTACTCCAGTTTCACTGCTAAAAACCTGGGACTCTGAGACAGCAGGTCCTGCCCCAATGACACTGGTGGTGCCTGAGTTAGGATCATGATCCATATTGTCTGCCCTGTCCCCCAGCATCCTGGATGTTAGTTTCTGGTAACCATCTTCATTATTTTAGATCTAATGGTCTGCTTAGACCCAACTCTTTTTTTTTTTTTAACTTACAGTATATATATATATATATATATATATATTCTTTAATTTTATTTATTCATGGGACACAGACAGAAAGAGAGAGAGAGAGAGAGAGAGGCAGAGACACAGGCAGAGGGAGAAGCAGGCTCCACGCAGGGAGCCCAACGTGGGTCTCAATCCCGGGGCCTCCAGGATCACACCCTGGGCTGAAGGCAGCACTAAACCGTTGAGCCACCCTGGCTGCCCATAACTTACAGTATATTAAAAGTAAAGTTTATATCATTGTCCTAAATAGGAAAAAGCATCCTTTGCTATAAATAAAAGGTAAGAGGAAAAAAAAACATTCTGAACCAGGTAATAAAAACAATGTGTTTATTGGGTTGAACCATCTGCCATCGCCAGTAGTGAACCCTTTTTGACCTCCCTCAAAACAGTGATTGTAGATGGTTCAACTTAATAAATTTTAGGTTGCTGGCTAAAGGCTTCTGCTTCCTGGCTTTAAAAAGTGAGCTCAGCAAGGATTAGAGAGATGTTAAAAGCCTATTAGCCCCATCACGAGACTTTCTCCTCAACAAAATTAGGGCTGGCAGAGAAGTAGCAGTGATTCTGTTTCCAAGGCTGCAATTTGATGCCTCATCTCTGTACCACCTAAGATGACCTGGTGCCCACCAATGACTCCTGTCCCCAATTTTGAGAACCACTCAGCTGCTCCTGTGGTTTATGCAGGTGCAGAAGCTGGCCCAGGGAGAAGAAGAACCTGCTGGCTATAGAGCGGAGGACCTCCTGTTGTAGCTAATAATTTATAACAGTCCCCACTACGGACGGAGGCCTTACCTTACATTATGCCAGGTGCTGTGCCCAATGAGAGATGTTTTCCTACTTTACAGCTGAGAAAGCTAAGGCTAGTGATTGGTATAGGATCACCCAGCCAGAAAGTGGCACATTTAGGTGGACTTTCTCTCATTGCTGGCCACTGTGTCTCCGATGCCAGCCATAGTGCCTGGCACATACAACACATTGATTGAAAACCTACTATGTGCCAGACACTGTGCTCAGTCTTGGGGATACAGCTCTGAATAAAGTGGTTAAAGGTACCTGTTGTTGGAGCTTATAATCAAGTTAGGGGGATTTTTTAAAAAGGCCACATAAATGTAAAGAAATATAAAGAGAAATGAGTAGTGATAATGGCTCTGATGAAAATCAACTGGGGGAATGTACTAGGAAGTGATTGGGGGCCTGGGATGGGTAGTATTAGACCAGGTGGCCAGGAATCTGGAATGGCTTATTTTTTTCTTTTTTTTTTTTTTTTTTTAAGATTTTATTTATTTATTCATGGGAGACACAGAGAAAGAGAGAGGTAGAGACACAGGCAGAGGGAGAAGCAGGCTCCCTGAAGGGAGCCCCATGTGGGACTCGATCCAGGACCCCAGGATCACACCCTGAGCTGAAGGCAGATGCTCGACCACTGAGCCACCCCAGCATCCCACTGTGTACTAATTTCCTTATGTGTTCATTTGGCCTTCTGAATAGTTCTGTTTCCTCTGGGGTTAGTTCACTGTAATTCTGCCTATTGCCCTTAATACTTCTCTTTCAGGCTACTAGTTTTCTTCATGCATCTGGTGATCCTTGCTTGTCCAATCACATTTTCAGACAAACAAGGGGCTGGTGACTTTTTAAAAGTAACTGGTATGATGGGGTGCCTGGTTGGCTCAGTTGGTAAAGCACGTGACTCTTGATCTTGGGGTCATAAGTTCGAGCAATGTGGATTGGATGTAGAGATTACTTAACAAAATAAAAATCTGTTAAGAAGTAACAGGTATGAAATTTGGGGCTATTATAAATACAGTCTTCCAGGATCATGCCCTGAGCCGAAAGCAGATGCTTAACCACTGAGCTACTCAGGCATCCCTGGAATGGCTTCTGAGGAGGTGATGTTTGAGCTGAGCTCTCAGAGTCAAGAAGAACATAGGCACGTAACCTGTAGATTCTGAGTGCCATCAAGTAGAATGTTTCATATACCTGATGTCCTGTGCCTGCCCTGTCCAATATGATAGCTACTGGCCACATGGAGCTCTTGAACATTTCAAATGTAACTGGTGTGGTTGAAGAACTGAATTTTTCTCATTTTAATTAATTTAAATTTAGATACCCACATGTAGCTAGTGGCTACCATATTGAACGGAATAGATCTAGAGAAAGAACTGTCCAGAAAGAGGTGCAGCAAGTACAAAGGGTCTGGTGTGTCTGGAGAATGGTTGCATGTATCTAGAACAGAGTGTGTGAAGGGGAAGGGTGGGAGATGGGGCCAAAGTGGCTCATAAGAGTCAGATGATACAGAGTCCTGCAAACTTTGAATTTGAGAGTAGTTAGGCTCTAGGTTATATTTAAAGCCATAGAGGCCCCCAGTAAATACATATTGAAAGGATGGATGGATAGATAGATGGACAGATATGTATTTACTGCCTAGGTAGATGTATAGGTCAGTCTCATTCCCATCCCCTGAAATCCATCCTCATGGTGAGGTGAGAAAATGCAGATGACGAGAAAGGCTTCTACTTACCTTGTTCTATGAACTCTGTGAACCCCTAGTGGAATTAGCACTTCTACAGAAAAGGACATCATCACCTCTTTGCCCTGACTCATCTCCATTACATGGAAGATGGCAACTCCTAGAGGCCAACGAATGAATCATCAGTTCCTGATCACCCAGAGCAAAATTCTGACTCCTTCCCCAAGCCCAGGGCCTCTATCCAAGTACCCCCCGCCCCCCCCCCAGCCCAACCCCAATTCCCTAACATTTTCTCTTCTTCACCAGGCATCTCTCAGGAGTATCCCAAGATTCTCAACGGCACCAATGGGACCAGCGGGTTTCTCCCGGGTGGCTACACCTGTCGCCCCCACTCTCAGCCCTGGCAGGCAGCCCTGCTAGTGCAAGGGCGGCTGTTCTGTGGGGGAGTCCTGGTCCACCCCAAATGGGTCCTCACTGCAGCACACTGTCTGAAGGAGTATGTGGGGGTCAGGGATGAGGGTAGGGTCAGGGATGAGGGTAGGGATGAGAATCGACTAGGGTGGTGGGAGAGTGGGGCTGGATTGAGGATGAGGTCAGATTTAGGATTGGGGTTGGATGGGATTGGAGTTGAGGTGTGGAAGATACTTGGAAAGAAGGAAGCTGGTGGAGATGGGCTCATCCTCTCTAATCACCCCCTTCCTGCACCCACAGCGGGTACAGAGTTTACCTGGGCAAGCATGCCCTGGGGCGAGTGGAGGCCGGAGAGCAGGTGAGGGAGGTAGTCCGCTCTATCCCCCACCCTCAATACCAGATCAGCCCCACCCACCTGAACCACGACCATGACATCATGCTTCTGGAGCTGCAGTCCCCGGTCCAGCCCACGAACCACATCCGTGTCCTGCCCCTCTCCCACAACAACTGTCTCCCTGCTGGCACCTGCTGTCGGGTGTCTGGCTGGGGCACCACCACCAGCCCCCAGGGTATGCGCCCTCACAGATGGTCTGAGGGGTCAGTGGCTGGGAAAACTGGGGCAGAAATGGGAGGGAAGGTTGGAGGAAGACTTCTTTATATAAATAACAATAAATGTATAGTTATATAGTGTATGTTACATATCACATATATGTGTTGTATATATCCTTTATATAAATACATAAAAATTTATAGTTAAATATGTTACATATATCCTTTAGACAAATGTCTATAAATGTTATATATGTCATAGATCATATAGTTATATATCCTTTATAAATACATAAATTTATAAATATGTATAAAGTTATGTTATATATATCCTTTATATAAATGTACAGTTATACAGTTATATAATATATATGTCAAAGGTCAAATATAATATAAACATATATATCCTTTATATAAGTATATAAATTAATAAACCCAAATATTATAATATATGCTATATATTATATATATATAATACATTTATATAAATGTATATCACTATACATTTGTATACAAATATGCAGATTATATAGATTGATTTTCTAAATCACAAATTCTATGTTTATGTATTTATTTAAATATGTCTGTATATAAATTATGTAGTATAGAAATTATACATAAATATATTTAAATAAATATGTAACTTATAAATTTGATATAGTGGCAGGCATGTGTTTGTTAAGGGTAAGGAAATGCAAGTATATCTTTTGTGTACAAATTACATGTGCATGAATGTAGAGTTGAGCCTTACAGCAGCAAGGGCCCTTTGCATCTCCTTAGTGGGTACCTGGGCTTCCTCTCATCTCATTCCTTCTTCCTCCCTGACATGCCATCTCTTCCCCTTCTTTTCCCCCATCCCTAGTCCTGTCTCTCACCATCTCTAACCATCCCTCTCCTCATCTCCCTCCTTATTACAGCTCTTGCCTCACAGTCTCCCCACATTCTGTCCCTCTTTCCCTCCACTTCCATCTCCCTGTTTCTCCTGGCACCTGTCTCCTACCTCACTTTCCCTACATATCCATTCTCTTCCCTATCCCCCTTTCCATCTGTTTTCTACTGATCCTCTTGTTTAATTCCCATCCCATAGCTTGTCCCAGACAGACATCCTTAGATTCTTCTTTCTCTCCTCCCCAGTGAGTTACCCCCAAACATTACAATGTGCCAACATCCAGCTACGCTCAGATGAAGAGTGTCGCCAAGTCTACCCGGGGAAGATCACACCCAACATGCTGTGTGCCGGCACAAAAGAGGGTGGCAAGGACTCCTGTGAGGTGAGAACAATGGAGTGGTTGGGTTGCCAAGGGCCAGGATAGGAAGCCAGGATGGGAAGCCAGGATGGAGGTGGGGACAGATGCTGGGGGGGAAAGGACTTGCTTCTAGCCTTGGGGGAAGCAATCTTTTTTTTTTTTAATTTTTATTTATTTATTAGTCACACACACAGAGAGAGAGAGAGAAAGAGAGAGAGAGAGGCAGAGACACAGGCAGAGGGAGAAGCAGGCTCCGTGCACCGGGAGCCCGACGTGGGATTCGATCCCGGGTCTCCAGGATCGCGCCCTGGGCCAAAGGCAGGCGCTAAACCGCTGCGCCACCCAGGGATCCCGGAAGCAATCTTTTAAAATGATCTGTCCCAGGGCGCCTGGGTGGCTCAGTGGTTGAGCATCTGCCTTCTGCCCAGGTCGTGATCCCCGGGGTCCTGGGATCAAGTCCTGCATCAGGCTCTCAGTAGGGAGCCTGATTCTCCCTCTGCCTATGTCTCTCTGTGTCTCTCATGAATAAATGGGTAAAATATTCTTTAAAAATAAAAATAAATAAAAATAAAATGAAATGACGTGTCCCGTAGTATCGAGGGTCAAGATAAAAAGAGAGTACTCATGGCTGGAGAATATAATTCATCTTAAGCCTCATATTTGACTGATAATGTTGAGATTCAGAAAGGTTGGCATTCTTTCATCTGCAAGTGACAGAAGCCCAATTCAAACCAGCTTAAGCGAGACACGCTGGCTTTTGTAACTGGAAAGCCCAGAGGTGTCTTGCTTCAGGCACCAATGGATCCAGGTGCATAAAGAATGGGTTTAGGGCTCTGTCTCTTTTCAGCTCTGCTCTTTTTTCTTTTGTTTTTATCTTCATTCTCAATTAAGCTTTTCCCATGCAATAGCAAGATGGCCTCAGCAGCTTTGGTCTTACATCCCACTCTCCAAAAAGAGTTTCCCAGTTGTTTACATGAACATCTTGAGTGTGAGTCTCACTAGGCTGACTTAAGTCATGGGTCCTGAAGCATTGCACTGGCCAGAGCTGTGGGATTCTCTGATGGACCAAGTCTGTCACAGGACTGGCTGTGTGGGTCAGGGAGGGGTAGGGACAAGCTGCAAGGATTGAGGGTAAAGGAGGGGCCTTTCCCCCAAAGAGAAAATCAGGAGGTAGTTACCAAAATAAGGGGAAATGAATGGACAAAACTCTCCATAAAACACAAGAGACAAAACCTATGTCCAATAGAGGAGGCTTCTGAGATTGAGTTTTGGTTCGGTGGGAAAGAGTGATTAATGAGTTAATGATCTGTGCCTCGACTGATCAGTGACATCTGCCTTGATCCAGGGAGGCAAAGTGGAAGTACATGTGTTGCATACCCTACCCAGGTATGGATGAGTTTACTCAATAGTGAGATGGCACCAAGGAACCATAAAGGCACAGCAGGGTTGAGGGGTGGAGGGGTGCCAGAGAACCAAGAGTGGGGGTTGAAATAAGGTGTCATCACTCCCCTAAGACTGAGGAGAGGAGAAAAGCATGGAGAGAGAAGTCTCTTACTCTTGGTCTTGGTGTGCATCCATCTGTCTTTCTCTTTGTGGCTCTTGCTGTCACTCTGTTCCTCTGGATTTGTCCTCTTCTGTTACACTCTCACCCTCTCTGTGTACTTGTCTCTCTTTTGTCTCTGCCTCTGCATGTGTCTCTCTCCATCTTTCATTCTCTCCGGCATGTCCCTGCCTATACCTTTGTTTGGCTCCACCAAGGACCTCACCTCTCTTTCTTCCCCCACTCAGGGTGACTCCGGGGGCCCCCTGATCTGTAATGGAACGCTCCATGGCATCATCTCCTGGGGAGACTTCCCATGCGGGCAGCCCAACCGGCCTGGCGTCTACACTCGAGTCTCTCAATATGTTCTATGGATCCGAGAAACAATTCGAAACCACAAAACTCAGGAGCAGAAATGGACAAAGGGCTCACAATAAAAGCTAGGTTGGCTCACCTGCCTCCTTCCTCCCTCCATGCCCTCACTAGGTTTGCCCACTGCTTCTCTGCCCCTTCCAAAGTTCCACTTGAACCTGTGATCCATGTTCTCAGTATGTCTGATCCCAGCTCTCATTAAGAGCATTAAGTCACTTCCAATATCATGATCTCCCAGCTACTATATTCTGAAACACCTTGGTACCTTCAATATCCCAACCCAGACAACGTTCCAGGGCTCCCACCATTTTAACGTAGTCCCAGATAGCCATCTGAATGTTCAGTCTGTGGAATACCCTTAAGTACATCCATTGGCCTATCTCCGCAACATTCTATGTCCCATGAATGGAATTCTCTACACAGTATGCAACACCCCTTCAAATATTTATTTATTGCCCACATTCTAGACACTTCTGTGTTTGGTGTTCAAGAAGGTTCTAGATTCCTGTAATATTTCATCCTGAAAATATTCTCTTGTGCCCAGAATCTGCCCCAATAATATTCTAGGCAGATCTGAATGATTAATCACATCACAGCTAATATTGAATCCTCATAAAGGTTCATTCTCACATAGTTTGGGGTCTCCCAAATGTCACATCTCTACCTACATCCCACATCCATCCTACCTCCCAATACTTTTGCCAGTATTCCCCATCTCTGAATCCCCATGCCCACTAAAGATCAATAGCACACTACACTAGAGTTTTGAAGTTCAGTACCCAGAGAGGCCTCCATGCCTAGACCCTGTTATCTGCCAAATATTCTGTCCTTTTATCTCCCCCACAAGCATCTTTGTTCAGTGATCTCAAATGCAGTAAATGCTCAAGCCTCCTGAGTACCAGTTTTTAACAAGCCAGAGAACTCACTGCCTATTTTTTTATCTGTAAATGGGGCTCATCATTTTTCCTCATAGCATTGTTATGATTAATGTCAAGCACTTTCACTATTATTATTTGCTTATTATTATTATTCTCTATAAAATAGAGATGTCAACAACAACCCCTCAAATTTACAGTGTTTTTTGAGATTTACAGAACTCTCAGAGTTCTGAGTTCAAACCCCATACTGGGCATAGAGCTTACTCAAAACAAAACAAAACAAAAAACCAGAGGTGTTGCATACATTTACTTTTTTCAGCATTTATTCAATGCTGACCAATTGCAGGCACCCTCCTGGGTGTTGGTAAAAACAACTTTATTTAACAAATATTAGCACTTATAAGCCAAGCACTGTTGCAGGCACAGCTGATAAACAGTGAATTAGTTAAAACTGCCCTTGTAGTTTTATCTTTGTAAGGAGACACGATTTAAAAAAAAGGAATAAAGAAATAGACGGGCAGGTGGAAATGTGAGCCATGGCAAAAAAGCAGAGATGAAGGATAAGGAACATTGAGTTAGGGGAGTGAGTGGAGTTGCTATTTCATTTTATTTTTTATATAAGTTCTATACCCAATGTGAGGGTTAAACTCATGATCCTGAGATCGAGTCACACGTGACCCAGCAGGTCCCCAGAGTTGCTATTTTAAATAGAATGGTCTGGGGAAGAGACCTGAGGTGGTGACATTAAAAAAACAACAAACAAACAAATAAAAAACACTGAGAGGATGGAGAGAGAGAGCCAAGTGCACATCTGGGGAGCAACACCCCATGCAGAGAATACAAGTGCAAAGGCTCTGAGGCAAGAGCCAGCCTGGTCTATCCGAAGATTGGGAAGATGGTGAAGAGGTTGGTGTGGAAGTGACTGCATTTCAAGAGCTCAGGCAGGAGGCGATGGTTCTTGGACTAGGTGATGTTCTCATGGGAATTAAGGTGGCAGATTCTGGATCTGCTTGAAGAGATTGTTGGACAGTATTGGCTGACATCAGATGAAGAATGTGAGAGAAAAGACAGCCAAGGATGACTTCAATGCTTTGGCCTGAGCAACCATATACTAATGGAGCTGCCATTTACTAAAATTGAGGAAATTTTGGGAGGAGCAGATTTGCAGAGAAATGCCAGAAGTTTTTGTTTCGAAATGTTTATTAGACAAGTGGCAACAAAGTCCACCCTCGGGGGATTTACAGAAAACTTACAATGAATCTAAATAACTGCAAATTGTGATGACTTCTATGTGATAATAAATGTAAACCATGAAGGATCTAAACAGGATTTTGTATTAGAGAATTAGAGGGAAGGCTATTTTCCACAGGTAGTCAGCAAGGACTTCTTGGAGGAGATGGCATCTGGCTGAAGACCTAGAAGATGAGAGGGATCCACTTGAGCAAAGAACAATAGCAATATCTCTGAAGGAGGGAGCCATCATCTTTCAGAGTCCACCATCCCTGGACTACAAGGGAGACTGTAGTTTAGTGTTTTTTTTTTTTTTTTAAGATTTTATTTATTCATGAGAGACACAGAAAGAGAGGCAGAGACCTAGGCAGAGGGAGAAGCAGGCTCCCTGCAGGGAGCCTGATGCTGGAATTGATCCCAACCTGAGGCAAAGGCAGATGTTCAACCATTGAGCCACCCAGGTGCCCCTAGTTTAGTGTTTAAAAGCACAGAAGGTGGGGGTGTCTGGCTGTCTCAGTTGGTGGAGTGTGAGACTCTTGATCTTGGGGCTATTAGTTCAAGCCCCACGTTGGGTGTAGCGATTACTTAAAAATATATAAATAAAAGCACGGCAAGTGGAGTCTGAAGGATCTGGTTTTGGATGGAAGAATATTTATCTTTTGGGATTCTCTGTTTCCTCTTCTGGTACTAACAGGACCTACTGCTCAAGATTGTTAGAAGGAAGACAGGCATTTAAAGTCTGCACACAGGGGCACCTGGGTGACTCAGGATTGAGCGTCTGCCTTCGGCTCAGGTCATGATCCCAGGGTCCTGGGATCGAGTTCCGCATCAGGCTTCCCACAGGGAGCCTGCTTCTCCCTCTGCCTAAGTCTCTGCCTCTCTCTGTCTCTCATGAATGGATAAATAAAATCTTTAAAAAAATAAAGTCTGCACACAGCAACTTCTCAATCAGTGAGAAAGCAGCATGATGTGGTAGCTAAGAACAGAGTTTCTGAAGCCAGATGGCCTGGGTGTGAATTCCAGCTCTGCCATTGATTTAACCCTGTGACTTCACCTTCTCTGTGCCTCAGTTTTCTTGCCACTCAAATGGGTATAACACTGATACTTAACACCAAATTGCTTAAAGACCTAAAAGCTAAGGGTCACACCATAAAGCTAATGGAAGATAATGGCAGAGAAAATTTTTGTGACTTCAGGGTGGAGAGTTTAAAACTTCCAATAGAACTACTAATCATAAGGCAAAGTTGTTTAATTTGATTATATCAAAATTAAGGATTTTTTTGTTATTCTTCAACGAAACATAACAAGAAAAATAAATAAATCAATGGGTGGAGATATTTTGCAAAGTGTAATACTGACCTGGGGTTGGTATCTAGTATGTGCTGGGAATTCCTGCACATAAACAAGAAGAATATTCAAGGATATTCAATGAATTTGCAGAGGAGGAAACAAACAGGGAAGTCAGATGAAAGGTGTATAGACTCATTAGTCATCGAAGAAACACAAATACAAATAACAATCCCTTATGTTTATTAGATGGATTAGAAATCTTTAAAGTGAAATAGCCTATGATGTATTGGCAGGGAAGCAGAGATAATACTCTAGTGCACAGCTGGTGTGAATGGACACTGGTACAATTGTTTTGGAAAGTAATTTGGCACTCCTTGGCTGAATTAAGTATCTGCACACCTAGGACCCAGTAGTTCCACCTCTGATGTCTCTCCTAGGGCAATGATCATGCAGGTCACAAAGAAGTGAGTATGAAGTATCTGTGACTCATCTACTTGTGCTGGGAATTAGAGAAAAACTGAGCACCCACTAATAAGGGTGAGAGTGGGTGTTAGGACAAGGTGGGGAGCACCTTGGAGTACTACGCAGCACTCACAAACAACAGACTGGTTGCATGAGTGAATGGAATCATAAAGGTATAGTGCTACCAACCTCAGTGGTTATAAAAAGTTATAAAAAGACGACGATATTAAGTGTTGACAAAGATGTGGGACATTGGAATGCTTAGGTTGCTGGTGGCAATGCAGGGTGGTACAGCCACTTTAGAAAATATTGGGCAATTCCTTTTTATTTTTTTAAGATTTTTATTTTATTTATTTGAGAGAGAGAGCATGAGCCCGTGGGAGGAACAGAAGGAGAGGGAGAGGCAGACTCCCTGCTGAGCAGGGAGCCCAATGTGGGGCTCTATCCCAGGACCCTGAGATCATGACCTGAGCCCAAGGCAGACACTTAATCGACTAGGCCACCCAGGTGCCCAACATTGGGCAATTTCTTATAGAGTTAAACATACACATCAAATGATTCTGCAATGCCATTCCTAGGTGTCTGGCTAAGAGAAATGAAAACATATGCCCACACAGTGGTGTGTACATGAATGTTTACAGCAACATTATTTGAAATAACCCAGGAACTGGAAGCAACCCAGATATCCAACAACTGGTGAATGGATAAATTGTTGTGTATCCAATACTGTGGGATACTGCACAGTGATAAAAAGGAATGAACCATTGACAGAAAAATGTAAAAACATGGGTGATTCTGAAATGCATTATGTTAGTGAGAGAAGCCAAACATTTATCTGATGTTCAATGTAGATCAGTGGTAGCCTGGGCCAGATGAGGGAGGGAGAGCTTTTGCGAAAGGAGTACAGGGCAGCTTGCGGGGGCAGGGGCGACATTTGGGGAAGGTGGTAGGAACCGTTTTTTGTTTTTTTTTTTTTAAGATATTTTTTATTTATTCATTTGAGACAGATACAGAGAGAGAGAGAGAGAGAGAGAGAGTATGAGCAGGGGGAGAGGCAGAGGGAGAAGCAAGCTCCCCATTGAGCCAGGAGCCCCACGTGAGGCTTGATCTCAGGACCAGGAGATCATGACCTGATCTGAAGGCAGATGCTTAACGATTTGAGCCATCCAGGCACCCCCTGTTTTATGTTTTGACTAGAGTGGAGGCTACCTGATAGTATCCAGTTTCCAAACATCAAATTGAACACTTAAAATGAATGGATTTTGATTTATGTAAATAATATCTTTTTTAGGGGCACCTGGGTGGCTCAGTGCATTTGCCTTCAGCTCAGGTCATGATCCCAGGGTCCTGGGATAGCGTCATTGTCCCTCCACCCCCACCTTGCTCAGCTGGGAGCTCACTTCTCCCTCTCCAGCTCCCTCTGCTTGTGCTCTCTCTCTCTCTTTCTGTGTCAAATAAATAAAATCTTAAAAAATAATATTACATTCTTTAGAAATGAAAAAGATGCAAAGTTCTGAGCTTAAAACAAGAAAAGCTATGTAGCACAATACTGCTGACATAGATTCAAACTACACAAAAGGTTACTAAACCATGCACCTTAGATGCTGAATTTTATTTATGTGAATTTAACTTTGTCTTTTTAATTTTTAAGAATTTTAAAATTTTATTTATGTGGCTCTCATCATAGTTTTGGGGTTTTTTTCTCATCATAGTTTTTAAAAAGCCATGCAATAGGGACTCCTGGGTGCCTCAGTGGTTGAGCATCTGCCTTGAGCCCAGGATGTGATCCCAGGGTCCGGGGATGGAGTTCCGCATCAGTCTCCCTGCGGGTGCCTTCTCCCTCTGCCTATATCTGCCTCTCTTTCTGTGTCTCTTGTGAATAAATAAATAAAATCTTAAAAAAAAAAAAAAGCCAGGCAATAAAAAAATACAATAGCAGAAGGTACACATTAATGAAGGTAACGAAGGAAGGATACATAGTAACAAAGATAATAGTAAAGATATACAATAAAAAGAATGACAATGGATACACAGTAACAAAGAAAAGAGCAAAGATACACAATGGTGAGGACGAGAGCAGAAGGGGAGAGAGAGACAAAGGGAATAAGGAAAACAAAAGAGAGACGTGTATACTCATAATAATGTACTACCAGTGAATTCAACTTTCCCCACCTGAGGCTTTAGAACCATCTAAATATATTAATACTTTTTTTTTTTTTTAATAGCACCTACTTGAGAGGGCTTTGGAGAGGGCTAATTGCATTAATAGGTGAAAAGCACTCAGAACACCTGGCACCTTACTGAGCATTGCTCTCATTAGTATTATCATTGCTTTTATTGACAAAATTGTTATGACAATTTGTCTCTAAGGCCCCAGAGCCAGAGCAGCCAGCCTTGGGCGACAGCTGGGGATTTGGGAGAATGGGAGGTGGCTGCCCAAACCCTTCCTGTGGAACAAAAAATAATGACATACCTGAGTTGGAGATTCTGGTGCCAACAACACCTTAATTCAGGCAGGCCAGCCAGGTGGCCAGGCTTCCCAGGCATCCCTCCACCCTCCCTCCCTCTCCAGGGATTTTGCAGCCACTTGCCCTCTTCTTCCTGTTTTTGCTCAGGGCGATTTTAATAACAATGGGATCTCGTGCTGCAGGGATTTGGAAAGCTGGTGGTTGTGAGGGAGGGGCTTGGAAAAGACTGGTTTAGATACCTAAAGTATTCAGAAGGGATGTCAAAGGGATGTCCATGCTTCCCAGCATTGGCCTGGCACATCAAGCCTTTCTTTTTACCCTCCCAAGGCCCCGGGTGGTGAGATGCCAGGTCGTAGACTTAGGCTAGTCTCCCCTTTAATCTGAAGGGTCCATGCCAAGCTCAGCCACTTCCCCTACTGGGAGACCTTTTATGAGGGACTAGGCTGGACTTCCTAGCCTAATAGAGGTATTGGTCTCCGCACCCAGTCCCAATGTGTGGGGGTGGGGTTCCCCAACACCATCAGGCAATTCTCCCACAATTCAGGTTAACTACACTGTCTACCTGGAAGTAGTGTCAGATTGAGCAGGTTAAGGGCTCCATCCTGCAACGCTGCCCCCCTCTTCTGATGACAATCTCAAGTTCAAGTGTTGACCTCTGCTTCTAGCCAAGTCCTATATAGATTTGAGGGTTCCAAAAAAAACAAAAGATTTGAGGGTTCCACAACTGTCTCCTTGGGTTTGATTAATTTGTCAGAGCGGTGCACAGAACTCAAAGAAACATTTTACTTATTTGATTACTGGTTTACTGTAAAAGGAACAGCCAGGTGGAAGAGATGCGTAGGGCAAGATATGTGGGAAGGGGTACAGAGCTTCCTTGCCCTGCCCTGTCTGGGTGCACCATTCTCTCCACACTCACTCACCAACCTGAAAACTCTGAGCTCCCATCCTTTTGGGTGCTGTGGCTCAACTGCTTGACAATGAGTCAATGTGATTGATTCCACCTCTAGTGACTTTCCCCTCCCATTCTTAGATGATTTCCAAGAAAATCACTCATTCACATGACAAAACACACCTTGATTGCTTTCTCTTTTTTTTTAATTTTTTTTTTATTGTTTATTTATGATAGTCACAGAGAGAGAGAGAGAGAGAGAGAGGCAGAGACATAGGCAGAGGGAGAAGCAGGCTCCATGCACCGGGAGCCCGACGTGGGATTCGATCCCGGGTCTCCAGGATCGCGCCCTGGGCCAAAGGCAGGCGCCGCTGTGCCACCCAGGGATCCCCACCTTGATTGCTTTCTTAGGAAATTCCAGGAGTTTTAGGAGCTCTGTTCTAAGAATGGAATTAAGACCAAAAACATACTTTTTAAAAAAGATTTTATTTATTTATTCATGAGAGAAAGAGAGAGAGAGAGAGAGAGGCAGAGACACAGGCAGAGGGAGAAGCAGGCTCCATGCCAGGAACCCAACGTGGGACTCGATCCTGGGTCTCCAGGATCAGGCCCTGGGCTGAAGGTGGCGCTAAACCGCTGAGCCACCCAGGCTGCCAAAACATACTTCTTATCATAAGTCACAGTATCACAGTGACAATGGGCATATAAACCCAAGCTTCCATCCCAATGGGTTCAATGATAAGAGAAGCAGAGAGGTTGTGGGAGGGTAGGGGTGGGGGTGGCCCAGATTAGGAGGAGAGATAAGGAAGGATAATGTTGTGGCCACCCCAGAGAAACAGGATAGATTCCTGTATCTGAAAATTGGCCCACGTGTCATGCCACACACACACAAAAGGGTCCCTCCTGCCTCTGTGGGGTGACCACAATTGTTACTGTGAATGGGAGTCTAGATAACCACCACCACGTGGTCTTTCTCATCATGCTGTTCTGTTCACTGGCCCTGCTGCCTGCAGGCAAACATGCATTTTGAGCTGTGCTGCTTGGCACTGCATTTGCTGAGATCTGTATCTGCTGTACAGATCTGTTGTATATATATATTTTAAGATTTTATTTATTTATTCACGAGAGAGAGAGAGAGACAGAAACAGAGACAGAGAGAAGCAGAAGCAGGCTCCATGCAGGGAGCCTGATGTGGGACTCGATCCTGGCACTCTAGGATCTCGCCCTGGGCCGAAGGCAGGCACTGAACCGCTGAGCCACCCAGCCACCCAGGGATCCCTTGATCTGTTGTATCTGTTGTAGACTTAAATGACCCAAGTCAGAAGCTTCCATAGTTGGCATTGAGGGGTGTGGGGTTGGGGGCTTCCATCAAGTGGCCTCAGGTAGCATGTCTGTGCCCAGATCTATCTGTGTGCCTCTCCCCAGCCCAGGGTGGGGTTGAAAGTTCCAACCCTCTAATCACGCTCCTGCTGTTAGTTCTCCTGGCTACCAGACTCCATTTCCCTTCAAGAGTTGCCTCAGTAGCACCAATCCTGGTAGTATTAAAAGCAAATTTCTGCTCAAGTCATGATCTCAGAGTCTTAAGGTCATGCGCTGGGCAGGCTCTTGTCCCTCTCCCTTCCCTGGCTTGTGTTTCTGCACCCCTACGTGCACACACACACACTCTGTCTCTCTCTGTCTCTCTCTCAAACAAACAAACAAATAAATAAAACAAACCTTAGGGCACCTGGGTGGCTCAGTGGGTTAAGCATCTGCCTTCCGCACAGGTCATGATCTCAGGATCCTGGGATGGAGCCCTGCATCTGGCTCCCTGCTCGGTGGGGAGTCTGCTTCTCCCTCTCCCCTCTTCTCACACTTTCTCTTGCTATCTCTCTCTCTCAATCTCAAATAAATAAAATCTAAAAAAAAAAGATAAAACCTTTATTATTTTTAAAGAATTTTTTTTAAAAGATTTTATTTATTTATTAGAGAAAGAGAGAGAGAGAGAGGCAGAGAGAAAAGCAGGCTCCATTCAGGGAGCTCGATGTGGGACTCCATCCTGGGTCTCCAGGATCACCCCCTGGGCCAAAGGCGGTGCTAAACCGCTAAGCCACCAGGGCTGCCCTATTATTTGTTTTAAAGCAGCTTATTATGAATAACACAAGGTGCTCCTCACCTCCACCACTCAGGAAGTTCCAAGGGATGTTAAAGCTCTGTGCTGGGAACCATGGATGGAAGCCATATATAATCCAGGGAGCCATGGGAGGGCTGTGGCAGAAAAGAATGAACAGGTTAGATGTAGAAAGACCCCTGTGGGGTCTGTCTGGAGAGGAGGGCTTGGTGAGCCTGGAGATAGGGAATCCAGGTAGGAGGCTAGAGTGATGGTCCAGAGAGGAGGGGTTGGGGCCTGAGCTGGGGTTGGAGAGAGTGGGATGAGGGAGGGCTGAGGAAGGGGAAGGAGGAGAGTATGAGTTCAGCTTAGTGAATGGGCTGGTGGTGAGCCCCCCTGAGATGGAAAGCTGGGGCAGGAGGAAGGGGGAGATGCCGAGCTCCTAGGGGTCACAGTGATGGGGGCCCAGGGGCATGCAAGACACCAATGGCTGCAGAGTAGCATTTCTGGGCAAAGGAGCAGCTGGGGTTGGCAGCAGTCTTGGGACAGGATGGATCAGGAGGAAGGAAGGGACACTGGGTCCTAGGGAGAATCAGTGTCCCAAGGGTCCAGACCAGAGGACCAGTTGAGTTGTGGAGCCATAAGATGGAGCAAGTAGGGTCTAAGAGCAGATTGGTGGGACAGTCAGGGAGCTGGGTTTGGATCATCCAGGAGGCTGTACAACAGAGAGACCTGAAGTCAGGGAGGAACTCTTAAGAGCCATCCTGCCCCAGATGACAAGTGAAACTGTCCTGTGTATGCAGTCAGTGCAGAGGACAAGGCTTAGAACTGGCCCTGGGAACACCCTTGTTTGTAAAGGCACCAGGGGAGGAAAAAAAAGTCCTATTTATAAGTAAGAGAGACAGAAAGTGGGAGAGAAACCAGAAATGCATGAAGGAGGGAGCGGCAGTCCACGTGGAAGGCTGCCTGAAGGCTGAGGAAAGGGAGGACCAGGAGACCACGGGGTTGCTCAACATGGAAGTCTCTGGAGACCCCAAAGACCACAGCTGTGGGGGCCAAGCGGTGAGTAGATCTCCATGGATAAGTCTAGTTGGGAAGCATGGAAAAGAAACAGGGCAGGCTCGGGGTGGGGGGTGCTGGTTCTGGTGTAGCTCTGTGGTCGCAGTGTCATCTGACAGAGGGTCAGGCACACAGGACATCTCAAAAATGTTTGTTGAGTGAATGCATGAGTGAATGAATGGGACAGAGAAATAGGAGAGTAAGGGGGGGGGAGAGGTGTAGAGAGAGAGAGACAAAAGACAAAGAACAGCCCCAACTTATAGCAGATAGTTCTTTTTTTTTTTTAATTTTTTTTAATTTTTTATTTATTATTTATGATAGTCATACAGAGAGAAAGAGAGAGAGGCAGAGACACAGGCAGAGGGAGAAGCAGGCTCCATGCACCGGGAGCCTGATGTGGGATTCGATCCCGGGTCTCCAGGATCGCGCCCTGGGCCAAAGGCAGGCGCCAAACCGCTGCGCCACCCAGGGATTCCCCTATAGCAGATAGTTCTTTACACCTGAGAAAAAAAAAGATTTAAAGATTTCAGCTTTGAAAATTTCTTCTTCAGAAAGAAACTGGGAAGGGCAATTTTGAGAGTGTCTCCATGTACCCATCTTTTGTTGCCTCGTTTGATGATCCCAAGAGGAAGTGGTGTGCAGACAGGGAGCTGCCTCCCAACCCCACTGTTCGGATGAACAAACTAAGGTTGATCCAAAGCCTGATGGTCCCCAGTGAGTCCTGGCATGAGCTGAGGTTTTGGCTTAGGATTCCAAAAGCTAGCCTTCTTCTTTGAAACCTGTAGGGACATTCATGTCCTCCTCCGTTCACCCCTGCACTCATTCAGTTAGCCATTCATTTGTTCATTCATATCTCTGGATGATGATTAATGATATAGGCTCTGGAGCCAGCCTGCTTGGCTGGTTGGGTTCACCAACCATCAGGGTTCGCCACCCTGCTTGGGTTCAAACTCTGGTTCTGCCACTTGCCAGCTGCCTGGTTGTGGGCGAGTGACTTTAATCTAGTCCTGCTTCAGTTTCCACATCTGTGATGGTCTCCATGCTGGGGCCCCTTGTCCCGGGTGTTGGGGTGGCTGGGTTCTCTCTAGGGAACAGACTGCATATTGAGCTTGCAATGATGCCTATGAGTAGAGCACAGGAGCTTGAGACTTGAGAGCTCAGGGAGCTCCCGGCAGGGGTGGGGGGTTGGGGGGGGGCAGGCAGGGAGGGTGGCAAAAGTGCTCAGAGCTTTCCCTGAGTGAGGGAGGCTGTGAGCCAATCCGTGCCGTTTTTAAGCCTCCAGCTACAAAAGAAGGGATTTGCTTTTTCCAGAAGCCACAAGCTGCCAGTCTGTATGTCAAAAGAGAACCACTAGGTAGCCACTCCCCACTTCTGCAGCCCCAGCACCACCAATCTGCTTTTGTCCCTATGGAGATGCCTGTTTTGCATGTTTGCACGTATGTGGGACCATACAACATGTGGCCTTTGTGACTGCCTTCTTTCACCTAACATATTGTTTGCAAAATTCATCTATACTGTAGGTGTCTGTGCTACACTCCTTTTTCTGGCTGAATAAATACTCTGTAGTGTGGATAGACCATATTTTATTTACCATTCATCATGTGATGGACCTCAGTCAAATGGGTATAGAGTCTCTTCTGGGAGGTGAAGAAAATGTCCTGGAATTAGATTGTGGTGATGGTTGCAGAGTATTTTGAGTGTGGTGGAATTCACTGAATTGTGGACTTGAAAATGGTTCAAGTGCTAAATTTGATGTTATATGAGTTTTACTTTTAAAAAGTAGAGGCAGAGGCGCACCTGGGTAGCTCAGTAGATTAAGCATCTACCTTCGGCTCAGGTTGTGATTCCATAGTCCTGGAATCAAGGCCCTCATCGGGCTCCCTGCTCAGTGGAGAGACAGCTTCTCCCTCTCCCTCTCCCTCTGCCTGCCACTCCCTCTGCTTGAGCAATCTCTCAAATAAATAAATAAATAAAATCTTAAAAAAAAAAAAAGTAGGGGCGCCTAGGTGGCTCAGTTGGTTGTGTCAGCCTTCGGCTCAGGTCAGGCTCCCTGCTCAGTGGGGAATCTGCTTCTCCCTCCCCCCATACTCATGCGCTCTTTCACTCACTATCTCTGTCTCTCAAATAAATAAATGAAATCATTAAAAAATAAAGCATTTTTGGGATCCCTGGGTGGCGCAGCGGTTTAGCGCCTGCCTTTGGCCCAGGGCGCGATCCTGGAGACCCGGGATCGAATCCCACATCGGGCTCCCGGTGCATGGAGCCTGCTTCTCCCTTTGCCTATGTCTCTGCCTCTCTCTCTCTCTGTGTGTGACTATCATAAATAAAATAAATAAATAAAAGATCTTTAAAAATAAATAAATAAATAAATAAAATAAATAAAAAATAAAGCATTTTTAAAAAGCAGAGTCAGAAAGAAGTCGAGAGAGAGAGTGAGAGAGAGAGGTGGGGCCCATAGTTGTTTGTTGTTGTTTACCAATATTTGATTTTATTTTAAAGTTTTCTTATTGTTTTTAAGTAATCTCTACACCCAATGTAAGGTTTGAACTTACAACCCCTGAGATCAAGAGTCACATGCTCTATTGACTGAGCCAGTCAGGTGCCTTGCCAATATTTTAAAATCAGGAAATGTCCTACCATAAATCTGAATTTCCATCTTCTCCTGAAAAGCCATGGGAACCGGCAGTGCTGGTGTGTGTTCCAGATGGCAGCTCTGGAATGGAGCTGAGGGTGAATTTTATGACATGCAAATTGCACCTCAATAAAGCAGAGCCCCCAGCTATCCAGAAATAGAGAGGTGTTGAGTTAGCTGGTATCTCAAAATGAATCAAAAGCTGAAGAAAGCACAGACTGTCTTGTCCCTGGTTCTCTCTCAGTAGCCTGTCCCTTTCTCAGTGGAGGCCTTCATGTAAGGAAAAGAGCCCCACAAAGTTTCATGGAATTAGATAAATCGACCATGTGCAGATAGGAAGAGTGGGCTTCTTGGTGGAGAACAAGGTGGACTGTGCCTTTAGAAGAGTCAGTTAGGATCAACTCCAGGGGAACTCGTTTGGAAATGGCTTCAGTCTCTTCCTGATGCCCTATTTTGAAATCTCTTCCTTCTTTTCTCTGTCTGGGCTCTCTCTGCTCTGGCTTTCTCAGCCTCTTTCTTGCGCTGTTCTGAGCTCTTAGCCACTCACCCTCCTGCCCACTTTCTGCACAGGGTGGGGAGGGGCCCAGTGTTGGTGCCCCACCCTCCCTGAGCCTTCTTCATCGGGAAACGGGATTAGAACCCAGTTCCCAGATCACATTGTCACGGGTCTCGGGTGCTGGCTTGGAGAGGAAGGGAGAAGGAGTGGGGTTGAGTCTTTCCCCCACAACCATCCAGGGCTCTCCCCCGCCCCCTCCCTCCCTTTCATTGTAAAGCTCAATTAGGTGCCATTAGCTGAGAAGAGTTTCTACAGGATTAGAGGGTGCCCCACCCCATGTCTTCCTGGTCCCCTTCCCTCAACCCGGAAATTACATGGGCTGGGACAAAGAGAGTTAAAAGCTGTGTCAGCTGCCGGTCTGGGGCAGACAGACAGAAGGAGGGGGACAGGTGGGGCAGCATGACAGGTGGCTGAGAAGCCAGGTGGACAGTGGGAGAGCTGACTAGCAGAGTGGTGGGTGGATGACAGGAAGGCAGGTAGTGGACAGAGAGACAGCAGAGACAGACAGTCTGAAATTGTGACAACCACATGGAGGACCCAGCAGGCAGAGGGACAAGGTGAGGAGGGGGCAGATGGTCACCAATGGGGTGACACCCAAGGTGGACAGAGGGGAATGGGCAGGCATCCTGTCGTCCTCTTGGAGTTGCTGGCAGGAGGGGTAGGTTGGCAGGAAAAGGGCCATATCTGAGATTCCCCCACTTTTCCCAGGACCTGGAGGTGGGTCACCCTGGGTTCCAGCATCCTGTTACTCTTCTGTGTTACTGGTGAGTTCCCCAGGGTAGTGGGGGTCCCTTTAAACCCAACAGGAGGCCCTAACTTCCTTCCAGGTCTGGTCCCCAGCCTGGCACTGAAGAGGGTAGGAGGCTGCCTCTGTGCCTCCACTCACCTCTGGGTCTCGGGGCCCTGCCACCTCTGTCCCCCTGAATCCTGATCAATCTCTACTCTGTTTCTTCCTGTCACTATGCTCTGTCTCTTCTCTCTATCTGTGAATCTCTGTCTCTGTCTCCCTCCTTTCTTTAAGCATCTCTCTGTTTTTTAACCTTTCTCTTCCTCTCTCTGTCTTCATCTCTGCATCTCTCTTCCTATCTCTGATCCCCAATCTCTAGATCTCTGACCCCATCCCTCTGGCCCACACCCCTGTCCTCAGGGCTCAGCCAACCGGCCACAGAGAAGATTGTCAAAGGCAAGGAGTGTGCCCGTCACTCACAGCCTTGGCAGGTGGGGCTGTTTGAGGGCGCCAACCTGCGCTGTGGGGGGGTCCTCATTGACCGCAGGTGGGTCCTCACAGCTGCTCACTGCAGTGGCAGGTAAGTCCCTGTCTGGGTGGTTCCTTCCAGGGGTAGGCAAAGGAAGGGTGATGGGGAGAGGATCCCTCAGGGTAGAGGTTCAGAAGAGGGAGGTGCCAAGGAGTGAGGAGATGGTCCTGCAGCAAAAGGTTAGACAAGAAATAGGACTTCCTCAACAATGGGCCTGGGCTGGGGCTAGGTGGGGTGGGTGGAGTGGAGGGCGGGAAGGGTCCTGGCACCCGCCCACCTACTTGTTCCCATTCCCTCATGTTCCCCTTCCTTCCCATATGACCTCAGTCACCACCCAGGCTTTCCCTGACCCAACCTGGGCAATCTCTCTGGGCCTCAGCTATCCCATCTATAAAATGAGGAGACCGGGATTTCTAGGTCTGAAACTCTGAGCTTTTTTTCAAAAGGAATTTCAGGCACAAAGAATGGATTGATTCAGGGAAAGAACAGAGAGAGTTGTCTCATGACTCACTCTTTGCTTCCACTGACAGCCCAGGCAGCTTCTAGGTGGTGGGAACAGAGCAGGGAGCATGACAGATGGATGTCCCTGCCTCAGTGAAGAGAATCAGAGAGGGACAGGGATGCAGGGGTTCAGGAGGAGAAGGAGGCAAACACGGGAAGTGGAAAGATGGTGAAAGAGATGAGAGACGGATAGAGATAGAGCAAGCTTGTCAGAAAGTGAGGACGGTCATGGAGGTGCAGAGCAGCAGAGAGAGGCTGCAGGGCCTGGGAGCCAGGGGCCCACCCCACCCTCGCTGAGCCACCTTGACCCCCAGCAGGTACTGGGTGCGCCTGGGGGAGCATAGCCTCAGCAGGCTGGACTGGACGGAGAAGATTCGGCGAAGTGGCTTCTCCATGACCCACCCCAGTTACCAGGGAGCCCAGCACAGCCATGACAATGACATCCGGCTCCTGCGACTGGGCACCCCCGTCCCCTTGACTCACAGCATACAGCCCCTTCCCCTGCCCACCACCTGTGCAGCGGCTGGCACCAAATGCCAGATTTCAGGCTGGGGCATCACCAATCGACTCTGGAGTAAGGGGGCATCGGGGTCAGGGCTCAGGATGGGCAAAGTCTGGGGTGTAGGGTGAGAGATCAGGAGTCATGCCATTTCAGCAGAAGGATGGATCAAGAGTCAAACATGAGGATTGTGGTTTGGGGTCAGAGATCATGGTGGACCAGGGGTCTTGGGATTCAAAGTAGTTAAGGGGTTGGGTATAAAGTCAGAAGTCATGGGTCAGGGATGTGGTTAGAAGCTAGAGCAATGGCAGGGGCCATCAAACTGTAGCAAAGGGCATATAGAGATAGGATCTTGGAGTCAGGGGTCATGGACTCTGGTGTTAGAGGTCATTGTAGAGTTGAGGACATGGGATCCAGATGTTGCACAAGCTGGCCATAATCTGAGGGTGGAAACTAGGATTCAATCAGGGATCACTGGCCTGGGATTTGAAGCCCTAGAGGTTAGGGGTCATGGAGTCCGGGGTCAAATAAACAGGGATTATAAGTCACTTTGGAGTTGGGACCAATGGTTTATAGCTGAGTTTGAAAGTTTAAGAGAAGACAAGAAATGTGGGGTCTGGAAACAGAGAGGGACCTTAACTTGAAGTCAAGTTGCAATCTAAGTATAAGACTGAAGGTTAAAGGTCAGAGCATCTGGAATTTAAGAATAAAAGTGGGTCCAGATTCATTGCTTCTGAGGTTGGAGAGACAAAGAATGTCTCGAGTTATGGCACTCAGAGTCATAGGTTAAAGGTCAGGAGACTAGGTCAATGAACTGGGGCAAGGGTCACTATGAAATGAGGTCATAAATCTGAAATTTAGAAGTTTGCAGATTGTAGTGGGGGGTCACAGGAAAAGGGCAGGGTATAGACTTATACTTGCTTCCTTGAGTGGGGGGTGGTGGCTCCCAAATAGGGAGCTTTGGGGAACGCTGTGGCTTCTATCTTCCATTCCAGATCCATTCCCAGACCTGCTCCAGTGCCTCAATGTCTCCATTGTTTCCAGTGCTGACTGCCGGGCTGTGTTCCCAGGGAGAATCACGGACAACATGGTGTGTGCCAGCGGCACCGAAGGGGCGGATGCCTGCCAGGTGAGTGGACGCAGTCAGTGCCTGGTCACCCAGGCTGGAAGTAGGAGACAGAGCAGGGAGGATGAGGGAGAGAGAGATGTGGTCAGAAAGAAGGGGAGGCGCAGGATAAGGCAGGGAGACCCAGGTGATGGAGGGAGGGCAGAGAGAAGGAGGGGTGGGTGGAGAGAATAGAGGGAGGGAGGGAGAGAACAGAGAAGGAAAGATGGGAGGGGCACAGGAGAGGAAGAGGAAGAGACGAAGAGAAGATGGGGGAAGGTAAAGAGCTGGCAAGGATTTGGAATTGAGGCGTGTAACCGGTTGTCTCTCTCCCTGTGTCCTCCAATTGATGCCGGCCCAGGCAAGAGTGAGAGGATCTAGGATGGAGGCAGGAAAGGAGGCTGGTGGACTCTCCTGCCCTTGAATTCTGCTACCTTGCTCTCTTAGGTCCTCCGGGTTGGAGGCTGCCCCACCTGACTGGCCAAGGCTCCAGCCTCTGGGCCTGAGAGAAGGTTTATAGATCCCGCCTTCCTTTGCTGGGATTGGCCACTAGTGGTTGTGCTCTTTCCCTCATTGGTCAGGGCCCCAGCCAGTCATCCTCTACAGAACTCTCACGGGTCCCCACCTCCTTCCCCGAGATTGGTCATTGAAGACACTCACTCTCTTCGCTCATTGGCCAGAGCTCTAGCCAATGTCCTTGAGAGCCCACTTCCCTGCCCCTTTATGGGGCCCGGCCTTCCCTGGGATTGGCCCCCTAGGAACAGTGTGTTCTTCTCTATTGGTCAGTCATCGCTGTGCCAGGAACGTGGGAACTCAGCAATGCTCTACTCTCTTGATGACCAGGCTTGGTCGGAGCCACCGTCTTCGAGGCCTGGGGATGGGCTTGGGGGTCGGGGAAAGGAAAATGAGAACAGGATTTCTCCCGTATTCATTCGGTGCTCCTTCTCCTTCTGTATTCCAGGGCGACTCTGGGGGGCCCCTGGTGTGCGGAAACGTCCTTCAGGGTCTGGTGTCCTGGGGGACTGTGGAGCCTTGTGGTCAAAAAGGCATCCCGGGAGTCTACACCAATATTTGCAAATATGTGGACTGGATCCGGATGGTCATGAGGAACAACTAACGTGCTCCCTCCACCTCCACCCCTCAGCTTGGGGGCTACACTGACTGAACCCTCCGAGCACCAACACCTCTTCCGTTATCACCCCTGGCTCCCACTCTTCTTGGGCTGGGGATCTTCCTCCCAGAACTCCCCCTCCAGCCAGCGCTTCTAGGTCCTGTGGTCGGGGGAGGGAGGAATGTCTGACTATCCGAATAAATATAACTGGAAGAGGAACGATGTTTGTCTATTTGATATCCTAGTGCTGGTGGACGCAGGAGGGAAGCTCGTCAGTTCTCCTACTCACAGGTGTAGAAATAGAGATCACAGAGGGCGAGGGTTTTCCCTTAGGGGGTCACACAGCAATGGGGTGGAGAAAGTTACTCATAACAATAAAAATGAGGGCCATTTCTTCCCCCTCCATCCAGCACTCTAGGAACCATACTCATGAAAGACCTGAGGGGGAAAATATTACTGGCCCCAAAATACCAAATGAAAATTGAAAAAATCAAAATTCATGACCATCGAATTAAATATCTATAAAATGTAACACTCTTCCACCTAGCCAATTCTGACTTCACTTTGCTGGAGTTGTGGAGCACACATTATATTTAATGTGGGATGTGGGTTCATTTTAATACGTTTGTAATGATAGAAGGTGGGGTGTAGCCTTGGAAAGCAGGAAGACACAGCCTAGGTCTTAAAATAGTCCTGCCCATCCCTTGGGTTCTGTCTTCACTGCCATCCAGGAGGTGCAAAGGGAGCTTCTCCCCAGCGAATGGAAGGGGAGCTAGGGGGTGTGAGAGTGAGGGGTGATGGTGATGGCGTGGGAATTCCTGCTGGGAGTCTGCTACATTCAGCTCCCGTGGAGTCCTCATCCCAACCACCCCAAGGCAGGGCTGTCCCCCCATCTCGCAGATGAAGAAACTGAGCCTCGCCGGGGTGGAGTTCCTTGGCTCACGTCACTGTGGTAGGAAGAGGCAGAGCCGGGGTTTGAGGCCAGGGCTGGCTGCCTTAGGAGCCCATACCCAGTCATCTTGCCCCACTTCTGGTTAGGGGAGAGAGGAGGGCAAGACAGGGAGGCAGGAAGATCTCACTGATAACAAGCAGGCCCGGAGATAGAGGGATCGGCAGACAGGAAATTGAGGTGGCTCAGACTCGGAAGTCATCGGACCTAAGTCTCGCAGCGAGTAAGTGCCACAGCTGGATTTGGGGGGCCCCAGGGTTCCTGGGAGGCAGAGGCAGGAGAGGGGGGCGGAGGGAAGTGTGGCAGAAGGGAAGCCCCAGAGGAGCACAAGGGGTTGAGGCCTTGCAAGAGGGCTGACTCCCTCTCCTGAGCCTTGACTCCCACAGGCCCCAACCTGCCTCCCCCACCCTCCCGTCCTGCCCCTTCGGCTGGCAGCAGCCCCACCTCTGTGACGCCCCAGTTTCCCCCCTCCTTGGAATGGAGAAGGGAGGGCCCAGAGAAGGTCAGAGGCCCACCTGGGCTTGGGCTGTGGGGAGGGAGGAGCAGGGACAGGAGAGACACAGAGGCTGGGAGATCCAGGTGGGGAGAGAGAGAGAGAGAGAGAGAGAGAGAGAGAGAGAGGTAGACGGAGGCAGAGACAGAGAGACACAAAGAAAGATAAAGTTTTAAAGCAGTCCTGCAGAGAGAGATGGAGGAGAAGGGAGAGGGAGAGAGAGAGGGAGGGAGGGAGGGAGGGAGGGAGGGAGGGGAAGAGAGAGAGAGAGAGAGAGAGAGAGAGAGAGGCACAGGCATAGGGAGGCAAAGAGAAACATGACACGCAGCATTAAAGAGAGGCAGCAACCGGCAGAGATGAAGAGACAGACTCACAGACTGACAGACAGCCTGACGGGGAAGGATGCAGGGCCTAGAGGGAGAAACAGAGAGAAGAGGGGCTTGGGGAGGTGACAGAAGCAGGCAGGCGGTGGGCAAGCACACACACCCCACCCCCAGGGCAGTAAGGCAGGGCCAGGAGGCCCAGTCATCCAGGCCATCCCGCACCTGCCTGGTGCCTGATGCTCTGACCCAATCTGCCTCTGAGCCACACCACGGCAGCTGCCAGCGCCACCAGTGGGCACCCAGAGTCCCCGTCCCAAAGCCCATAGGTGCATGAGTCGGGGAGGGAAGGGAAGACCCTCTTGCAGGAGCCTGCACTCCTGGAGTGAGCCAGGCCTCCTCTATCTCTGTACCCTCTGCTCTATCCTTCTCAGCTGGGGTAGGTGCCCTCTGCTTCTTTGTCTCTCTGTCTCTCTGACTGGCTGTCCCCAACTTCAGTGACCTCTGATCCCTGCTCTGATAGCTGAATCCAGCCCTCCACCCCTACCCCCACCCCCTCCCCCACTGCTGGCCAGGGCAGCTGAGGGCATAGACCCTTCTCCTGGTCAGCTCCACCCAGTTATATTTGGCTGTCCTTCAAAGGGGCAGGAATTCAGAAGGACAGGGTCTGAGCACCGTCCCAGGCTGAACCCCCTACCACACCCCAGGCAGCCCTCATAGGGCCCATATCACCCTGGGGTGGATGCTGGATGGCACTGGTTCCCTTTGCTCTCCTGCCCCAAGCTGCTGGGGCCTGGCTGGGTCTCAGGCGGGCAAGAGGGAAAATATGCTCCCAAATGCATCTCGCAGGTGCAGGTACCCTGGCTGACTTGAAACAGGGCCAGCCAATGACTTGCCCCAGTCAAAGCCCCTCCCAGCATCTGCCACATCCTCCTTGGCTACTTACAGGAAGCTTTTAGCCAAGATCAGCCCCCTCCAAGGCCACCTTGATACCATAGATTTATTTTAAAGGTTTGGAGCCTGGGACGTTGTGAAAACCCTGTTGTTTCTCTCTGCGGGGGAGCGGGAGCAGGCCAGGAAGGGAGGAGAGGGCATGAACCAGTGCCTCCCTAGTCGCCCCATTAAGTGATCAAGACCCCTTGTCCCTTCTTGTTTCCAGAAGAACCTGGAGCCTGCCCCTCCCCTCTCCAGGCCATGATGATTCTTCGATTAATCATGTTTGCCCTGGTGACAGGTATGGTGGGGGATGGCGGGGGGGGGGGGGGGGGGGGGGGGGGGGGGGGGGGGGGGGGCAGGAGCCTCCCTCTTCAATCTCTATGATCCCTCAACCCTCTATGCCTAGATATTGACTGGGCCAATGCTGAAAATATAGAATATATAGAAAATATAGAAAATATAGATGCCCTAGCATCTAAATGGATATATGAGCCATAATGAAGTCCTGAATGCCCCTTGCTGGGCCAAGCATAATCCCTTTAGATGTTACAAAGGGGAGAGGTCAAGGAGGGTCCCAGGGGAGGGGCCAGGGCGGCTCCAGTGGGGCAGAAGACACAAACAGCACAGCACAGTAGCTACTGAGCAACCAGTACAGAAGGATTTCAATAATTTAATATCCGGTCCATCCAGACAGTGCATCCCAGTGGGACACCAGGCTAGGGCCTGGGCCACCCACTCCTCTGTTCTCCCTACCCCCACATCTGGGAGGCCTCTTATGCCTGAGCCCCCTCTTTTGCCCTCACTTCCCTCCAGGGCATGTAAGAGCAGAGACCAGGATCATCAAGGGGTATGAGTGCTCTCCTCATTCCCAGCCCTGGCAGGTGGCTCTGTTCCAGAAGACACGGCTGCTCTGTGGGGCAACCCTCATCGCTCCCAAATGGCTCCTGACAGCAGCTCACTGCCGCAAGCCGTGGGTGCGGGGGCTGGGGCGGGCCAGCAGGGGGCTGGAGATGGAGAGATGGATGGAGAGGGGCTTGGGGATGGGGAGAATATGACAGGGTCTGAGATGGGCATGGGCCGGGTAGCATGGATGATGGACAAGGAGCCAGGATGGAAGGATGGACAGAAGGTGTGGGAACTGGGATGGCGCTGGGAAGGGGGTTGGGTGCTGGGATGGGGATATAGTTGGAAAGGAGGCTCCGGTGGGAAATGAGGATGAGGTCAGAAGTGGAGCTATATTCCTCTGTCCTCTCAGGTGCACTCACCCCTTCCCCATGTCTCTCCCTATCCCTCCCCTCTCCTGCCTCTCCCCCACCTTCCATCTCTGACCGCCATCTCTCCCACCTCAGCCGATATGTAGTTCATCTGGGGGAGCACAACCTCCAGCGGCGGGATGGCTGTGAGCAGACCCTATCAGCCACCGAGTCCTTCCCCCACCCAGACTTCAACAACAGCCTCCCCAACAAAGACCACCGCAATGACATCATGCTGGTGAAGATGACCAGAGCAGCCTTCATCACCTGGGCTGTGCGACCACTCACCCTGTCATCACACTGTGTCACCGCTGGCACCCGCTGCCTCGTTTCGGGCTGGGGCTCCACATCCAGCCCCCAGTGTAGGGGCTCCAGAGGGGGGCGCGGAGGAGGAGGGGCGGGTGATCACGGTTGTGGAAGAACAGAGGGAACCAGAGGATCTTCAAAGGGGAGAGTCCCAGAGCACAAGAGTAGGAGAGGAAGCTCCCTGGGGCATGTCAGGGGTGGGATTAATCAAAGAGAAGAGGGGAAAAGAGCTGGGGAGGGTAGAGACAAAAGTCTGGGTGTCAGAGTCAGACACAATGTGCCAGATCCATAGCCTACTAATTGTAGGACTGCAGGCACCTGGCTTCACCTCTCTGAACCTAGGTTTTCTTCTCTATAAAATGAGGCTAATCACACCCACCTACCAGGGCTGCATCAGAGATAGTATATATAGAACAGCTGGCATAATAAATTTACTCGCTAGCATTCCTGGTGCTATGGCTACAAGGAGAGAGATGAGTTGGTGTCAAGCAAGAAGGACAGGGACTGGCCACAGTGTGGGTACAGAGGAGGCACTGCAGGTGGGGAAGGGGACCAGGGGCTCTTCATTTTCCATAACCCTTTGTGCCGTTTCCACAGTGCAGCTGCCCCACACCTTGCGATGTGCCAACATCACCATCATTAACCACGAGGAGTGTGAGAAGGCCTACCCTGGCAACATCACAAACACCATGGTGTGTGCCAGTGTTCTGGAATCGGGCAAGGACTCCTGCCAGGTCAGGGGGCAGGGCCTGGGTCTCCTGCCACAGCCTCACTCCCATCTCTCACCTCAACCGTCTCTTTATCAATGTCCACAGTCTCATTCCCAACCCTAACTCTGTCTCCCCCTGCAATCCCAACTCCATGTCCACCCCTGGTTCCCGTTTTTAACCTCCATGGGATCTCCAGCTCCATCCACATTCCCATCCCTATTTCCAGCCCCAATCATCCTCCAATCAACCCTGACCCCATCTTTACTGCCACCCATAGCTCCAACTTCACCCCTAATCATCTCACCAACCCCATCCTTAATCTTCACCCTACTCCTAACCCAATCCCCCTCTCCTACCCGACACAGTGCCCAACCCTGCCCCTCTCCCATGGCTACTGCTCCTTTCTGACTGGTTGTCTCTCTCTCCATGCCCAGGGTGACTCTGGGGGCCCTCTGGTCTGTGACGGGTCTCTTCAAGGAATTATCTCCTGGGGCCAGGATCCATGTGCTGTCACCAGAAAGCCTGGTGTCTATACCAAGGTCTGCAAATACGTAGACTGGATCCGGAAGACTATGGAAAATAATTAGCCGGGACCAGCCCAACACCCCCCTAATCCCTACTTGGCAACATGGCTCTTGTTCATTCTAATAGTCAAGCCTGAGCGAAGTCGCCTTTATGTATTTTCTTTTCAGCCTCCTTGACCATGAGAGACGGTGCAGCTTAATAATCAACCTAGGGTTTGGAATTAGTGAGGCTTGGGGGTCAAATCCTTCCTTGTTGTACTGACTTGTGATTCTGGGAGAGATAATAGTTGTTTGGTTCCCTTTTGTATCCCCAGCCCCAGAGACAGCTCCTGGCACTCACCCCAAGGTTTCAATAAATACTTACTGAACGAATGAATCTTTGGAATGCTTACTATATGCCAAGCCCTGGTCCAAGGGCTTTTAAACATATCAACTAACTTAATTGTCACAAGGATTAAGTGGCATTATTATGCCCATTTTGCAGATGAGGAAACTGGGCAAGAGAAACAAGTCGCTTGCTCACAGTCACACAGCCAGTAAGGAGGAGAGCAAAGAATCTAAAGCAGGGTCTTTTCTTTTCTTTTCTTTTTCTTTTCTTTAAAGCAAGGTGCTTTCCTAACTACCGAGCGAAACCGCCTTGATGGAAACTCAGTTTTCTTATCTGTAAAATCATGCAGGTAAAAGAATGATAGCACAATAGGTAAGTCAGCGTGTACATAATTAAGACATATGAAAAGGAGCTATCGCTGTTTTTCTTTCCAATGTCCATGCCAAGTACTTCCTCCAGATCTGTCCTGGCCAGGAGGACAGCTACTGGCCACCCAGGGCCGTTTAAATGGAAATGACCCGAAATCAGAAAAGTAATTTTTCAGTCACAGTCGCCACGTTATCAGATGCTCTGTAGCCACATATGGCTGCTGTACTGACCAGCGCATAGAGGGCATTGCCACCGTTGGAGAGAGTTCAGTTGGGTAGCGCCGAGCTGGACAACCTCTGGAGTTGACTCAGTTCCCACTGGAGAAAATGCCTGACAAACGGTCCAGAACTCAGGATCTTTTTTGACGTTCTGCTCACCTTTCAGTGGAGGTCATTGGCATGAGGAGTTAAAAGCCCGGAGCTGGAACTGAGGCATCCTGGTTGTTAGGTAGACTTGCTGTGTGGCCTTCTGTGAGTCACGGCCTTCTCTGAGCCTGGATTCCTCACCTGGAAGGAGGGAGTTGGTCCAGGTGATATTGACGCTCCTCTGTGGCCTTGGCCTCCCGTGACTCATGGGCCTGTGTGTCATCTGAAGACACACAGGTGGCAGGGAGGATGTGATGTGACCACACATGGATGTAAGGGGCAGTACCCCTCTACCCCCCAGCAGGAGGAAGAAGGGCACAAGTCCCTGGAACACACAGTGAACCCACTTCTCCGGCTGAGGGAGTGGGCCCCGCACAGAGCTTTGCGCTGGCTCTGGGACTCTGCCTCGTTCTCTGCTCCCTTTCTGTCTCCGTGTGCCTCAGTATGTGCCTACGACCCTCTCCTTCCATACAGCCATCTTATCTTTCTGCTTTTTTCTCTCTGAGCCAGCCTTCTGGCTTTTCTCAGGCACTAGGTCTGATTTCGTGTTTATCTTCCTCTCTCTCTTGGTCACAATCACCTCCCTCCAACACTATCTGAGACCCTGAAGCTTCCCCGGGGACATGGCATCGTCTCTCCACACCTGAGAAGACTTCTTGGAACAGGAGACCTGGGGAATCCCCATGGAATCCAGCTCCAAAAAGGGTGTTTGGGGCTCCAGAAGAAGCCTGTATTCCCGGGGCCCCTCCCAGAGCAGGAATCTGGGGCCCAGGTTGGGTGCCAGCCTCACCCACGGCATAATTAGGGAGAGGGAAAGGGAGGGAGTGAATCCCTGGAGGCAAGGGTGGGGGAATTTCCGGGCTCTTTGAGGTTAAAAGGGAAGGCCAGGCCAGGGGTCCCGGGGCAGAGGAGTCGGGCAGCCCACTCGGTGGGGCAGAGGCACTTCTGGGTCTTCTTCTCCCTCTTTCCCAGCAGCGACTCCCAGGTGAGGTGGGATGCACCTCACCCTAGTAGGGGAGGGTCGCGAGAGCATGGGTGGGGACCTTTGGGTGGCGGGCAGCTCTGTTTGAGCCTCAGTTTCCCCATCTATGACAAGCGCC